>NW_023144624.1:3685952-4285952 GCF_012932325.1 Thrips palmi | reverse complement strand
GCGCGCGCGGAGAGGCGTCATTAATATTGGGCGCACGCGCTCGCGGCAAGGAGGACGCTGTCCAAAGGGCGATGACGGCAAGGCCGTGCGGAATAAAGAGTGTCCCGTTTCCTTACGGAGGAACAAACGGCAACAACAAAAACAAAACTCGTCAAAAAACAAAACCGACGTCCGGCATATCACTTAGCGCGTATATACGGCGTTGTCGTTTTCCTGGCGTCTCTGACGTAAAAAGTGGACGCGTGATAAGACGTGTGTGTGTGTGTGTGTGTGTGTGTGTGTGTGTGTGTGTGTAAAGTGTGCGTGGGGACCACTTATCGCCAAGTCCATGACACGGGATATCCTGAACGACAAAGGGATTATACACGCAATGAGACACAGGGGAGCGCCCGCTGGCGTCTCGTTCGTGTTTACTACACTATGATACAAAGGGTGTCGATCCGTGGCGCCTTGCAAATTATCCACGGAGAAACCGGCGCCAAAAACAAAGACATATGTCCGTTCGCATACATATTCCAGAATCCCTTTTTTTTTTTTTTTTTTTTTTTTTCAGATGCTGCTACACCAACAAATCCTTTGATCGACGAGTCGGCCCGACACGCCATTTAGGCCAAATAAATTGAGATCTTGATGGTGACAGGGACGGTGCGGGGACGGCGCGGGGGCATCTTGATAAAGCTGCCGCCGCTTTTACGCGTCCATTTGAATACCATTTCGGACACCTCCGCTGTGACGAGTCGACGGGCCGCGTGGTGTGGCGGCCATGGTGGCGGCCATGGTGGCGGCCGAGCCCAAACCTGTCAAAGGTCACCCTCCGCGCCGCCGTGTCGCCCCACACGAGGAGGACAAAGACGCGACAAGAAAAATAAAGAGAGTCTGACAGGCTTCCTCATCTTCACGACTCCGCGGTTTCATTAGAATTCCCCCTTCCCCTTTTCCCTGGCTGGACCGAACTGGGCGCTGGAACCTCGAGAACCTCGGGAATCTCTGGAACCTCCGGGACCTCCGGAACCTCTGGAACCGCAGGAGCTCCATGAGCTCCAGGAACCGCAGGAACCGCAGGAACCGCACAAACCGCAGGAACCTGGAACCTCTAAAACCTCTGGAACCGGCGAACCTCTGAAGGCGGTGCAGCTGATTGGACGGGCCGCACTGCGGGCACACTGGAGTGGAGTTGGATGCAAGCCGAAATTATGCCGGATGAATTATGGATCCGAGGTATCCGTCCGTCCACCTTGTTTGGGGCGTGCGGGGCGTGCGGGGCGTGCGGGGCGTGCGGGGCGTGCGGGGCGTGCGGGGCGTGCGGCGTGCGGGGCGTGCGGGGCGTGCGGGGCGTGCGGGGCGTGCGGGGCGTGCGCGAGGCTGGCTGCCTGTCAGGCAAAGCGGCGCGGCACCTCGTTATCGAGGAGGCATGCAGCGATACCGACACCTTCCCTTTTTTTCGCTTTCGGCCTTTCGGCCCGTCATGCCGTCTGCAGGGCCGGCCGGCCGGGCGGCCTGTCGATGGTTATCGCGCCGACCTTGCCTGACAGGCAAGAGGAAGAAACAAATGCAGTGCACCAGCTAGGCAAATCCCGCTGGCTCACCACTCTGGAGCGGCAGGCGGCCCGACAGGCCCGACAGGCTGCGAATGCATTTTCAAGCGCGTGCCTCATTGCGATCTGCAAACGATGTTAATCCGTTCCATCCAAGCAGGCCGGCCCGGCCCGGCCGGTGGCTTATCCGATGGATTGTGCGTATTAATAGGTAAAGCAAGGGGAAGGGGTGCACTGGCCACACACACACACACACACACACACACACACACACTGACGCGGCGACACGGCGTGACACGCAGCGCTGCTTGTCTTTGTCTCCGTCCGCACGTCCTCCGTGACGGCGCCCCGCCCCGCCCCGCCCCGCCGCGGCTGTGCAGGCCGTGCTCTGGTCCACTTATCTCCTATGTAAATCACGCCGCTGAAATTACCGGAGTTTATAGAGGGGGCGCGCGGCCACCCCCGCACTGCCCGCACTCCCTGCGCGCGGCACAGCGCCGACACTTTCGGCCAATGATTTATTCGAGTGTACTCTACCGGACCGGAACGGTCCGCACATACAGTGGGAAAAAAAAGAAAAAGAAAAAGAAAACAAAAGTCGCGCGCAAAGAGGGGGAGGGGAGCACGCAGAAAAAGTGTGACGCTTTCTAATAAGCTTCCACGTTTTTCAATTTTTAAATTTTTTTTCGGATTTTTAGTTTTTTAGTGACGTGCCGCGGGTGGTCGTAGGACAACGGCATGAGACTCCGCCAAATGCAATTCCAATCCGTGCACCGAAAAAAACCTCCCCACGCGGTCCGTTTCTCGGCCCGGACTGCAATGGTAATTTCCTCAAAAGGTTTTGACACGTGCCTCTCTCTCTCCGGGGAGGAAGGACGCGGCTGAGTGACGCGGGGGAGGCGGACGGGACGGGCCGACGGCGCCGACGGCCGGGGCGGGGTGCTGACCCATCACTGTGCCCGAAGGAAGGGGCGGGACGGGGCAAAGGCTGCCCAAAGGCTGCCCTGCCCAAAGGCTGCCCTGTCCAAAGGCCGGCCCCAAGGGCGAAAGGCGCTGACCGACCAGTCTTCGAACCGCCGACCGTCTAGTCTCCTCGCCGGCGCGGCGGGCACGGCAGGCACGACGCACCGCCAAGACAGCCACCCTCTGCCGCCCTCTGCCGCCGCTCCGTATTGAAAATATAACGAGGGAAAACGGGATCACCGTCAGTATGGCCGGCACGGCGGGCGTCGGCAGCATCGGCAGCGTCGGCCGGCAGCACTCGGGAAAGACAAACAATGAGGCCGGCGCCTCGTCGCCTCTGCCCCACCGCGCTGCCCCACCGCGCTGCGGGGCCGACGCGGCCGGCGCGGCGGGACTTTAGCGGAAGCGGCAGCGCGGAGCAGGAAAGCCGGCCGCCACTCCAAAAAGGACTTTTATTTTTTCGCTTCCCCGTTTCCCTGCATTTTCCGCGCCCCATCATCGCTGCGGCGAGGAGCGCGCCGAACCAGCCGCAGCACCACCCCGCCCGGCCCCGGGCCGACCGCCAAAGCCGACGCCCAGGCCGAGAGAGGACCTTTGCTTCAACCCTTCAAGGGCCCCGCCAGGGCCCCGCCAGGCTGGAGAGGCGTCCGAGGAGGCAAGTCAATGGCGCCGAGCCACGCCGGGCCACGCCGGACCGAGCTGCAGTCTGCAGCACTGGAGCACTCGACTGGACTCGGCCGCGGGGCCTCCAGGCCGCGAGGAAGAGAGGAGCGAGCGCTTTGCACAAATTAAGCAACACTCAGACTTTTCTTTCGCTTTTTACGGCATTTGGAGGGGCTGCCTGGCTGGAGGCTGCAGGGGATGGAGGGGTGGCCCTCGAGTGCTGCAGCCTGGCCTGGAGGCTGGCCTGGAGGCTGGCTGGAGCCTGCTGGCCTGGAGTCTGGAGGCCAGGGGGTGGCGGCGGGCACGCGTGCGATTGTCGCGCTGGTCCTTGTTGATATATAGCCTTCCAGGATTGAATCCCAACAGAGCGGGCCTGGCGTGTCTCTGTCAAACTTACCGGCTAACCGTCCAGAGCCCCGACACCGCCACCCCGCCGCGCCACCCCGCCGCGCACACATACGGTACCGGCGCGGCGGTTTCAATCCCTGCCAATACCCGCCTCGCTCGCTATTGATTCCCAATCGCCCCCGCAGACACACACACACACACACACACACACACACACACACACACACACACAGCGAAACACAGAAACACACACAGGTACACACACGCGGCCAGGTGCGGCCAGCACGCGAGCAGCCAACTTTGTCCAGGCTTCCAGTTGTCGTTGTTGGGGGCGTGGCAGGCACAGGCACGGCGGGGTGGGGTGAGGCGGGCACTGTGGGACTGGGGGCGCTCCAGACATAATGCCCGGTTGTAATCTCTTGTTCCAGGGTCGCTCCCAGTCATCGGAATGCTAACTTACAGAACCTCGGCGCGGCGTCGACACTTGTTGCTACGACGAGAACTGCCTGGCCTGCTTCGCAATCCCGGAATTACAAAAGTTACATAACAAATAGGAAAACTTTAGATTCCGAGCCGGGCCGGGGCCGGGCCGGGCGAAGCTGCTTAGAGAGAAACGCCCGCGCCGAGGGCTGCGGAGGCCGCGGGGGCAGCGGGGGCTGCGCGTGGCGCGGTGCACCGTCGCGCAGTGCACCGGGGAGGAGCGGAGGACTCTGGAGAGGGCTTAGCACACAATAAGAACCGAAAACAACAAAGTAATTGTTTGCGAGCACGTCCGAGGGCACTGCCGTCGTCTGCAGGCAAACTAGGCGATGGTCGAGCCTCCGCGACGACGGAGCCTCCGCGACGACGGAGCCTCCGCGACGAGCACGTCGTGCATTGGCAGTCGTCCACACGAGGCGGCGGAACGGCACCCCGCGAAAGCCTCACGCCCCCCGGCCTTGTGTGCATGACAGAGTGGAAATTAGGTCCGCGAGGAAAAGGGGTCGACTGCCTGGCTGCCTGGCTGCCTGCCTGCCTGCCCGCCACCGCGCCGTCAGTCAGCCAGCCAGTCAGTATGCCAGTCAGCGAGACGCACAGCCCAACAATAACGCAAACAAAAACGCAATTCCCATTTTTCGCTCCCTCTTTTCCACCCTGAGCCAGCAGGGCAGGGCGCCACGCCCCGCCACGCCCCGCCACGGCCCCGCCCCGCGGCGGTTAGCCCGAATGGGGCCCAAATTCTTAAACTGCTTTCTCACTCAGAAGTCGTCAGCACGCGCGTTGCCTCGCCGGGATTGATGAGTCGTAAAAACTTGGATCCCCTCGCCACCCCAATCCCCATCCCGCCCCTCGCACTGCGCCCCAGCCGCCACGCATTTTCGCGTTATCCTGGAGGGACGACGGCGTGGAGGAACTTCCCTCTCCCTTTCTCTCTCTCTCCCTTTCTCTCTCTCTCCCTCTCGCCTCCCTCTTCCCCGTCCGCACCGCGCCGCATCGCGCCGCAGAACAAGTACATTACGGCGGTGGCCTACCTTCCAGTGGGGGATCCGCTCTCCCCGACCCAGCAGCCTGCCCGGAAGCGAGAGGGGGCGGGGCGGAGGGTGAGGCGGGGCGGGGCGGGGTGAGGTGGGTCGAGTCCAGCCCAGCCATTTTTAAAACTTTTCATAACTGCAAGTTTGCGCTGCTGCCGGGGCCAAGCGGACTATGCCAGGCTATGCAAAGTGGGCTGGACGCGCCGCGGACAGCTGTGTTCCGGCGTTCCGGCGTCCCGGCCCTACTTACCTCGCGGCCCGGACGGCCGGACGGCCGCACGGCAGGCTGGCTAACCCCTCTAATTAACAACTGTTTTAATCCCCGCGACACACACACACACACGAACACACACGAACACACACACACGCACGCACGCAGAGGCCCCATATCATAGAGGAGGCCGGCCGCAGAGCAAACAGTGTCATTCGAAGCTGCAAAGCGAGCCACACGCGTAATGAGAGGAAGGGAGAGGGGCGCGCACCGCGGTGAAAAGAAAAACAACAACCACAAAAAAGTGGGTAAAAACGAGGGGAACGGCGGCCGGGCCGTGGCGTGCCGCGTGGGTTTGGCGAGGCGCGGCGAGGGATATACTCGAACCGCGGCAGCGCGGCAGCGGCAGTGTAAATTGGGCGATCCGCGCAAAACAGCCGCACCGCCCTCCTCGCCAGTCCCCGGCCCGGCCGGGCTAGATGAGGGACTTGGCGGCCAAGACGGCGCGGGGCGGCATGTGTGCTTTTTGCGCAGGGAGTGAGGGGGGGGAGGTCGTAGAATGACCCGTCCCTTCCCAGGGCCGCCGCTCGGCGGGGCAGTGCCGGGCAGTGCCGGACAACGCCCCACTGCCGGGCCTTCATTTCAGGACCGGCCGCAACAAGAAAAACTCCGGCAGAACCGCGCTAAATAAATGATGCTCACGGATTTTTGTTTTCATCAGGATAAGGAGCCCCGCTTGCCGGACGTGTCTGGCTAGGCCAAGGGCTAGGCCCCCTGGCCCCGATGATGCACCCCTCGTGCACCGTGACCAGCACACACACAGACGTACGCACACACTCACACCGACGTCCCTCGATGACACCACCGACTCTTGGGGATGCAGCGCGCACTCGGACACACAAATCTGCAAACAGGTTCCCACCCCTCGACGCCAAACACACCCCCGCCGCGTCCCACCCCTCCTCCCTCCCTCGGTGAAGCACAGCAAAAAGCAAAAACGAAAACCGAAAACGGGAAAGGGGGGAAATCCCGGTGCTCTCTGATAAGTTGATCCGCGCGGGCCACACCAAGAGGGATTCAAAGTGAAGATAACGCCGAGGAAGGGGAGGGCGCGCTAAAAATTTTCCACTAAAGAATGCAATACATTTTTCCCGCTCCGCGCTCGAAAAAAATAAAGCAGCAGAACGGGGGTAAGGAAGCGTGGCGCACTCATTGAAAGGTGCGACATAATGGCGCGCTGCGCCGCGACACTCGCGGATAATTTATAGCAAACAGCAAATGGACTGCCGCTCCGCACTACTTGGTCTACACAGCGAAAAAAAAACCGACGGCGGAGTCATTTTAGAAACGTCACCGTAAATCATCACACCTTTGCAGTGCTCCCACTCACGCTCAACTTCATAAATACAGACAGGTTTGACCATTAAACCCGTTTTGTTTACAAGTCCGCTGCCCAAGCGACGTAGCGGAGCGGCACGACAAAATTTCCGAAGTGATTCCACCGATTCCACGCAGAGGTGCAGCGAGCTTCTCGATAATTTTTTTTTTTCGTCCCTAGCGCGACTTTTTTCGTTCGTTTTTCTCTCCCTCTCCCTCTCTTTGCTCAACGCCACGACGTCTCGCGCGGCCTGGCGGGGCCTGCGGGGGTGACTGACTTACACTCCGCCTTGTTCGAAGACGTCGCGGAGGGAGACCGGAAACGGCAGGAAAGTTTAAAAGGAGGAAAGGTCGCTTTCCCTTTCCGCCCCGCCCCGCCCCGCCCCGCCCCGCCGCGATACGCACCCCAGCAAACACGGCCGGGGTGACTTTGATGGCTGAGCCCGCCCCCGACTCGCGTCGCCTCCTAAGCGGACACTCCAACTCCATGTAGAACGCCGAAAATAAAATTGCCAGTCGCCGTGTGTAACAAAACGTTTTGCATTCTTTTCTAAATCCCCCCACCTCCCCAGAAAAGTGATAGACAGCCTTACACTGTGCCTACACCGGCGTTACGCAACGGCCGTCGCCCTGCGCCCTGCCCTGCAATCGGGTGCCCGGCGGAAACACACCTGGACGGCAACGAGCCGCTGGATGGCCGAGGGAGGCCCGTCGGGCCCGCCTGGCTCGCCGTGGCGTGTCCGGGGCCATAAAACACTAAAGCAAGGCAGTGCCGCGGCACCGCGGCGCCACACGGGAAACAAGGAATTAAAACCCCGCCAGCGCCGCGCACTTGGCCGCCCTGATAAGCTATCAATCGCGTCCCTCGCTCGGTCCCTCGTCCTTCCAGCGCTCGGCCGGCGCGGCCACCTGTGCGACGCCCCCCCCCCCTCCCCCAGTCCGCGGCGCCGCGGCCCGGATGGCTGCACTACGAGCGACTACACAGCACGCGACAGCTTTGGATGACGGCCGCGCACCAGACCTGAGACCACACAGTCGTGGCAGAAAACACCGATCGCTGATCTGACAGGAAGTGGGCAATAACTGCATGTACGTCCGGACTGGCGGCGAAGGAGGGGGAAGCGAAGGGCCGGCGAAGGGCCAGTGGAAAGGCAGAGGGGGGGGGGCACTGCGGAGCGGGGCACAGGGCACGCAGGGCCGGATGGAGCTAGATGCCCATCCCGAGTCGTAAAAATGTTGGGATTTTCTTGGCCGGCTCGACTCGCCTCGGCTCGGCAACTTTGTCTGGGGAGTGCGGCGCTGCTACGCCACGGCTACGCCCCACTCGGCCAGGACCAACTCGGCCCGTCCGGCCGTCCGGCCACTGCGGTCAAACGACGGACAAAACGGCCGAGCAGGCGGGGCAGGGGCAGGCCTCGCAAGGGCCGCACGGACCGCTCGGACATGGCCGTGCCGCCGTGCCGGCCGCCACAGTGTAAGTGTGGTGCACTGGGCATCTCGCACCGACCCGAAGCCCGAAGGCTTCCCGAAGGCGCATAGCGTACTACAAGGCGAAGGGACGGGGTAATTTATTATTGTAATTCGAAAGGGCGGCCAGCGCGGCCAGCGCACACAAAAGGCCTGCCGGGCGACGGGCTGTCCGTCAAGCCCCGCCCCGCCCCGCCCCGCCCCGCCCCGCCCCCCGTTGCGGGGGTGTCTCTCGGTTGTCTCTTCCAGCCCATCGCCGTGCCATGGCTGCCATGGCCCCGACGTCCCCGGCGCACGAGGCGCACGAGGCGCACGAGGCACAGGGACGCCGGCCACATCGCCGTATCCGCGCCGGGCCGCAGGGCCCCGCAGCGCCCCGCGCGGCAGATGCCGTCTTTCCACGCGGGGGGCCGTTGCGTTGGGCCGCGCCGCCCAAACGGGGGCCGCGAGGCGAGGCGAGGGCAGATTGGGCCGTTCCCGCCCGATCGTGTCCAGATACCCACTACGGACTCTACTCACGCGAGCACCCACCCCCGCGCCCCGAGCCCTGATGGCCGGCCCGGCCGGTGGACAAACGTACGTGGGGGAGGACGGCCGAGCGGCCAGCCAGCCCCATCGGGCACTGAACGACCCGGGGCCCTCGACGGCGTCCTCGACGGCGCCAACCCGGAGCAGGAAGAGCAGGCCGGGGACCTGGAGCAGACACTCGCGACGCTCGCCGCGGACGGCAAACTCGATTCCCGGCGAAAAGCTTCCCGACGATCCCGACAGTGCAAACTGCAACTCGATTATTCCAGCGGCCTGCCCGACTGGCTGGCTGGCTGCCTGGCCGCCTCACCTGTGGAACAGTGCAACTCACACAGCGCTGCAGCCGCTGCAGCGGGCACAGCGGGCGTAACTCGACCCGTAAAGCAACGAGCGGCGGCGGTGTGCCGGGGCAGCCCGGGGCTACAGGTGGAGATGCAGCACTGCAGCGGGGCGAGCAGGGCCCTGCCAAGCCCTGCAGGGCCATTGTGCAGCCAGACGATAGAGCTGTTCCAGCACTCGGCGGCACGGGCCTCGACGGGGCGCGGCGGGGCGCGGCACGCCGCCGGCAGGGACTAAAAATGGACTAGGTCATTACCATCTCAAAGGGTTCGAGGTTCGTTCGAGCAGCCCGGTGTGTATAAACCACACAGCGCAGGGCACGGCGCGTATCAAATCCGACGAGATTAAAACACGGCCGACACGTACAGAACCTCACGCACACACGCACACACGCACACGCGCAGCGTAAACAGCGCCACGGCGTGCACCTAGCTAGACTGATTCCGAGAGTCGCGCTGTCTCTCTCGCACCCACACGAGACGCCCCACGGGTGCGAGAGAGACAGAGCGACGAAAACGACTCTCAGTGTACTGGCGTGCGTGGCCGGAAGGGCGGAAGGGCGCAGTACCGCACCGCCCTGAGGGCCCTGAGGGCGCGGCGGCGGCCGGCGGTCAGCCAGACTAATTATTTCGGGAAAAGGAGGTTGCCGCGAGGGGGATTAATTTCGATTGTTATTATAATCGTCGTCCTAGACGCGCCGTGGGCCGCGAGGCCGTGGGGCCGTGACACGTGAATGACACGTCCGGATTAAAAGCGGCCCGTTTTTCATTGTTATTATTATTAATCAAGCACCCGGAGTTCGGCCCGGCCGGCGTGCGCGTGGGCCGTGGGCCGCCTCAACCCGAAGGAAATACACAACACGCGCTCTTGACCCGATTTGGCCCGCACTCTTCCCGAGTTTGCCGAGCAGAGCAGCGAGCCGATGATCGCGGCGCCGCGCCCCAGCACAGTGCCCCAGCCACGCTCGATCATGAGACCGTTCCCCGAAACCGCGGCGCTGCTCCATATATTTATAGTTCGCGGGAGATAAACCCGGCGGACGCTGAAAGACGAAGCAAACGTTCCCTC
Source organism: Thrips palmi (assembly GCF_012932325.1). Lineage (NCBI taxonomy): Eukaryota > Metazoa > Arthropoda > Insecta > Thysanoptera > Thripidae > Thrips > Thrips palmi. Next base: position 4,275,942 of record NW_023144624.1, on the reverse strand, counting down.
GGCCACGGCACGGCCACGGCCAGACCGCCTCCGAGCGCGCCTCCGTCTCTCTCGCACTCGAGGGGCGCGCCGGAAGGGTGCGAGAGAGACAGCGAAGCGGTGTTCGGGGCCGTTCTGCAGCGCCAGCTAGCGCCAGCCAGAGCAGCCACAATCGGACTCCTCATCAGCGGCCTCCAAATTCCACTTTATCCGATTTCATCGCGCGGCGAACGCGCGGCCCGCCAGACGGGGGGAGGGGGAGGGGCTTTCTGAAAAGTGCAACCGTTTCGGAAAGACGAGCAACGCGGAAAATGATAAAGGTCCCTTTGCGTTCTTTTTTCCAGTGGCTGCGACAGGCAGACGGCCGGACGAACGAGCGGACGGACTCGGGCGGCTCGGTGCACCGTGGCACGGCACTGTAGGACAAGGCTCCCCGCTGCTGGCGGTGCTGGCCGTGCCTGTGCTGGCTGCTGGTCAGGCGGTGAATACGACAGACTACAACTCCATCACGGATGACTGTGCGCCTTTTGCGCCGGCATCGCTGCTACGCCAAGCCAAGCGCGGCGGCACAGACGGGGCTGGCAGGCAGCAGCAGCCAGCCAGCCAGCCAGCCAGGCAGCCAGGTAAAGGTAAGGACTTGCCCCCCGGGCTACACCGCGCTACGCCGTGGGCTACGCACTGAGCCTGCTCCCGAGTCCCCTCACTTGCACTCTCAATGCTCCCTCAATGCGCGGGACAGAGACGGAGACAGCAGTCTTGTAGTGGGGCAGGCGGGCAGACCGCGCAGGCAGCCACTGCCGCTCAAAGCTTCGCAAAGCTGGGCAGCGCAGCGCCACTCCGTCTGCGAGTTCCATTCGCCCCTGGCAGCCCTGGCAGCGCTGGCAGCCCTGGCATCCCCGGGCGGGCTGGCTCGGGGAGCCTCGGGAGTCGAGAATAACAACTTCCTTCAAATTATACGCCGCACGGTCGGGGCGCAGCGCGCAGCGCGGGACGAACAGCAGTCAACAGCAGCCAGACGCATTCTCAAAGTTTCCGGGTATTCGCGGGCTTCGTTCACTCACGAACCGAGCCAACAGGTGCCGTTAGAACGGACAGTCTATGTCTCGATTTACAGGACCAATTAGCGTCGACGTTTCTCCCAAACTCCTTGGTTTCCTTCCCTTCCGCGGAAGGCGAGTTCTCCGTAGCGGCTACCTGGCCGAGCCGTGGCCGAGCCCGGCCTAGCCGCCAACGGTCACTTATTGTAGTCCACCGGTCTGTTTTCACACCCCAGGGTAAATACTAAGCCCCCTGCATGCCGCCAGGTGCCAGGCCGGGGCCGGGGCCGGGGCCGGGGCCGGGGCCAGGGCACCCAGGGCCCAGACAAGAGGCCAGCCTCAGCCTCCCTCCACGGCCAGGGCCTCGGTGAGCCTCGGCGTGCCTCGCGGCGCTGGTACCTGCAGCCACCTGTTCTACGTCTACAAAAGCCGACTTCGGGGAGGGAAGGGGTGCACAGGGTGGGTGGGCGTCGCTAGCGTCGCGGCCAACGACCCCACCTACCCCTCCCGCGGCCCCAGGCCCAGCCAGGCCCAGCCAGGCCCTCCCGGTTGATAACAAACCTGCAGGACGGGCAGGACGGGCGCGAGGCCCCCAGACACTTGGTGCGACTTGGTGCAGGCGTGCCAGTGGCGAGCCAGCCAGGCTGCCAATGTTGGAATCAAACGGTCATTTCCCTCACGAGCCCCCACTCGCGCGGCGCCGAACGTGGCGAAGCGGGGCAATTCCCCCTTCTTCATTGGCCTTTGACTGGCGAGCGCGAAAAAGGCTTTCCCTCCTCACTCCCACTTCCCACACCCTTTCACTCCCACACCCACGTTTGTTTCCATCAATTCGCCATCCCTCCCTCCCGTTTCAAAGCATCCCCCCTCTTTGATTTCGCAAGTTTGGAGGTAGTGGCCGTGATCATGGTCGCGGCCGTGGCGGCCGTGGCGGCGGCGGCGCGCACTGCGGTGGTGCTCCCCGCCCGCCCCGCCCCTCCCCTCCCCGATATAATGGAGGGGTTAATCTATTTGAGTGGAGGCTGCGCGCGCTGCGAGCGCTGCGAGGCTCGATGCTGCGAGGCCAGGCTGCACGCTGCATCCCCTCCGAGCGTCCCCGCCGTGCGCACTGCACTTTCGCACCGCGGCCAGCCGCAGCAGCGCTGCTGCCGTCCCATCCCGGCCGTGCTCCCGCCACACCGTCGTCGCCCTGCCTCTCTCGCACTCGTGGGGTGTGCCGCGGAGGTGCGAGAGGGACAGCGCGGCGGAGGGAGGCGGCCCCGGCGGCCCGCGGCGCGGCGATGCAACGGCGGCGCGTGACTCGCCGCAACGACGCGTACGTACATGTACTTCGGCCGGCGGCGGTGGCGGTGCGTCAGCTCTCCGCTGCACGCGCACGTCGCCGTCGACGTGAACCTCATCGCGCGCATGCAGGAGACTCCCTTCCAGCGTCCCGTCCCCGCGGAACGAAACGCTCATCGAGGAAAACAGCGCCAAACCGCGCACCCAGTCACGCGCGGCCGAAGGTCGCGGGTTCAAAGACCCGCAGGGCGGCGCGTTTGGCCGCAGACGGCGTAGCGGCATTACGGGCCCCTGTTCTCCGGGCGGCACTTCTCAGCTGGTGCGAGAAATTTGATCTGTTATCCGCGAGAGGAATCGTGTGATTTGCAATCCGGGCCGAGAGAGAGGGGGTTGGCTCCCCGCAGGGACAGCGCGGGGCGTGCGGGGCGGGCGGGGCGCGGGCCGTAGCTCCTGGTGAGCACTAGTATGGGGCCGTGCGGCGCGCCGGCGCCACGCCGTGCCACGCCGTGCCACGCTCCGTGGAGATTTATACATCGGGAGCAAAGGACGGCCCCCACCCCCTCTTCCTCTCCTCGGCTCGCCTCGGCTCGCCTCCGCGTGCACAGTGTGCGGTTATTTCGCCTGAAATCCATCAGCCTTTCACTTCGTTATGGCGCGGCCGGGGTGTTGCCGCTTGCCGGGCGACGCGCGTCCGCGTCAGGCGCGAAGACTGCGCCCCGAAAACGTCAATGCCTTGATGAATGAAGGCCGTGCCGTGCCGTGCCGCGCCGCGCCGCCGGGGCGACATTTCAATCCCATTGAGCGGTGAGCGCGAGGCGACGACTGGCGATATTCCAGCCGGATGGCTCTAGAGACCGCCAAACCAGGGGCCGCCAAAATAAGGCGCACCACAAAAAAAAATATGAAATGAAATAAACGTTGCGGCGCGACACGCCGCATTGCACTGCATTGCAACGGGTGCATCATTGCGCCATTCAGGGGGAGCTGCGCTGCGCGGTGCTGCGCGGTGCGCCGTGGTCGTCAACATGTTTCAAAAGATCAACGCGGCGCGCACGTGAGCAGGGCGCAGCGTGGCGCAGCGTGGCGCAGCAAGCACCATCCACACGAGGACCCCACTGCGCGCGCCAGCCCCGCGCACCCTCTGCCCCCACCCCGCCGCGCCGCGCGCCCTTCCACGCCGCCCCCATGGCCGCCAGCCAGCCGCGAGGCCCGCGCGACTCCAGTGCAGCAGCGCAAGCAGCGCCTTCTCCAGGACGGCGGCGCGGGCGGCGGCCACTCGCTCATGGCGTGCTCATGTCTTGGCCATGCACTATGGACAATTTGCGCGCTATCGCCTGCCGGCTGGCGGCACGGGGCGGCAAGGGGCACGGCGCAGCCCCACCCCGGCCCGGCGTGTGTAATACATCACGGCAGACATGCGCAAGATTGCCTGTTGGTTCTGCCGCCCCCGCGCGGGCCTCGCCGCCCCCGGCCCGCCCCCGGCAAGGCCCCCCCGCAGTCCAACCGAGTGAATGTACAGCAATCTTATACCGCTGAAGAATGAGACCATCTCGGCGGCGAGATGGCGCGGAAATTGAGGCAGGCGAGCTCGGCGCGCTTTTTCCAGCCGCGGCGGCGTTTCACGGCACTTTCCGCAGCGCCGCGAGAAACGCCGCGAGGCGGAGGGGCGGCTGAGGGCGGCACTAGCGCCGGACGCACGCGCGGACGGACGGACGGACGGACGGACAGCACCTGCCGCGTGGAGGTTCAGTGCGCGGCCCCCGCGGCCCCCGCGGGCCGAAAAGCCACAGGGCGTTGAAGTTGTCGATTGTCGTTGTGGGGTCTGTTCCGCGCCGCCACCGCCACGCCCTGCCGGAGCACGTTCCGGCGCGCGGGGAGCGGCGCGGCGGCGGAGCGGCGCGGGGAAGGACGCTCCGCGCCAGGATTCGCGTCTAGTCTGCTGTCAGAACAAGTTTGGGAGCGACGTTGAGATACTGCTGGGGGAGGGACGGCTCGGGGCGGTGGCAGCGCCACACCCAGCCGCCCCGCCCCGCCCCGCCCCGCCCCGCCCCGCCCCGCCGCTGCCTTGCGATACCCGCGCCACCTATCGGAAGGGTTGTGAGAGTCTCGAGGCGCGGGCAGGGTCGTGCGAGATTTCTTCAGCAAGCACAGACTCACAGGCAGGCAGACACGCCGTGCTCCTCGATCTAGAGCCATTGTGCGGCGAGGCGATCGGGCGAACACGCAAACAGCGACCCGCCCCGCCGCCGCGCCACAGTGTGCGCCACACGGCAGCACGCCGGCAAGGTGCAAATGAGAACCAGACTCAACTTGCGACTCAAGAGGGAGAAGGAAAGGCCGACGGGTCCCGGTGGGAGCGGAGAGAGAGAGAGAGAGAGAGCGAGAGGCTGGTTGCTGGTGCTGCTGGTGGCTGCAGGCGTCCTGGCCTCCGCGAGGGCCGGTCGGTCAGTGAGATGGGAGGAGGAGGAAGACGTCCAAATGGCGCCTATTCTTTTATATGACCGCCGTGTATCGGAAAGCCATACCCGCCGACCAAACCGGCAAGGCCGCGCGAGGGCCGGCCGCCCGGCCAGCGAGCCAGCAGCGAGTCAGCCCTCACACCACCACCATCGCGCAGCAGCACCGCGTGTGTGAGTCTGTCCGGCTGGGTGGGTCTTGGTACCCTCACCATCGTGGTAATTGAATTATTGCCTTTACTTCGGCCTCATGGCGTTCACTGCGGCCGGGCAAGGCCTCGCCACCGGCCTCAGCCCTCCAGCCACACTCGCTCTTTCTTCCCGCTTCTTTCCCAGTGGCATAGCGACGAGCTGCCTACTCGCGCGGGACGCTCACGGCCCTTCCGAACATCGCTCTGTCTCTCTCGCACTCATGGGGCGTTCCGTATGGGTGCGAGAGAGACAGAGCGACGGAGCGCTGTGCGGAATCAGTCCGAGAAGGCAGCGGCGCACGACAACGACCCAGAGTGCCCCATTCCGTCCGCAGGCTGCGCGGGCTGCGCAGGCCGCACTCATTTGCGCGGACAAATACGACTCTCAATAAAACGGGCGGCAAAGTGTCTCTGCCTTCGCCGCCGCCACGCAGTTGGCCGAGCGAGCGGCCGAGGCCAGAGCGACGCAAAACGCTGACCCCGCCGCCGGCCGCGCCGCCCTCGGGCAGCCTCGCCATCAACCGAGTTAAAAGCGACACGTGCTCATCAAACGGCCTTGAGCCGGCCATGAAAAGGGCCCAAAAGGGCCTAAAAGGAACCTAAAAGGAACCTAAAAGGAACCTAAAAGGAACCTAAAAGGACCTAAAAGCGGCCGAAGTGCCGCGCCGCCCGGATGGCCGGCCGCGCTGCCGCCGTGTCGCTGGCCGCCCGCCGTTGCGAAACGGCCCAACCCGGCCGGGCTGGGGGAAAACAGGCACTGCTTGGACGCCAAGGCGTGCCAGGGGGCACCGAGGGCACCGAGGGCACCAAGGGCAGGAGGAAGGCATCAAGATGCCCGTTATGAATCATCAGTCGCAGACAGTAGGGCCGGGCGAGACGGACACATGAGTGCCAGGCAGTGCCAGGCCGACTCGCCGGCCGGCCAGCTGTTGGTTGGTTGGAGACGTCGCACATATCGCCGAGGACGCGCCGCGTCGTACGTACAGTCCAAACATCATTCACGACCGTTTCGAAATCGTATTCCATTTCGGCGCAGCGCCATGCACAGCCCTAGAAAAACAGAGGCCGGCCGAAAACGACGAGTTCGGGAAGATATGCAGTGCAAGTGTACGCAAACGGGGCGCGAAACGATTATCGGGGCTCTGCGCGGAGGGGCGCTATGGGTTCGCCTGGCATTGCCTACGCTGCCTACACTCTGGCGGAAGTGCGCGCACCACGGCGCGGCACGGCGCGGCGGCAGGCAAGCAGGCACAATGCGGAAGACATTGTGATACGGACGGCCCAAGTTCAATAGGGCGGCAACTAATAAACACTTTGCATAAGCTGCGCCGAGCAGGGCGGCGCAGGGCGGAGCGGCGGGCGGAGAGGCTGCGACCCCGCGTAATAAATTATGTCCATTTTACGATACAGGCGCACGCTTCACACACACACACACACACACACACACACGTGCAAGGCGCACGTGCCGGACACGTGCACGCCACGCCGAGGCGCCTCCGTTACGGCAAGCGGGGCAGGCAAGGCAGCAGGCAGCGGCATAGACTCGGTGACAGAGAAAACTTTCCTTCGGGATTTTCTCTACCATACACCATAAGTTTCCCTACGTTTTATATACCGGCTGGCCCTGGTCTGGCCCTAACCCTAACCTGCCCCGACAGACTATCTAGAGCAGCCGCGCCGGGGATGGGCCGGCCCCTTGATAAAACGCAGACCAGCTGACCACCATAAGGCAAGCCCTCACACACACTGTCATCCGCCCACTCCCACTCACACACTCACACCCACTCTCTCTCTCTCTCTCTCTCTCTCTCTCTCTCCTCTCTCTCTCTCTCTCTCTCTCTCTCTCTCTCTCTCTCTCTCACACACACACACACACACACACCTAACACACGAGGCGCGATAGACACCGCCTCGCTCGTCGGGTTTCTTCATTTCTTTCCTTCTTCTAGTCCGGCCGCTTCTCTAATCTCCCGGTTCCTTGGCGGACGACATTTCATTCATTATTACATCCATCCGCGTTATCGCCTTGGGCGACGCGGATCCACGATCCTCCCGCAAGCCGCCGCGCTAGGAGGCCGATTCCGAGGCTTCGAGGCCGTCCCTCCCGCACCCAAACGGGGCGCGCCGTGGGTGCGACAGAGACGACAAAAAACGACTCGCGGAATCAGTCTGCAGGACGGAGCGCCGATAACGCGTGGCGCGCCGACCGGCAATATCCACCGCCACCTAATGACCGACGCAAGACAGAGCGCGTGCGCACACACACAGACACAGACACTCAGACACATACACACAGACACACACACAGACACACAGACACACACACACAGACAGACACTCAGACAAATACACACAGACACATACACACACACACAGACACACAGACACACACACACAGACACTCAGACACACACACACACACGCGCGCGCACACACACGCACGAGGCGTATGGGGCAGCCGATAAGACCAAGGGGTCCTGGCCACCCTTAATATTGATTCCGGTCGTGAGCGATATTCCGCTATGCGAGCGTCGTCGCGCCGCCGTCCCCGCGTCCCTCAAGGCCATCCTTCTTGTGCCGCGGCAGCAGCAGCAGCAACAACAGCAAAACAACAACAACCAACAACAACAACAACAACAAAACCCGATCGCGGGGATCGAATATCGCGCCGTCGTTTGTCGGCGAGGTGGAAATGACACCGCCAGCCGAGCCGCTCGGGTGCCGCGCCGAGCAGCGCCGCGAACGCGAAGCAACGCGAAGCATCGCGAGGTAGACACAAAAGCAGCGCGTCGCGGCGTCGCGGGCGTCCGAACCTTGTCACCTTGGAACCCCTACACTGGACTGCAAACTCAGCACAGGGACACAGGCGGCGTTGCCCAGGTGCAGAAACTGGCCGCCGGGTTCGTGGCCCCGCGCGGCTGGCCCCGGTACTTCCCTCCCCGGGTCAGACACCTCCCCCCCCCCCTCCTGCCGGCTGAGCGCGTCGCGGCGCGTCGCGGCGGGGCGGTATTGAAAAAGGGGAGGGGATATGACGATATGGCCGCTTTCCTGTGCTTAACGGCCAAACTCGGCGGCCACCCTCGCAAGCAACCCGCACCACGAGGAGAGTTTCTGTCGCGCCAAATCGGGACGAGCGAGCGGCGGGCATTCGGCGGGCATTCGGCGGGCAGTCGGCGGCACCAGGACGACGACGCGGCGCCCATTCCGGCATTTCGGCCTTGGCCGCCACGCCGCCGGGCCGCCGGGGAGGGCGGGGGCGAAGGCCGCGACCCCCTCCGCCCCCGCCCTGGCGTCCGCCAAGCCACGCCGACGAGAAAGCGCACCGATTGGCCAGAGAGTTGGGGATCGGCGGAAGTTTGGCGGGCGAGAGGCCCGCGAAGACGGTCATCCTAGGTCATCCGAAGCGCTCCGATTGGTCGGCTGACATTCACGGAAGCGCTCCGCGGCCCACCACATCGAGGACCTGGGGACGGCCAAAGTTTCGAGAGTGGACACTGGACGGCGCCGACCGCGGCGTGGAGGTGGAGGCCCACGCGCCGTTCCACTCGAAACCACCACTTCCGTACTCGACCGCCCGACAGTCCCGTGTTAATTAAACCTTCCGAGTGAATTTGCGCCACTGCCAGTGCACTGCCAGTCCTGGAAAGCGAGCAAGCGCCGGGCCACGCCGCCAGGGCGACCCTCCACCGGCCAGTGACCCAAGCCCAGAGAAAGAGAGAGAGACAAACACAAAGGACGGACGACACTATTTGGACCTATCTCGCACCTCTTCGACCGAGAGTGTGTGTGCGAGTGTGCGAGTGTGCGAGTGTGTGTGTATGTGTGTGTGTGAGGGGGGTGCGTGTGTGTGCGTGTGAGTGTGTGTATGTCTGTGTGTGGCGGGCCACAGTGCCACAGCAGTGCGAACGAACGAGCTTATTCAAACTGCATGCTGCTACGCCACAGAATACAGTGCTGACCCGTTTGCTGTTCACAGGTGGCTGAGCCCCCCATGCCTCATAACCTGCAAACACACACACGCGCACACACACAAACAAACACACACACACACGTCTGCGCGAAAACAGGGGGATGCGCCCTCCCCAGAGGAAGGCAGGCAGGTGAAAAACAAAACAGTTTCTCATTAATATGCAGCGACGGGCCGGGGCATCACTGCACTGTGTGAGTGTTGCGTCAGTGTGTGTGTGTGTGTGTGTGTGGGAGGCCTAAATACGTTTCGACACAACGGCACGCATACGGCGTCGCGCAGAGGCCTTGGAAGGACGCCCCACCCCCACCCCACGCCCACTTCCACCCCTTTCCCCTGCCCCCGCGTCGCGCGTCGTGCGTGCTGGAAACTCATTGACCTCCATGATGGGCGCCGTGTCGCGACGCTCTCTGCATGTCCGTGTGAGTGTGTGCGCGCGCGTGTGTGTGTAAATATATGCCTGTGTGTGTCTCCGACCTACCTGCTACCTACCATATGCAAATGTCGTTGCGCACCGTGGGGCCATTTCGCGCCGTCGTCACGCCGAGCGGGGAGGGGGAGGGGGAAAGTGAGGGGGGAGGGGGAAGGGCCCGTTTTGCTGCGTGTGGTCGTCCACGGCGCCCATGGGGATCCAAATACTGTTGTGTGAGCACAGAATGTGGCGGCAGGAATGAAAAAAAAAAAGAATTTAAAAATAAAAAGCGAAAAGATCAGCCACGGCGAAGCCAGCGCGCGAAAAGCGAACGGTGGCAAAAAAAGAAAGAGAGAGGGCGCTGGAATCGCTGCACTTCCGGGGCCGCACACGCCACGCCACGCCACGCCGCGCCACGCCACGCCGCGTCACTCTACACCACAGTTTGAAACAAAAAAGGCCGCGCCCAAAGTGAAAAGGGGAGAAAAGAAATGGCTCGTTTCCTTTCAAGACACGAAAGCCAGCAGTTTGGCAGCGGAAACGGCAACCGAAGCGGTCCTCGAAACCGAACGAAACGCCTTTTCGATAAGTCGCCCCGCCCCGCCCCGCCTCCCCCGCAAAGGACACTGAGCGACAGCGGGCCTATCTCAACAAATCAGGCGAAGATCAGTGGCGCGGACGGAGGGCTGCGGGGCTGTGTGGCACACAGTGTGTGGCACTGCGGGCGCGCGATACGTGCTCGCCAGTGTGCGCGCCACGCAGCGCCGTGGAGCCGAGCCGAGCCACGCACCGATTCGCGGACGGATCCACTGATTCACTCGCCACTGCACAATTCTTCATCCCCGCCGCGCCGCCGACCGGCCGTCTGACTGGCTGCATGATTAATGGCCAATAATACATGCAGAGGAAAACACTGCCGAATTTCACTGCCATTATAAATCTGCAGCATTGTTTACTACTGCCGCATGCGCGGGCCGCGGGCCGCGGGGGCGAGCGGACGGAAGGGCGGTGCGGGCAGGCGGACGGACCGATAGGGGCTGGAGGGGCTGGCCGGCCGCAAGCGGAGGTTCATTCTGCTAGGGCGGGCTGCGCCTCGCCTCGCCTGCGGCATGGGGCAGGCCGCGCAGGCCGAGGGGCAGGCCGAGGGGCAGGCCGGCCTCGAATATCACCACGCACGGGGCGGGGCGAGAAGCAAAGCGCAGTCAGCCTGAAAATTTCGTAATATGCTTCTTCAAACTGACACTGAATGGACCCGCATCAGCACGCTGCACTGCGTTGGTATACACAGTGTCTTTGCGCTGGTGCACTGTGGGTGCACTCCCCGCGCAGTGCCGTGGGGGCAGCAGCAAGCAGGGTGCAGCGACACGCCAGAAAACGCGCTCCAAAACGACGGAGCGGACGCTATTTCGGTCACCGCGAATGCATAAACCCAGGGCGACACGGCGGGCCGGGCCGGCCGGGCCAGCGGGATAAATCTCACGGCCTTCCTGGCCACATCGTGCGCCGCCGGCAGGCAGCCGGCAGCCCAGGGTAATCCTCGAAACGCCGTGGGGCGCCGGCCTGGCTGCCTGCCTGCCTGGCCGCCTGGCTGCCTCGGACGGCGCCACTTGGGCTGCACCCCGGCAAGCCAAGGCAAGCCACGGCAAGCCACGGCCAAGCCCGCCACCCGCCTGCCGGGGCTGCCGGGATCAACGGATTTGAGGTAACGCGTGCAGTCGCAGTCTCCCAGTGCAGCGCGCCGCCGCCGCCCTCGCTTGCCGCCCCGCCACTACAAAGTTGCTGAGCGTTGCCGGCGTCGCCGTCGGCCGGGGCGAGCGGCGCGGACGACTCGTCCATATTTCAGCTCAGCGCGCGCCGCCGCGGCTCAGCCTCACACTGCAAACAAACCCCCCCGACTCTCGAAACCGCCCCGGGTTCGATCCCCGGCGCCGCCGGCCGCGTTTCGGGTTCGGCTTGTCGGCGTGGTTAGCATGCAACCGCAGCCCATCCATATGCGTCCATTTGAAATTGGCCGCCACGCCGAAGCGGCCCGGGGCTAGAGTCCCCCGAGTCCCCGGGGCGGGGCAGCGCCATGGCAGCGCCCGCAGCACGGCCTTCAAGGCCGCGTCCGGCGGGGCGGGGCGGGGCGGGGCGGGTTCGATCCCAAGCTGTCGCCGAGCTGGCGGACGGATGCATACTGGATCGGGGCACCAGGCACCCGTCAGCAGGCTGTCGCCACCTGACACGCCGTGCATTGTTCAGTGACTGAATCAATTATCCAGCCGCGGGGCGGCGGCGGGGCGGGGCGGGGCGGGTACCTAAGTGACTCGCGGCTTGCCGTCGGCTTGCCGGGGAATGGCTCCATGAATGGGGCGGCGCCACGGAGTGCCACAGCCAGCACGGCGACGTCGCGCGTTAGTGCCGCGTATTGAATGGGGGCGCTTATCGCCGGCTTACACATGTTATTTCCACGTGAGCTAAGGCCGCCCCGCCGCGCCCCGCCCCGCCCCGCCCCGCCGCGTCGTTTAGGGGGCGTCGCGACGCGGCGCATTCAAATTACCGGCCCATCCACGCAGCGCGAACAGCGAGCTGCTCGACGGAAAGACCAAGTGGCAAGTCAGCGGCGCGGACAAAAGCATTCTCGAGTCGAGCGGCAGGAATTCGAATTCCACGCGACGCAGTGCCGCGCCGTGCCGTGCCGCGCCGTGCCGTGCCGCCGGGGACCCAACAGGACCACCGCGCCAAAATGACCAACACAATCATTGTTCCCGCGGCTTTCGTCGTGTTTCCCCATTATTTTTTATCCCTTTTTAAAAACGGCACGGATGCTCCACGGGTTTCTTCGAACCTCGCCGTGACTACACTACTCCGTCGCGCCGCCGCCGGAATCCGGCCAATTTTTACTTTTTTTCGTGTTTGAAACAAGAAAGGGCACTCGGAAAGAAGGAGGGAATAGGGAATAACACAATGCTAACCTTGGCGCCGGTTTTTCGGTGGGACCCGCGTCGCCCCCTTCCCTTCCCTTCACCTTCTTTCCGTCCGTCCCGACGAAAGCTCATTAGGCTCGGCCAGGCTCGGCCGGCCGGAGAAGATCAGAAATCTCGTATTGTTGCGCGGCGCGCTCGGCCGGCTAGCGCTATGGGGCCGGCACCGCAGCACCGCAGCCGCGGCGTGAAGACGAGACGGCGTCTTCGGGACGGGCGGACTGGCGGACGGACAGACAGACAGCAGGATGATCCAACCCACTGGCAGAGCGGGCAGAGCGCTGCGGCTGGCTGGCTCGACTGGCTGCGCCCGGTCTGTACTCTGATTCAGTGAGTCGTTTTCGTCGCTCTGTCTCTCTCGCGCCCGAACGGGACTCCCCCCCATGAGAGCGAGAGAGACAGAGCGACGAAAACGACTCCCGGGGCCAGACTCTTCTTCTGGCGTTCGCGTTGGCGGCCTTGCCCGCCGCCCGCACGCGCACCTCGCAGCACGTCACGCGTCACCTGGCCGTCCTGGCCGTGATGACAAACGGCACGGCGGCCCAATTACCCTCATTAAACCAGTATTTGAACCCGCGACCCTCGGCTGCCCTCGGCCGGGCCGCCAGCCTCAACGACCCACGTACAGCCCATTCCATTTCACTCCGCGATGGCCGACCGGCGATAGCGCGGCCGTGGCCAACCCGCTGGACCGCGTGAAGCTGAGACCGGCACACCTGAGCGCCGCGGGCCGGACGGGCGGACAGACAGACGGACGCACAGGACACAAACGCCAAAGCACGGCGCCATGGCGCGCCGCCAGCTGCATGTGCGACCGGCCGAACAGTGTCCAGCCGCTAATTAAAGAAAGAATCAAGGCGGCGGCGCCTCTGAGGACGCCGAGGACGGCCAGGCAAAGCCGCGCGGGCCTATATCGAGTTTCGCGGTGTGGGCGCGACGAGTCGGCAACGGGGCCGCCGGGCGGACGGACGGGCAGCACGCAGACGGACAGACAGACACGACGCAGATCCAGGCGGAACTGCAGGTGCGCGCTCCCCTGGTCGCTGCGGGACTTCCCCCCAGGACGGGCGGACAGACAGGCCGACGCACGCAGACAGACGCAGAGGGTGCGCGTCACGGTGTCGGCGAAGCGCTTGGAAAAATCTCTGAGCAGCACAACATGAAACTGCGCGTGACAAATGCAAAAACTTGCTCCGCCGGCACGCCGCGCCGCCGCCGCGCCCACAGCACTCGACTCGCGGCATCATTGACCCTGGAGGCGCGAGGCGGGACGCGGGGCGGCGGGGGCAAGAAGCACTCCCAGGCCGTCCGGGCCGCGGCGAGGACGCCGTCGAGTGCGACGCCGTAGAGGGGCTCGGACTGCACAGGGCTGCCTTGTCTTATCCTGGACCTGGACACCGCCGTCAGCCACTCCGACCGAGGCCAGTGGATGGGGCCTATCGGACACCGCGGACACCGTGGACACAGTGGTGCACACCGTCGTCGCGGTCCTCGCGGCGTTCTTCCGGGCGAGGCAAGGGTTCCGCCCCGCGGAGGCGCGTGCGGCGTAGACCCCGATTTGTGTGCCAAAGAAAAGCGGGCCGGGCAGCGCGGCCCGACAGAGACTCTGCTTATCTTATCACGAAGACCGACGCACCTTAAGTCAGCGCCGGCGTCGTTGGCTTCCGTTCCGATGCTCGGGACAGAGTTTGAGTTATCCGACAGAAGGCCAGTCTCGGGGAAGGACTAGGCGCACACAATCACAACACTGCACTCAATCACACACGTCCACGCAAACTCGGCCAAATTCGCTGATCGCCGATCAACTAACCGGCACGCACTGGCGCGCTGCTTCTGGCCGGCGTTGGTTTCGTATTTTTTGGCGCGGGTACACTGGCACGGCGAGGATGACGCCGGCAGGAGACTCCGCCCTCACACCCTCGCACTCGGACAGAGACTCTGAGGCAGTGCGACTTGGGCAGGACGTTGACGTGGGGCCGCGGGGCAGCGCGGGGCGTTGTCGGCACCACGTGTGTAAGACGCGCGCGGCGACGGCGGACGAGACGCGGGGCAGTACGGAGCACCACGAACAACCTTTCCGGCGGAGCGACGCACCGACACTGACGATGGTGGCGCTGCGGCGGCCGGTGGCGGCGACGGCGTTGTGGACCAGCGCGGCGAGCGCGGCCCGGCGTGGCGCGGAGTAGCGCAGCGCAGCGGCAGGCAGCGGAGTGGGGGTCACGTGACTGCCGAGCGCCGAGCAGTCGATTATTTCACTTCGCGCAGCTACGCCAGCCACGCAGCTCGGACGGCTGCTGGCGCGCTCTGTCGGGGCGCGGCCGAAGCTCGTCCAGCCGGCGTTGCGCGCCAAGGCTTGCGCCAAGGCGCCGGTCAGCCACCCCGGCAGCGCACTCTAACGGAGGAGGGAAGCGTTAGTGTTGTCGTATTTCTTGAACGTAAACGGCTTTGGGGGCCGAAGCGAAGCGGAAGCAGAGCTTTTGTCTCAAGTCAACGCAGGCTGCGGTGAATGCTCGCTGACGAAGCTGAAGCTGACTGCCGGGCGTCGAAGGCGGTTGGACGACGTCGTTGCCGCGTAAGACTCGCTACGGCCAATCAAATGTCCCCGTTCCCAATGCCCCGCCAAATGAAGCTTCCGGTTTTAGCGGCTACGTCACCCGCAGGCGACCGCCAGAGTGATTCTGGGGCGGAATGAGGGAATTTGAATGAAGTTGTTTCTTGTTTCCGTGATGGCCGCTGTTTCGTCCAACGTCTTCGTCCGGCCAGAGTATTGGTGCGTTGCCAGCACTGCCAGCGCCCTGTCAAGGACCAAGCTGAGAGGATTGCCCCCCGGTCCCCCGGACCCGGCCCTCCGACACGACGAATCGAAATAGTCTGCTTTCCGACAAAAGCCCTTTGAATATTTTTCAAATATTGTCTCCGGCGATGTGGCGTTCGGAGAGGATCTGTCGCGTTGTGATCTGCACCCTTCGTCCTAGGGCACGACTTCGGCCACAGAAGTCGACTTCGCGCAGAGGCAAAACTTGCGGGAATGAAAATAACTTGCTCACCTATTTGAAAATGCAAAATGGAGCAGCGAGCCCTCTAAGCGAAACAAAAACCTGCCGGATACGCAACAAGCATCAGCAGCAACCTCTCGGGGGTCATTTAATAGCTTTTCGCGACTTTGGACGTTTCGCCAGAGGGGTTGAGCTGAGCTACCCAGATTCCCTTGTTTCTTGGACAAGTTTGAGCTAATCCGGCGTCGGCGCCGGCCAGCGAGGGGAAAGGGGGGGGGGCACAAGGGCGCTCACCAAGGAATTCTGAGAACACAGACATCTGAGGCAGACGGCGGCGTGCAAGAACACCACCGCCACGAACGCCGCCAGCGCCGCCAGCAGACTGACTCCGAGAGTTGCTTTCATCGCTCCGTCTCTCTCGCACGCATAGGGAACGCCCAGTGAGTGCGAGAGAGGCAGAAGCGACTTTCGGAATCAGTCTCCAGCGCCGCCAGCTCGACGCTGCTCTGCTCACTGCTACCACCGCCAAACTGCCATGCTTACTTCTTCCGTTCCTTCGCTCTTTTACTTCTCCGCGCCCTTGCTGCCAGCCCTGCCTGCCCGCCTTCCTGGCGTGCCTGCCTGCCCGGCTGTCTGCCTGTCGGCGCTTTCGGAAAGCATTGCCGGAACGCCAGACCGCAAGTCAGGCGTGGACGAGACAGGGCATCCTACGGCCGAGGAGAGCCGAGAGGTGTTAGCCAAGTTTTGTCCGCAACAACAACAGCCAGCAGCTCGACCAACCCGTCGGCTTGCCGACGGCCGAGGGCTTGTCCAAAGCGCCCAAAGCCCGGCTGGGGCTGCTGCGCCTTGACCACAGCGCCGCACCCTCGGCCGCCCCGCCGCCCCGCCCCGCGCAGCGAGAAAGTCAGGTGATTGGCTCCAAACTCATTCCGCATATGTCCGCTCCATGCGCTGCGCCACGGGCCTCGGCCTGGCTCGGCCCGGCTCGGCCAGTGGGGGGCGCGGCGCGGGGCTGCGGGGCTGCGGGGCTGCGAGGCTCGCCACCAAATTAATTAAACAAGTCCGACTGTGATGAGGTGCAAACCGGAACCGGGGGCAGGGCCGGGCGTGCGCGTCGGCAGCGCCGCGACGGGCTGGGCTCGACGACCACGACGCCGAGGCCTCGCGCGGCTTTCTTTGAGTCGGCCGCCACTTCACGTGCAGGCACATCGCGCGGCTGTCGAATCGAAACGCGCCCGCCTCAGCAGAGTATAGCGAGCCGCGCAGTGTGGCCGACAGATTTTTCGGAACCGTCGTGTCGGCCAACTTCAGGGGACCCTCTCGCGCACCCATACGATACTGCCCCGTGAGTGCGAGAGAGAGGCTTCCCGCGGAGTCAGTCGGCTGGCGCGAGGCGCGGAACACTGTGCCGGCCCGGCAGGCCCGGCAGGCACAGCCTCCGCTTTGATCGCGGCATCGCGGAGTGAGTTGGCCTCGGGCAGCGCCGCCGTGCCAGTGTGCCGCCGTGCCAGTGTACCGCCAGTGCTGCAGTGAGCGGGCAGCGTTAGCGCCGCGGGGAGGCCGCGTGCCGCGTGCGGACTGTGGCGGATTGTGGCGGAGCACAAAGACATTGTTGCGGGGAGGATTTTCCGGGCGGCAGCACGCGCGGGGCACTCGCGTGTTGTTCAGGTCATTAAAAATCGGTTGCGAACTGCAGGCATACAGCGGCACACTGGCCCCAGGCCTTCAGTCCAATAGTCTGACCATGACAGACATCCCCCCCCCCGCTAATTCCAATCTCAACAACAACATCGACAACATGGTATTTGAAGAACCCGCACGAAATATAAAGGCCTAGTTTCATTACTTTCCAAACTACTTTCAGAGCATTATTTTACTCGGTTAGCGCACTGCACGCAGAAATTAACTTTTGACTGCTGTGCTTTCTTTTCCGAGTGCAGTGGCGGAGGTAAGGTCGGAGCGATATAAAATTCTCCGCGAGGCCCCGCCACGCCCTGGCGGTGCTCCGCATTCACAGCGGTCCGCACTTTTGCGCCGCGCCGCGCCCCGGCCGGCCACACCTTGTCCCGTTGTCCCCTTTGGCCGCCGCAGCCTCGCCTCGCCCTGGCCGAGCTGGCCATCTAAATTAATGAAATAGCCGTATTAAAAATGGCAAGGGTACCAACTGCCACGAGGCTCGTTCCGCGAGGTCCGCGTGTGGGGAGCATCGCTCTGTTCTCTCTATGTTTTTATTTAGTGCCCCGAAAATAACCGCACATGCTGTGCTCCTGGGGAGAGGGCGAATAATTGTTGCATCAAAAAAAAGCAGGAAAAACAGGCATTTCGGAAATCGATGAGCCCCTTCCTCGGTCCATCCAATAAGATGTATAGCACGCCGAGTAAAACCCCCGAGCTTAAGGGAAAATTGGGAGCGGAGAAGGCGGGGCGGGGCGGGGCGGGGCGGGGCGGGGCGGGGCGGGGCGGGGCGGGGCCACATCGGACGGATTCGCACCAGGTGTGTCGGACACCTCGCCAGCGCGCGGCGCAGCGCCAGCCGTGGCGGCCCCGGATTATTGGATGTTCGTTAAACGGACGGAGCTCCGCTAGCGGAATGGAGAACGGAGAGGAGAGGCCACCCGGGAAAATTATTGCGTCTTGAGGTAATCTCGAAGCGGGCGACGCGTTTACGATCGATTTATCTCCCCGGCGGGCCTGAAAACCGAATCGAGAAACAATTTTGACGAAATGTTAACGCTAACGACACACTCGCAAGCGCTTGGGTGTAGTTTTTGTCTGCGGAAAGAGAGCCACGGCCGCACGATAAAGATGCCCGTGCCCTTCAACTTCCGTGCCGCCCCGCGGCCCCTCGCGCCCGCAGTCCTCCTGATCGGCAGCGTGCTCGGCACGCGCGCGCGGCGTGCTGCCTACGCCGCCGACTGCGGGCGCTCCGACGCGCGCGGCTCGGACTGCAGCGCTGCCGCGTGCGGCTGGACAGCGCCGTCAGCTCACGTCCTCCAGGGGCGTTCCTCCAGGGGCGTACCTCCAGGGGCGTACCTCCAGGGGCGTTCCTCCAGGGGCGTACCTCCAGGGGTGCACCTTCATGGGCGCACCTCCAAACGGCCCTCAAGACGTCCACCTTGATTCCCGAGGCCACCCACCACCACCGCGACGGCCGACGACGACGGAAAAGAAGTCCCAGTCCCCAGGACGTCATCGCCTCTCGCCTCCTTCCACGGAATTAGAGCGAATTGCGCCACCGCGTGGAAACCTCAGGCTGAGTAATTATTCTCGGCCGGCGAAGAAAGGGAAAAAAGGGGAAGGGAGGAGAGAGAAATGAGCCGTGAGTAACGGGGGAAATGGACCTGACGACGAATGTAAATAAAGGAGATAAAAGCTCGGCGGGCGACAAGGTTGGGGAAGGGGGGCGGGAGGGACGCGCCTTCGCCTTGAGAGGATCAGAGTGATTGTGCCCCACCTGAGCTCTAAGTGGGATTTACCTGGGGCGCCGGAGAGGAATCTGTTTCGATAACGTATTAGTCCCGCCTGTCTCCCCCTCCTCCTCCCCCTCTCCCCCTTCCCTACTTCCGACCCACTTCCGGGCGATTCTTTCCCACCACTTCCTTGTCCGTGCGGGAATGGAGACCCATGTGCAGGATAAATGTCCCCAGAGACGTTTCGCGGCCAAAGCTTTCAATCGTGGCGGAGTGGGGAGTGGCGGGGAGTGGAGTGGCGTTGTGGGGAGAGGGCAAGGCAGAAGGAAGGGGTCGCGCTCCCCGATGCCGCCCCCGCGCTCGCCGCTCAAACAGCGCGCCGAACAGCGAACAGCGCGCCGCGCCCCCCAAGTGTCCCGACGAGAAATCCGCGCGGATGCAGCCAGCAGCGAGGCCGGATAGGGCCACTGTGAGCTGCGAGGGCACGGCAGATGTTTTAATGTCGCCGTCCCGTGTTATTTATCATTGTTTTGATGCAAAACTTTCCAAATTGCGTTCCGCGACGAGGCGGCAGAAACGTGTGACAACAACACGGGGCGAGCGGAACGCGGCGCGCGGGTGCCGGACTCGGAATTGCAAACCATAATGAGAAACGACATTGTATCAACATGTCGAAATTACGAACGGAACGGAAACGGGTCGCAAAACGGCGCGCACGCCGCCCCGCCCGCCTCGCCCTGGGAACGCGCGGCTGCGCGCGGCGCCCTGGCCCAGCTGGACTCCCGCCAGCCTCCCGCCGGGCCCGGACAGCCCGGCCGCTCTGTCTCTCTCGCGCTCGCGGGGCGCCACGAGCGCGAAAGACAGAGACAGAGCGGGGCGGGCGCCATGGTGCCCCAGCAGCGCCATCTCTGTTTTCATAATTTCGTTGTCGTGCACCAGTCTTGACATCAACACTGCGATGCGTGTGCCTGTGTGCGTGTGTTTGTAAACGGTGGAAATGAAAGCAAACGAGGTACAGAAGAGGGGCATTATTAATGCAGCGCTCCGCCGGCAACAGAATGCCGAATGGTTTGATTCACCGAACTACATTCACAGCGGACGTTCTGAGAAGAGACGAACCAGACTGCCGGAACGCTGCTGCGTGTGGAGCTGCATGGCCAAGTTACGCTAACTACACACCGGGGGCTGGCCGGGCTGGCGGGGCTGCCCGGGAGTAGCGATGATACCCCGCGGTGGGCGCAGGCCCTGGCGCGCGGGGTAGTCCGCAACCACCACATCGACCCGCCCCACCGCATGCAGCAGGCAGACGGGGCTCGGAGGGCAGGTGTAGCGACACGATCAGAACAGATACCCCGCAATGCACGCAGCCGACTCACAGCGTCATTCTCATTCTTTTCTCTCGAAATCGAAAAAACGTGTTATAGACAGCTTTACTAATCTGATGACACCGGGACGAACTGTTGGTCGAAGCACTGTCGCGACGTCCTGGGCTTGCCTAGGAACGCCATCACTGCTCTTAGTTAGCCAACATAGCGTCGCTACATTGTTTAAAATCATTTTATTTGTACACATGTTTGTACAAGAGTCTGTACACGGATCTTAACATTGCTCTGAACTGAAGCAAAGTATTCCGCAGGGGAATGTTTCATTCTTGTGTGGAATGCGAGTGCAGGTGACCTTTCCATTGTGAAATGTCGGACCAGTCTGGAAATGGCCGCTGGTCGCTCAGGCCGAAAAAACGAAAAAAGGCGGAATGGAAAGGTTTAGCCACAGCGACCGCTCAGGCAAAGGTGGCCCGATCCGTCAGCAGCAGACAGGCCTGGGCCGTGGGGCCGTGGGGCCGTGACGCTAAACATCCAATTAACCTGCGCCAAACATTCAACCTCCAAGTCCCCGCGGCCATGCCGTTTCTTTGGGGCGGCCCGGCCAGACGGCCCGGACGGGCCAGACTGCCCCCAGCGCCCGCGGCCAGCCCGGCCAGCCCGGCCAGCCCGTGCACAGTGGGGCGTGCGGAGCTGCTGTTTATTTTTCTGGATGGGATTCGCGAAAGACTCGCATCAAAACAGTCAGGCGGGGCGGTGTGGCGTGCTGGCTGGCCGGCTGGCCCGGTCGACCCCCGCGGCTGGTGCTTTGATACCGTTTCACGCATGGGCTGCCGCCGGGATTACTCGATGGGGGCGACGGCGCCGCCGGGGCTCGAACCCGGGGCGCGACCCGCCCGCATTCTAATTCTTTCCCAGTACCACCGCCCCGTGCTGTTCCCCAGCCCCACTTTGCATAGCCGGCCGAGGGAGCCACGCGTGTCCGGCCCCAGCGCGCTGTCCGCGGCCGGAGGGTGGCCCACTAGTGGCGCGGACACCACGACGACGGCCTTGCCTGGCGGCGCCGCCCGCACCGCCCGCACCTGGCAGACGAACGGGCCGCCAATCTAAAGCACATTACCCCCCCCCCCGGGCCCAGCGCGTATTCATAGCCCCGCGAGGCGTGGCGGGTCGGCGTGTGTCGGCTCAAGGAGGCCGGGAATACCCCTTACGGGCCCTACAGGCCCTACACCTCGCCGTTTATGCGGGGCAAGTGGGCAAGTAGGCCTCCGCATTGTTGTTGTTGTTGTCGAAGGCGGGGTGGCGGTGACGCTGGACACGCGAGGCAACAGGTCTGCTGCATAGGGTCTGCAGGGCTGGGGGGGGGGGGGATGCCGCAGAGGTGCTGCGCGTCCTGCGGCGGGCGGCTAAGGCTAGCGGCCTCTGCTCTGTGGCGGTGACCCGGCGGCCCGACGCGACGGGCTGGCGACCACACTGCAAGGCGGGTGTAACTTTATCGCGTCCACAGCACACAACCATGTCGCGCAGCTTTCTGGTAATTAAAGCCCGTACACGCCCCGTCCCGAGAGCAGTGACGCACCCAACTGGAGTGTGTGTGCGTGCCTGTGTGTGTGTGTGTGTGTGTGTGTGTGTGTGTGTGTGTGTGTGTGTGGTGTGTGTGATGCGCGTGAGTGTGGTCGCATCGCAGGGGATTTACGAAGCCCCGACGCCTTTCCCGCCACTTTCCCGCCACTCGCTAGCGCCCCGGCACGGCGGCACGGCGGCAGGGGAAGTGCCCCGATGGCGGTCGTGATAGCACGGCGCCCCGCACGGCGCACGGCCATGGCGGCTTGGCGGCCTTGGCCCTCCGCACGCGCGTGTCCTTACCCTTCCGCGAGGCCCAATCAAGGTCAAGTCAATCACGCGTGCAGCCCGCAGAAACAAAAAAACACGCCTTGATTTTAATAGATCGCGGCCGGATATGGAGGCGAATGAAAAATTGCCGGAAGGGTGTTGTCCGGCGCGGAGGCAGCCCCCATCCCCCCACCCCGTTTTCCCCCTCCCGTTTCGCCGAGCGGCCGAAGGTAAACTCGTCCTTTCTCGCCGTGGATTGCACTCATCGACCCGAATCGGCCAACAAAGGCGTCGAGGTGGTCGAGGAGGCCGAGGTGGCCGTGGTGCCGCCCACGCCGTGGTCGAGGTGCTGCGCTCAGGGAGAAGCGACGCCGTCGACCTGGGGAGACCACTGAGCTCTCACGATCGAGAGCCACTGCCGCCTAGGTCACCATTGCAGTTGCCCTCGACCGCCAGAACTCACAGGTTTCCAATTCTCGTCGGAGTACAGGCCTACCCCGCCAGTCCCACCAGGCCTGGGAGCCGCGGGCGCGAAGGGCTGCAGTGCGGTGACTCGCTTTGCTCGCGCTTTGCATTCCCTGCGGGGGTGGGGGGAGAGTCCGGAAGGCACGTCCACTTTGATGCAGAGCAGGCAGAGCAGGCAGAGCAGGCACAGCCCCTCTCGGATCGATCCTCGACGTTCTTTGATTGGTTTGGCGCAGAAAAGTTGGCGGGGCGGCGCGCCGCGCACTCGCTGCTGGAGTGTCAAGGGCGAAGGCCTCGCGCCTCGCAGCGCCTCCCAACGCCTCGTCACGCTAGTTTGTACACAACCCCCTCCCTGTTGGCCTTTTCCGGGGGCTCGGCGCACTACTGCGTGACTGGCCCGCTGCTTTTGGGTTTAGTTTCCAGCAGCGATCTGTACCCAAATTCTTCCCTACGCCGACAAATTCCCCCTCCCCGTCAGACCCGTTGAAATTACGCGTGCAGGGAAGAGTCGCGTCGAAATGAATTACAGCGTCGTTACACGGCCCGGCGGTCCCAAGGCTGCGCCCAAGGCTCCCAAGCGGCCGCGACCGGTCGCGACGCCGCGGTGTCTGCACACACTCCAGTGACAGTGACCTGTCCTGCCGCGCAGGCGCGCCGGCCGCACGAGAGGCAGACGCCCTAGCCTAGAGCCTAGCCCTAACCAGCCCTAGAGCACCCTAGAGCCTAGCCCTAGAGCCCTGCCCAGAGCCCTAGCCCTGAGCCTAGCCTGACCCTAGCCCTAGAGCCCTAGCCCTAGAGCCCTAGCCCTAGAGCCCTAGCCCTAGAGCCCTAGCCCTAGAGCCCTAGCCCTAGAGCCCTAGCCCTAGAGCCCTAGCCCTAGAGCCCTAGCCCTAGAGCCCTAGCCCTAGAGCCCTAGCCCTAGAGCCCTAGCCCTAGAGCCCTAGCCGACTACTGAGCCCTAGCCCTAGAGCCCTAGCCCTAGAGCCCTAGCCCTAGAGCCCTAGCCCTAGAGCCCTAGCCCTAGAGCCCTAGCCCTAGGCCCTCTTGTCCGGCCGCGGCACTCCCCGCCTTGACCTTGAGCCTGGGCTGCGGGACGGGCGGCCACACGGCGGAGCGAACAGAACACAGAAACAGCCCTTGGATTGGGATCGCGTGCGCCGCACTGCAGCCCAAGGGCCCGAAGGGGCAAGGGCCACTACTCCACTGTAAGGGCCTCGAGGCCCCGAGGGCGCGGCGGATCGGACGGACGGCCACTCCGCGGACTCGACGGGGAGGTCGCTAATTGCGGGTCGGCCAGCCTTTCTGGCGATTGGGAGCGTCCCCCCCCCCCCCGTCCCCTGCCGCCACTAGGTCGACGTCGACTGGAGGAAGGGGGAGGGGGAGGCCGGGGCCGAAGCGTTCGCGACGACAAATAGGAGTCATTTGTCCGGCCGCGGGACGAGCTGCTGTCGCTGTGTCTCTCTCGCACCTGCGGCGGACGCCGCATGAGTGCGAGAGAGACAGTGCGGCGAAAACGACTCTCGGAATCAATCTGCTGAGCTGGCTCTGGATCGGGATCGAGGTGCGCGGGCGTGGCGGGGGCGCTACACCAGCCGCGCCACACGACACGGCAACGGCATGCAAATGTTTGGCGGACACCGCGAGTCACGCGCGGGCCGCGGAGCGGGTAAACCCGAGGCACCGCCAGGCGAGCCGCCAGGCCGGGCACAGCGAGCCGAGGCTGGAAAGGCCAAAACAAAGGCAGGGGCTGCTGGCTGGCCTTGAAAGCCTTCAAACCGCCAAACTAGATGCCGTCAGTACTTTTCCTGGGCTCCGTTTTCGCGGTAATGCCAGCAGTTTCTGCCCCTGAATTTTCCGGCCGCGCGTTGGCGGCGTGCGGGTGCCGGTGTGCCTGTGGTGCGTGCCCGCTGCTCGCTGCTCGCCGTCGTGGGCGTCGCCCTCCGTCTCGTCCTTGCCGCCTGCAGGTGGCGCCGTGCTGCAGGCTGTTTCCGAGAGTTGTTTTCGTCTCTCTCGCGCCGCAGCTGCCCGCCCCACGAGTAGTGCGAGAGAGACAGGGGCGACGAAAACGACCCTCGCTGCCGCGCTGCCGTTTGGTCGGCAGTCGATGCGGTGCCCGTCGGTGCCCGTCCAACGCGTCCAACGCGTCCTCGCCGATGAGAACGCCAAACGGTTGTTGACATGGCGCCGCTCGCGCACGCGGCGGTACGCCCACGCGATATTACAGTGGCGCATGGAAAAGGGGAGGGAGGGGGGCTCTTCCCGACCCGCAGCGGCCCGCGGCCCCACAAACGCCCTTGGAGTTGCAATTAGTAGAAACAGGGAGAAGAGAGGAGAGAGGGGGCTTTACAGCGCCCCTGTTCATAGCCACTGTGGCTTGAGGACAAGATCACACCGTGTGCTATTTTCGACGCCCCCCCCCCCGGGCCAAAAAAAAGCTGTTAGCTACATTGACGGCAGCACTGTTGCTCCTTTTTACCGCCGCAAAAAGGGAGGGGGCGCGGCGGGGCGGGGCGCGAGGGGAAGGGTTGGGGTGGGCCGCCACGCCGCCACGCCAGGGCCGCGATAGTGTGAGGTGAGGCCAGGGGTGCCGGGGGTGCTAGGGGTGCCATGCCGCGGGTTGTGGGCCGTGCGCCGTGGGCCCCAAGGTGAGGCAGCGCAGTCCGCAGTCATGAGTGGCGCGCGCCCCCGGCATGGCGGCCTCTGCGCCCCCGAGGCCCCCGCGCCTCCCGCGGCCACCGCGCGCCGTAGCAGCGCCCGCAGCGGGTTGTCCTCGCCGTCGTCCGCGTCGCCGCAGCACCGCGCCGAGGACCACCTGACCTGAGGGGGCACAGCGACTGAGGACAAGAGCTTCCAGGTGAGTGCAGGCAGGCAAGTGTGTCTTCAAAGAAAGCGAGTCACTCGCCGCGTGCAACGCGTTCGAAAGATTTTGACACGGGACTGTTTCGATTTTACTCGGTTGCAATCTCCACGTGCGAACGCGACATCCTGACGTGACGTGACGGCTCGGCCAAACGCCAATCGGCGCACGAGCCGCGAAGCAGCGCAGCATGTCGTCGCGTTTCGGGGTTCGCGTGGCGTGGCGGTGCATGTTGCGCATGGCGTGCCTGCAATTAAACGTGCGGCCTGGCCTCGGCCTCGACCTCGGTGACGACGACTGACGGCCGGCCAGCTCGGCGCCGAAACCTCAAAACACTTTCCCCGCGTCGCCGTGGTTCCAGGTTCCAGGATGCCCAGCCCCTTCTGGTCCGGCTTCCCGTGGGGCAGCAGCGGCCAGGGCGAGGCCGAGGTCGCCGACGAGGAGCAAGCGGTGTGCGGCGCGCCGCTCGCGCCCAAGAGCATCCACGACGGCCTGCTGCAGATCGGCTCGCAGGTGCGTAGCGGTAGGGCAGGGCGGTGGGACGGTGTGCGGTGCGATGGGTGGCGCAGCCATGGCGCAGCAGCCCCCGGGGAAGCCACCCGGTGCTGGCGTCGCGCCGCTAGACTCGGCCTGGCTCGGCCCCTGAGGAGCTGTTGATGGCCGCCGAGCCGAGTGACTGTGACGAGTGTAGGGTTGGTCGCGTCGCAGCCCCCCGGTACCCCCCGGGACTGCGCTGACCCCGGGGCTGACCGCGGCGTTTGTTGTTCCGCTGCGCAGGCATGCCACATCTTGGTGCACCGCATCGACTCCGCCGCGGCTGAGGCCCTCCACCGGCACCACCAGCGTCCTCGGACACCGCCGGCGGGCAGCTCGTCGGGGCGTTCGCGGCCCCGGTCTGCGGAGCCCCACCACTCTCGCAGTCCCAGCCTCGCCAGGGGCCTGGGCCACGACCCCGAGCAGTACGTGGTGCTGCTGTCCGACCAGGGCCTGCCGAGGCCGAGGCCGTCCAGGCCCGCCACCAGGCCGCCCACCTTGAGCCTCGGCAAGTCGCCGCTGGCCTTCGAGGAGAGGAAGGCGTCGACGTCAACGTCCGTGGCTGCGGTCAGTTTCGGGAACCAACATTCGAACTCTACGCGGTTCTGATTCTGCTCCATCTGGGGGACTAGCTTAGCTACCCACCGCCTTTCGCCCGGCACTGGGACTGCGCTGGGCAGGCATTTTGAGGGACCGCGTCACGTTAGGGCCTTCTTGGTGCTGACTATGCATGCCCCGCCACGTCCACGTCGACCCACAGTCTTCCGTTGCTGGTCCTGTAGATTCGACACTTTGAACGGATCGCGCTCCGGAACGTGACCGGTCCTGCTTCTTCCGTTTCCCCCTCCACACCACCAGCCACCCCTCCGCTCTCCCCTCTGCAACAGCTGCGAACGTCAACAAACAACAAAGGCGTCCCGCCGGCGGCTGCTGTGCTGCTCTGCTGCCCGCATTATTTTATTTCGTTGATCGGATCGGTCGGGATGGATATGCCTGTAGAGTGAAACTTTAGCGCTCGCGCTGTCCTCCCACCGCGCCGCGTGGCTCCTTGTAACCATGAAAATAACCGTGAGTCAAAACCTCGACGGGAAGGTTAAAGTGAGTTTTGTCCTTACTTTGTTTTCATTGAAGGTCGAGGCGAAGAGATGTGTCATTACTTGGTCATTCACACCGAGATTTAAAGGATTTGTTTAAAGTTATGTTCACAGACTGATGCTGTTGTGTGTTTTGTTTCCTTTGTCACCAGGTACCGTCATCCAAAAAGCTTAGCTCAGTGCCCGATGAAGATGTGGATCAATGGGGATCCCGCTTTCTCATGCGATCAGAAGAGGATCTTTCCTTCCCTCACCACCCTCAACACTCCAAGTAATTCATTGTGCTTCAATTCTTGTTGCTTTATTCGAGGTGAATTCAGTGTTTTCATAGCACTCCTGTTCATTTTCAGGTGGAGTTCTCGAGGGTGGTGTAAACCTGCTTACATTCCCATCTCCATTATTCTCATTATGATCATACTGGTGGTTCTTTTGCCTCTTTTAGAACAATCAGAAAATTGGAATGAAAAATTAAAGCTAGATGGATTGTCATGTCAAAATTCTTGCAGGTAGTTATTCATTTACTTGTCCCTTTTTAATTACATGTGTGTTAAATTTATACAAATGTTTAACGAAAAACATGTATTTTCTAGGATATCATTGGTGGAAAGTATTCCTGAGGGGTTGACTTATCCACCAGAAGCCCCAAAGTTCCCCTCCACTTACGATACATGGAATCAACTGATAAATATATCTCAAAGCTCGATTGAAATTGCAGCATTGTACTGGAGTCTTCAAGGAGCTGACGTCTACCCACACCCATCTGCTTATCAAGTAAGGCAGATTTTACTCGCCTAATAACCTTATAGTAATCCTTAATCCTTGAGATCATTTAGGCTTTCCCACTGCAGTGTGCTTCCTCTTTATCCTAGTTGTTTTTATTTACTAGGGTGAAGACATATTCAAGAACCTTTTAGAAGCATCAGCAGAACGGAACATCAAATTGAGAATTGCTCAGAATTCTCCCTCCCGGGATATGCCCAGCCCTGATACTGAAGAACTTGTGAAGAAAGGTCTTGCAGAGGTGAAGTTGCCCATTATTCTACATAGTGATTAAGTATAAAGTTGCATTCCACATCTGTGGCAGCAGTGTTTCTTGGTTTCTGATGAAGTTCTTTTCTACTTTTGACAGGTTAGAAGCTTGAATTTTGCTCGTTTGCTAGGAGGAGGTGTCTTGCACACTAAATTTTGGATTGTAGACCGCAAGCATGTCTATCTTGGAAGTGCAAATATGGACTGGCGCTCTCTGACTCAGGTATGGTTTATAATTGGTGCATTAGTCACAGCAATCTTAAAAAAAATTAAGTGAATTTGCTGCTGAGAGTTTCTATTTTTATCTTCTTTTTTTTTTCTTGCCTCCCCGTCATTTTCTTGCTTGTAGGTGAAAGAATTGGGGGCTGTCATTTATGACTGTCCATGTATGGCAAATGACTTGTTAAAAATATTTAATGTTTACTGGGACCTTGGCACAGAGGAGGCTGTGATTCCTCCTAGATGGCCGCAGACATATAGCACTGAATTCAATATGGTCAAGCCAATGAATTTAACTTTGAATGGAGTTCGAGCCAACACTTTCCTTTCTAGTTCCCCCCCACCCTTCTGTCCAGGAGGGCGGTCAGGGGATGGAGACACTATAGTTGACATAATTTCAAAATCTGAAAAGTTTGTCTACATATCAGTCATGGACTACATCCCTATGATGATCTACACACCAAGGCCAAAGTAAGACATGGTTTTCAATTTTATCAAGCTGTAGGAAATAAAATTTATGTTTATGTCATCTTTTTCATCATTTTTTCTAAAGGTATTGGCCCATTTTTAACAATGCACTGCTAGCTGCAGCATTAAATAATACAGTAAATGTTCGAATTCTAATGTCATCTTGGAACCACACCAGAAGGGCAGAGATTCAATTTCTGAAGTCACTGGAAGAAGTTTCTGGCTCTTACAAGAATGTCAACATTGAAGTTGTGAGTATAAGACCATTATTTCCCATTTGCTCTCCAGTTACAAGATAAACAAAAAGTGTCATCAGAATCAAGTATACTCGTGCCAAGTCTCACATCTAATTCATTTTTCTTTTTAATTGAATTTTCAGAAGCTGTTCAGAGTTCCCGCAACTCCTGACCAGCAAAAAATACCCTTTGCACGGGTAAACCATAACAAGTATATGGTAACTGATAATGCTGCATACATTGGCACTTCAAATTGGTCTGGGGATTATTTTGTTGACACTGCTGGGGTAGGATTAGTTGTGAAACCTTCCATTTCTAATCGTAAGAAAAATCCTCTTCCTATTCGTGACCAGTTGCAATCTATTTTTGAAAGGGACTGGAACTCACCATATGCTAGTCGTCTTTCAGATTTGTCACATAACGATATATCATCTATGTTCTTGGATCAGACTACTAATTTGAACTATTTTTAATCATTTCCCACTAATTTGTATATTTTTCAAGGCCTCATTTTTTGGCAAATTAGTTAGGACAATGTATCATCAGTATATGCACATAATTCTCTTTCATATTATTCAAGTGGATGGTGGTTTATATTTTTGCTGGAACTTTCAAGTAAGGAGAGCTAATGAAAAAATAGTTACAGTAACTTTATTTTGACTAAGATTTTAAAAATTATGACTATATTAGTCTCATGTCTTCTCTCTTTAAATGAATTTGTAGATAGGAATAAAATGAATTAAATGACCAACCTCAAGTCATGCTTAGTGATTTCTGCATTATTTACATTTTAAATTATCCCCTGGTAAGTTAATTCTACACAACTTGAAAAAGTTTAACAACTTTTGAAATACTTCTATTGCAGTAAGGACATAATTTTCTTTCTAGCCAAAGCCGGTGAGAACATCTATAGCAGTAAATCTGGTGACCTACATCTCCATGGACAAATATGCCATTGCATGGAGCATCCATGCAACATCCACAAACAGTTGGCCTCACAGAGGTTTCATCAGGCTTCATTTCATCAGATGTAGATTGTGAGGAATTGGGTTCTGCAAGAAACAGAAAGTGAGGCTGTGAAACCATGAAAAGATGCAGTGACATTCCTGACTATTGACTAAGAAAGTAGTACCTGAACTTTTGATAGAACTGTTCAATTTTCCAATAACTTTTTTTTTTCTTCTTGGACAAGGCGGAAAAAATCGTTTGCGGTCCTTGAAAAGAAAAATTGATGAAGTAAGAATATTTTGAAATTGTAACGGGACATTCTTAGAATCATAATTTAACACTTACCTTGTGACACCCACGACAATAGAGAAAAGGGGAGCTTTTAACGTTATGGCATCTAATGCATCTGCTCTGCTTAGCTGTTGCAAAGGCAAGGTTGGCAGCTTCATAAATATCCTACCAGGGAAAGAATAAAAATAGATATTGAGTAATTTAGAGGGAAATCAGCACATTTATCACGTTTATCGTGACACTTACTTCTGGTCCAGAAGAAATTTCAGGTAAAGTTGGACAATGTGACGCTGAAGATGCTACTGAAAACTCGGATTCCAGTGATGACGATTCACTCTCAGTGTCTGGAGTGTCCTGGCAGGATGCTGTAATGTTAAAAAAGTACAGTTAGCTTCCATTTGAGATGCAATTGAAAAGGGACGAAAATGCGGGAGAGTAAATATCACCTGTGAGTTCCTCTTGAGCACTGCAAACGCTTTCGTCCATATCTGATGGAGACAGATCAGACTCTGATTCAAGCTTAAACTCGCGAGTCATTATGGAGCTGTTCGAAAGATCGAGGGCGTTAGATCACTGTGGGCGTACCCTACTGCATTCACAAATTTCACACTCAGAGCAGCCCCACCAAGGCTCACCGCAACTGTTGAAGGTACTCACTTTACTGCGGAGCAGACGTCGCCCAGGGAGAAACGGGGAACGGGAACACAAACAACGTCCATGGTCACAGTGACTCAGTTTCAGTGATTCAGTGACAACAAGTAGAACAGGAGTGAGCTTGCCAGAGAGTCAAAACGTGCAATGGCTGCATACGGCAATGCAGAAACAGTGCAAGTTCAGACAAGTTGAAACGGGAAAGGGTGAGTGTGTGTGTTTGTGTTTACAAAAACAGCAAACCGCAGTCTCCAACACGGTTACAAACAATCTCAGTCACGTAGCTTTTCAGACAACTCCCTTACTTATTCTAAATTTATTTCAATATTTTATTACGTTCTCATTTCAGTTTTGACGAAATGAAAAGAAATTATGTTGTTTCCAGTGTCCTGAAACTAAAATCTTTAGTTTTGAGAGTTGGCACTGCAATCCTCTGCCGGTAGTGTTTTGTTCGTCGTTGTAGATTCGTTTATGACGTCACGAATGATTGCGTTTAGGGGCAAACATTTTACTTTGCATCACTTTTACTGCCGGACTGTTGATTGAAATGTTGCCATAGTACGTTCTCTACGTTTTATGGGCGCTCTTTAGGCATTTCATCGCTTGCCACCAAGCACTTTAATCTCTGACTAGAAGCACAGATTCGTAGTTTCAAAACGCTCTTCGTTGTTTGCAGATAGCGCTGCGTTCGCTTCCCCTGATGCCGATGCAAAGTGAAAATGGCGGACGAACAGGTGAGCCAAACAAGTTTCAAATTTACTTTATTTTGCTAGATTATTGTATTAACCGGCATCGGTCAAGACTCTACATTATTGCTGTTATTATGGGACGTGTTATTCGCGACACCGGACAATGGCCAGATCGTTTCATGATCGCGGGAACGGGCGGTTCTGGTGGTCAAGTTTTCTCGTCTGTAATTCATTGAATTCTCTGAATATAAATATTTTAGGAGCTCGATGTATTGCTGCGCCGTGTCTCGCTTTCTGACAGGATTGTCGTAACTGACTGGCAGTCCCGGCGTCCTGTCAGTACTTTTTGCATTTGTCAGCAACCGCCCGCCTTAACCTTCCCGTGTCGGCTGTCCCCTGTGGTCTGTGACTGTGTCGTTGGGCCAGGTCCGTCGTCCTGTCCTAGTGTACTCTGTAGGCTTGTACACTTGCTCACAAACTTCCGTATACTGATGAACTTGTGCCTGTTAGACACTGGTATTCCGATTTATGCCCTTGCGTGTCGCTTGTGATGGACCCATGGCCTGTTTTCCGTTTTGCGTCGTGATATGTCAGTGAGGGAGCAATGATGCAGATATCAACAAAGTCAACACAATGGTACAAATTGTCCTTAATGTTCTTATTCAAACACCACACTGGTCTCAGATTCCTTCTGTCATAGGATCTCAATCATTTGATCAATGAGCAACTGCTGTGTTGAAGTTCATGTGATTTTTATCCCATAACCTTGCCATCTGATTTTGTAATCATAACCTTCACATCTTGACGCGAACAAAAGTCAAAAATAAATAAATTTTCAAAGCTACATGAATGGGGGAACCGTTTTCAATATTTTACCCCATTCTTTTTAGTTCAGTGAATGCTACTGTCAGCTGCCATAATAATTTGGTTTAATTTTGT
This sequence comes from Thrips palmi, assembly GCF_012932325.1. Taxonomy (NCBI): domain Eukaryota; kingdom Metazoa; phylum Arthropoda; class Insecta; order Thysanoptera; family Thripidae; genus Thrips; species Thrips palmi. The sequence continues at coordinate 4,243,675 of NW_023144624.1, read as the reverse complement.
TTCAGGAGGTACATCAGTTAGAATTGCTTTGCAAACAGTTATATGAATCACAAGACTCTGCTCAACGTGTTGAGGCTGAAAAGGCATTAGTTGGATTTCAAAATGCTCCAGACACGCTATCAAAGTGTCAACTTCTTCTTGACCGTGGGGACTCTCCCTATGCCCAGCTCTTGGCCGCCACAACGCTCACCAAACTCGTGTCCAGATCAGCACAGGGTCTCAGTCTTCAGCAAAGAGTGGACATTCGTAAGTTATGTCTCATTGTCTGTGTGCTCTTCTGACTGCGTACATTATCTGTGATAAAATTACATTTTTTTAAATTTTCCACCCTTTAGGAAATTACATTTTGAATTATTTAGCTACTCAGCCTAAGCTTCCTGGATTTGTCATTCAAGCACTTGTTACTTTGTTTGCAAGAATATCAAAACTAGGCTGGTTTGATAATGATAAAGATGAATTTGTGTTTCGCAATGTTGTTACTGATGTGACAAAATTTTTGCAGGTAAGTGCCACAGTACTTTGTGTTCCTAACTGAGTAAATTAATTGTTACATTAGTTCTAATTTGGAGCATTACCTTTCAGGGTTCGGTTGAACATTGCATGATTGGAGTTCAGCTTCTCTCTCAGCTAACATGTGAAATGAATCAAATATCAGAAGCTGATGCCAACCGCTCTTTGACTAAACATAGGAAGATTGCATCGTCGTTTCGAGATACACAACTATTTGAAATATTCAGACTTTCTTGCACTCTACTAGGAACAGCTAATGGAAATTGCAAAAGTTTAAATTTTAATGATGAAGGACAGGTATGTATTGATTTCTCAATCCTGTTTGCCATAAGGCATCTCACTAAATTTTTATGCAGTTATTCTAAATGTGTGTTGTGATTTTTATTTTGACAGCATGGTCTTCTAACTCAGCTCCTAAGATTAGCACACAACTGCTTGACATTTGATTTTATCGGAACGTCAACAGATGAGTCATCAGATGATTTGTGTACTGTTCACTGTCCAACTAGCTGGCGGCCAGCTTTCCTCGACTTCTCCACTCTGAAATTGTTTTTCGATCTGTACCACTCATTGCCGACTACCCTTTCACCTCTTGTTAGTATGCATGGGAAAGTTTTGGCTTTATCTCATTTTTGTGTTTTCTTCTGAAGAACATCCTTAAATACCCTCAATTTTCTCTTGTGGTTCCAGGCCTTGTCTTGTGTTGTACAAATTGCGTCGGTTCGGCGATCGCTGTTCAGCAACACAGAGAGAGGGAAGTTCCTTACACATCTTGTAAATGGTGTTAAACAAGTACTCCTGAACCCTCAGGTTTGTAAATTAATTTTTTCTTTTTATTTAGATACTACAGTGATGTTTGATAATAAAAATTGTGTTGTTACATTGCAGGGGTTGAGTGATCCTAGTAATTACCACGAGTTTTGCCGACTTCTTGCTCGCTTGAAGTCTAATTACCAGCTTGGTGAATTAGTAATGGTGGATAATTATCCTGAAGCAATTCAGCTTGTTGCCAAATTCACAGTTGAAAGTCTTCAGGTGTGGCTTTTTTTTTAAGTCCAAAATTAAAAAAAAAAAAGTATGATGAAGTTTTCTTAAGTTTTACTAATATGAAGTTCTCTTTCAGATGTGGCAATTTGCCCCCAATAGTGTCCATTATCTACTTAGTCTCTGGCAACGTATGGTAGCCTCAGTACCTTATGTGAAGGCTAAAGAACCTCATTTGCTAGAAACTTATACCCCTGAAGTAACCAATGCTTACATCACATCAAGATTGGAATCAGTGGCTGTTGTTGTTAGGTATTTTATAAGCTTCCCTTTTAACTTGGGATGGGTACTTAATTTATTGGTTAGTGCTGCAGCTTACCAGTGTACATTACTGTTTCCAGAGAGGGCTTGGAGGATCCTCTAGATGACTTAGGTATGGTACATCAACAGCTAGAACAGCTTTCAGTCATAGGACGTTGTGAATACCAGAAAACATGTGCACTGCTTGTAACATTATTTGACCAAGCTGCACGTCTTTACCAGGAGCTCATAAGCACTCCAACTTCAGTACAAATAGATATATCCATTCAGGAAGGTAAGAATGAGTCTCAACCAGCTTTCCCATCTCTCAGTTAACTTAATCACAGTTCATGCTGAGAGTTGCACTTGTTCTCTTTTTCAGGCCGCCTCACATGGTTAGTGTACATAATTGGATCAGCCATTAATGGAAGAGTATCCTTCAATAGTAATGAGGAACATGATGCTATGGATGGGGAACTGGTTTGTAGGTAAGAAACAAACTCATGAAAAAATATGTCTGTAGATTGCCGTGCAGTTTATGCTGTAATATCTTCTGCCATTTTTTTTTAGGGTACTTCAACTGATGAATTTAACTGATTCTCGACTGCCCCAAGGTGGCTGTGAAAAGTTAGAATTAGCAATGCTAAGCTTTTTTGAACAGTTTCGTAAAATATATGTAGGTGACCAGGTAAGGTGACATAAGTGACTTCTTATTTTGTCAGATATCAGTTCTTGATTATTTGTATTCTGAGATAGTAATGTTTCTTATTTCCAGGTTCAGAAAAATTCCAAAGTTTATAGAAGACTGTCTGAGGTATTAGGGCTTAGTGAGGATTCTATGGTTTTAAGTGTTTTCATTAGGAAAATGTAAGTTAAACTGTCTCTTTTTTTTTAACGTAACTCTAAAAGTACATTTTAAAAGTACCTTCTTTAGCTATATTATTTGTACATTGTTTTTTGTTGCAGCATCACAAATCTTAAATTTTGGGGTCGGAGTGAACAGATTATTACAAAAACGCTTCAGCTTTTGAATGATTTGTCTGTTGGTTATAGTTGTGTGAGAAAACTTGTAAAACTGGATGAAGTTCAATTTATGTTGAACAATCACACTGTAAGAAGCCATGATTGTGTGACACATTCATAAGTGAATTTTATTTTATGATTGTTTCAATAATATGTGGCAAATTGTCTGTCTGGCAGAGTGAACATTTCCCTTTCCTCGGAAATTCTGTGGCTGTAAGTGAAATGCGATGTCGTACAATGTTCTACACTTCCCTGGGACGTCTTTTGATGGTTGATCTTGGTGAGGATGAAGATAGATTTGACCAATTCATGTTACCCTTGACTGGTATGTATATTAAAACATTTGCAAACAGACCACCTTATTTATCATGTTCTTTCATATTAAACATTTTGATTTGTGTCTGCTTTTTACAGCTGCGTTTGAATCCATAGGTTCAATGTTAGCTTTGGCAGAAACTCCCATGTTTGCAGCTGAAGAAGCCAAAAAAGCTCTTATTGGTTTAGCCAGAGACTTGCGCGGACTTGCCTTTGCTTTTAATACCAAACCTTCATACATGATGTTGTTTGATTGGGTGTATCCTTGAAAGAATGTTAATGTAGACACCTTGTTTATTTTGTTAATTTTTGTTTTCAAAACATGTTTTATTCCTTAAGCTTTTTCTCAGATATCCAGCCTACACACCCATTCTATTACATGCAATGCAGCTGTGGTTCAGGGAACCCCAGGTTACCACCCCGGTGCTAAAACTTTTCACTGAGTTGGTTCAAAACCGATCTCAAAGATTGTTATTTGATGTGTCCTCCCCAAATGGTATACTGCTGTTCAGAGAAGCCAGTAAAATCATCTGCAGTTATGGTATGCCTACTTTGCAGTAGTTGATGCCTTTATTGCAAAAAGCTGTTTTGTTGGATAGCTTCAGATTAAGGTGTTGCTTTGTTTTCAGGCCAGAATATACTTAATGTAGAAGTGAGCAAAGAACAAATGTATCCAATGAAGTTGAAAGGAATATCTGTCTGTTTCTCAATGCTAAAAGCAGCACTATGTGGCAGTTATGTTAACTTTGGAGTATTTCGTCTATACAATGATGAAGCCCTTGATGATGCATTGAAAACTTTTGTGAAACTTCTGCTGTCTATTCCCCATACTGATCTATTAGTAAGTTCAATTGTTGTGCTGAGTTGTTTCCATTCAGTGGTACTAATTCTTAATCCAATCTTTTTTGTTTCTTTCTAGGATTACCCTAAATTGTCCCAGACATACTACCTGCTCTTGGATTGCTTAGCACAAGACCACATGACCTTTCTAGCCACCTTGGAGCCTCATGTGTTTTTGTGCATTATGTCATCCATCTCAGATGGACTGACTGCTATAGGTGGGACACTGAATCATTTCACAGGTACAGTGCAGCTAGGAAGGGAAGCTTAAGAAATCAGACCAAAATTTTTGTGGTTCCAGTCAAAGTTTAAATGGAAATCATAAGCCTTCTGGGCATTTGCCTCTCGCCTATGGAGTCTTATGGTTAATGATAATTGCTGTTGTTTTTACTATGTGGCCCACACACGCAAACAGCAGCCTCTATTCCAAGGCATACTTTTATTTGAACTTCTCTGAATTTTCCTGATGCATTCATTTATTCAGTTCCTAATTCGTGATAACAAATTAACTCTTTTTCATTTTATTATTATTATTATTAATTTCCTTACCATATGTCTTACGGTTTCTCTCTTTTACATCTGGCCTTTGTTGAACAGTACTAAGTTAGTTTCAGCCAATGGTACTGTCTTCCATTCAGACTCTTAAACTTTGTACACAATCTTTCATTTGTATGTATGGAGCCCTTAATGGGAATAATAGCTTCTGGTACTAAGTAATGTCTGTAGTTGGTCAATGTAAAGAGAGATGCCTTTTTACAAAAAATATCAACAATATTAGCAAAGTGCTAATATTTGAGCACTTTGGGACCTCAAAGAGGAGCATGGAAAATAAGCAACAGCTTGGACATAGTCATTTACTTGCATGCTAGGCTGCTTAACTTGAACATAACATCTTCAATCACTTTGTGCTTCAACTGAATCTTTCTGTTTAACCAGCCTGCTTTTATAGTTAGCAGAATTGGCTCGTGCAAAGAAATTGGAATAATTTTATAATGTTTGCACTCAGGAAGCTTGCTCACTATGCTTTCTCAGAAAATATATTTTCTTACATCTTACTCTTAATTTTGTAAATGCGGGAGTGGAAAATGTAATTTATTCTTGATATGTTTTTTGGCTCAACATCTGTACCAATGCCTTGCCCCAAGCCCTTCTGAAGTCAATTTAGTTTGCGTGTGTGCTGCAATTTCATTGGAAAACTGCGCAAATCAATTTTTTATTGATTATTGATATGAAGTTACTCTTTTGCTCCTCAGTTTAATGTGTTCCCTGGTCTTTCTGCCCTAGCTGCACTGTGCTATATTTCTAGATTTAGTTAAATTTATGTTCCAAACTCCAGTGTGTACCTAGTAAAAGATTCAGATGTGCTAGGTAAATTCACCCTCACTGTGTGCAGGTTTGTCAACACACCTATGTTCCAGGCCCCTACAAATGTGCATGCATGTTGCTTTAACTTGTGATTCATTTCAGTGTGTGAATGCTTTAATAATCATTTTTTTCCAGGGAGAATTTACACATAGTGTTTTCATTTTTGTGACATTTTCATTTCATCCAGATTTACAACATCTTTTTCTGACTTGGAAAAAACAAATTAATTGTAATAAAGCTTTATAGGGGTTAAAATCCTGTTCATCCAACTTTTGATCAGATGTGTTAATGATCTGTATGTGTATGCTTAGGTCTGCACTTCAGAGTTGTTTGGTGAGATAATGTTGTGCTACCTCTGGTATACCTGGGAATTTTGCTGTAACTGGAAAGCGATGGAGAGAGGGTTTTAATTATTAATTAATTATTTCAAATTTTTATCATAAAGAATGTCATTTTGAAGCTTTATCTACCACTTAGGGTCACACCATGGGTGTTTCTTTATCAATTTTTTTTTTTTACAATCTTTGTTTACTTATATTTGTTGCAGATACAATGGTTTGCACAAGTTGCTGTGCAACTTTAGACAATATTGTAACACACCTTTTTAAACAATTAACTCAAAAAGGTAACTGGAATTCTAGTCTCTGCCTTTAACAACAAAAGTATGCTTTTGTTTTGAATTCTCGATTTTGGTGATGCAGGTAAAAAGCCCCGACGTGGAGTTCAGCCTTCTTCAGATATGTTTTTACAAGTTTTGGATTGCCATCCCGAAATACTTCAACAAATTTTATCAACTGTATTAAACACTATCATGTTTGAGGACTGCCGAAATCAATGGTCCATGTCAAGGCCACTTCTTGGGCTCATCCTTCTCAATGAGGAAGTATGTGAATTGTCAGCCACTTTTTTTGTTATTAACAAACATTTTAAATTTCTAATGGTGTTTGATTTCGGTATTTTCAGTATTTTAATCAACTTCGAGAGAACATCGTCCGAACCCAACCTCCAGATAAGCAAGCTTCAATGGCCCAATGGTTTGAAAATTTGATGGATGGAATTGAAAGAAATCTTCTTACCAAGAATCGAGATAGGTATATAATTACTCCTCTATATTCTAACCCGAAAACGAAGAGCCCTGAGTTCTCGCGGTTTATGGCGCCTGCCGCCTTGGCTAGCATTGCAGGTAGCCCTCGACCGCGAGAACCTAGGGCTCTTCGTTTTCTGGTCAGAGTATAATTTGATAAATTGAACTTTTTTCTAAATCCAACTGAACTATTTGTATTTCTTGTCAACAGGTTCACTCAAAATCTCTCTATGTTCAGAAGGGACATCAATGATTCTCTTAAGGGTCCTAATATGGTTGCATCTGTCATCAGTGACACATCCATGATGACATCGTAAGGGAATCAAAAAATATCTCTTTAGTAATGGTTGTTGTTCAACTCTCTGGTCCCAACTTTTACAGAAGTGCACATGACTTCACTACAATGGTTTTGTTTCTTTTGTTCAAACCATGGAAGTCTATTTCATTTCTGTACTCATTGTGGTTCAAAATGTTTGATGATGATGATGATAATTATAACATCTACTGCACTACCAGGAACATTTTGTTTCTCAGAGATAAGTGAATGTGGAGTTTGGATTGAAGCAGAATAAGAAAAAGAGAAATGTTTGGAACCTTTGTAGGGAAATGTTGATGCCAATAGCTAGTTATCAATTGATGTTGAACTTGTGTGTCAGGCACATGGTAATTGAGTGAGAGATTAAACTTTTCTACAGTCCCTGTGATGTGGTATGTTGTGTATGATATTATTTAAGTAATACGAACAAAAACTAAATCACTGTTTAAGGTGTGCATGTGCCACAGAAGACCCTTTTATAAAGCTGTTTGTATTTTTGGTAACTTGAAAAGAACCGGAATAAATTTGGTTCTGAATTCAAAATGCATGTGTGAATGTCAACTGTGTGTGTTTGTGAATTTTGTATGGATTTTTTAAAATACTAAGGTGATACTTGTATAGTGCTGGGCAGGAATTGTAGTTGTTTTTTTTTCTCTTGGGAGTAAGAGTAATATATGCTTACTTTTTATTATGTCAAGAATCTTTTCTCTTTTTTTTTTACCTTTTGATCTTGTACAGTATGCCTTGTTGCCCCCTTTGTAACAATTCCATTTCATTTTTTAACAACTTTCCCTGTGTCTTTGTGATCAGACCAACCCTTAAAGCTACTGTCATGAGATGAAACCAGAGCTTGTAACTACTTATAGTGAAAGTTTATTTCCAATAATAATGATCAAGGCTAATGACGAATAAAGAGAGTTTCTAGTTAAACTGCGGACTTGCGTCTAATTCATTGGTGGGTCGTGAGCCTGGAATGCCATGTCGGGTTCCAGAGATTTCAGGTACGCTCCAGAGTCTTACAGTGGTTGACACGCTTGCGACTGGGAGGGCGTTGTGGTTGTTCTTACGCTGTCGCCTGAGCGTCCATAGGGTTGCCTACGCGCCAGTGCGGCAGAGGCTTTCACTTAGACCACCTTGGCAGTCATCTCTGACATTGTGACCCCGCGGTCGTCGCGGTGCCCCTGACGCGCAGTGACTGCCACCAGTGACCCACCGGCCGGCGACAGCGCCAACTTGGCTAACTGGTGGCCCTGGTGGAAGTCGAACCGTGGCCGAACCAACCACCACGCCGGCAACGGCAGGCCGGGGCTGGGCTCGGCGCGGCTAGGCGCGGCTGGACGGACGGCTGCGCGGCGCTGGGCGACGCCCACGCTGAGTGACACGGCACGGCGTCGCGGCACGGCGGGCCGCAATAGCGAGACGAATCGAGACGAGACGGCGCTGTGATGCGACGCCCGTCCCGTCAGTGCGCCCAGAGCCGTGGCCGCGGTGCGTGTCACTGGAGTCGCGTCTAGTCTGTCCAGCCTCGCCAGCCGCCGGGCGGGTAGGCAACCCTTCGTGGCCCGCCCAGTGCTCAGTGCCGCCCCTTCCCATTTACTGCTGCCGGGCGCTTGAAGCGCCCCCTGGCCCTGGCCTGGCATCCAATCCAGAGTCCAGCCCTGCTTGTTGTGCTGCCGATTCAGTTGCGACGCGTTCACGGTGCTTGTGAGTGTTCCACGCGATCTCAGAGGGAGGGAAGCCCGGGACCAGGAAGGCCAGAAGGAAGAGAGTGTCGTGGCGCGCGTCAGCGCCGGTCTTCCCGCAGTCTCCGATCCCCGGACGGGATTGTTTATAAGAATCGATGAATGAATTGAATCTCGAGCATCATCCTGGCGGAGCTGGCGGACAAGGTGCGTGCTTCGTCTTCGTCCCACACTGCATGCTGCGGCCGGGCGTGGCAGACGTCCAGTGTGGACAGGGCTGTCACATCATCTCGTTTATCAATTGCGGCACTGGCCTCTCTCTCTCCCACTCGCGGGCCTTCGCCGGCCGTTCTCCTCCGACGGCCCCGTGCTCCTGGCGGGAGCTTCCCCGAGTCCATCGAGGCCGCCGCCGCGAGTGCTTCTAGATTGCCCGAGTACTAGTGATAGGGGGTTTCGGTTTTCGCAGCTCCTGCTCATTCCTCGCAGCGTTGAAGGCCGGAACGGCACCGCGGGGGCGGCGGGGAAAGGAGAGGGGGGAATTGGCCGCGTGCCTTGCCGACCACGTGGAGACCATCCTTTGTCTTGTTCAACAGGTCCTAGCAATGTGCTGGCAATGCTGGCTATGCGTGCTGGGGACGCAGGGGTAAGGGGGGGGGGGAGGCGGCTTATAAGCGCACCGCCTGCACCGCCTGACGAGCTGTTTGTTTGGAGCTGGCAGGCCGGCCCCGGGCCGGGACGGCAGGTATCGTGAAAGTGCTGTCCTCCTGGCCCATCCGCTTTTCTTGCAGTATCGGCAGCCCGGGCCTCCCCGGCGGACCCCGGTATGCGCGCCTGCGCGCGGCATGTGCAGCAGAGTGCACCCCCTCCGCCATGCCTCCGCCCCCGGCCTCTCGGTACACTAGGAACATCCCTTGTAGAAGCCAGAATCCTGCGCCGCAGCTGGGCGGCCGGAAAGCCCCGCTCCGCGCCCGCACGTCAGCGCTCGTCGCGTTGTTTCGCCGAAAGCATTCGAGAGTAGGAGAACACGAGCAACTATGTATGTATCGAGAAGTGTCGGGAAAGGACGCGAAACACGAAAGGACAAGACGCGTGACAGTTCGCTCCTCGCTCCCGGACGCGCCCTCGCTCGGCGTCACGCTCCGCCGGAATCCACAGCCTGGAGGAATACTTCTGTCAATCACGGGGACGGGGTGCATGTTGCATATGCAGGGGAGGCTTGCCAGTAGGCTTGCCTGGCACAGCACGGCCGCGTTGGGAAGCACGAGGCTGGTCCGCAGGTCCAGGGTGCAACTCAATCCGAAAGTCGTTTCTGTCGCTCTGTCTCTCTCACACTCATGACACGTCCCCTACAGATACGGGAGAGACAGAGAGACGAAAACGGCCCTCGGAGTCAGTCTGCTGGGGTCCAGCGAGGGGAGTGCGGTGCGTACGGTGTCGTTGCTTCTGGCCGCGGACCCGCGGTGCGGACCGCGTGACGAGGACGGCACGATGTGACGACGGCAACGCGACGCGGCGGTTTCGGCCGCGGACCCGGCGACCCATTTTTAAAGAACGCTCCCCCCACCCCTCCTTTTTTAGGGTTAGGGACAGCACCTGGACCTACGACACCGACCCTGCCTTATCCTAGGGGTAGCCATCGCGGAGGGGATGGACGAGGTAAACAGTTTCTACCCCTCGGAGCGCCGCGCAGGCGGTGCGAGAGGGCGACTTCGTGACATGGGACCGAAGGACGAAGGACCAACCAGCGAGCAACCGCTTCTGCGCAATCTGCGAATCTGCGCTCCGCGCCTTGGGGCTTGGCGGGCCTGGGGTGTCCTTGGGTATCCTGGGGTGGTGAAGGCTGCGAGCTAGATGTGTCCTGCGTTCGAATCCCCGCCCCGCCCCGCGCCACTGGCCTGCTCACGCGATCATCCTTGTTTCGTTTTTTTCTGCCGATGAAACAAGGCCGTGCTCGCGCCGCTCGCGCGGGGGTCGGGGCCGATCGAGCGGGCGACGCGTGCGCGGCGTGCGGCGTGCGGTGCGAGTGGAGCAGGTGGTCAGCGTGGTCAGCGTGGCCGGCGTCGCTTCGCCATGGCCTGCCACCTGCTCCAAGGGGCGTTGCGGACGCTTCCAACAATAGTGTCACGCGTGCCACGCGCCCTTCCCCCTTCTCTTTTCCCTGGATATCATTTGTTGTCTTCGGGTTTCGATCCGCGTGGTCTGCGAAGGCTTGCGTTCGCACAAAAGCCGTCCTATCCCTTCCGAAAGGACCACCTCTCCCTCAACGAACGGCTGGCTGCCGCGGCGCGGCCCCCATCGAGCACCGGCAGAGCGAGAGAGAAGGGCGTCGCGTTCTGTGGAGGTTCGGGTCGGCGCGCTCCTTCGTGTTTCGTGCGTGTCCTGGCCCGGGCGAAGCTCGTCTTGACCGTGAGTGAGGCCGAATGGCCGAATGCCGGCCGAACGTCAGCCGAACGCCACCCGAAGGCACCCGAACACGCTGCCGCTGGCCGGCGATGCTGCAGCAGCGGCGCCGGCGAGCCCAGGATCTGAGCAGCAGCCCGCCCCGCCCGTCGCCCCGCCGCCCGTCCGTCGCCCCGCGCCGCGCCACCGCCGCGCCGCCGCCGCGCGCAGCAGTCAGTGATGTGATGACCCCCGTGAAGGTGAACAGTGCCAACAGTGCGAACGGAACAGCGGTGCAGTTTGAGGAGCGTGGAGCGTCAACACGCAGCCTTCGCGCTTCGCGGATAGACTTCCCCGCGGACTCGCGGACTCGCGGAAGGCTGGCGCTGCTCGCTACGCGCGCGGCGTGGCGCGGCGTCGCGGTCGCGACAGTGTGCCGGCGCCTCCCTACGCCCCCCGCGGGCCCGGGGGCCCTGGCTGGGCCCTGGCTTGGCCGGGCCCCCTCCCTCATAGTTCCGAATCCGAACGGCTCGTAAGTTTGCGACCACTGTAGAGTCCCCGAGTGGTAACTAACTTGCGGGCCGTTCTGGTCTGTGACCCACGGCGTCGTGCGCGGACGGGGCCCGAACCGGTGAGTAGCAGTGAGCAAGCCGGCGCGTCTGCAATGCCGCCAAAATGGGAATAGGGCCGAGATTCGATCCTGCGATCACTGTGGCGGCCTCGTCCGGAATGCACGTACTACTTGTGGTGTCGTGATCCTTGTTCTACCCTGTGCATGGTCCAAGTCCTCGGTCGTGATGCTTTAAAATTTGGGGCACGGCTAGGACGCGGCGCCGTGGCGGGCAGCATGTCTAATAGAACTACTTAACCCTGCTGCGAGGTTATGCTCAGCTTTTCCGCTTAGCGGTCTCGCAGATCCCCCAGACATTTTTGTGCGTGTAGCCCAACGTTACAGTGGAGGGGGGATTACTTTGTTGGGCTTTTGGACATGCTCATGAACAGTCCTTTCGGATTATTTGTATGGCGGCCTTTGTTTGGATGCAGTTGGAGGGGGAATTTGGGGGTCGAAAAAACTGGCCACCGCATTGGCGAGGGCGACAGGGCGAGAGGGCGAGCGAGAGGGTGTGCGGACTGAGGATGCCGTCCGTCCGGCGGGGTCCTGGTCCTCCTCCTTCCGCTGTTGTTTCCATGTTTCATACATTGCTGCCGCGGGACTTGCCGACCGGACCCTCACGGTTTGGACAGATTCGTCTGGCTGGGCCCAAAACCCGCGTTGGTTCGGTCCGGCAGGTCCCTCGGCTTCGGAGTGCGTGTTGTGTTGTCGTGTCGTGCGCCGCGCCGGCCGAGGCTGACTGGCCGAGGCTGGACGCACTGCCCAGGAATTCCATGACGACACATTCTTGGACGGAGTGGAGCCCACAAGGCCCGTCTGTGTGCTTATCCGCTATCCGCTGCACAGCGCTCGCTGCGCGATAAGTGGGTCTGCAGGGCAAGGGCGGATCCAGCGGGCCGCGTCGCCATGGCGTCGCGAGGGCGCGGGGCTGTGCCGCTTGCACGCCACTGTAGCGGGAATCCGAAATTGTATTTCCATTTCCGCCCATCCACGTCACATCGACAAGGTGGCTGGCCAAGCTGCGGCCCGCGCAGGGACGTCTTTCTTGCTGCTCTCTTGTCATGCACGGCGTCTCGCTGCGCCTGCCGTGTCAGCGGCGAGCCGTCGTGCTGCAGGCTGATGCCGAGCTTCGTCGCTCTCTGTCTCTCTCACACCGCCACGGGACGCCCCTTGAGCGCGAGAGAGACAGAGCGGCACTGTTCGGAATCAGCCTGGCCTGCAGGACGGCCTGAGGCATCTGCCTCGCAGACCTCATGCGACAAATTCGCCTTCCTCACTCGGTACGGCTCGGTACGGCTCGCGTGGCGTGAGGCTGAGTCACAGAGCTATCTGGCCTTGGGAGGCGCCCAGCCCAGTCACAGCCCAGTGGGGCCCCTCCCGACGCCCGCCCCGCCCCGCCCCGCCCCTCCGCGGCGCCTCCACTCGGAAGGGATAACGTGGAAATTGGTCAATTGGCAAGGCCGGGCCGGGAATTAAAACAGGCCCAGCCTTGCGCACGTCGCGCCGCTCGCTCCAGGTGTCTCAAAGTGTCTCTGCTGGAACACCCGCGGAAAGCATGCGGAAGCCCGCGGCTTTTCCAGCAAAGTCCCCCACTCTTTCAAACAAATGTACGCTTGCATGAAACCCCTCCCCCAAACCTGTTGACCCTTCCTTTGCAGCGCTTTGCAGCCACACGAGAGCCTCCCACTCCAGGATTCTCCGCGACGCCCCGGGACTGTGAAGACGCCAGCCCGGCAGCACCCGCAGGACTTGCCAGCCTAGGCCTTGACCTGTGCAACGTGTTGATTTGAAATCATATTGCACCCGTCCCGGCCTGCACTGGCACGTCGCCCTGCGCGCCGAGGAAGAGAAGAAGCCCTGCAAGCCCCGCAAGCAACGCAAGCAACGCAAGCACGGCGTTCTGGAGAAAGCTCTTTTCGTAAACACGTGAGCCACGTGACCCAGTTCCCTTACCCCAAAACCTCCCCCCTCCCCCACGGCGTCCTTTGTATCCATGTGTCCAGCCCGTCATGTCCGCCATTGCTGTTGTGTGCAATAAATTGTGTGCAGGGCTGAGTTGTTTTCGTGGTTGTCGGCGTGCACTGCGTGCGCTGCGTGCACACTGCACAGGGGTTGTTGCCCCCAGCGCGGCGGTCGCGTCCGAAGGGTCCGCGTCGAGTGCCCTCCCCGGCGGCCACGCCTGCGTGCCAGTGGCGTGCCTGTCGGAGGATGCCGCCGCGGACGCAGCCCTGCCCTGCGCAGGTAGACCCATCGCATAGGCAGCTGCAGATTCATGGCCCATCCAGTGCGGATACTCTGTGGGAAACATTTTCGCGACTCGCAACCGTCGAGCTGCGCGCTGCTCGCTCCGCGTTCGCATTGTTTCGGGTGGTGCGTTCCTCTCCTCTTCTTTTCAGCCCCAACTTCGTCGTCAGCGGGCTTGCCCGGTGGTTAGCTGCGCTGTCAAATTCGCCTTCCAGATTCCTGAGCAGTGTACCGCGCTCTGGGCTATGCGTGCATTCCAAATGACTCTTTGAAATCGGGTGCCCGTTTTGTCAAAATCTAGACCGAGTGGGAAACAAACCAAACTGGTTCGCCACGTGAGGTTCCCTTCGCCCGCTTCGCCTTGCCTTTCCAAGAGTCGGTAACCGATTTAGCTCGGCTCGGAGGACGCGGTCTGGGCTTGTCAGCCTTTCTGTGGCTGTGGCGCTGTGGCCCGAGACTGGCCATCGGAATTCATGAATCTGACAACGCGCGTTAGAAAAGGCTTATTTGAATGACGGCAGGGGGACACGGGCGCGGTCTAAGGTGGTCCCCGTCGCGGCCCGGGGTGGCCAAGGGCCGCGCCAAGGGCGTAGCCGCGCAGCAGTATCAACGCCGGAAACTGAGGATTTCGTTGACGAGCCGGCGTACAATCGCCTTGCAATTGCAAGCAATTAGGCTAAAAATGCGTGACAAGTTCGCTTTCCCGAAGCGCGTAGCGCGTAGCGCGTCGTCCTCCCGGCCCGGCGTGCACGGCGTGCCCCGCGGCCACCCCGGCCGTCGTCCGTGCGTCCGTCCGTCCGTGCCCCCGGGCGAGGCCGAGCCGAGCCCACGCCGTGGCGGGCCAGTGTGGCGGGCGGGCGGCGATGCCAGGTAGCGACCCAATTCGCACTTCTGTGAAAGACAGCGGCCCGAGCGGAGGATTTGCACGAACCGTTCCCGTTGCTTTCGGCGCCATTCCAGCAGATGCATGGAGGGAAAATTCAATCGGGAATCAATAACACGATGGAGCCGGAAGTAGCGGAGGGGGCGGTCGGCGAGTCCTGCGGGTTCGAGAGTTCGAGAGTGGAGCTACGCCGCTGGCCTAGCGAGGCTGCGCTGGCTGCGCTGCGTCGGCACACCGGCCGGTCGCTCGCCCGGTAATTCGATGAGGCCAGGCAGGCTGACGGGGCCGATCGGCACCGATCCCAATTCGCCGCTCGCCGCTTCGGACAATGACGGCGGTACGGCCCGGACGAGCCCGGCTGGGATGGGCTGGAGCTGGAGCGGACTGGACGCGGCCAATTTTCATTCGCACTGTTTGACATCAAGGCTGGAGCGGAGCGGTGTGGCCCACGCACGTCTGGCCTGGCACCGCGCTGGCACCGCCCTTCGCCTCCTTGCCTACTCGCTACCCGAGCACTCCGCGCCAAGCCGATGCTGCCCGTGCACAGAGGAGCGACTCAGGACATCCGCTTTTGTCGCCCTGTCTGGGTCGCCCTGGTGGGGCGTCCAGTGTGGGTGCGAGAGAGACAGAGCGACGAAACACCGAAGTCCGTTGGTCCGTTGCACGCGCGGCGCGCGGATTGGCGGGGATCCGACAAGCGGCCTGTCAATTCTTTTCCCACTGACGGTAACTCTGCCCACACGGCCGGCCCGAGGGCCAGGCATGTGCACTGTCAGGTTTTTTGCCCTCTCCTTTTTTCGGTCGGGGGAAACTTGAACGCGCGGCCATGGGGCCATCGACTTGGGGACCGCGTGACCGCGTTCGGTTGGGTTCGACTCACTACCATGAGGACCATGAGCGGGGTATCGCGGAAAGTCACGGCTTGGGGGCCTGCAGACTCGTCATTCTGTCTCTCTCTCTCGCATCTGTAAGAGAGTGCGGGAGAGACAGAGACGAAATCCGCGTTCGGAGCCGTCCCTCTACTGGAATCCGAGCTGGCGGCCAAATCGATGGATGGAATTTGGCTATCGATTCGGCGGGTCAGCGCGCGGCGGCAGGGAACAGCCGAACGGCTAGTTCGACGGTTCGAAAACTCGTTCCTCTGATTTGCGTCCGGGGCATGCAAAAGCTGTGATTTGATTTGGGAGGGCGAGGCAGGGACACGGACGGGCGGACCTCGGCGACGGTTTGTTGTGGAACGGCCATCGAATATTATGCTGTTTGGGGCGAGGGCAGCGCAAGGCAGCCCGCCGCGACCGCGCCGCGACCCACCCACTTCGAAGAAGCACTACCGCCCGCTCCGCCCGCCTCGTTCGTTTTACGGTCAGCTTTATAGGCCGTCGGCCGCCGTCGGCAGGCCGGCCGTCGGAAAGGCTTTTCTGGCGGTCCTACTTCGCCACTTTCCTTCTTTTTAGCAGATGATGTGAAACGGAAACGCCAGCTAGCGTCGACTCGATGGCAGCCATGGCGGCAGTGCAGGGAAATAATGCATGGTGATTAGTTGTTGAGACAGACGCCAAGCAGTGGGCGGGCTGATCCAACAGCGTCAGCGCGCGCCGCCGTCCGAGGTATGCGCTCGCCTTACAGCGTCCGTCCCCGCACGCCACAAACACACGGGTTTTCTTACATCCGAATGGGCCGCAGGAATGAGCGAGGCAGCCCTAGCCTTCGGCCTCGCTGAATGAGATTTGCAGTGCGGGAGTCACGCCACACTGAAACCGCGTAGGCAACCGCGTAGGCAACCGAGTAGGCAACCCCGCTGGGTTTGGCGCCGGCGGCCCCCCGCGGAGGAATACCCCCAATTCCCCCACCCCTCCCTCTCTCTCCGTTTCGCGCGCTGCGACGCCGCGACACCCATCGCAATGCCGACAGATTGATTTGTTTCCCAGGACCGTTGGAGCTTCGTCCTTTTTCTGTCCCATGGAGTGACGTACGGACCTTCGAGGCACCTTGTCGCGAGCCATGGCCGAGGAGTCGGTTCGTCGCTCTGTGTCTCTCGCACCCATACGGACTGCGAGTGCGACAGAAACGGAGCGACGAAACGACTGTCCGGATTCGGCCTGCAGGCGTTTGAATAATGTAGGAAAGGGGGAAATATCCGAGATGGCTTCGCCTTGGCTTTGCCGCGGCGCGTCAAGTATTGACCTCAGTTCGTCCTGTGGGTCCTGTGGGTCCTGCGAGGCGTCTCGCGCCGCCTGCATATCGTCCTGATGATCTGGGGCTGTGGGACGCGACGCAGGACGCGACGCAGGACACGCACGCCGCATTGCCCCTTGACGCATTGCTGTACGGCTCGAAAACCAAAACCAGCGGGAGGGGGGCTTAAATCGTCCAGTCTGGCCGTGCGTATGGTCGATGCGCTACGCCCCGTCCAACAGCACGCTTGAGTACGCCAGCACGCCAGCACGCCCCGCGTGGGGCCTGCAGCCGCGCCCCCGGCCGCGCAGCACCGCGCAGCACGCCCCACCCACCCTGCGCCGCTGTGCCGCTGTGCGGCTCCCACGGGGCACTGGGCACTGGGGCCACTGGGGCACTACACCGCCGTGACGGCGATGGCAGCAGCGTGCCCGGCGTCACCGAAAACACGGAAAACACCGATGACGAAATAGTCGTCATCCGCCGCCCGGACGTGCCTCGATACGTCCAACAAAACAAACTCCACTCCGGACGGACGGAGTGACAACCACCAAGGGTGGCATTTCGGAACATCTGACCGACACTTTGGGGCAACGGTGCGGATTTACAGACGGTCCACGCGCAGGCCAGGCCCGGCTGCAGGGCCTGGCAGGGCAGGGCTGTTGTGAAGCGCGCAGCCATGGCGCAGCCCGGCTAGAGTCCCTCGCGGCCACACCCAGCTTCCGGTCGGGATGTCGGGATGGTACGGCGCTGGATTCGAATCGACTTCCGTACGGGCACTCGTTCAAACGGCGGATGTATCAACTCCCCTTCGGCAGGACGTGTCTGACGTGTCACCGCCGCGCCGCGTAGCCGCGTGCATCAACGCGAAGCACGCCTTGACCCTGTTCTGGAGCGCTGGAGGGAGGGGGTGGGGAGCTTGTTGTTGTCCAGAGCGCGCAGGGCGCGCACCTCCCCCTCTCTCTTTTTGAAAACACTGCGGGGCGGGCGGCGGGCCGTGGCGGGCCACTGCAAGGCAAGGTCGCCGGTCACCTTGAGCAGCATCGCGCCGTTGCGGGCAGAGCGGGCAGAGCGACGCACAGGGCCAGGGCCGCGCGGCGAGGGAAGAGGGAAGGGCGTCCAAGGACACGGCCCACGGCTCGGGAGAGGTAGGGAGAGAGAGAGAGAGAGAGATTGAGAGAGAGAGAGGGTGAGGCTTGGCGAGGGTTGCCAACTTCACCGCACCGAAGCCCGGCGCAGCCCGGAAGGCTCGTAGCGCATGCCGTGCGCTTAGGGTTGCCAACTCTCTGTATCGCACCCCGAGAAAGTACACGCACAGCGATAACGAAGTGGCGACTGCACTGCGTTCTCGCGCATGGCGTCACACGAGTGTGTCTAGGACTCGCTCCGGGGCTCGCCCCATCCCCCCGGCGGGGCAACGGCAACGGGGCGGCGCGGACTCCACGGACCCCACCCGCCGGGCCGCCGCCTGCGGGACAGCCCGGACAGCCTGCAGGTTGCGCAAGGATTGCAAGGCACGGGGTGGAGAGCACGAGGCCGTTAGATGCACCACTCATTGCGACACGAGTAGAGATCCCAAACCGAATTCGTTATTCGGCCCGAGGATGCCCGATGCCCGTTACGCCGAGCAGTCAATGACCCACTTTTGTCGTCATCTGGCCTTTTAGAGCAATAAATGTCCCGGGGTGGAGGTGGAGTAGACCCTCCAGCTTCTAATGGCTATAAAAGTTTACTGTGGCGCGTTTCTCCAAAGGGTGTTGAAAGCCTCGCCGTGGCCTGCCTGTGCCCTTTGGCGGGTAGGCAGCCACCGAGTGCAGCCATGCTGCGAGCAACGGTGAATCTGTAAACAAGTCCACGAGCTTTTCTCGGTTTTCTTTTTTGGCGCGCCGATGAGTGACCCCCCCCTCGTTTCCACGCACGTTGCAGTAAGATTCGGGTGGGGGAGGCGATCCGTGCACTCACTTACAGATTGAGCACTTTCGTCGTGCTGTCGTCTCTCTCGCACTCAGCGAGCGTACCACAAGAGAGCGAGGCAGACAGAGTGACAAGCAGTGCCGTACAGGGAGCACCGGATTACAGAATCCGGTGCAGAGGCTGCCAAACAAAGGCTTGTGCCGCCCGGCTCCGGGTCGGCGGGGCGGTCCTGCAACCCTCCTGCAACCAGCCCGCCCCGCCAGCACCTGTCCACCACGTGTCCACGACGCCCCCGCGCCCCGTCCGCGCCCCGCCGCGCGGTGGTCGGCGTGGACGCTGAGGCTGCTGACGGACGGCCCCAGCGTGCCCGGCCAGCCGGCCAGCTAGTCAGCCAGCCTCCGGTAGACTGATTCCGAGATTCCTATTCGTCACCCCATGAGTGGAAAAGAGACAGAGCGGCGAAAACGACTCTCGGAATCAGTCTGCAGGAAACTAAGGCCGCGACAGCCCGGCCGGGTGGGCGTCGCTGCGTCGCGCACCGAGCAATGCGGTGCAGAGTGCAGAGCGGAGCGGAGCTGGGGCCCTCAGGAGGAACACGCGGTCCTTGTCCTTACCTGCCCCGACCTGCCCGGCCCCTTTGTGTCGAGCAGCGGAGGACGGCGGGACCTTCCCGGAGGACGGGGCTGTTTTGACGAGACGGAGCACGGAGCCGAACGAGCAGAGCAAGCTCCTCAACGTGTTCACCAAAACGCAGCCCCATTTGCTCTAAGAAATGACTCTCGTCGACGAGAGCGGAGAACACAACACAACACTCGCTGCAACCTACAGTGTCAGGCGTGTGAAGTCAGTCGAAACGACTGCCTAAAAACCTCGCAAATTTCATGCATGCACTTGCAGGCGACCTTACACTGTCCAGTTCAGAGCCTCTGTTGGATCAGCCGTAGTGAGACTAGAGCCCTACACCCCTTCGGGGGATGTACTCAGTGAGACAGGCGGGACAGGGCAACCCAACCTGTGCTGGAGTACGTTGGGTTGCCTGCTTGCCGGCGCTGTGGCTCGGCCCATGCGCGCAGTCCAGCGTAGCCCCGCCCGGCTATACATCTCCCCCCCCCCCTCTCGCTCTTCCGACACAGTGTAGCAGAAGCCAAAGCCAAGCCCGCTTAGCGGCCTGTCAGTATCAGTAGTACCTTCACTTCTACCCAACGTAGGTGCGGTCCAAAACGAGTGCACGTGGAAAATATTGGTCCCCTTGAACCTGGCGTTTGTTCAAGTTGTGAGTTGTAAACATGTCATGATCTGATTTCCATGAAATTTGGGCTTGTGTCGGTTCGTGCTCCACAACATAACCCTTTCTGCTGTCATGTTTATAATGCTTACACCACTTAGCACTGCTTTATTCTTTGTGCGTTCAATTTGCCTTGATAATAATTGAAATCTATTTTGACAGAACTTATTATCCTAGCAACGAAATTCGTTTGTCTGTTCAAATATTATGAATTATTTTTCTGAGTTATCTACACAATATTGTGCAACTGTGTGATAGTGCTCCAGTCTTAGCTCAACCATGCTCACTGGTGTCACCCTATTTTTATAAATAAAGTTTCACAGACTCTTCCTTTTACAGGTAATCCCTCAAACTAGTGGTGTTGAAATGGCAACGCCACTGGCAGACTCTCCCGCAAGGGACTGCTGTACAAACACACACAGTCCTGTGGATCAAGAACAAAAGCGGCTTCGTCTCCTTAACTTACTTCGGAAAGAGATTGCTGCTGTCCGCACCACAATAGACTCCTACAATAAAGGAATTTCAGTAAGCAATGTTGAGAGAACTGAATAATCTGTAAAACATTATTCATTTGGTGTGTCTCACTTTTCTCCTTAAATTTCTAAATAATGCACTAATTTCATGTATTTCATTGCTTATCCAGCCTTCATTGAACCAGCAGATGCCATATGTTGCCCAACTTCTGAGTGGCTCTGACTCTGCCATGCGAATTACTGTGCGGGGCACAGCACAGGGCCTTGAAGCAACAAGGGAGTTAACTATTAACTTAAACCAAGCCAATGCATCCACTCAAGCTGTAGATAAGAATCATGAAGAAATGATGGGATGGGCACAACTAGTGCATTATCTGCTGCACTCTAGAGGCAGGCTCACCAAGGTAAATTGTAATTTCAGTGAAGGACTTTTTCCCCCTCCATGTTAATTGGTTGGAGTAATTGTGTTAATTTTCATTTTTAGACAAAACCTGTGATTCAGTTTCACAGACCTGACAATAGTATAAGACTTTCAGAGCCCTTTGAATCAATAGGAGAGAAAGCTGAGTATCTTGCTGACTGTACAGAGCTGCGTACGGTATGTTTGATAATGTTTTTATATCTAATTAACAAATATTTTAACATGAGCAGTCCTCAAAGGAATGATACATGTAAACAATAAATTAAGTGTATCATCTTTCTTCATTTCACAGTTTAAAGGACTTCGATCCTTACACTGCGGCTACGATCCAGACTGGGCATTGCGTGTATTGCAGGTTGTGGCACCTCACATTGAAGACTTACACATAACAGACCCAGGCCCAGCACACCTTCAGGTTCTTGCAACTATGCCCAGGTTGGTTAAATTTTTAAGTGAAAATTGCAAGCAGAGAATACTTAAAGCTCTTCCAATACTCACCCAAAACTCTAACTAATTTTGGTTTACAGACTTAGGCGGCTTCAAATTTGGAGTGCGAGTGCTGCTATAGTGTGTGATGACTTCGGTCCATTTAGATGGCCTGACCAGGACAACCCTCTTGAGAGCAAGTTCACTTATGACCTTAAAGACCCTACAAAGGCATGGCAGTTTGAAGATGTTCCTAGGTCACATGTTGGTATAGTGTGGCTAAAGGTATGCTATTATGTAAATCTTTTCAACAACCATCTCTTAAGTTATTAATTAACAAAAAAAACACATAAAATTTCTGGATTATTGTTTTAGATCTGGTTGCCACGTCATATAGCATTACCATTAATTGCACAACACCGCCGTACCCTGCGAGAGCTCTCTCTAGAGGTTGATCTTCCACCAGATAGACCAATAGTAAGCATTTTACCCAAGGCCTTTTTGAAAATACTTTTCTGAAAAAGAGTGGATTTTTAAAAAATTAATTATATTTTGTTTGTTTCAGAGTGAACTCTGCGACCCTAACTGGGCGTGGGGCAGTAATGACTTGCCAGAGCGTTTGGGCGAACTGGTGGAGCGTTACCAGTTTGATGCACTGCGCCTTGTGGAGCTCTACCGTATCTCAAAACATGGAAGGTCATATCAAAAGTGCCAGGTACAGCTCCAAGCAGTGCGCAAAGCTATTGCTAAGAGCCTAGGCACTAGAGTGGTAGTAATATGCAACCGTTGTGGCTAAGCTGTAGTATTTGCCAGAGTGTGCGTTGTTAACAATCCTTTCTGTGATAAAAAAACAAAAAAACAATCTATTTTGATAGCAGAGTATGCACAAATTTGTGTTGACAGATGTTTGATATGTTTATAAGGTAATTTTCTAACCCTGGAAACATTAGAGGGATGTATTACAGATAATTTATTTGTGACAAAACATTCGTTTCGGGGTGGCATTTTTCCATTTTCACTTTTGCTGTACTGAGTCTGATACCCATTTGAGATAATCTTCGCTCCCGCTTTCAATCTGGAAAAGAAACAAAAGTTGAAAAAATATCAACCTTAAGTGTTTTTATTGAAGCAAAATTTTTAGGAAAGGGTGGATGTAAGACGTAAAAAAGACTTGTATGATTAATTAAGGGATGGGAATACTTACTGGAACTGAAATGACTTCGGGGCAATCATACGGGTGATCATTCCTGTAAAAAAACAGAACATTTTTAAGAGAGAAATTCTTTATAATTTTTAACACATTCAGTATGAACTATTTGTTTCCAATAGCTTACTTGACCAACTGAACAACATCTGCTATAAGCGAGGTTCTCGTTTTAATCATCTGAAAATTTAAGCATGTCTTTTCAGCTACAAGTAGTTGCCAATAGATTCAATTTTGTAAAGGAATGACTGAAAAATAAACTCACCATTAATACTTCAGAATCTTCATTAAGTTTTCCCTCCCATTCATACCTAAACACACCAAAGAGAAAATGATATATTGAGCGTGCAACAAAATTTAGCATGAATCCAATTTAAATAACTTACACAGAGGTAACTTTTGGAACTATATTCACACATGCGGCTAATTTTTGTTGTACAATAGACCTAGTAGAACAATTGAATAAAATTATTAGGAAAAAATAATGTAGCAAAGTCAAAGATACTCCATGCAGCTGAACCGTACCGGGCTAGTTTCTTGGCCACTTCCTCAGAGGGAGCCGTTACATACGCTATTGAATTGGAACCAGTAACATAAGTCGATGCCATTCTAAACAAACTCCTCGGAATTCCTTGAGAATACAGAACTGCACTAATGGCTCCAAAGAGAACACTGCACCGGCTGTAACATCATTCAAAGATAATGTAATAACAGAAAATGTATATATTCCAGCGGACATGGGGTCTTTATGAGACCTACCCCAGAGACACTAATGCCATTGAACAGTGATTTTGCCTCGTGTTCCTAGAAACAAAACTTTACTGTCAACAGCTCTAATATTGCTTTGAAACGAAATCCACAAGGATACCCACCTTCCCACACTTCACAAATTAAATTGTGTTTTGTTTTGCTTAACCCCAACCCAAGCTGATCAAAACATTGGGCAGACGACAAAAGACACGCTGCCCTGCCCAAAACCACGGGATTGCCGAGCAACAAATGAACTTGCGGAGTTGCAGATGAGAACAAGCAAGTGGCTGGGGAAAAGCGACAAGACAGCCAAGACACAAGAGAACGGACAAGCCTCAACTCAAACAAAATTGTCAACAGAGAAGCCGGGCCGGCGCTTGTTTCATTCTGTACCAGAGTTGTGCCGGTTGTGTCACCGCCGCGCGGGGGAAAGGGAGGGGGAAGCGCGAGTGCTGCCCTCTGGCGGTGGCGGCTCGCCATCCGGTACGAGGCGCGTCAAACAAACAGGGGCGCGAAACGTGCGATACAAACAAAACTTCCTGCTCGGTTCGTTATTTTAGTTGGTCACGTGAAAAGAAATGCAGTGTTTATTCTGATATTTTTCAGGTTGTTTCCTGCTTCGGGGAGTTGACGTAGCAAAAACCTTGGTAAGGTTGTTCAGTCCACGCCTTCGTTCGGGTTCGGATTGGCGCTGCGGCGGTCCAGGCGGTGGGCATCCACGATTCGGGGCATCTGCGCATTTTGAACACGGGCTGCCTCCAACTCATGTCTTGAGACCCTTTCGAGGTTGGCAAAGTGGCTAACCTCGCGTAGCGGTCACAGCGGAGGCGAGGGTCTCTGGGCGACGGGGGTCGCGGGCCGGGCCGCGGAGGGGCCTCGGTGCGGCGGTACACCAAGGGCTCCGTGCGTGGCGCGGCCACCGTCACGGCAGTGTCACAAGTCCTGTCACGCCATTCGTCACTCGGCAGCGGCAGGCCTCGGCAGTGCTCGTCACGGCACTGCTCCAGTGACGCCTGCCGCCGCTTGCGGCACTGCTCGAGTGGAGGGCGGCCCGGGGGAGGCTCCCTGGACTTGCTGCAGACACGCTTCAGGCTGTGGCACTCTACGTCCTGCTGCGCGCCGTGCGTGCCACGCAGCTTACTCGGATCACCCAGAGATCGCCTCACCTCAGCAAGTTAGCGAGCCAAGACCGCCTGGGCCGTTCGCTGCGGCCGCCTTGAGACTTGCACGTGTTTCCGAACGCCCGCCCATCCACCCCCGGACGTGCGGCGGTGGAGTGCAACTTGAGCCGACTCTGAATCTGAATCGTAGTGTGTTCCCCGGAGTCCGTTTTGAGCGACGAAGGGCTTCCGCCCGACTGTTAGCAGGGTATGTCTTACCTGAACGCTTTGGATGTCATGACAGAGAATTTTGAAACAGGGTCGAAAAGGAGCCATTATTCTTTTATTTTTGATTTTCGTTGCATTTTAACAGCGGCTCCAGGTGCCATTGTTGTGACAGACATTTATTGTTGAGAAGAACATTAGAGTTTAGATTCGGATTCAATACACTTGGTCGCACAGTTATTCTTAAAATCATGTGTGATCGATCTGAGCGAGAGGATTGAATTGGGGTATCGATGA
Organism: Thrips palmi; assembly: GCF_012932325.1. Taxonomy (NCBI): domain Eukaryota; kingdom Metazoa; phylum Arthropoda; class Insecta; order Thysanoptera; family Thripidae; genus Thrips; species Thrips palmi. Next base: position 4,218,867 of record NW_023144624.1, on the reverse strand, counting down.
GGTCGAAAGAAATCGGTGCAAAAATGCAATCCGTTCCGTATTGTCCTTTTAGAAAGAATAGGTGCCGATGACCTCGGGCTGGCTCTGGATGCTCTTGTCGCCCACGTCGGTCTTGTCGAGGGCGCAATGCGGGTCGGCCTCGGCGGAGGGGGCCTCGTCCGTCTCGAGGAGGTCGAGGTCGTACTTGCCGTCGGCGCCCATGCGGTACAGGTTGTCGTCGCCGCTGGGCCAGCGCACCGACACCCAGCCGGTGTTGGAGACCCTGCCGAGGACGCGGCCCTCGCCGGCCGGAGTGCCGTCCTGCGCGCCCCACTGCCAGTCCTTGCCGCGGACCACCCTGGAGCACGGCTTGAGGCGCGCGGCCGCCTCGGCGCCCGCCACGCGGCCGGCCTCGACTTCCTCGACTTCCTCGACTTTCTCGACTGCGGCGGAACCTGCAGCAGGGGAAAACGCTACAGCTTCGAGGACGCCAAGATCTTTTTGCCCCGCACCACGGAGGTGTACCAAGGTGTACTCACTCATCGTCGTCGTCGCGCTCTCGGTGACGGCCTCGTCGTCCGAGTCATCCTCTGACTGCGAGTTGTCGGCAGGGCTGTCGGGCCGGAGCCACTCCCACTCGGTGGTGGGCGCCGACGTGGAGGTCGAAGGCGAGGGCGAAACGGTGGTTGTGCTCGTGTTGGCTGAGGTCGTCGGAGTGCGTGTCTCGACCACCGACGAATCCGTCTCTGTGGTGGTGGCAGGCTCCTGCGTGGGGGTGGCGGTGCCTGCGGTGCCGAGCACGGCCAGGTCGCGCTTCTCGCCCATGCGGTAGTTGTACTGCTTGCCGCTCGGCCAGCGCACGCTGACCCATCCGCTGACGGGGCTGTTGACGGCCACCACCACGCCCTCGCCTGGGGGATTGCCGTCCTGGTCGTCCCACCTCCAGTCCTTCCCCCGCACCACGCGCGAGCCGACGGCGACCCCCGTCGCGGCCAAGGCTTCGGCGTCCTCGTCCGACTCCGAGTCCGCGGTGTCCGCGACCTCCACGATCGTGGAGGTGTCCTCGTCCGCGGTGTCCGCGGTACCGGGGAACTCGCTCGCGTCGACCACCACGGCCAGGTCGAACTTGTCGTCGCCGGCGTCCATGCGGTATACGTTCTCGTGGCCGTTGTCCCAACGCACCCCCACCACACCGGCCAGCCTCATGAGCAGCCCCTTCGAGGTGACGCGGCCCAGGCCCGACCCGTCCTGGTTGCCCCAGTCCCAGTCGCGTCCGCGCATCACCCTGGCGCCGACCTTGAGCAGGGGCAGCGCGCCGGGGCCGGTCACCACCCTGGAGCCAGGAGGGGCGGCACTGCGTTCGGAGGGCTCTGCGGAGGCACGATCGCGTCAGTCATGTGGCTCTGCCTTACAGTGGCGCACAACACACAGCAGCCAACTGGCCACGGAAACAAACGACAAACTCACCCACGGGTGTGTACTGGACCTTGATGTCGGACACCCACACCCCCGGCTGGATCTGCAGGGTGTCTGCGTCGTCGCTCACCTTGACGGTGGCCACGTCCTCGGGGTGGCTGCGGCGCCAGATGGACATCCACCCCGGACGCCTCGCGACCACGAACTCCAGCTCACCAGAGCTGAACCGGTCGCCCTCGGAGAGGCGGGTCTGCGCAATAAGGAATGAACAGTGATAGCATCAGGCAAACGCATAGTCTCGCTCGCGAGTCAACACGGTGCACGACGAACTCACGAAGTTGAGCGCGCACAGGCGGCTGTTCTTGTTGCAGTCGCTGGCCAGCACGTAGGACAGCTTCCCGGCCGGGGTCAGGCCGTGGACGTCCACGTGGCTGCAGGAGTGCTTGCCGCACGCGTGGAACTCGATGTACTTCTGCGGGCTTTTGTACTGCACGCGGGCCGTCGTGTTGCGGCCTTGGGGGAGGCTGACAGTGTTCGCTGTTGGACAACAACGAAGAGGCGGCTCCAGGTTTGTTTTTCGGAGGGGCTGTGACGCGCCTTTTGGCCACCTTCAGGGCAAGGGGGCCTCTACCCTCACGCCCCGTCCAGCAATGCCACTCACCTCTGCACGTCGCCGCGTCCTCGTCGGACTTGTCGGCGCAGTCGGCGAAGCCGTCACACCTGTCCAGGAACCTCGCGCAGCCGCCACTCTTACACTGGAACTCGGGGCACGTCACTGGAACACACAAACGCACGTCCCTTGACCGTACCGCCCTCTGCGTCCGCGCCTCGAGCGCAGTGGCCTTCTCTAGACTCACCGTCGGCGTCGTCCTCGGCCTGGCCGTCGTCGAGCACGGCCAGGTCGTACTTGCCCTCGGCGCCCATGCGGTAGATGTTGGACTCGCCGGCCTGCCAGCGCACGCCGACGATGCCGGTGGCTCGCATCAGGGTGCCGTAGGCCACCACCTCGCCCGGCCCGGGGGGGCTGCCGTCCTGCGAGCCCCACTTCCAGTCCTGGCCGCGGAACACCGTGGCGCCGACCCGCAGCAGGGGCTTGGCCTCGGGGCCCGTCACGTTTCTAGCCTGCGCTGTAACAACGACATCCTTCAACGACCGCCCTGCCCTTCCAAGCTGTGTTCTCGGACTCGTCGCACAGCTCGACACCTACTGTCCTGCGACATCTCGCGAGCCTCGCCCTCGGAGAACTGCACCTCCAGGTCGGCAAACCACCGAAGAGGTTCGACGCGCAGTCGGTTCATGCCGGGGGCGGCGGCCACTGTGGCCGCTGTCCTTCGGTGCCCCTTCTGCCACACGGCGAGCTTGCCGGGCAGCCGGCCCACCACGAACTCGTACTCGCCGGACACGAAGCTCGGCGAAGAGTCAATGTGTGTCTGAAAGCAGCAAGTTCATCCTGTTGGCCCCCGTGAGATGATTTCAGCACTGCTTTCAGTTGCTGCGATACGCATTTTTGGCTTGGGGCAGGAGTCGCTACACCGCAGCGCCACTTACAAAGTCCATGTCACAGCCGCGCGCGCGCGCGTTGCAGGCGGTGCCGGCGGCGTAAGACATCCCCCCGCCCGGCTGGAAGCTGTCCACCGTGAGGCTGCTGCAGGACGCGGCGTCGCACAAGCGGAAGGCGATGGCGCGGTGGGGGGCTTTGTACTGTACCCGCACTGTCACGTTCTGGTTCACGGCCAGCGGCACGGCGTTGGCTGAAAACAAGCAAGGGTATTCCCCGTCAACGCCGCCGCGCGAGAAAACGCGAGACGCAGGGGCGCTTCGCTGCTTTTGCGCAAGTCAAGTTGCACCCCCCATGGGGGAGGGGGAGAACAGCGGGGTTTTCGTTCGCCCCTCTGAAAGTTAGACAAACAGTGCTACTTGCCCCCCTAAGGCCGCCTCTGGATCCGCCTCTGGTGCTTGCGACGCGACGCCTTGCGACTCACCTCCACACTTGGCGGCCAGCTCGTCCGTGCCGTCGCCGCAGTCGTCCATGCCATCGCAGATGTCGCGGAAGCCGACGCAGGCGCCGTTCCTGCACTCGAACTCGTCACACGCCGCTGGAAGGGTGTGCGCGTTAGTTTGGACAACGACACTGTGAGTGAGTGCACTGTCAAACTGAGTGAGGACAAATCCACATTTCCTGGCGCGGAGAAACAGTCTCCCTCGGTCTCCTCACCTCAAGTGTGGAGTAGTCTACCTGACATGGTTCAAAAGTGGAGAACGCCACTCTTGAAGTTTGGATAACCCCGCTCTTCCAAGTGCAGAGACTGAAAACCTCACACCTCCGCATTTTGAGGGTGGAGTTCCCCATAGTTTGACAGTGCGTGCTTCTCCTACACCCCTGACAGCTCACCCGTGAACAGCGGCGCCCCCAAGAGCGCCACCAGCAGCAACCGGCCCTGAAGGAACATGTTTTGAAACTGAGGCTCGGCCGATTTCTGCGCCTTTTATCACTGTCTGTGAGACTGTGTCAGCACACGAGGTTGACCCGGGGGGTCACTCAAGGCGCGAGATAACAAACCTACTTCGGAGAACGCGCTCTCGGAAGCAGCGGAAAAAAAAATCACAAAAATTGATTGACTTACGGTGACCGCTTCCGTGGCGCTCCTTAGCTATACGTGCTGGATTGTGTGCACAGTAAGCGAGGCGATTGTGGATCTAAGCTGGATGTCTGCATTTTGATACAAAATTTTCAGACTGGGACAGGATTGAAAATCATAAATGAGTATGTGTAAATTTGCGTCACACAAGATAATCTGAAATTTCAGAAAAAAAATAGTGAGGGAGGGTGGTTGGCACTGTGTGTTGTAATGGACCTCGCTAGAACGATTTCCGCGGGAGGATTTAAAAAACAACATTTGGGAATCGATCCGGCCGTTTACGTTGCGTCGGTTTTGTTTTATCGCGTTGTGGCGACTTTTCCTCTTTATCTCGTACAGCACAGCAGACTGGCGAGATTATTGCAGACGTTGTTATTTTTGTCTTTCTTTGAATTTTGGATTTTTGTAAACGAAGCAGGAGTGGCATTCATGTGGCTCGTGATAATGGTAAATCAATGGTTCTCCCACTGTCTTTAAAACTTTATTAAAATTGAAAAACAGGTTAATGAAATTTGAGATTGTTTACCAAATGCAAGAATTTGTTAAATGCAAAAACAACATTTGAGAAACAGATTATTACTTTTGAAATTTGGTTCTTACTTTTAAGAAGAAAAAGTTTATTACTTTTACTACCAAAAAGTCTTTGTAAACTGCTTCATAAAGTTTCTTAAAATTGAGATGGATTTTTTTAACAGTGATTGCTTGGCGAAAGGTTTCATGTCCGCAAGGACAAACTGCCACATGTCTTTGACGATGTCTCGGTCGCGCACAAAGTTGTAGTGGCCGAATGCGTCGTTCGGGGACAGGAAGAATCGCCGGACGTTCCGCAGCCTGCTCTTCAGCAGCACCTGATCCTGCAGACACAAGCATAATACGAAAGAACTTTGCAAAGTCTGCTGCACTATCAATGGATAATTTTTACCGGGTAATTTTCACCATAGTATGGAGAAACTTCACCACAAGACTTGTGCTTACCGCCGGCGTGCACGTCAGGTCCCCCTTGCCGTTGTACAGGTACACCGGGGTCGTGATGGTGTCCAGGCGGTAGTCCGGCGGGACGGGGGAACCGTACTGCGCCACGTTCGCCGCCTCACTGCCGTAGTCGTACTGCCGGAAGGCGGGCCCTTCGCACAAGAGCACGGACGGGCTTCAGCACAAAACGCACCGCGAGCCCGGTTCGGCAAGGACGCCGCACTTACTCTGGCTGCCCGCTAGTTGTGCGGTGTGCAGGACCTGCCGCACGGTGGCGCCGTCCGCGAAGTACAGCGGCGACGTGTAGCCCTGGAACACCGCGTCGACGGTCAGCACCGCTTTCGTCGTCGTTTCCGTCGCTCTGTCTCTTTCCCACTCATGGGTCGTGCCGCACGGGTGCGAGAGAGACAGAGGGCCAAGCGTCTAGACTCTGCAGGGCGGTTCATTGCTTCCATTACTCACGAAGCGGTGCGGCCCGGCGGCGCGGCCCGCGATATCGCAGAACTGGCGCCGCGATGTCGCGGTGGCGGCCGACGTCGCGCCGGTGCACAACTCGTCTGCGACCTTTTCCAACAGCTGGGTGGGCCGTCTGTGCTCGTGCAGCCGTTCCGATGCGGCCTTGTCAAGGCCACGAGAAAGAAAAACAAAAACAAATCAGCACCGTTGCCGTTTTTCGCCACATTTCCTTTACGTTTTGTTTTGATGCCGCGCTTCCCTACTGACATGAGCTACGCGGCCATGAGCGGACGAGCCTGTTCGAGACTGACCTGGGTGATGTTGACGATGGGCTCGACGGCGAGCAGGTGCTCGTCCTTGGTGCGCGTCATGAAGACGGCGGGGGCGAAGAGGAAGGCGGCGCGCACCCTGGCCGCCAGGTCGGGCCGCTCGGAGGCCATCACGAAGAAGGACGTGCCCCCCATGGAGTGCGCGCCGAAGACGAGGTCGCGCTGCCCGGAGCGCGCCAGCACGTACTCCAGCATGGCCGGGTTGTCCAGGGCTCCGTTCTCGTGCCACCTGGGCGAAATGACATCGGCCAGTCAGTGGACGCGGCCAGTCAGTGGACGCGGCCAGTCAGTGGACGCGGCCAGTCAGTGGACGCGGCCAGTCAGTGGACGCGGCCAGTCAGTGGACGCGGCCAGTCAGTGGACGCGGCCAGTCAGTGGACGCGGCCAGTCAGTGGACGCGGCCAGTCAGTGGACGCGACCAGCGACGGCTTACCCAAACTTCCAGAAGGCGTCATCCGAGCTCTTCAAGTGGACGTGGTTCAGAGAAAACGGCGTGCCGCGGAAATTGCCCAGCCAAACGTCGAAACCAGCATCGTACAGCAAGAACGCTGCACGTCGCGAACAATAAAATCAATCCATTAAGAATTTGATCAATGCCTTGAGGGAAAGTGTGTTGCCTGCAGTGCTTTAGCGACGACCACACCGACCGAGGGCCTTCCCCTTGCCCAGCACCAGGTAGGACGCGGCCGAGCCCGCCATCTGGTTGGCCAGGAAGACGACGCGCGCGCCGGGCCGCGGGATGCGGTCCAGCTGCAGGATGTAGCCGTCCTTGGTGGTCACGTTGTGCACCTCGGCCGGGTAGCCGTTGTACTGGATTATGGATGCCTACGGGGCAGACGGGGCTTGGGGGTTTCACGCCGAACTCACAGCCTTTTGCTTTTCAGCACAGCGTTGCAATCTGGTCGCACTCACCGGAGTCCGATGCGTGTAGCAAGGCACTGCCACCATCAAGAGCAGCGCCAGGCCCCACATGGGGCTGCAGTAGGTCTGTAAAATTTGTCATGCGATTTGCTGATAGGTTTTGTTTGTTTACTATGTGGCCCATGTGGCGTAAAGCAGCCAAAGATCTAGAGATCACTCACCATACTGGTACGTGGGCTCCTTCAAAAGAGACCCGAACTGCGCCGGGCCAATGAGAACACTGACGAATACCGCCTCCGAAGTGCGGCTGTGCGCACTGCACCTGGCCGACCCGCGGCCCTTAATTACCGTTGGTCACGATGTACATAAGCTTCGACCACTAACACTGAAGACTGACTGTTGTTTTTGGGTATTTGGGACGTCACGGTGGCGTGTCCACTGTGACGTTGCAGGTTTGCGCACAATACATTGTTGTTTGTGTTCCAATGTGGGCGAAGAAAATTGGCCTCCGTGCCTTTCCGATGCGCGGGCATGCTAGGCAAGCATCTTGTTGCAGTAGACATATCTTTATTTGTTCACCTTACTTTACACATGGATCACAGTACATAAGATAATAAAGTTACTTTTAAGTCATGACACTGTTGACTGGGCGCGCGGCCTGCGTGGCGCTGCTACACGTCCTCGAGGGGCACCTTGTCGCACATGCTGCACTGCACGAGGGTGGCGGGCAGCGCGCGGCGCACGGCGTCCAGCTGCTTGCGGCAGGCGGCCTTCTCGTGCGACACCCAGTACCGCCGGAGCACGAGGCGCGCGGCGCGCACGCCGCAGCGGCCCAGCAGGCCGTGCAGGTCGCGGCACTCCTTGGGCCACTCGGCGCCGCCCGGCGTGCCCACCAGCAGCCACAGCTCGTCGAGCGCCGCGCCGTGCGCGCGCAGCAGGGACTCCACCGTGCCGCGGGGCAGGCCGTTGAGGCCGAGCCACTGCAGGCTGCTGGGCTGCGGCAGTGCGGGCAGCGCGCCGGGGTACTGCTTGGCCAGGGTGTCGTCGTGGCACAGGCGCAGGCGCCGCAGCCGCGGCATGGCGTGCACCACGCCCAGGTGCTCCGCGCGCGGGTACCACAGGTCCAGCTCCTCCAGCGTGGCGGCCGCGCCGCGCAGCACGTCCAGGCTCCAGGCGGCGTCGTGGTTGCAGTACACGTGGGTCATGCGGCGGACCTGCGGAGCACAACGCGTCGTTCGAGTCGCTCTGGAACCCTTGAAACCGGAGCCGGGAGCCCCTGCGAACTGGCGGCTAGGCAACCACGTGAACAGGCGAGCGTTGCAGCGGCGCGCTGCCTACCTGCCGGGCGCTTCGCCCTCCGCCGCTGCGCCTCGCTGCGCCTCGCTCCGCGCCGACTCACCCCTTGGCGACGGATCAGCGACAAGGTGTTGGCCTTGTCGTCCAGCCGCTCGTCCCTGCCGGTGGTGTTGAGCTGCCGCAGGTCGAGCTCCTGGATGCGGCTCTCGTCCGGAGGCATGGCCGCGCCGGCACCGGCCTGGCCCTGCAAAAGACGGGACTGCACTTGCACGCCGCTGCAGCAATAACTGCGGCTGGTTGGCGCTGGTTGGGCTGCCTGCCCGCCCGGCGGCGCCCGCCGACTCCTGCAGGACTCCCCGCAGCCCGCGGGAGGCGAGGGCGCCCCGGCGGATGCAATAGTAGGAGTGGGAAACACGTACTTTGCGGTGGCGGCAGGCGGCGACCTGCCCGGAGTAGCGCGAGTCGCCCCGCCTCGGCCCGCCTCGCCCCGCCTGGCCGGCCGAGCGCGCTGACGTCAGCACCGCCCTACATTGAAAGAAAGGAAAAACAGTGCTCAGTAGCGGGAAGCGGCAAAGGGTCTAGGGCTGGCCTGGGGCAGCGTCGTAATATGCTGCAGGCCGCAGCGGCCAGCTTGCCTTACCGCCAGCTTTGCGCCAGTCGCGCCGACGCCCCGCGCCGGCGCCCCAGCCCGCTGGCCTGCTTCATTTTGAATTTCCTAGCAAAGCCGGGTGATTGGTTGGTGCAACCGGTGCAACGCCGCCAACCTGATTCGGCCTGAACACGGTGCTTAGCCCGGCAGCTGCCGCCAGCCCGGCAGCCAAGTCGACCGTCTCCCTCTCTCTCGTCATGTGCTCGCTGGCTTTGGTGGCTTTGCTGGCACGGGGGCAGAAAATTGCCGATACATATCGTGCGTGCCGCGCGCCGCAAGCAGAAATCCAGGGAAGCGGTCTTCTGGGGCCAGCCCCGGCCTGCCTGCTGCAAGTGGGGCTGCAGTCCGCGCCACGGGGGCCCCGCCGACAGGCACAACTAGGCCCCGACGCCCCCGGGCCCACCGCGCTAGCCGCGCTAGCCGCGCAAGCCCGTGACCAGGGAAATGACTGGGTGCACTGCTCTGGACAAAATCGTATCCAAACAGGTTCCAGGAACGGCTACACCCGCGCCGACTTGGCCAACGTAGTCGGGTAACACTACTGGGCTTACGACCTCGCGCGTACAGTGAATTTAAAAAAAAAATAGATCAACGGGATTGAGGTGTCGCAAGTGATTCCTGGGATTTCGGTCTCTATGGGTCTCTTCAGGAATATTCTCCTTCGATTAAAGGGCAAATTGCAGTGACATACTCTTTACATTTATATGTCCTACGAATTGGAAGGGTGTTTTACTACATTGTAAACTTTTAGCTTCAAATCGGTTTAAATGCAGTACGACAAGAAGCTCCATCTCGTTAGCTGACAGACACCCACAAAAACCAGGGCATACCACGGCAAGCACTCAAGCGCGAGTGTTCCTGGCAAATGAACGAAAAAAAAACACAAACAAACAAAAAATACAACAAAAGGGGTGCCCAAGATCTTCTTTAGTTTATTCTGTAGATCTGCGGATAACATGATCCAGAGGAGATATTCCACTTACAGCAACAATCATAAGAAGCACTTTGTAAAGCTTTGTAAAGCTTCCAACGAACCATAAATCTCATCGCGAATTACTTGATCAAAATCATTAGATCAAAATATTTCTACAAATATTACTGCAGAAAAATACTGTGGGTCCTGCATAATTTTATTTTTGATGCGGGTCGCTGGGCGCTGGGCATACATAACAACACCCACGCGACGCGACGCGACGCGAGGAGGGCCCGAAGAAGGGACCGGTCCAGCCGGCCTTGCCCGGCGGGTTCCCAGACGGTCCCGAGGGTCCGCGAAGGGACGCGCGGCACGCGGCACGCGGCACGCGCGCCTCGGGCGTGTACAGTGCAGCGGCATGCACGCAGCGACACGCCGACACGGTACTTACTTGTAGCGGCGGCCGAAGGACTCGGCGAACTCCACTCCTGTCGGCTCCGCGAACTACTCTGCGAATGTGAAAGTGTGGGCACGCCAACCCTCCCGTCCCCCTCCCCGCCGCCACCTTTCGCTCTGTGCGTCATTCGGGCTCCCTAGGAGTTACCTAGGAGACGCCGTCGTGGAGGGGGAGGGGGCTCGCCAATTCGTCATCTACCACATCTACCGCGCACAGCGCCCAGCGCACAGCGCAGCACAGCGCACAGCAGCCGGCGCGGCGTCCTCCTCCCGCCATCCGCGGCCGTCCGCGGCTGTCCGCCGCGGGGCGCTGGACCGGCCGCGGGCCGCGCCGATGGGCCGACTCATGAGTGCGAGAGAGAAGCAGGCCGCAGGCCGACACGGTGCCTGGACCCGTCGAAGAAATAAAAAGCATGAAGCAGTTTCTGGCCTTGCAAAATATGCCAGCAAAACTACTCACAAGTTACAAGGACTTCCGTCATTAAAAAATTTCCATTCAAGGAACGTTTATGGAAGCAGATGATACTCGTCTGGTACCGGCCTGTGTGCTAGCTGACAGTATGCTCTTTATATCTGTGATTGTATATACAATTGTAAAGAAACTGAGCCCTTTGTGCCGTGGCCTGCACCGCCGCGCCCTGCCCATTGGATTGCGAACGCCTGGTGCTTCGGACTGGCCAGGGCAGACAGGCAGAAAAATCTGCCGGGACCTTCGGATTTGTGACCAGTAACGTCACAAAGTTGGTCAAAAAGTGATTAAATCTCCGAAAGTAGCCGTTTTCGCTGAATTTGAGCGGCCACTGTGTCCAATCTAGTTGCCGTAAAAGGCCTCCCTCGACGTCCTAGTATTCTTAAGACCCTACTCTTTCATGCCCTGTGTCGGGAAGACGTTGACCACAACGATTTTGCCTTTGACCGCAACGATTTTGGGACCAAAGTTGGTCAAAAAGTGGTCGAATATCGGAAATTTGCTGATTTTGCTGACTTTGGGCGGCCACTGTGTCCAATCTAGTAGCCGTAAAAGGCCTCCCTCGACGTCCTAGTATTCTTAAGACCCTACTCTTTCATGCCCTGTGTCGGGAAGACGTTGACCACAACGATTTTGCCTTTGACCGCAACGATTTTGGGACCAAAGTTGGTCAAAAAGTGGTCGAATATCGGAAATTTGATGATTTTGCTGACTTTGGGCGGCCACTGTGTCCAATCTAGTTGCCGTAAAAGGCCTCCCTCGACGTCCTAGTATTCTCAAGACCCTGCTCTTTCATGTCCTGTACGGGAAGGCTATTGACCGCAACTAGTTTGGGAGCGGTAGCCTTACAAAGTTGGTCATGAAGGGTAAAAACAATGATGATCGGGGGCCTTTTGCGGTCTTATCTGCCGGGGCCTTTTGGGGGCCAGTCCGAGCCTGGCTGGCGCTGTACGCTGGGAGGGATTGTCAGTGTTCCGCGCAGGCCATCGCGCACGAGGAGGGGTGCCATTGCCATTGTTTACGCCCGGTGCCGCTGTATCCGGGGGAGGAGTTGTCGATGTGTCGCGCAGACTGCGAGCCACTCACTCACTCACTCACTCACTCACTCACTCACTCACTCACTCACTCACTCACTCACTCACTCACTCACTCACTCACTCACTCACTCACTCACTCACTCACTCACTCACTCACTCACAAACTATCCCGCCCCGCGGCAGCCAGCTCCTATTATATTGTTAGGATACACACTTTATGTTTTGAAGTAGTAAAGGTATCATCTGCTAAAAAGCACACATTCACTTCAATTTTATTCAAGTTACATATTTACATGGGGTGGGGGTGGGGGGTACAATTTGTACATTTTGTATTTTTGGCACAATGACACTGAATGAAGCGGAGGCCTCTGCCGGACCAGGCGCCTCCTCGCTACAGGCCTCACAGGCCGTAGACCGGGGGTTCTTCGGCGTGCTCGAGGCCGTGCGGCCCCCGGCGGCGCAGGCGCACCTTGACGCCGCCCTTGACGCTCAGCGAGATGCCCCCCACGAGGGGCACGTCCACGAGGCGGCGCGGGCCGTCGGGGTCGGGCAGCACGTCGTAGCGACGCAGCACCGAGGCCGCCACCGTCTTGGCGAACATCATGGCGAACCGCTGGCCGATGCAGCTCCTCAGCCCCGTGCTGCAAGTTCAGTCCCAACAGTGACCTCGAAGAAATACTTCCGGATTTGAATGGAAAAGAAAAGACTTTGTTGTGGTGTTCGCTGGCTTTGCTATGGCCGCAATCAAAAATCCGAAACGTGCCTACAACCGGGATTTTCGACTTTCGGATTCAGTCGATGAAACAGAGTGGATCAGCAAAACAAAGTCTTTGCCTCTGTGTGCTTACCTGAACGGTATGAACGCGAACGGGTGCCGGTCTCTGCTGTTTTCGGGCGTGAAGCGCTCGGGGTCGAACCGCTCCGGGTCGGGGAAGTACTTGGGGTGGCGGTGCGTCCACAGGGGGAACACGCCCACGTAGCAGCCCTCGGGGATGACCCTGCCCGACGGCAGCGGCACGTCCTGCGAGGCCACGCGCGCGAAGACCGGCACGGAGGGGAAGAAGCGCAGCGCCTCCTTGAGGGCGCACTCCAGGTACTTCATGTGGGGCAGGTCCGAGGCCACGATGTCGCGGTCCCTGTCCGACCCGAACACGTCGTCCAGCTCCTGCAACCAATGCCTGTGTTACTACACGGCTCTGGAATGGGGTGGGGGCACCGGCATAGGATCAGTAAGTCTAGCCTTTCAAGTCAAGTCATGTCTCTCCCTGTGCCTGTCTGCAGGTGGAGTGTCATGGTTTTTGCCTACCTCCAAGCCTGGCCGGGCATGCCCCGCCCCCTCCTTTCTAGGCCCGGCACTGAACGGTTTCGCCAGACAATAAAGGGAGTCGGTCCAGAGACCGCGCGTCTAAACGTGTAATTTGCCTTTTCACAGCCGCCAATCTCACCTGCTGCACTTTGCGCTGCATGTCCGGGTACAGGGACATGCACAGCAGGAACATGGACTGGAAGTCCATGGAGGTGCCGATGCCGGCGAACAGCATGGTCTTGAGCTCGTCCAGCAGCTCGGCGCGCGTCAGCACGCTCGCCTCGGTCGACGACAGGAACGTGTCCAGGAAGGTCTGGCGGCGGTGCGCCGCGGGGGCGGGCGTGGTGGGCGCGGTCTGCTGCAGCTGGGGAAAGGAGAGGACGAGCGGGTCAGCGTCGAGTTTGCCTAACACTGAAACAAAGGGAATGTGTTCCCGCAGATCGAGTGAAAGTCCGATTAATAAAACTCCTGGAAAATCATCGACGGGGCCATCTGCTCATCTAGCTCCGCCAAGGCGAGTTTCTCTGTAGTAATCTTTTTCTTTCCTCTGGCACGGTACGTAACAACATCGCGCATTAGCTGCAGTGCCATCACGGTGCAGTGTGTGCAACGAGCGGCCACTTTTTTTCTTTTAGAGAAGAAATGTCTTGCGTTTTCCGAATCGGCAACCAAAATCGTCTTATTTTGCATTCTGACGCATTTTCGCCCCCATTCGTCCCAAAACGGGCGGTTGGTCCAGTGCTGTGTCGCAACGCGAGACGCCGTCTGGGACCGTCGCGTCCCGTTTCCGCGCCTGCCCTAAGCATCTCCCGCGAAAGGCGCCGAGCCACGCCGAGCCACGCCGCGCCACGCCGAGCGACACCGCCCATGTGCCGGAACCGGTTGCCCGCCTGCCTCCACCCAGGCCCGCCCCGCCCCGCCCGCCCCGCCGCCACGCCGGGCTCAGACTGTCCTAGACTCAACCGGGCCCGATCATTGCCACTCGGCTCGTCCGAGCAGTATTCGTCACTGACTGGTCCGAGTATAAAGTAGTGTGCGCCGCCTGCGCTGCCAATGGGTGGCCCAGAGAGGCGTAGCGCGGCAGTTGCGCAACTGGAACTTGATGCTGGTCATTGAATATAGACTGCCGGTACACCGCGAAAAAGGCCGCAATGTCGACGTGATTCGACGGACGTCAACGCCTACACCAGGGTGCACCCACCATCTGCGTCTTCTGCGTGAGGACCTTGTCGGCGAAGTTGGTGCCGCCCTCGACGACCTGGTAGTAGCGCTCGTACCACGACGACAGCTTGAAGAGCAGCCGGCTGCGGAACCAGGGCCGCAGGCCGCGGTACAGCATCACCTTGCTGGCGTCGTGCACGATCTGCACGAAGGCGTCGCGCTCGGCCTCCAGGCCGGGCGCCTCGGCGGCCAGCACGGTGCGGCACACGGACAGGCTGGCGCAGCGGCCCAGGTCGTGCAGCACGTCGAACACCTCGCCGGTCTCGGCCAGCGGGTCCAGGCGGGCCTCCAGCTCGCGGCAGTTGACGCCGAACATGGTGACGAACTCCTGCAAGGCGTCGCGGTCGCGGCGCACCGGAGCGCACCGCGGCCAGTCGGTTAGTTCACACAAGGCACGCATCACTCATGCAGGCGAGGCTCTGGCCGCGGCGAAGCGCGCCAATGAGAGTCCCGGTGCAAAAGTTCGCTGGAGAATAATGACCGCGGCGCCACGGCTGCAGCACGGAGCACGCGAAGCTCGCGGTGCAACGCCTACCTGCAGGATGTCGTAGTGCATGGAGGCGGTGATGGCCTTGCGGTGCCGCTTGTAGTCGCTGCCGTTGAGGGTGATGAGCCCCCTGCCCACGACGTGCATCAGGCACTCGTAGAACTCGTCGGGCTTGCTGGCCAGGGCGGGGCTCGTCAGCACCACCTGCAGGTCCTCCGGGTCCAGGACGGCGACGCCCAGGCAAGGGCCGATCCAGAACTTGAAGAGGTAGCCGAAGTCCGCGCACAGCGAGTCCATGAGTTGGTACATGCGGTCGAGCGGCGTCAGAAACCGATGCACGTTGCCGATGAGCGGGTAGGGCGCGGGCCCGGGGATGTCGGCCGTCAGGCGGTGCATCCTCCAGACGCGGCGGTAGAAGCGCACCACCCGCGCCGTCAGGTACAGCAGCGCCGCGGCCGCCACCCACAACAAGGCCGCCGCCATGGTCGTCGCCTCGGCGCGTCGGCTGGGACTGAATGGAGGAGGAGCACAGGAACTGCACGTCCGGGCCGCCCAAAGCCAAAGGGTAAAGCAGCGCCGCGGAGGTGGGGACGCTGCGGACGCTGGTGGGCGGCCGGGCCTCGGGTTGGGCCGTGCCCGGCCCAGCCTGTTCGGCGGGGTACGAAAGGTTACCGCACGTCGTTCCCGAGCGGAAAACGGAAAACCATGCACGACTTGCCGTTCCGTTCCGTTCCGGCGCGGCACGGCGCGGCGCTGTCCCGCGCGGAGACAGACGCCGACCCGAACACCAGAACAAGTCTCAGACCGGCGGACGGGCCTCTCGCCATCCCACGTCATGGAGCAATAGAGATGGAAAAGTTCTCTGAAACGGATACATTTTATTCTAACCAGTTGGAGTAACAAACGCTGGTGGACAGTGCGCACGACGTTCGCAATGCATCCTGATTGAATCATCTGCGCAAATTCATTTTTAAAAGAATGCTGTGCGAAATCCCTCTGTGTTTGTTCCTGAAAATAAAGCGCATAAGTTGGTTCCCACAGCCTTTCTTCGAAACGCAACGCGGCGACGCCGAGGGCCGAGGCGACGCCCCCTCCTCGAGGCTCCAGCATCGAAGGTGCCCGATGGGTTGCCCACCTCCAGGCGCTCGGCGCAGAGAGCTAGAGAGAGCCTGAACTTGGAGCGGTCGTGGGGTAATTTCATTGTTTCGGGGAGACTCAGACACCGCACCATCAGAATAAACACACCGAAGCAACGACCGGCCGCCATTAAATCTAGATTTGTCCGCGACTTTAGGATTGTTGGTGGGAAAGGACGTGCCCGATGGGTTGCCTACCTCCAGGTGCCCAGCCCTTGCCGGCAACTTGACGCTGCGCGCTTGGATTGAGAGACGCTCGCCGATCAGGAACAACGTCGTACGAAGGAAGGCGGCTGAACGGTTTCCTGGTGGCTGTGTGGAAACTCCCCGACCCGGGCTGAGCCTAAAACAAAAATCGGCGCGGCCGATCGGGCGGCAAACGAGCCGCTCTATCGGCCGGATCGGTCCATTCTTTTAATAAAAACATCTTTAAAACTGACATTTATAAGAAAATCAGGATACAGTCGTCTCGCTTAAATTAAAAAGAAAAGAACGCTCTCATCTCATTTTTGTTCTTTTTTCAAAACGCTCCTAGATGATTACAACTAATGGTTACGTCGAGCTCTAAGCCACATTCTCGAGGTTCGCATTCTTTCGTTCTCAGTTATGAGTCATTGCAGGCCTTTATCCGCGAGGTGACTCCTACTTACAAACGTTCGGATGCGTAAGCCTCATTAATTACCAATAAAACTGACCTCAAGGACGTGGTCCGACTCCAAAGCTGACGGAAGGAAACGGCGTTTGCTGGCACTTCTCACTTTGTTCGATTCCTGTGCGTCTACGTGATTCCAAAGAAAACCAGTACCCATTGTCCGCAACAAATTGAAATAAATTTTATTTAAAGGTTAGAGCAAACGTACGATAACAATCCCACATTCCGTTAGGAATTCAAAACGTTCCAACACCCAATGTCACGCTGCCTCCTCGCTACAGGCCTCACAGGCCGTAGACCGGCGGCTCTTCGGCGTGCTCGAGGCCGTGCAGCCCCCGGCGGCGCAGGCGCACCTTGACGCCGCCCTTGACGCTCAGCGAGATGCCCCCCACGAGGGGCACGTCCACGAGGCGGCGCGGGCCGTCGGGGTCGGGCAGCACGTCGTAGCGGCGCAGCACCGAGGCCGCCACCGTCTTGGCGAACATCAGGGCGTACCGCTGGCCGATGCAGTTCCTGGGCCCCGCGCTGCAGGCCAAGTCCACTGTAAGTCCCGTCCGACCAGTGTCCTCTACGAAATACCACAGGGTGTGCTTACCTGAACGGTATGAACGCGAACGGGTGCCGGTCTCTGCTGTTTTCGGGCGTGAAGCGCTCGGGGTCGAACCGCTCCGGGTCGGGGAAGTACTTGGGGTGGCGGTGCGTCCATATGGGTAGCATGGCCACCAAGGACCCCTCGGGGACGACCCTGCCCGACGGCAGCGCTACGTCCTGGGAGACTACGCGTCCGAAGACCGGCACTGGCGGGAAGAAGCGCAGTGTCTCCTTGAGGGCGCACTCCAGGTACTTCATGTGGGGCAGGTCCGTGGCCAGGATGTCGCGGTCCCTGTCCGACCCGAACACGTCGTCCAGCTCCTGGAACAGGACAAGCTGCCATTTTCAGCAGGCTTTCGCTCGCCAGAGCACAAGGAACTAATTCCAAACCGAGGGTTTACCCACTCCGGGAATCGCATGCACCACGTCCCGGAACCGTTTATCATCGTTTCAAAATTTTATCGGAAATCACACCGAAGGAACGCGTGGGTAACCCCTCGTGCAAAACTATGCTTTGTGGAATCGTTTGATTTTGCTTTTTTTTTTTTCACCTGCTGCACTTTCCGCTGCACTCCCTGGTTCAAGGACATGCACAGCATGAACAGGGTCTGAAAGTCCATGGACGTGCCGACCCCAGCAAACAGCAATGTCTTGAGCTCGTCCAGCAGTTCGCCGCGCGTAAGCACGCTCGCCTCGGACGACGACAAGAACGTGTCCAGGAACGTCTGGCGGCGGTGCAGTGAGGAGGTGGTCGTGGTGTGCTGCTGCTAAGGAATGTTTCGTCACTTCAAAAACGTGTATGCACACGTGTAGGGTCAAGAGTGCAGTGATTTAGAGCAAGAAGCTTGGAAAGTTTAAGACACTTTAAGGTTTTTACTAGCTTTAATGCGGAGTCCAGAAACCAAGCACGTTTCCCAACAATATTGTGCTTGGACAAGGTATATGCGTGCGCGAAGCAGGCCTGCTCGGCTCGCCCTACTGGGGCTTGGCCCGGCTCGGCATACTGGACTCGTACCGACTTTAGCCAGGTCGGCCAAATGGCTCAGCTCCCGCTCGCCTGGCATGGACTACGCTCTCTCCACTCGTTTCTACGGAACTAGGAATATCTGGTTTAAAAAAATTAAACTTATGTCCTAAATGCACTGAAAATATGATCCAACATGTGTCCTCATTTCCGTGCACTCAGGTGCAGCATATAAGTTTACAACTCCCTTCTTGGGAGTTTTCACTGTACCCACCTTTTGCATCTTCTGCGTGAGAACTCTGTACGCGAAGTTTGTCATACCCGCTACCACGAGGTTGAACCGGTCGTACTCCGAAGACAGCTTGAACAGGGTCCTGCAGCGGAACCAGGGCCTGAGGCACCGGTACAGCATCATCTTGCTGGCGTCGTGGACGATCTCGACGTAGGCGTCGCGCTCGGCCTCCAGGCCCGGGGCATCGGCGGCCAGCACGGTCTGGCAGACGGTGAGGCTGGCGTTGAGGCCCAGCTGGTGCGCCACGTCGAAGGGCTCCCCAGTGCTGGCCAGCGGGTCCAGGCGGGTCTCCAGCTCACGGCAGTTAACGCTGAACATGGCGACGAAGTCCTGCAAGCGAGACCATTTATTTATTCTACCACAAAACACACCCCCTCGTCTCGGAGCACCCCACCCCACCCCTGCCCGTCAATGCACAACCAGGTCCCTAACAAACAAAACTACTAGCATGCTGACATATTATCTATACTATTATTTTTGTATTGTCTTTACGTATGCATATCTTTTTAAAACAGCTACTGAACCTTGCTGAGCCACTTTTACCTGCAGGATGTCCAAGTGCATGGAGGCGGTGATGGCCTTGCGGTGGCGCTTGTAGTCGCCGCCGTTGAGCGTGATGAGCCCCTTGCCCAGGACGCGGTTCACGCCGTCGTAGAACTCGTCGGGCTTGCTGGCCAGGGCCGGGCTCGTGAGCACCACCTGCAGGTCCTCCGGGTCCATGATGGCGATGGTCAGGTAGGGGCCGAACCAGACTCTGAAGAGGTAGCCGTACTCCGCGCATAGCGACCCCACGAACTGGTACATGGCGTCCAGGGGCACCAGCAGGTACAGCCCGTTGCCGATGAACGGGAAGGTGGCGGGACCGGGGATGTCGGCGGCCAGGCGGTGCATCCTCCAGACGCGGCGGTAGAAGCGCGCCACCGCCAGCAGCACGGCCGCGGCCGCCGCCCACAACACGAGCGCTATGAGCGCCATGGACCGCCGTCGGAAACTGGTGCGACGGCAGGGCCTCCTGGCCCAGGCTTGGCTGCAAGTCCGCGGCAAGTCCGCGGTGGGGTGACAGGGCCCAGGTCCGGTCCAGACAACTAGACGACGGGCTACGCGGCTACGCAACGCCGCCTCGCCTCTCACGCGACGTTTGAAAAATGTAGCCGGCCCCTGCATGCGTTTGGTGAATGCCCAGTGACGGCATGCTAGCGCGGCGCGCGGTGGTTAGGGATGTCGGCGTTGTAGGGCCGCCTCCGTCCGTGGTTCAGAGCAGGAAGGGCTCGATGGGTTGCCTATCTTCAGGCGCCCAGCCCTTCAACTGCATGTCACCACTCTGCGCTGCGCGCACTTGAACGGATTGAGACTCATGGGTCGGTCGGGGAAAATGTTGCACGAGAAAGGCGCCAGGTTGGTTTCCTGGTGTGCTGATTCTGCAGCCACGATTGAGTCCAAGTCCCGCTGTATACGTGCCATCACGAGTGTACGAGCTGTAAAATCCGAATTTTCCATCCAATCACAGCCACGGCAAGGTCACGTTGAGGGACTCCTGTCTCTCAAGTGGATCAGTGGGACTAGTGGATGGCCTAGGTCGGTCCTGTTGAGTGACCCACAGATGTCGCAAGGCCCGCGCCGTCCCGCGCCATAGGGTGGACGCCGTGGGCTTGCAGTGGTAGGTGTTTGTTTATCGAGTTTGATAGCGGGGTATTCATGGAGCTACGCCATTTGCTCAGTACAAGTCCACGACGGGCCTGCCGGACCCCAAAGTAACACCCGGCCAGAAAGAAACAAAAATAAAAAAGAAACAAACCGTTTTATGTATAAATTAATTTTATTTTGAAACTTCGCTGTGACGTTTTTTACAACCACAAAGGATTCCGCGAAACCAAAGTACTGTACTGATGCTGAAATGCGGCAAGGAGGCCCAGCCGGGCCCACCTTACGCTAGCTTACGCTCTGGTGGGGACTGCAGGCCTCTGGCCGGCAGGGGGGCCAGGGCGACCGGGACGACCGGGACGGCCGGCGGAAGGGGGGCCAGGGGGGCCACGGCGGCCGGGAGCAGGGGGGCCAGGGCGACCGGGACGGCCGGCACGCTGCTCGTCGGAGGACGCCGACGACTCGGAGTCGGAGTCGGACTCGGACTCCGAGCTGCTGGGCTGGGGCTGCTGCTCCTCCACGGAGTACCAGACCACCTCCGGCTCGGCGACGGCGTCCTCCTCCACGCTCAGGAACAGGTCGTCGCCGTCGGTGCTGCTCTCGGCGGAGAGCCACTCGTTGTCAGCCACCTGGTTCAGCGCCTGCTCCAGCGCCTGGTCCACAGCCTGGTCCACCGTTTGGTCCTGAGCCTGGGCCAGCACAGCCTGAATCGGAGGCAACACAAGGAAGAGGAGTGTCAAGAGAGCGATAACGAGAACTCAACGAAACAAAGCGAACATGTTTCTCCCCGTCTTACAGAGAAGCTGGCTGCCGCAAGAAGGGCTGCGATCAGCATGTGTCGGAGCATTGTGACGAGTGAACTTGGGAATTCTGTCGAGGACGAAAGCGGAGCGTCTTTTATAGGCGCGACGCTCACCGCCCACCTGGGCAAACGCAGGTCTCTAGTTGTTGTGAACACGCACACCTGTCTCACACCGCTGAGTACATATTGAGCGGCGCGGGCTAGAATACACCATTCGTGTGGAATGCTCCCCGAAAAGACGCCAAAACCAGCGTATGATTCACAATCTTGTTAGTTCGGTGCACTGTTTCAAAACGGACGCACATTGAACAAAGAAATTGCACCTCGAAGAGGGACTTGAGGATGACGAGAATTGGGGCCCTCTGAGAGAGTGTTTTGTCGTGTTCATAAATCGGCGGCCAAGGACGTGAGGTATGCGAAATTGACGCTCAAAAAACCGGCATGACGGGGCCTTATCGTTGCCCAGAGAGGGCGCGCGGTGCGTGGCGCGCGGTCTGTGGGTGACAACTAAGGCATCAGCATGTTGCGCTTACATTGCTGGTTCGTCAAACAGGTCTAACCTGCGCCGCCCGGCCCAGCGAGCGCCTTCCCTCTCGGCGGGACTTGCCAGCGCCAGCCTCGCCAGCCTCGCCAGCGGGCAGTGGAGCGCCGCGGCGGTAGGCAACCCTTCGCGCGCGAGTGCCGGCGTGCTGTGCCAGCTGAGCGCGCGGGGTATCGCCGTCGTCGCCTCCAGACTAGTCCAGACGCTGCAGTAGGTCCTGAAGCGTCCGCGTGGTGGCGCTAGTTGTGTGGCGCTGGGGTTCGGCTTGGAGTGGTGGCGGTGGCTGGGCAGTCAGAGAGAGCGGAGAGTGAGGCGCCAAGCCTCCCCGAGCTTCCCCTCAGGTGCGCGCGTGCGCAGATAAAACGTTGAAATGGTCCATTCAAGTCGAATTTTGTCACCAACGTCTTCCTTCTTCAAGTAGACCGAGACCTAGATGAGCGCAGAAAAGGGTGCGAAAGCCTCACCACAATTTCCCGTTCCCGTTGGAGATCTAGAAAAAGTAACTGAAAGCAGGGAATTTTACAGCAGGGGGAAAACACTGACACCCGCGCGCGCCGCGACGCCGTGACCGGTGGTTGTTTGTAGAACGCACGGCGGTGAATGAGCCAAAGAGCCCACACCTGCCGGCTGGCCCCTCTGGCCGTGCCCTGGCCATGCGCCGGCCCACCCCGACTGGACCCGGCCAAGATGGTATCGCAGCAGCACCGCGGCCGCCAGCAAGCCGCCTGCGCTTTTTTCTCCTTTCAGTTTCGCAAAGCAGGCGGAATGGAAATGAATGACCCAGCCCGAGTTTGATGAGATTAATTAGTGGCAAAGAGAGCTCCTCCTTCTTCTTCTTCTCCTTCGCGAGCTCGGCGCCGAGGCCGCAGCCCGAGAGCGCAGAGGTGGCGCCGTCCAGGGTGTCCCCGGCGGCCGTTCAGGGCGTTCAGCGCCGTTCAGGGCGTGCGCGGTACCGACGTGACACCCTCCACGACGTTGGCGCGGAGCGAGGACCGCGCCCGCTTCTTTTTAGACCGCCCGAAATGGAGCAGCGGTGACGACGCGCTTTCCGCGGACTGGCTGGGCCGCTCCGCTCGGTGACATCCCTCCTCCTCCTTTGGTACCTTTTATCCGACGGGCTGCCGCCTTGAACGGGCGCTGCCGCCCCTCCGGCACACTATTAAACCTCGCTCCGCGCGTGCAATGTTTACCTTAAATGCAGATCATTTTCGAATCAGTGCCGCACCGCGGCCCGGCCCTCGAGGCTGGCTCGCCCACCACCGCGACCACGGCGTGCATGACTCGGCACGGCGTCGCGGCGCAGCCACAAAGGTGCGCGGGGTTGATGGACTAGAGCCCGGCCCGGCCGTCTTCATCGGGGCGGCGAGGCGGCGCGGACAACGGACTCGCGCACACCCCTTTCTACACTGCGAAAACGAAGCGAGTAAACAGAGGCGAGCGCTCGGAGCCAGGCGGACTTGCGTCTGATTTCTCCTTCATGCCGTCCCAATCCGCGCCCTGATTGGCGCCCTGCAGATGGGAATGGCGATCGCAGCAATTTTGTGGAGCGTGGCTGCGTGGTGCTGCGTGGTGCTGCGTGGGCCATCAACCTCCAGCCTGGCCGGCCAGCCTCCCCCGCGGCGGCCAGCCCAGCCAGCATGATCCAGGCCGTTCTGTTTGAAGTGCGCGATGGGAAAGGGGGCGGGAGCGGGAGAAAAAAGGAGGGGGTGTGAGTGGAGATGCGAACCGAACCAATGTTGTTTTAGAGGGGAAATGAACACGCGCCGGCCGAAGCGAAATTCCCAGGGCTGAACCGTTATTGTTTCGCACGCAACGCGCCGCAACGCGCACCCTCGGTGTCTCGGTCCGGTCGGGAGGAGGTGGAGGCGTCGCGAGTGTTGCGAGCCCCGAACACTGGGACATCATTGCACGGGGAAAACCTGACCAAGTATTTTGAGCATGAGTTTGTTGTGAAAAACTAGTCTCTAAATTTCTTTGTCAGCTACCGCTCAAAATACTACGTAACAACTTTAAATTTTCTTTGTGAAGACTAAAACAGATTGGAAGTGTTTCTACATTTTGGTCAATATTTTTTCATTTTATGGTGCCGAGTGCTGAACAGAGTCCCCCACCCCGTTTGTTTCCCCGCCAATCAAGTTCCCTGACGATCGTAAAGAGAAGAGACGCGGCGAAACCAACGAAATAAGGAAATGGAGGATTTGTGAGGCTTTCCGGTCCGCGGTCAAACTGGGAGAGGGGAGGCGGAGGGGGAGGGGGAGGGGAGGGAGGGGGGCTTATGACGGCGGCACTGACCACTTGTATTGTCCAGGCGGAGGGAACAGAAATGGGCGCCATGCGGGACGCGAGAGGGGAGGGAAGCCCAGGAAAAATATCTCAGCTCGTATATAGGATCGAATAGTTTGCCGACGGCGAGGCGAGGGGGAGGCGCGGGGAGGCAGGGAGACTGACCACTGGCGAGTCGTGGGAGAGGCGGGGGGGGGGTGGGGTGGGTGGGGTGGGGTGGGGTGGGGTGGGGTGGACCGGGCCAGCATCGACACGCCGCCTCATTCAAGTCGCTCCAATTTTCGGGATGCCTGTTTCAGAAATGTGCCAAATAAAAATAAAAGCACGAGTCCGATACTAGTCCAAACCAGGGCGGGTCGCGCAGAGGCCCCTCCAGACCGATTCCGAGAGTTGTTTTCGTCGCCCTGTCTCTCTCGCACTCATGGGTTGTTGCCAGTGGGTGCGAGAGAGACAAGCGACGAAAGCGACTCGCGCAATGAGTCGCCGCGACGCCGAGCCTCATTACGTACCGCGTATGACGCATTTGGCATCACGGCCAGCCAGCGAGGCGGAACAATCCGACACCGGATACACCGCGGATCGCATCGCGGATCGCCGCTAACTGGACGCAATCCCGGGTCGCGGGGTCGAGTTGAGTCTGGCCGAACAGCGGCTTAGCGTGGTAATCTGCGGAGCAAACGGACGACAACGGGGCTGGTGGGGCTGGCCGCGGAGCCGCGGACTGGAGACGGCGGTGCTGCGCGGTGCTGCGCGGTGCTGCGCGCTGCGTGCTGCCCGACCCGCATTGACCCCACGGCACACCCAACCCATTGCCGGTCATTATTTGGGTGACAAAAGCCGGACAAAGCGCGGCCGGCAAACATTGGTGTGACCGCTGACCCGGACGCCGAGGACCTCGCCGAGGACCTCGAAGACGGCCTCGCGGACGACCTCGCCGACGCCAGAAGGACGGACCTCCTTCAGCGGAGTTACGCCCCGGCCGAGAAGGGCACGCCCAGCACGCCTTTGAAGGAGCGACGTCGAAGGGCAGGCGGGTCCGAGCGCGCGGGTCCGAGGCCGGCCCGCCACCGCCACCCCTGCGCGGCGCGGCCGCGGACTCGGCGACGACGGCGCGATGACGCCATTAGTGCTGCCAGGGCTGCCAGGCCTCGGACGCCGCACATTTATATTTTACAGACAGCCACGCCAGCCGGACACCCTCCGGTCTGGGCCAGGGCAGGCCGGGGCCAGGCAGGGCTCCCCCTTCGATTCGCGTTTTGCGGATCGGCCTGTCAATGGAGTAACTTATGGGGCCGCCGAGGACCGGGCCGCGCCGGCCTCGAGGACTCACGTAGAGCTGCAGCTCCAGGGCCTAGCGGCGCTAGCGGCAGCGCACGGGGAGGGAGGGGAAGGGGTGCGGAAGGGAGCATCCGAGACCAGCTTCGTGGACGGGCTGCGAGTTGGAGGTCCTGCTGGCCGGGTCGAAAGCGAAAGCTCGTCTCGTTTTGTGTCGATACTTGGGAATGGCGCGACGAGGCGTCAAAGGCAAACGGAAAAGAGACCAAAGGAAAAGGTCAAAATGTGGATTGCGGAAACAATGGGCGAGGCCGAGGGGTCGCGGCACTGTCGCGGCCCGCGGACAATGTCCAGCGACGGCTCTGATTAATGGTGGCGATTCTCTCTCTCCCTCTCTCTCTCTCTCTCTCTCTGTCGTTCTCTCTCTCCCTTCCTCCCCCTGGCTCGGCACTGGCCACTGCAGGGATGCAGCAGCGAGCGCTTCCGAACAGTGCTTCGTCGCTCTGTCTCTCACGGGACGCCCCGTTGAGTTGGAGTGAGACAGAGCACCGAAAGCGCACTTTCCGAAATCCTTCTGCTGGCCACCGCGGCAGCGCAGGGCCGGCCAACTGAAGTAAATGACGCTCTGCTCGGACTTGTCGGCGGCGTGGCGCGGCGCGGAGAACGCTGCGGGGTTTTCGGAAAGAAACGTCGTCGCCGCGTTTGCTTTTTCGATAGTCTTGGCCGCTGCTGCGTTTATGGCGATGGCTGAGGGGATTTATCGGTTCACGGGGAAAAACGGTTGGCCGCGTGAATGCGCCGCAATGCGCGCCCCGACGGCGGCGAAGTCGGACGAAGCTCCCCCGGGATTTTTGATTCGGGAAACACGAAGCAATCCGCGGATCCTGCTGCCGGGTTGCCACCTCCAGGCCGGGCCGCCGCGCGCCGCCACCCACGAGGCGGGGGCGAAGGTGAAGGGCGTCCCGCCGCGTCCCGCACCCCGTCCGTCCCAGGTGTGCGGAACGCCGCGCGTGCCGCCGCCGCCGCCCGTCCCGCGAAGGTCTGCACCTCATTATTGCCCGGGAGCCGCGCGCCTCGCCGAGGAGTGGCGGGGCGTGGCGGGGCGTGGCGGGGTGCATCGGGCCGAAGTGGCACGACGACGCAACGGGCAGCGAGGGACCCCGACGAACCCCAAAAAAAAGCCGCACGTAGTGTGCAGCCCCGGCGAACGAGACGCGACAACGCAGACGAGCGTGCATTTTGGGGACTTCACCTCATATGTTGGCGCTCTAACCCCCTCTGGCAGGCGCCCCCCGGCCCCGGGAAGAGCGAGTTGCGGGCACATGCTAGTGCGGGGTGACACACAGACGCACACACACACGCGCGCTTTTTGCCCCTCGCCCTCATGCCCAATTTTTTTTCTCGCGCAGTCGTGCACTGCATAAGTGCAGCGAGCCCCAAGGGGGCCCTGCAGCCCTTCCTCAAGGCACTGATCTGTTTCCGGAGACGCTTGCCCCCCTCCCCCACACGTGTCGACGCAAATCCTACGCGACGGCCACGCGTGCTTTGCCTTGGCACGCTCGGGACACTTATGGTGACACGGCGCGGTGAACTGTCTAGTATAGGAGTACCCCGAGCTTGGTTTGCATTTCGCCACTGCGCCGCACTGGTGCCACAACGCTGGACATGTTCCAAAGTTTTCATTCATTTTGCAAACTACGAATATCCGTTGAACCGAAAGAGCCGCGCTCCACTGAACGACGGTGCTCTCAGTGCACCCGAAAAAAGGCCTTTTTCTTGTACCAACATGCTTTACGGTACTCTTGAGGCAGGTGAATTTATTTTAATGTTCCAAATAAATCACGTGTCAAAAATGAAGTATAATTGGTTCAAGAAACGACTTTTTCGTCGAACCAAAAGAATGTCCTTGCAATATATCCTGAGTGAATTTTCGAAACATTCAAGCATGGTATCGGTTCAAGAATTCACTTTTTACGGTGTCTGCTATTTACTTGAACTTAGTGAGAGGCTGGACCACGCTTGTTCGTATCCCTATCCCTAGGTTCCGGGTTCCCGTGAAGCCAAAATGAAAGACACCGACGCGTCGCCTCGCCGCGTTGTCATCGCGACGCGCCGCGACGTCAACGCGATGGCGGCCAAAAAACACGTCGACGTCGGCGACCCGCCGCACCAATCACCGTGACCTTGCCGCCGCGCTGTGCAGTGCAGTGCCATCGACACCCTCCTCCCCTCCGGGGCGGCACCGCGCGACCCCCCGCGACGCGCCTCCCAGCGTCAACCTAAAAAACGAGCGGAAAAAAACGCGCTCCCTCGCAGTGCCGTGACGCCGAGCCGCGAGGGTTCAACGAGGAATTAACCCCGATACGTATCTCCCCCAACACCGTGTGCATTCCACACGCCTTTTTTTCCGACATTTTTTCCCGCCGCAGTTCGACGGGGAGCGTTTTAGGGACAGGTTGGTGGGGTGCGGCGCACCGGCTGCGTGTATTCCACCTCAACAAGTGCAACCGCGGGAAAAGAGTATGTAAAGGGATTCCTGTTAGTACCACCTCGCGGGGCGTGGCTTTCCGGTCGCCTAGCAGCGGTCAACGACCTCCACGCGGTCCACCGTTACACCTCCTTTTTTTGCATAACTAGAGCAAGGAGAGGTCGTTGTCCCCAAGACGCCCTGCCGGGACGCATCGCGGCAAAGCGACAATGCCCTCGTTGCTACACTGCTACCGGGCAGCAGGCCCGTTTCTGTTTTTTTTCCGCGCTGCCTTCGGAGAATCCTCCAACCGGGGACTGAAAAACGGGCGCTTTTGGCTTTCGCCGCCGGTAGTGACTTGAAGCAAACGCACCGCCGTTCGCAAACGAGAGTGTCCGAGCTAGTTAAAGTCAAGAACGTATCGGATTTGCCGAAAGACTATTGGAAAACTAATGAAAAACGTTTCAAACAGCCAGGTTTTCAACCCCCTGGCCCCACCAGGAGGTTGGTGCCGGCCCAGCGGTCATCGCCCCTGCGCCTGCTCTTTCCACGCTGGGAGCTGTCATGTGAATCAGGAGTTGGAGTCGCACTGTGCACCCCCAAAAATTCGTTTCTTGAACAAGAAAATTCACTTGCAAGACGTGAGTTCCTGATACATTCAAGTGCACGTGTGTATTGGTTTACGAAACTCCTACTTTTTTGGGTGCTCTGGGAAAGACCGCAGGTCGAAAAATGTAACGAAACTGTGAGAGTCAAACACCACTGGCCGCGCGCTAGAAGTTGCCGGCCTGGAGGTTGCTTTTGGCGTGGGCTGTACAGGCGCGAGGTCAATCCAGCAGCGTACCGCCAAAGGACCAAAGGGGTGAAGGGCGCGGCCTTTTTCGTCGTGACTCGGCACCCCGGAAGGTGCGGCCTGCCGCCACGCTGGAGACTGGCGGTGAGACTGGAGGCGTCTCGGGGTCGATGACCTCCTCCTCGCTGGGACGGCGTCCTTCCACCACATCCCTTTTTTATCCCCTTATAAGGACTTTATACCGCCCAACGAACGGAAAGAATACTGTACAACTGTCCAGCGCAGCAAACCGAATTCACAACCACAGTGCGCTTCTTTCTCTTATTCGTTCGCAATTCCTGTGTTTACATTTTGCCAGCCTGCAAGGGTGGCGGCGTGGCGCGTGACGCGGGCATGCAGGCGGCGAGGGAAGGGTTGCTGGCGCTGTCGGGCTGCTTTTATGACTTGATGGCGTCGGTGGGCGAAGGGCGGCGCGGCGTCTTCATCTTCCGAATCCCGGCAGCGCCGCCAATAGAAAAGAAAAACCAGCAAATTAAAAACGTGAAAAAAAAAAGCATCCCGAGGGGTCGACGACCCGAGCCGAGCCGCCCTTCCAGGTGCGCGTCCGCGCGGCCCGCACCCTTCCGGCAGGTAAGCTCGCCGCCTGAAATTCGCTCCAGGCTCCAGGCTTACAGGCTCCAGGCTCCAGAGGCCCTCCAGGCGGCCCGCGCCTTCGGCCTTTTCGCCGCCGTGCTTCCCTTGGCCCGGCGTCGAGGGGCGGTTGCTCGCAGCGCGCGTGCTTGCATTTGTGAGTGCGCGGGAGTGCGTGCTGTGTGGTGTGTGTTGTGTGTGTGTGTTTGTGTGTGCGTGTGCGTTACTTCTGATTGATCCGTCCGTCCAGCAGCTGCAGCCGCGGCACCACTACCGGGCGAGTGCATTCTTCACGAAAATACTACTTTCGCGATGCGCTGGCCGGCCGGCAGGCGGCAGGAAAAATAAATTGTGGCGGCCCACAAAGAGATTGGGCTTCACCTGCAGCGTGTGGCGTGCCTTGGCCGCCTCGCCCCGCCTCGCCCCGCCTCGCCCCGCCTCGCCCCGCCTCGCCCCGCCCGGATCCAGATCCTTTTTACCTTTGTGCATTCGGCCTGCGCTGCGCACTCCGCATTGAGTCGTCATCGGTGGCGGCTGCGTGCGTGCGTGCGGTCGCATCGTCCGTCCTCGTCGCACCCACGCGGCTGCCCGGCCCCACGGGGTCTTCGGCCCGACGAGGACGGCGCCGAATGCATCCCGACCGGAAGCTGGGACTGCCGCTTCCATCCATGCATTGCTACTGGTGCGTGATCGCCCCCCCCCCTCCCCCCTCCCCGCATGGCGCGCCCCCTCGGAGCCCCCTCGGGATGTCAAACCCCTGAGAGGCGTGTGTGCAAAAGCGGCTCTTTTTGGGCTGTGTTTGCTGAGGGGCGCGCCTTGGAGGCCTTGGAGGCCGTGCTAGCCGTGCCGGCCGTGGAGGACGCGACAGCGGATTGGGGTTTGCTCGCCTCGCTGCAGCAAATCCCCCCTTTCTCGTCTAAAAAAGAGGCCCTGAATACGAAACGGCATCGACGGCCGGTAAGCCGCAGGGGATCATCTCTACATGTCGCCCGCCCCCCATTTTCATTTATGCTTTTTTTTTTGCGACGATGAAGGTGGCTGTGCTGTGCATGTCCCCCGGACCTCCTGGCGACCTGATTCACAGTGAGGTGCATCAGTGCAAAAAAGTGGAGACGACGTCGACTTCATCAGGCCTCAATGTACTGCAGTAATGCATGGTAGCAATGCGTTTTGCAACGCCGCGCGCGAAAAAAAAACTGACCAGGATGGGTATTTCGCTTCAAAAAGGCTACCAACGGAAGTTTTCTTTTTCAAACAGAGAGGGAGGTTGCATCGGCCGTTACGTCGTGTTTTGTCCCACTTGCCACGTGTCTTGACCCTCACCTTTCGAACGGCTGAGTTATGTGCAGGGCAGCTGAGCTGGGCCGCCGTGCCGTCCCAGTGTCCTTCCACGCGTCGCCCATATATCGGGCACGCTCCTTTTCCACCACACCGTTCAGGGCGAAACTGCTATAAAGGCCGCAAGGGGCTTTCTAGGCCTTCCACATTGGGTGCGGTCGATGCATCGAACTCATCAATAGGGACCTAAAAAAAAACGGTTCGAAAAAAAATGGATGCGACAAATCCATCACCGGACCGGTGGATAAAAGTTTGGGACGGTGCGCGTGCACGCGGAGGCGCATCGGCCACCTCGGCCGAGACCTCGGCCCAGTTCGGCCACCTGCCCTGTCCCTGCACTATAAAACGCGGGACGAGGCGGCAAGGCCGGCAAGGCCCTCTTTGACAAATGGCGGCCAGAGGGTGTCCGGCCACAATGCCGATCCAAACGTATCGCCACCACCGGCCAAATTCAACCGCCAAAAAATTGAGCCAAGCAGCTGGGCCGTTCGTTTTCGTCGCGGTTTCCGTACTTCCCGAAAATCCGAGCTGCTCACGGAGTGACTGCAACGCTTCCGATTTTGCGTGTTCATCGTGACAGTAGACTTGCCAGTTTATACCAAGTTTTTCCCTGAAATTAGAGGTCGTATCAATGGAGCCGGGTCCAGCTGCCGCCTCGGCCGCCCGGCCTGCTTGTGGGTGTCATTCATTGTGCTGCCGCTGCAGCGGCCTCTCCGTTGCGCAAAGCATCGCAAAGCTGACCAGGTCGCCGGTAACAAAACATTTACCTTTGCGCCGTGTGGTGGTCCTCGGGGTCCTTTGCGGCGCGGTCATTCAGACAGTTTTTTTCTCTCGGGAGGGGGGCTGCTGCCGCTGCTGGATGTGCTCCAGGACTGCAGGAGGGCGGGTGGGGCGTCCCGACCCAGCCTTTGCGATGTGAGGGTAGGTTGAACGGTTTGCTTTGGGTTTCTTTCTCCCGAAATGAAAGTCGAAGGGTTGCGAGGCGAAAGCCAACAGGCGAGGGCGCGATCGGGCCGCATCTGTCAAAGCTTGCGGAGGGAGTGACCAGCTGGCGGGGGAGGGCGGCGGGGCGAGATAGCGAGTTCTGGCGACTGGAGCCTCGAGGCTCGGCGGCTCCAAGGGGGTAAAGGCCACGCCGTGCCCACCCTCCCTCCCCTGGACCAGCGGCACCGCGGCAGCCCTGCAGCCCTGCAGCCCCACCCAGGTGCACGCGGCTGTCCTGCTGGCTTTTAGTTTAGCAGGAACCGCAGAAACAGTCTAGTCGTCGGGACGCCCCGCCAGGGGGTCGGGCCGGGTCGGACCGGGCTGGGCGGAAAAGATAAAACAGCCGATAGGACGGCCGCGGACGACGCGATGAAGTGCGTCGCGGCACGCGCCTCTCTCGGACCGCTGCGGAGCCAGGGCGGATCCAGATACGGGTTCAGAGGGGTCGCAAAAGTTGCCAAGCTGCCTGGGTCCGCGTGGCCTCCCTTCCAGGCCTTGCGCCCCGGACAGAGTCGTCAGCGCGCCGCCCCGCGTATGACGGCTGTTGACGGCCAGGGCCAGATCGCCCCATTCGCTTTGTACGCCGATTAGCGCAGCCCGGGGGCAAATTTCACGCGTTGTGACAAACTTATGAATGTGGGGGCGGAGCGGGCGGAGCGGCCAGGTAGCCGTCATGCAGCTGGGAGAGGGGCGGTGGCGGCGAGACGGCCTTCAACGGGGGTCTCATGTGCGCGCCCAGGAGTCCGGCCGGCCCGCGCACGCGCGTCTGCATTATGAGGTTAGTCTCTTTACCCCGCCCCGCCTCACCCCGCCCCGCCCCGTTGGCGACATTGCCGAGGCAGCTCCCTGAAATTCACCCCTAAAAGACCCCAAAAGTCCCTGGAGCGTGCTCGCCCTGGCTCGCCCCCCGTCCGCACTGTCCGCGCCGCCGAGGGGGAGCGCCCAGCCCAGCGCGGCAGCGGAATTTCGTTGGAGCGGGGAAAAAAATGTAACGTTTTCCTATATAACAGAAAGAAGTCGTGATCCTTCGACCACCTTTGACCCCCACTCGGGCCGCGTCTCCTTCGAATAGCACGTGGTAAGGGAGGCTGCCGGCCGGCCTTTATTTGAAGGGGTGCTGTTGGCCTGTTCGGGCGGGGCGGGGGGTGGGGGCGATTGGCACGCTCGGGTCACGGGCCGCCTCGCAGCCTCGCCGCCTCGGACGGCAGCTGCACCCTAAAAATAATATAAAAATCTGCAACCGGAGTCCCTGCCTGCATCCTGCCGGACCTGGCCCTAACAGTGCAGCAGCGCGGCGGTTAGTTCTGCCGTTTTCGGGAAACGAATCGCCCCGCGGTTTTGTTGTTTTATACCGTTTATACCGCCCGGCGCGTCGTCTGCTACGCCCAGGAAAGTGGGCCTAACTCAAAGGGAATGTGCTGTATCAGATTAGGGTGGTAGGCTGTGGAAAAAAAAAAACAACAACAACAACAACAACAACAAAGTACGTAGAAAACACAGAAGTTTTAAATTGTAAATATTGAAACATGTTTGGATCATATCTATAAGAATCTGTAGCCGTCCTCCCGCAAACATTTTATCGGGTGTTTATATTCGCTGATGAAGCCACGCGTGTGTAAAAAAAAAACTGTGGCCAAAAAAAAACTGATGTGTATATCAGATATCACAAATAATGATGTTGTAATGTGGATGCAAACAACACAATTTTGACATGCTTTGGCAACCGCAGGGAGGGAGCCGCCACCTTTTTTTATAAAGCCAATAGGCATAAAAAAGGCGCGCCTGTTGGCGAATAATTGATCAACAAGCGCACCGCCACTTGGGGCCGCCCGAGCCGCTCCCCTCCATAAAAACTTTTGCCACCTCCCCTCGTGTTTTAGAGGGGTCGCGCGCCGAGGGCGATCAGCACCGCGACTCAGCGGCCACCACACTGCTGATAATTTGGATCCAAAATGGATGGAAATTGCAAAGGTGTCCCGCTGCTGCTCCGCGGGCCGCCGTCGTCGTGGCGACACTTTTTCCTCTTTGTCTGCATGTGGATAAAAGAGGCGTGGGGAGGCGACGGCGTGGAGATGCCTGCCGCGTCGGTGTTCCAATATTTGGCCAGCCTCCCCTCGCCTCGCCTGCCTCCGTGTTTTCGCCTTCGCCCTCAACTTTGGCGCGGGGTGTGCACTGCATGCACTGCATGCACGTGAAGGGACTTGCCGTCATGCCCAGAGGTAATGACCGGCCGGGTCGCCCTGCCTATCTCTTTCTTGTTTCTTTCCCCCGCAAAGAGAGAGAGAGAGAGAGAGAGAGAGAGAGAGAGAGAGAGAGAGAGAGAGAGAGAGAGAGAGAGAGAGAGCGGCGAAGCGCCGCCCCGGTCCGGCCGGGCGGCAACAACCCCGTTCTGGCGCACAATCTGCGTGACGCAAGCGACTCAAAGTTCACGTCTCGTTTCATTTCAAGGCGCTCTCCAGCGTCGATGAGTTGCACAGGAAGTATGAAAAATTTCCATGGTGCTCCTGGTCGAGGCGGTGAACACCGTTCTGGACGAGGAGGCCCCGCACGAGGTCCTCGGTGGTGATTTGCTGAGTCACGGGGGTCCTAATGGCAAAACCTCCGAGCACCAGCCGAAAGGACAGGCCGTGTCACGGGATTCAGACTGTATCGAAACGTAGAATCACCACGTGAGTGTGACAACATCATGGTCCTTCGATAAGCCCAAAATTTAAAGGGCGAGTCCGAGACTGTGGGGAGGCTGGGAGGCAGCCGGGCGGTCGGGCCGCCACACGCCAGCCACCCCGCGAAAAACACAATCGATCCTGCGTCCCCTCCCCCTCCCCTCTCCCCCCGGTTTTTATATGAAAAACCTTAAAACAGCCCCTATTGGCTGCGGGCTCCCCCCGCCGTCAAGTACACCATTGAATTCTCTCCCTCCAGTGCGCACCCTCCCTTCTCTTTCACAAAAAAAATATCACCCCTCTTTGCGCTGGCCGCGCTGCCCCGCGCTGCCCGCTCCGGCGATTTTTCCTCTTTTTCTCTATTTTTGGTGGCGGCCTCCCCTCGCGCGTTCCTCCCTTCTCTCCCCTTCCCCGCCCCTTCCCCTCCCCGGCACACGCGCCGGGCACGCTCCGTCCAGCGTCTCTCTCTGGCCGTGGCGAGCCGCGCCTGGAAAAAATCCTGCAGTTGCCGAATTGTTGAAGGCAAAATTTGTCTCTGTTTGAGTTCTTTTTAAATATTTTTTGCAGGGTGATGGAACGTGAAACTGAGGCAACAAACGCGTGACGGTCGGCCTGCGTACAACACCCCAATCAACATGGCCTCCCTCTCGCCCCTTCCCTCTCTCTCCCTCTCCCTCTCACTCGGGCCCCCATTGATATATTATCCGGTGGTCCAGCCCCTCCCCCTCCCTCCCCCTCCCTCCCCCGCGCTGCCCACGGGGGGCCTTCCCCTCGCGTCCATACACCCATTGATTTCCCAAATAAATCCGCCGCCTTCCTTCTCTCCGGCCTCGGCTCTCTCACTCTCGCTGCCTCCGTCGGCTACCTCGGCCGCTCACCGGTGGGGCCGCGCCCCGGGCCGTGGCCGTAGGGCGTAACGTAACTCTAACGTAGGGCGTACACCCCCGCACCTTGGCGGGCTTGAGGCTTGCCCCTCCAGGCCGCTGCCCTTGTTGTGCTCGGCCCAGCTCGGCCTGCTCGGCCTGCTCGGCGAGGTCGCGATGCGGGCGTCTCCATCGTCCCCACCCCCGCCACCGCGCACGGCCGAGGCCGTGATGGACGACGGCTTGTCGCGGCACTGCTGTGGCGGCCGCGGTCCGAAGCGTGTTCGTGTTCGGCCATCGGAGAAGTGTATCCTCCCTCGACGCAGGTGGGGGACGACGACGGCGACCCTCGGGGCGCGGGGCACGGGCACAACCCCGTCGAACCCACTTCAGCCTTTTTCTCGTCCGCCTCCGCGACATCTCGCAATTCCACGGTCACCAAGATAATCCCGTGTAGGGACGTGCTCTGTCTCTCTCGCACCCCCATGGCCCTCCCCATGAGTGCGAGAGAGACAGAGCGACGAGGCTGCCGTCGACCCCTGCAGGGCTTTGCCCGTGGCTGAGGCCCGTGACAAAGGCTTAGCGCTGCAAAGCTACAAATCGGACGGCACGCGATGCCGGTCGCCTCGCCCCCTGCAGCCTTTCTGCAGCCTGCACTGCAGCCCCACGGCCTGGACGGCCAGCTTTTTTACGAGCCGGCCCATTGAACGCGCTCACCTCGTACGCCGCGTCGTGTCTCCATTTGCAGCCCAGATTGATGCGATTCTCGAAGGGGCTTCGAAGCAAGCTTACAAACGACGCGTGTCCACGAGCGTGCGCCCCCCCCCCCCCCCCCCGCCTCCCCTGGAATGCCCCACCGATCCTCTGCGACAGAGTCCGGTCCTTTTTTCTGCCGTTGGTTGTGTTTTTGCGGAGCGCGGGATTCTCGGAAGTGAAAATATGAAGCGGCCATGGCTGATTCCGAACGTCTCCCTGTCTCTCTCGCACTCTAGGGGCGCCCCGGACGGGAGCGAGAGAGACAGCCTGACGCCCCACTGTGCGGCCGCCAAATAAATCGCGGCCAACTTTCCGAAGTGAGCGCTTCCTCCGCCACTGCAAGAGGGCCGCCGCGGCGGTGTCCGGGAGGCTGGGCCGGCTTCCGGGCCTCCGTGGTGTCCGGACGCTACTCAAATAGGAACACGACGCGCGGGGGGCACCGGGGCAGCACCGCGCACCTTTGGAGGTGGACATTTGTCCCACCGAGCCACCCGGCTGTATCTGCCGCGTCTCTTCCACACACAAAACCCCCCAGCCAACAATTGGGCCTCATATGAATCCCGGAGAAGCTGTTTTCTTTCTTTTTTTTTACACAGGGAGGATGCCCCGGCCACAATGCAGCCTGTGACTTCAACTTTTTCTGCGAAACGGATAGTTTAACCAGGGAGTATCTCGTGGAGATGGAGATAAAAAGATGACCCGGTGGAGCAGCTTTTTAAAAAGCAGCGCGCGCGTTCTTTTTAAATCGGCCAACAGGATGCTATCAATTACAAGGACAGTGTCGCGTGTCCTCTTTACGGCGTTCTATTTGTTCAAATCTCGTCTCGACTCGGCCGCAAGATGTAACGGCTACTGAAAAAAAGCATTTCTCTTTTTCCTTTACCTTTCTTTTCCAGCTATCAGAGACACACACATTTCCACATCTCCACATCAAACCCTAAAATACAGACCCTCCCACTCAAAAGTGAAAATCCACGAAAAAAATCCCCTCCTCCTTCTGTGCCACTCCCTGGCCCTGCGCGCGCTTTACCTGAGCACATTACTGCACCCACTGCACCCACGTACGACGCACCTTGATCATTTTTTTGCGGTCATGTTTTTCCAACCGGAGCTTGTTTTGTGTGGATTCCATCCCGATCGGTCTAATAAGCTCGCCGCCCTCCCTTCCCGGTTTCGGGACGCCTTCTCCTTCTTTATTTATTTTTTCACTTTTATTTCGACGCTTCGCCGACGCGTGAATAGCGGCTTACATCACTATAAACACGGCGGGCCGGGGAAAAAAGCTGACTTGCCACCCCTTTGTGGTGATGCAAGCCGATATGATCCGCGAGGGCTAAGCCGGGCCGGGTTGGCCCAACACGCAGCACGCTCTGGGGGTGGTGGGCGTGGCGGCGTGGCGGCCCGTCACCGGGTTGCCTTTTCCAGGTTTGCCTTACGGATTTGCACCGCCCTCCACCACTGCCTTCGGCTGCCTCGGCTTGGTGGCACTCCATCAAGGCCCAGAGGAAGGCCCCGACGACCGGAAGGGGTTTGCCCGGTGTCGCGAGTATTCCGGCTGACAAATAATCCTTCCCCGTGCAAAAAAAAAAAAATGAATAAAGGTCAAACAAGTACATTCAGAAGGCAAAGTTCCATAATCCTGACGCATTACATGGTGTCGCGATCGAATCACTGTCAAATCCACACACTTCGACCCTCGTTTCGATTCTGGTATAAAAATTCAAGCGGCTGGAGAGAGATCGATTCAATCCGTGATTCCAGGCAAAACTCAAGACTCTTGCCAAAAAAATGAATCATTTCTTTTTTCAAGTTTGTGCTAGTCATAGCCGTCCCGTTTTCACAATCCTGCATGCTTTTCGAGACCGAACCGTTGCTGCCCCCGCGGACAAAAACGGGTTCTGTCCCTTTTATTTCTTCCCCGTGAATTTTGAGTTGGAAAAGGCGTCGCCTGCAACCCTTTATGCCGCCCCTCATTGTCCCCCTGAAAGGACCCTGAAAGGAGCGTGAAATCCTCGCGAGGACACCGCTGCACCGTTACGGCGTCATTTGTTACTTTTTCCTGTGTGAGTGTGCGTTTTCAGACCTCCTTGATTTTGTGCGCCTGTTTCCTTTCCTTCCCGTTTTTGCGTGTCACTGTTGTTGAGAGAGTTACTGATGGTTCGCGCACTCGGCGGTCGAGTAGTTTCGGGGATGGAGGGAGAAAAACATCGGTGCGTAGGAGAATTAAATAGTTTTATTTCCAGTTAGAAATATAAATCTATTTGAGAAAAGTATGGTACAGCAGTATGATGACCTAGTACAAAAATAGATACTTCCAGTTAGGCCTGTCATGTCACACAACTCGCACACATCCTCTCTTTGGTCACAGTTTATTATTTCATCAAAAAAAGAACATTAAAAATAATCTAACGTACGTAACTGCGCCGATTTCCACAAAACGCAGGCAATATCAGGCCAGGGATCAACTCTACACAGACTTCGACGAGAACGACAACCCGAATTACGAAAACACTGTACAACTAGGACACAAAAAGACAAGACTCTTACACGCTAGGACCTTAATACTGTTTGGGCGCCTTTCACAGTGGCGCGAGACACGACGGGCACCAGCGAGGGAATTCCCTGCGAGTGGTGCTGATCAAGACTCTGTTACCCGTATTTCTCCGAAACGCTTTGCAAATTGCCTCTGCCCTTCGGCGAATAAATATGCTCTATCTTTTGACTAGAGTTGGATGGACCGCTCATTTTCCCCCCGATCGCACCTTCAGATTCATCAAAATAAAGTTAATAGATATTGACAGGTATTGGATCACACACAATGCCGTCTATAAAAAATTTCTTGTACAAATGAAATACTCTTAAAATTTTGGTTCATCATCAGACAGAAAAGCTAGGCACATGGCGACTCTCCCCCCCCCCTCCCCCTCCCTCTCTTTCCCTTTCCTATTCCCGGGCAAAACTAAAGTCGGCTATGAACACAGAGTCACCGCGACCACGGTCTTCTGTCGGATGATGACAGGCCAGGGCTGCCAGGGCGCGGCGCGGCTCTAGCTGTGGCTGGAGCGGGCGATGTGCAGGAAGAAGGCCACCTTGTCCGTGGTCTGCTGGCCGCACATGTTGCACTGGAACGGGTCCTGGTAGCCGTGGTACCCCATGTGCATGGTGTACATGACGATGTCCCCGAAGGCGATGTCGCAGTAGGTGCAGTTGTACTCCTCCTTGCCGGCCGCGCTGGCCGGGCTGGTCGGCGGGGACGCCGGCGGTGACCTCAGGGACAGGGCCTTGGGCTCGGGGCTGGAGGCGGGCACGCGCACGGGGGTGGGCGCGTTGGCGGCCACGTCCGCGCCGAGCCGGGGCAGCTTGACGGGCACCTCTGGCTCGGCCTCGTCGCCGGAGGACTGGTGCTGAAGCCGCAGGGCGATCCTCTCCAGCTTGAAGGCGCGGCCCTTGCGCCTGCTCTTGGTCTCGCGGACCTCCTCGGCGCCGTGGTTCGGGCCGTGGTTCGTGCCGTGGTTCAGGCCGGGGTGGAGGCTGGCGGTGGGCTCGGGCTTGCTCAGGTCCAGCGCGGCGGCAGTCTCCGGCGCGACGGACGGCGAGGCGGCCACGCGCGCGCCGGTGGGGCTGGACGGCGTCCTGGACGGCGACAGGGCGGGCGCGGGAGCGGCCGGAGGAGACGCCTGCCGCGACGGCAGCGCCATGGCGGGCTTCACCTCCTTCTCGTCCTGGTAGTAGTTGTTGTTGTTGGCCGAGAAGTACTGCATCCAGTTGCTCTCCGCGTGCACGAACACGTGCTGGGCCAGCACCTCGGCCTCGGGGGTGGAGAAGTCGCAGTAGTTGCAGCGGTGCAGCAGCGGGCTGCCTTGCCTGGGGGCGGTGGCGGCCGGCAGGTCCTGGGTCGCGGGGGCGGCGGGGGCGGCGCCGTACGTGAACAGGGGCGGCAGGCCGTAGGGGTTCTGGAACAGGCCGAACTGCTGCGGCGCTATCTGCAGCTGCTGCTGTTGTTGCTGTTGTTGTTGCTGCTGCTGGAACTGCTGCTGCTGCAGCGCGGCCTGCGCGGCCTGCGCGGCCTTGGACGTCTTGGTCTTGGGGCCGCGCCGGGTGCCGTACACGTCGATGATGGGCAGCGGGTTCGGGGTGCCGTCCGGGTTGAGCACCATGCTGGGCTGGTGGCCGTACTTGCGCAGGTGCAGCTTGAGGGAGTGGCAGTACTTGGTGGCGTAGGTGCAGTCGGCGCAGCGGTACTGGTACACGTTGGAGTGCGACTTGAGATGCGAGTTGAGCATGGACTTGTTGACGCACGAGTACGGGCACTTGTCGCACTTGAAGGGCTTGGAGTTGAAGTGGTTGCGCAGGTGGTACTCGAGGTGGTGCTTGTACTCCGTGACGAACGGGCACTTGGGGCAGCACAGCAGCTTCTCCTGCTTGATGTGTAGCTTGGTGTGCTCCCAGAAGTCCAGCTTGGTGACGGCGACGAACTCGCACTGCTTGCAGCGGAAGGTCTTGACCTTGCCCTGCGAGTTGACGCGTGGCGTGGACACGCCGTCGTCGTCGTGGTCGCCGTACTGGTCGTCGCAGGCCGTGGGGTCGGGGGACATCTGCGCCATCTGCGACGCCTGGAGGTCGTGCGCGTCCTGCAGGTGGGCGCGAAGGTCGTCGGCGGCGGTGGCCGCGAAGTCGCACAGCTGGCACTTGTAGTGCGCGCTGCCGGTGTGGTTGGCCGCCGCGTCACCGCCGTCCATGTTGGCGCGCTCCAGCGTGGCGCGCAGCCTCCGGAGGTGCTCCTCGGCGTCGTCCTCGGAGTTGGAGCACGACGACGACCGGCTGTTGTCGTCCACGGAGCCCGGTGTCCGCGGCACCTTGGCGGCGGCGGCCATCTCGCGGTGGGGGCTGGACGCGGGGGCGGCCACAGGGGTGGGGGCGGCCGCGGGGGCGGAGACGGCGCCGTGGCCGGGGTGCGGCGCCAGCGGCGTGCTGTGGACCGGCGTGGCCGCCACGTTGCCGGGGCTGGCGGGGCTGCCGGGGCTACCGCGGCGCGGGCTGAGGCCGCCCTGCTGGGGCAGGCCGGGCGTGGCGTGCTGGTAGCCGTGGTGGGCCTGCTGGCCGTGGTGGGTCGGGCCGGGCGGCGACCCCGCCGACGAGCTGGAGCTGGGCGACGTGTTGGCGCCCGACATGCCGGACATGAAGGACGAGCCGTGCGCCATGGACGACACGCCGCTGCTGTCCGCGTCGCGCTCGGAGGGCTCCTGCTTCTGCAACAACATCACGTCCTTAGTGATCATCATCGGGCGTCGCGGAGCCCGGAAGAAGAGCGGCGCTTCGACCGGTACTCGAACCCGCGGCCCGCGGACGTGAGCCAAATACTCACCACTTGAATGGGCGGGCACCCCCAGCTGCCGTGGTGGGGGGAGGTGCGCGGGGAGGTGGCGGGGGCCGTGCCCACCATCAGGCTGCCCTCGTAGCCCAGCAGGCTGGACAGCGGCCCGGACAGCGGCCCGGACATGCGCGCCATGGAGTTCATGGAGGGCACTGACACGCTCATGGCTGCAACCTGGCGGAGCAAAAGACGAAACTCGGTTAGCGCTTCTGAAAACGTGCGTCTCTCTCTGCTCTTCGGGTCGACGTGAAAGTTTACTTTCATCGGCGACCCCGGACAACAATGCGACAGACTTGTCGGCCAATCACCGCCAATCACCCACGGCCGTCCGAAACAAACGAGACAAGGACGCGAGCGAGGCTAAAAAGGATTTTGGCGAAGAATGCGGCGAGCCGGTGCACTGCAGTGCAGCCCCCCCCCCCTCTCCCCGGGCCAGTTCACTGCCAGTTCTCGGAAGCGCGTGGCAGCGCTCAAAAACATCATAATATAGGGTGGCAGAATTTATTGGCGAGCTGTCCGGTCTGTCCGTCCGGTAAGCAGACTAAGGAGCACGTCACCGCCGAGGGGAGGGGGAGGGGCGCGGCGAGGACGGACGGACGGACTGAGGGAGGTAAAGAGACACGGGGAAAATAGCAAATAAAAATCACTGGACACCGCCCGTCCGGTGCGCGTTGCTTGTCTGGGGATTTCCGAACTGCACCGCCAGCTCCGCAAGATACAGAGTACAGAACCGCGGGCGGAGCAGGTCGTCGGAGACGTGCAAGAGGGCGTTTCCTCGTACCGGAGCACAACAAATAGGGCCTTGGTGCGGTGGACGCCTGACAGGTCCGCAAGGCTCGCTCGTTTGGCCGAGCCCATGCATAATGGAGACGGGACGACGACTTGGGCCCCTCTCGGGCACGCCGCTCGCTGCTCGCGTCCCATTGGCGCACCGCACCGCGCTGGCGGGGGCTTCGGCCCTTCGGCCG
The DNA here is from genome assembly GCF_012932325.1 of Thrips palmi. Classification (NCBI taxonomy): domain Eukaryota; kingdom Metazoa; phylum Arthropoda; class Insecta; order Thysanoptera; family Thripidae; genus Thrips; species Thrips palmi. The sequence goes on along the minus strand of NW_023144624.1, from coordinate 4,177,368 downwards.
CGGGGCGTCGCCATGCCAGGCCGCCCCGCCCGCGCCGCTCCACAGCGCCACGCATGCGCCATGCCGGCCGTGCCGGCCGCGGCGCCCACCCCTTCCCTCCCAGCCGCTCGCCGCGCTCGCCGCGACACTGCCGCGGAGCCTGCCTGCCGCGCGGCCCGCAGCGCCAGCAGCCGTCCCCGAGGAGGCGGAGCATGGCGTCGCGGACCTGTTGCTACGCGACGCGGCTGGCATGGCCGGGCATGGCGCAGCATGGCGACGCGGCGACGCCGAGAGGCCCGGCCATTCGGCCGACCGACAACAGGCGCGTCGCGGCGCCCGCGGAAGGAAAGGGGTTCGCGTTCGCGGCGCGAAAGCCCGCGCTATTTCACTCGACTTTCCCCCATGTCTCCACTTTATCGGGTTTCGAACCGAAGACGACTGAATGACGGCAGTGTGTCGCCAGGGAAGGACCGCGAAAGCCGAGTTCCCAAAAGAGCAACCCTGCACGGCGGCTGCTCTGCGAGAAACCGCGTCGCCTTACCGTTCAAATCACAGACGGGACTCCAAATCCTGGGCGGAACGGCCCAAATCCTTGACGGGCATGAGCAGCACAATCCACAAAGGCACTACGCCGCAACTCCGGCGGCGGTTCAAGGCACGGCACTAGAAAACACAGTCACTCCTCGATCACGGTCTCGTTGACTTCGCTTCGCTCCGATCGGCGGAGCGCGGAGCTTGCGGTCGTCTCGGGGCTGGTGCGCGACGTCCGCTCCGCGTCGTGGTCCAGGAGACACTGCTTCTGCTGCTCTCGGTCGGTCGGTCGCTCGCCGTCGCCCTCGCCCCTCGCCCGCCGTCAAGTTCTCCCTTCCTGCGTTGCGGGTCGATACCCCCTCCCCCTCCGCTCCCCCTCTGCCCCGTCGGAAAGGGCTCGCCGCGCTCGCCGCCCGCTCCGTGCGCACCGTACCGCCTCTTGAAAAATCATTTCTGGAAGGAGCGCGGTGGTGGGGGCGGCCCTGCGAGCCCGTGCCGCCTCGGAGGGCTCCGCGGGGGCGGGGCGGGCGGGGCGGGCGGCGGGGGTGGGGCGGGCGGGGCGGGCGGGGCGGACGAAAAAATACCGTCACCCCTTGCACAAAAATACGCGGACCGTGCGCCGCACTGCGCCGCAGCGTCGCCCTCGCAGCCCTCGCTTCGTTTTGGGGCTCATTTGCTCGTCGTGCTCCGCGACGCCCCGCCGGGGAGGGCGCTGGCCCAGGCGGGGCCAGGCGGGGCGCAGCGTTCCCTGGCCCCCATTTCCTGTGTCACTGCCTTCTAAGCAGTGCAGTGCCTTGCGTACTTCCAGACGCCAGATATGCGAGCCGCTCGGTGTTCCAGGTGCCGCGACGCGACACACATGACACCAAATTGGAGACGAGGTCGCCTCGTCGGCTTCCACTCACTTCACCCAATTTTCCCCGCAATTGGCCGCGCTCCGATCTCTCCCTGGCGCGCTTGCGCCCCCCGGCCCGACGCCCCGCCCCCACGGCCCCTCGCAAGACTCGAAGCCCCGCAGGACGCGAAAGGCTCTGCTTTGCATTGTTTTGACAAACGGGACCACGCTTACGACGTCCCCACTCGTTCCCCGAAACGCGCGGTGCATCAGGGCAGCAGGTACAGTGTACCAGCCACATGCGTCGCACAAAAGCCACCTGACCGGTCCAGATGTGCCTCGCTGCCTTTAGGTGCCTTTAGGGACGTCCTGTCACTTGTCTTGGCCGGCCGGACACACGACGCTTCCTTTGATATGGGGATGCGATGCGTTTGAAAGGCTGAGGACTAACAAGGTAACAAGACAGGCCGCTGCACGCCTGCTAAACGCCAAGTCCCATCATAACGCTGTCCGCGGCGATCCGCCGAATTCCAGGCGTGACGTAACATGTGCACGCCGCGCCCGGCCACGTCCCGCCACGCCCCCGCAGCCAGCAGGGCCGGCAGGGCCAGCAGCCCGCGGCCGCGAATCAATACTCGGGAAGAAGAGAACCGAGTAAAACGGGGAGGGGAGGAAGGAAAAAAGACTGGAAATAAATGCGAGCCGGCCGCCCCTATCCCGCCCCGCTCCGCCCCGCCCCGCCCCGCCCCGCTCCGCCCCGCCCTGGACCACCCCGCCCCGCCCCACCCCCGCTCGGGCCGCTGCGCCACGGGGTGGACAGGGCGAATTTCGCGAGTCGAGGGGAGAAAAAAGTAACAAGATCGATACTATCTGGCGGCTCTGCGCCTCTCTCCCTGTGCTCTCTCTCTTTCTCTCCCCGGCCGGCCGGCCCGCGCGCTCGCTCTGTTTTTACGATTCAAAAGGAAAGTTTTTCGGCCGGCCGGGCCGGACAGCGGAAATGTTTATTTTTACTCTCCTTGCCCCTCCGACGGCGAAAGGTTTGCGATAAGTGGACTGATAGGTACGTAGCTTGCAGTATATGTGCGCGCCTGGTGTTTGCCGGCCAGGCCTGTTCCTGTCCTTCTTCCTCTTCTCTTTCTCTCTCTTTCTCGCCCCTACTCCATGATAAGCCTATGCATTTACACCCCGTTTTTGCCGTCTCCGCGGCAGCGTCTTTTTTCCCCGACCCTTGTTTTCCCTGCTTCGAGTCGGATACACTATGTTCCTGGAGGAAAAACTGGGTGGGGCCTCGCTCACACACACCTTGCAGGCTGTTACTCCAGCGCGTATACACTGCTCCATCCCTTTATGCACGCCCGGTGCCGCGCGCACTTTTTGTTGGGACTGTAACGGTGCCTCCCTATTCGCTCCACTTCGGACAATGGACCGCCGAGTCGCATCTCGACGCGGAGTGGACGCGTTGCATACCCTTTTTCCAAAACATCATAACGGACCGGGGCGGCAGATTGTCGCTCTGTCTCTCTCGCCCTCATGGGGTGTCCCGTATGGGTGCGAGAGAGACCGAGCGACGAAAAGGCGGAGTCATCAACCTTCGCCGCGGCCTCTCTGTGTCTTGTATGGAGAGTGTAAATTACCGCTCGGTCGCAATGCAACCTGCGGACCTCGATGTGAAGAGAATGGACGAATAGACGGTGGTGTGTGCTGTGCACTCCGCGGGACGTGTGACAAGTACCCTACTTGATGGATTGCTCCAAGCACGCACTGCCTTGCGCTGCTTTCATGTGCGTGCTTCAGTCGTCCCTCGCAAATTTCCACGCATGCTCTCTGTGTTCGACAAACTTTGATTCTCTTTTCGTTTTCGAGAGAAATCACCTTGGCCGTGTGTGCTAGCAATGCTCGAATGAACCGGACGGCCCCTCCACCAGCACGGCCCTCTTCTCGTCCGCGAGGATGACGCTCACGACGGAAACTTCCCCCCGCCGCTTCTTTCTCTTCCAGTGGCCGCCGGGCACCGCCGGGCACCGCCGGGCCGGCACTGCAAGGCACATCGTGGGCATCGCGCATCCCGGTGAAAGGGCGGACGGCAACAAGTCCCCACCCCTTTCCGAGAGTCCCTGCCGCCGCCCGGCCGCCCCGCCACCCCGGCTTCATCGTGTCAACAAAACATTCGGCGTGCAGTTCCGTGACGTTCCGTGCCCCGAGCGGCAGGATCCAGGACGGGTAAACACCCAGCAACGACGCTGGGCGAGGCGGCTGACGTCTGTTTCAGTGTTTTACGCGGAGAGCTGAACGCGCGTCGCACGTGACTTATGCGGGGGTCATTAGGACGGCCAAACGTGACATCTATCTCAGCGCGCCCACGCACACACTCACACACACGCTCAGACACACGCTCACACACACGCACGAACGGTCACACCCTCTGTAATAAAGACTTGGCCGCCGAGATTTCTGCACCTCTCCGTTCGGTTAGAACAAAAACCACCCCCCGCGGGACTTGAACTCGGGCCACCACCGGTGCCGAAAGCCAGCGCCCCTCCTGCCACACTTCCCTCTCAGTCCCGAGATACCTCATTTCGGATCGGTCCAGATTCCGCGCCGGGCCGCGGCGTTCGCTGTAAAACCCCTTTGACGGCGCGGCGGCGGCGGGGCGGCCTCGCCTCTTCCAGGACGACGCCGGCGGCCAAAAAAATACGACGAGAAGCGCGGCAAAGAGCGGCCCGCCTCTTAGCACCTCGGCATCGCACGGCCCGCCCTGTCGGTCCGCCACGCCGAGGCAGAGGGCCGCATCAATTGATAGAAAGGGCTGCAACATCTGCCTCAGGCCTGCCTCGCAGCGAGCCCTTCCGCCCTCCGGTAGCCCTTCGCGAAACCACCGGCAGACCACATTTCGGCCCCATCTGGCCCGCTTGGTCCGCACGTGCCTCGCAGCGCCGCCTACTTTTAATCATCTTGTTGTTGTTGTTTTATCGGAAGCACCTGCGCGATTTCACGGCGGTGACGCAACGAGCCGCGAAGAAAGGCGGCGCGTGGGCGGCCTAGTAGGGCGGCCGTTGCCCGCATCACTGTCGGGCTGCGGACTACGCAATAATGGCGAGGATCAGGCAGAAAGAAAACCGCAGGCCTACCTGGACCGCCTGAGGATCCGTGCCGATTGTGTCAGGCGTAAACGGCGAAAAAAGAAATAAAAATCAAAACACTAAGCGGGAATAAATGGACGGGATGGACGGGATTCGAACCAGGGGGCCGCCGCGGGGCGTTGCCTCGGCGCCGCAATGCGCAATCCTTTGTAGTGTCGTGGTTCTCGTGCGTCTTGTTGACGCGCTGGCCGTGTTGGCGTGAGAGCACGGTGCTGCCAACAAAACAAGGCGGGTGTTTGCTCTGAGCGATGCAAAACCCAACCGCCCAACCCACAAGCAGTGCACAGCAGCAGCGCTGCGGGGAATATTCCGCACACTGCCTCGCGCACACACACACACACACACACACACACACTGGCGCGCACGCACACACACGCACACGGCTTATGACTGCAGAGCCGGGCCGGGCAAGCCGCAGCTCCCAAGATGGATTTGGGGGCGCCGGACCAAAAACGGAGCAAACATGCCCTTCTCCAAAACAACCGTTCCGTCGTTCCGCTGCCAGCCCTGCGATTTGTTCCATGGGGATGTTCCACTGGGCGATAACGGTTGCCTAGCGCAGCGCGGCGCAGCCTCACGCCGGTTGGCCGCGCCGCCTCACGTGATGAACGTTTTGGTGGACTCGAAGGGACGACTCATGCAAAGTGGGCTGAGGAAGGGGGAGGGTACGCCCTTTTTCGATGAAGGGGTGAAGTGCTTCTTTGAATCCGCCCTGCGAGGCGAGGGGATATTGTGCAACGGCAGAAGGCAAGACCCTCGACCGCCACCTCGGCGTGCGTGACGGTCCGGGCGGGGCGGAGCGGAGCGGGGTGGGGCGGGGCGGGGGCCTCGAAAATAGGGCGAGTGTCGAAGGGAATCCCTGCCTCTCACCCACTAGGCGAGGCTAGGCGAGGCCCGGCGGGTCGCCAAGGAAGTGGACTGTGAATGGCCGAGATGGCATCGGGCCGGCGTCAGGTGCATTACATGCATGACGGTCTCGGCGGGCGCAGAGCGACCCGTTGCGACTCGCTTGCGTGGCCGAGGCCTGCGAGGCCTGCGGAGGCTTTGCGACCCAGGAATGCGAGGAGTGCCAAAATGGCAGCATGACAGCGCAACGCATTGTATCAGCGCGTCGCGCCGCGGCGGTGCGCCCGGACCGACTTTCACGAGTAAAGTGTAAAGCCCTGGAAGCACTCCAAGTCTCCGGCGCCGCCGCGCTCCCGGGCGCCGCCGCGCCAAAGCTGTGCACTGTGGAGTAGCCTCGCGGCAGGGAGGAGGGAGGGAAGGCCAGCAAGGGGTGCGGAACCGCTGACTTGAAGCCGCAAACCCTTTTCCGTTATTGATGGCGCAGTGACGCCAGGCCGCCGCCCCACCGCGCCGCAGGCATGAACGGGGGACTTCCCCGCCCCGCCGCGCTGGGCCGTCGTGCAGCAGGGCCTAGGTTGTCGACCCTGCGCCCTCCGCCGCGCTTTTTGACTGGACGCGCTGCCCTGCGGCCGGCCGGCAAGGGCACCACGGTGCACCACGGCACCAGGATTACACGCGCGCTGTGGCAGGTGCCGTCGGCGTGCCGTCGGGGTGCCCTCGGCTGTCGCTGTCGGTGCTTCACTCCAACAGACGGCCGGCCGATGGGTATCGTCAGGAATACCCACCGCCAGTCAGGCCCGCCTGTCCGGCCTGTCTGCGCACGCGACGTATGACGGCCCTCGGGCACCGTCCTCCGCGCCCCGCACCGCCTTAGAGAAAGAATCGGGGCGACCGCAGAGGTGGACGAGGAGGCCGCGGGCCTCCAGAAGGGGCGCCTGCCAGGCCAGCCCAGCGGTACTCTGTCTCTTTCGCGCTCATGGGAGTGCCCGGAATCAACCTGCAGCAGCGTCCCCGTAGGTCCCCGTAGGTCGGGGTAAGAGACCGCGCGGGTCGGTGGCTGTCGGTGACAAGGGTCACGGTGCAGCGCGGGGCGCTGTTGTTGTTTGGCGGCAGAGGTTCTCGCCTCAGACTCCTGGTGGAGGGGTTGCAGTGTGCCCGGCCGCCCTGGCTGCGCCTTTGGCTTGCGTCTCGGTGGCCCGCCCATTGGACCCGCCGGCCGAACGCGCGATCGAGTCGCCTAACGGCGCCGCGCTAAGTCGGATTGGCGGCGGGACTGTCCACGTTCACGTCCAGGCCGTCCAGGCTCTGGCTCTGCATGGCCTGGGCGGGCCGAGGCGGGCCGAGCGGGCGGGGGCGTAAAAATTCCGGGGCAGCGGCGCCGCGTCGCGCCCCGGCCGGGGATGGGCGGGGCTGCCCGCGTTGGGTTTTTCTCCACCTACAACGGGCACGGTCCCGCCCCGCCCGGTACGCCCCCGCCCGCCCCGCCATGGACGGGAGGGCCTTTCCTTGCACCACTCACCCTAATCGGCAATCGCGGGGAAAAGGTACTGCTAGGTGGAGCAGAGACCTGTTTCTCTGACACCCTGCTCTTTTTGAGCAGCGTTCTATCGGATCGGGCTCGAGCCTTGCTCGTTTCCAGTTCACTTCGGCATTCCCTCCACCCACCTCGCAGTACGTCCCGGTGGTGGCGGGGTGCTCGACCCCGCCGACCTTTGGTTGGCCCCCGCCCCCCGCCCTGCATTCTGCATGAGGTATGACGAGTGGCGGCTAAATATCAAACCGCAGCGCAGGGCGTGCTTTGGCGTGCTTTGGCGTGCCTCGGCGTGCCGACGTGCGTGAGAAGGCAGAGAAGGCTTCCAAGGCGGCCGGGCGCTCTTGCGGTCGCCCCGTCACCCCACCGCCTCACGGCCTAGCCGGTTCATCGGTTGTTGTATTCCGCCCCGTTCCCATTTTTTCCCGTTCGGCGCGGCGCACTTGCGCGCTTCCGTTCCGCGAACCGCGAACTGCCACCCAGCAGTCTTGAGTTCTCGAAAAGAAAAAGTCCAAGTCGCGGTATATGGCCTAGCCGGTTTATTAAGCCGACATCGCAGACCAGACCGCGGCACCGCGGCGGCGACACGGCACCACAAGGGCTCGGCGGAGCGTGTAACTGTGCCTTTTTGTCTCGGGTCGCGTTTTTACAAAGCGACTCGCCAAGGCTTGCGGTAGAGTTGTCACTCTCCGGGGATAAGGGCTTGATACGGCCGCCGTGGGCCGGCCAGGCCGAGGGGTGCCGGCCTTCGCTTCGCCTTCGCTCGGCCCAGCCAGGGCCCGGCCGCACGCCTCACTGCTCCTCTGACGAAACACACTCACGCAGGCTTAATAAACCATTTGATTCATTTTTGTGAGTCGGTCCGCCTGCCTGCTGGGCACTGCTGAGCCACTGGAGCCACTGGAGCCTTGCCGGCGGCGCTCGCTGCGCTTTCTTTACTTCCAGCGGACCGGTCACTCCTTGTGTGTCTCGTGGTTCTTCCGCCCCGAGAAAGCACAAAGGGGAAAGACAAATGGGGGCAACTCGAGAGGAAAACGGCGAAACGGCGGTGGCGTCTAACCGGCGCGGCGGTCCGGCGGTGTGCGGCGTGCACTGGGTGTAGTACTGCAGGCCAGGGCCGCCGAACTTCCTGCGCCCTGGTGGTGCTGCAGGCCGCTGCAGACACGGCGCAAACAACGCGCCAATCGTCTGCGTGGCCGTGCAGGCCGTCCCGGTGGCGTCAGCTTCCCACGCGCGCGTCCGAAGTGTCCTTCCTGCTCGTTCTCCTCCTTGCCCGTTCCGGCCGCCCGGACGCAGTCCGTGACGGTCCAGTCGCAGTCCGCGGGGACAAACATGTGCACCGCACGTAACGCGGACGACGCGACGCGGGGTGGCGAGGGTCAAACCAATATTTCGTCGCGAGAAATAATGTGGCACGGCTGGCCAGCTTAGAGGGTTACGCGTGTGAACAGCTGAGGTCAGCAGGCCAGGACAAAGGCCAGGACCCCGGCGACCCCATAAGGCTCCGCGGCCGGACACCCTGGACACCCCGGGCACCCTGGACACTGGGCAGGGCAATAAAAAGAGTAGCATATATCCATAGAGATCGGCGCGGTCGCGGTGGGGATGGAAAATGGTTCCCCGCCGCAGCTGCCAATGGCAAGTCACGGCCTTTCAATAATTACGAGTTATTATCGGCTGACTTCCTAACCTTTCTGTGTTTTACGTGCTGCCCTGCGCTGCCCTGCGCTGCCCTAGGGGACCTTTGGCCTATTCTGATTGAAATGACCCCATCGCTATCAGGCAGTGCAGGGCGCGGCAGGGCGCGGAGCGCGGAGCGCGGACACGGCCTCGATGTCCATTGTCCGGCCCCGGTGACATCTGCAATGGATTGCCCATCCCATTGTGGACGCCAAAGGCAGCCAAGGGCGGCCAAAGGGATGCCATGCGGCCGAGCCTGGCCGTGCCTGGCCACTGGCGAGGCTGCGCCCAAAAGGGCACCGTTAGCGGACCGAAAAAATGTTAAAAGAGGGGTGGCAGCGCTGCTGCAGCAAATCGCGGTGCGGGGGTTTTACAACTTTTATTGTAAGAATTTGCGGGAAGAGTCAGCCGTCGAGTCGTAACGGAAAAGGGGAGATTTCGATTATCGAGGTGTGCGTTAGTTTTAATGGTCTCCAGACCGAGAGGGACTTGTATTAATCATTTGACCACGGACTGAAGAGAGAGAGGGAGGGCTTCTGGGCCGCTTTTCTGCTGTCAAGGAAACAAACATTTTCGCCAATATCGTGGATTTTCTCCTTTGGCGGGAACCTTCGCGTGTGAACTTCCCCCGGTGCAATAACAGAGCCCGTGCATGTGGCACGGCGCGCGGCGCACGGTCCGGCCGAATTTGATTTAGGACTGATATTGTTCCTGCTCCCCGCCCAGCCTCCAAGCCTCGAGCCTCCAGCACGGCCATCGGCCGCACCACCGCACCGCGCATCTCGAACCCCTGATTGCACATTGTCCCCGCTTGACCAGCTCGCCACCCCCGCCCCGCCCCGCCCCTCACGTCGAGGGCGGCGAGGGCGTGCCCGGCATGAGAAGCAGGCGGAACCTACGCTGCGAACGCCCCGGCCAAAGCTCAGTGCAAACTGCAGACTCCAGCATCTCGGCGACGTACTTGTTGGCGTCCCCGTGATGACGTCGGCCGCGTCCGCGATGGCGGCTGGCGGGTCCGGTCACGTCCGCGCGACGTCCAAGTATTCCCGCGGCCACATCAACGCCGTGCTTTACGAGCACGTCCCTCCCCTTGACGGCCATGGCGGGGCCTTCAGGACGCCGACAGGACGCCGTCGGGACGCCGTCCAGCGAGTGGTCAGTGCAATCAGATGCCGCCCGCCCCGCCCCGCCCGGCGCGTGCGGCCATTAGTGGGGGTGGGTCTGCCAGTGTGCCAGTCCGCCGCGGAGCGCTGGAGCACCACGCCGCGGATGGCGCGGATGGCGGCGTTCGGCCAGGGCGACTGGAGACGCCGAAGAGAAATTCCGACTGCCCTCTCTCGCCGCCTCCAGGCTGGCAAAAAAGGCGTCGACAAAAACAATCGCCGGTCCGGCGCGGTCCCGGTGCGCTGCCTTGCGCTGCATTGCACTGCAGTGTGCTGCAAAAACAGGAGTCAGTGCGTTGTCTACTTCGGCATAATTTACGGCACCGCTCTACTTACCGTCACGGAGCCGATACAGCAGATACTGCAGAGGCTTCCAGGAACCGGGGTGGCTGCTGACCTGCTAGCTGCTGGGCCGGCCTGGCTGGCCGGCCACCGCAAGCCGTTACTCTACGGACAAGAAAGGCATTGCATGGTGCCGGACCTGCTTGCCTGCCGGCTTGTTGTCGCCAGAAATGCAAACAAATTGTGACTGACGTCAGTCGGGCGTCAGGCCGGGGGTCATCGGCGTGGCCAGGACACGGGGCGGGGCGACGGGGACACGCTCGCAATGCAGGCAAATGCAAGCCTTGCATACAGACGGGGCCAGGCGAGACGAGTCGAGGTCGCGACAACAACCAGAACGAAGCCATGACGACTCAAAAAGAGTTCACACAGAGCGGAGTACCGTAACTTTTATATCATTCTCTGCCGCTTCCCAGGTTTTCCAGGAACCACCCCCCGGAGGCGGCCGGGAGGCGGGGACGAAGACAGCGCAGTACACACACTTTGCGTACAATTAGCATTGCACGTGTATTCTATTGTAGTGTAGAGTACGGAACTATATATACACACGGTCTCAAGCGCGCCGCCGATGAGAGGCGCAGTTGAAGCCAAGAGAGAAGGGTGCCCTTCTCCACTGGTAAAACTAAAGCGTAACTCTATGCTTGAGTCAAGCATAAAGTTACGCTTGAAGACGTTACGCTTGAAATGAAGCATACTCTAGAAATTCCCCCATGCATTTAGATGGGTGGAATCTTGGCGGTTGGGCCTGTTACGCTTGATTTCAAGCGTAACCTGATTACGCTTGAAAACAGAGGATAATACTACTCTTTAGTTTTACCAGTGTCTTACCGCTGGAAAAAAATCCCAGGGCGTGGACTTCGTACCTTGCGGGCCCAATAAAAATTTCGAGAAAAAAAACTTCTTTTTCTAGTTAATTTGAAAAAAATAAGAGAGCGGCGGCAAGGTGACTTGCGAGTCAGAAGTAGACAAAAACTTATCAAGCTGTATAAACGTGGTATAAACCTATAGCCCTTTCGGCATTTCAGCCGCCTATCGCTATAACCGTCCAGTCCTTTCCTTTTTTGTCACATTTCTTGCACCGGGTCCTTATGGAACGCACCGACGGTGCGCCGACCTCCCCCAGCATGCAGGACACGTTAGGATCCTCAAAAAAAGGAAAGGACCCGACATCCATCAATCGGGGAAACGTCTCAGTCCCGATTTCAACATTTCAACGCGATTTGCACGCGGATTTCACGACGCGGTATGGAAAGTCGATCCATCGAGGGCCCGGCGGACCCGGCAGCTGCCTCCACTCCACACGGACGCTGTAAAAAGCGAAACGCTGCCGGACCCGCGCCGCCCACACCTTGTGATTCCTTCCTTTTTGGAGCCTTCTGGGAAACCCTTTGTGTACCCAGCCTGCCCACTGCCGGCCCCGCCCCGCCCCGCGCCACATGTGCACCTCAAGGCCACTCGTTGCTTTTTCAAGCGCTATTTCCTCCTTTTTATGGATTAGTCCGGCAGCCTTGCACGAGGGTCAGTCTGTATCCCTCCTTTCCGGAACAGGCCGCACGGGGCTGCTCTTGCGCGTCCTCGAAACGGCCTCGACTACGGCCTCTACCACCTCCTCGACCATGGCCTCGACCACGGCCTCGACCACGGCCTCGACCACAGCCTCGACCACGTCCTCGACCACAGCCTCGACCACCTCCTCGACCACGGCCTCCACCACGGCCTCCACCACGTCCTCGACGACGTCCTCGACCACGTCCTCGACGACGTTCTCGACCACGTCCTCGACCGCGGCCTCGACCACGTCCTCGACCACGGCCTCGACCACGTCCTCGACCACGGCCTCGACCACGTCCTACGGCCTTCGCCGCCTCCAGTGGCTGGTGGAGCATGCGGCAGATGTCTCACTCGCCAGAACGCCAGCGACCGCAGTGAGAAGCGAGACCGTTGTGTTGTGATGAATTGCAACATTTCTCGGCATAAAGAGTTATTCGCGGCGAGTGCCTCACTGCCCTTTGGCCCCTTGCCCTCCGTGATCGATCTGCAGCCCTTTCAATCGGAGCCTGCAGCCTCAACCGTGCTTTCTGTCTCTCTCGCACCCACGGCGCGTTCCGTCGGGGTGCGAGAGAGACTTATCGCGGCGCCGGCCTGCCTAATGGACTCGCACAAGATTAATCTGATGCGGCCGCGTCCACGTCCACACCGAGCCGCGGAGCCAACCCAAAACGAAGAGGAGACGGGGAAAAGCTATGCGCGGCAAACCGACGCACCGACCCAACCTAACCTAACCGAATCTTTCCTCTAAGCGAACCACCATCAAACCCCTTCAAGTGCGTGAAACAAAAGCGCGGCTCGTTGGACCAATGTTCCGCCGGGGTTGGCGGTGCGCCGCGGTGCGCGATTCGCGTTTTGAACAAGGCGGGCGCTTTCCAGATGAGCGGGTCCGGTCCCCGTCCCCCGCACCCGGAGGCCATACGTCGCCATGTCAGTGTCACTCGTCAACGTATCGGTTTTATTTTTCACCCCAATCATGCACCCCTCGCCCGTGCGTGTGTGTGTGTGTGATCGTGCGTGTTGGGGGTGGCCGCCGGTGGCTGCTTCACTCCCCTGTGCGATGAATGCGCGTCTAAGCCGCTGCATTGGTGGAAAGAGTTGTCTGTCGACATGGCGGCGCGGCGGCGCGGCGAGGCAGGCCGGCCGAAAGCGGGCAAGGGGGTGACGCAGCCTCGCGCAGCCTCGCGCAGCCGGACGCAGCGCTGCGGAGGGCTCGACGCCTTCCTTTATCGAGCTGCCAAAGGTGTGCGGTGCAATGAGCGCTGGGAATCATTTTGTGGCATCAGCGCGGGGCGGGGCGGGGGGGGCGGGCCAGGGGTGGCGCGGCAGCTGATGGCGCGGTGGTGTGCAGAAAGGGTTAATGGCCGCCTTCTCGTGGCTGACATCTCTGTTTGTCCAGCTAGGGGTATTCGGCTCCATCGGCTTTCAAGTCGATGGTGTGGTTTATACAACATTCCAGCATTGAACATCAAACAAACGTATGAAAAGTCCTGCTGCAGGATATTTGATGGTTTGCGCGGCATTTCGTTTGCTTCTAAAGTCGAAAACTACACGCTGGACCTTACAAATCAGCGGTCGTCGTGATCTGTCTCTGCCAAAGATTGGTTTGGGTTCAAATCGGTTCATCTACCGCCGAAGGGCTCCAAATAATGTTTCACTGGGCGACCTGTTTCCGGTGGCGACAGGAGGGGAAAGACCGTAGTGTTTTAATGAACTTTTCATTTTCCCTCTGTTTTGAAGCTGTCAATGCGTCCGTATCCCAATCCCAAAGCCTATCAGCGATCCGTGCGGCCGTCGTCTGCGGCTCGTCGCACGTGCGTTGGTGTGTGCGTCTCTGCGTGCGTGGGGGGCAAAAGGTGTCGCGAAGGGGTGCGCTCCTTTCAAACGCCGCCACCTGGGGGGCTGTGAAAGCGTGGAGGCACGCCGTGGAGGCACGCCGTGGAGGCACGCGGCGTGCGTGGGGTGGGGTAGGGTGGGGTGGGACTCTGGGGCGGAGAAAGGCTTTCATGTCAGTCGACGCGGCCGGCCTGCATGGCCTGCACGTGCGTCGCGTGCTGCAGCTGACCGGGATGGACTCGGAGGCCCTCCGCAGATGGAGCGAGGGAAGAAGAAGGAGGAGGAGGAGGCCCGAGTGGTTCTGCCCCTGCAGCTGGCGCGGCCGGCGCGGCCGGCGTGTCGTTGAGGTGGCGGTGACACAGCGGTGGTCCGGTCCGCGCTGCCCTGCGGAATCAGTGTGCAACTGGCCATAAAAAGGCGCCTGGCAGCCCGGCCTGCAGTGCCGCAGCCTGCATTGTGGCCGAGCATAAAAAGATGCGGTCGTTATCGATCTCGGGGATCGCTGCGTCGCCCTGCGTCGCCCTGCGCGGCCCCCGCCGCCCTGCGTCCAGCCGGCTGCGGAGGGGGCTGCATCTCCTGCCGCACTGCACAGCGCGGGCGAAGCGATCTAGTTTTCCACTCCAGTCACTGTGGTTGCCGCCCGGGCTCACGGCGAACTTGCATCACTTTTTAATGGCGGCCGCCACTTGATTTGCCGTACCCAGATCTACCCGTGCGACTTTGATCTGGACTCTTGATCTGGTTGCTGGGCCCGGATTCCGGGTTTGGCCCGCTGGCTCATTGAAGGTGGTGGCTGACCGCACGGTAAAAAGGCTTTGAAAGCCCATTCATCCGCACAAAACCCAGCCTTGAGCGGCTCCTCGCTCTATCTTCGTCGCACTCACGGGGAGTCCCATGGGGCAGCGAGAGAGACGGAGCGGTGCAGCTTCGTCCGGATTCATCCCCCAGGCCGAGGCAGAGAGAAAAGCAGTCCACACAATGGTAAAGAACAGCCTTCGTGGGTGCGCCGTAGGTGCACCGTAGGTGGCCGTGGCCAGCGTCTTCCTCCCACCTGCCCTTGGCTCGGCCGCTCTGCCCTTAGCCCTGCCGCCCTTGCCCGGTTAGTTTTTCCGACCGAATTGCTCCAGCGCCGCGCGCCTTGAATGAAGCGGAGGAGGATGCTGTCGGGTCCATTCCATCCCTTTTGTTTTGCTCCTCGTTCCACCGGGGCCCAGGCCGCACGGGCCGCACAGGCCGCGGCCCTGGCCCACATTCGCCCACATTAGTAAATGCACCCTTCCTTCCCCGCGGCCTCGGCAAGGCCTCGGCCGCCATGCCTATGCACACACTCGCGGCGCCATTGTCTCCGCCACATTGGTTCCACACGCGCGACGTGCGCGACCAAGGACACCGTTAACCCATTCAGGAAAAAATGGCAGCGGATCCGACACAGTGTGTCAGAGGCGGGAAAAAAATGGGATGGTGATGGCCTTGGGCGCTGGGCTGCGCTGGGCAGAGAATACAGTAGAGACGCATTCTCGAAACAGTGAGAGGACAGGCCGGACCGCGACGGCTATTTCCAGCCGAAGGGTTGTGACGAGGACAACATAGACCCCCTCCCCCTCCCCTCCCCCACGGCGTGCAGCAGGGCAGCGAGGACGCGCCGTTTTCATTCAAAACAACTGGAAGCCCCTAAACGAGCGGCAGTCCCTCTTCCCGGAGTGCCCCCTATCCAAACTCTGGGCCTGAAACGGCCTGAAACGCGTGGAACTGGAACAAGGCGGAGGCTGAGGAAACGGAGCACCGGAACGAGGTGTGAATCCGGAGACAAAACACGGCTCTGCTTGCTCCGCTTCCTGCATGTGCTGTTTTAGTGTTTTATCGCGTAGCTCCGCCAAAACAGCAACGCCTGCTGGCGGCAGCACCTGCGTGCGGAAAAAGGGAAAAACAAATAGAAGGGCGGGAAGTGCGCTCAGGCGGCGGCTCGGCCGTCGCTGGTCCCAGAGGAGTCGAAATTAGCGCCGGCAGCCAGGCTAAGCCGGGCAACCCAGCCAGGCAACCCAGCAACCCCCTGCAACGTGAGTCGCAGACGGCCTTACCACTTCTAACCCCCTCACCGCCCCTCACCGCCTTGCAGTCCCCAGGGCCTCGGTCTCGGCCTGCATGATGGGCCAGGCGGGGCGTCGGATGGGCGACGGAGCACCGCGGCCGGCCGCCTTGCACTCCAGGCAAGTTCAAGGGGTTGCCTACCACCCGGGCGGGCCCCACAGCGGGGCCAAAAAACGGCGTCGTTTACACTGCACACGCGCTCCCGCCCGCTGCCGCGTTTGCTGTTCCAAAGAGGGTCGATTTGTAAGCGCGTGATGAGGTGCGCGACGTGACACCGCTTTTCCAAACTTTTTCCTGTTTTGACGGCGCGCCTTTTTTGTGCGCGCTGCCGCCGCTGCCGCTGCCGGGGCGTGGAGGTGCGAGGTCGCGACCCCCGCGTCACTGCCTGGAGGCCCCCATCACGCCCAGTTAGGGGGAGCGTCAAACGGCCGTTCGAAAAAACGGGCGGAAAAAATGGCGCGACATGGATACAGTGTGGGGGTGGGAAGGAAAAAAACGGGGGTGCATCCGCGAGCGGCGGGCTCCACGCACGCACTCGCCTGACTCTCCTTGTTTTTGGCGACGCGGCTGCACGCTGCATGTCACTCCGCGCGTCAGCCCTCTAAAATGTATCACGCCGTGTCTTTAATTAGCGCCGCACTACCTGGAGGACCTGGAGGGCCTGCAGGACGGGACGGCGGGGAAGGGGTTGAGGCAGGGACACTGCAGCGCCCCACGGGGACGGGGCGAAAGATTTATCGTCGAGCCACATCCGCAAAGCAGCAAAGAAGCAAAAGCACACTGCACATGCAGACGCCGAGCCGACCGAGCCGAGCCGAGCCCCACACCGAGCTGGTCCAGTTCGCCTGGGACGCCCACACCGGAAGGGACCCGGAGACACCTCTCCGTAAAAAAGCCTCCACAGTCTGGTTGGCATCAATCATGCCGTTTTTTTTGTTTTTTTTTGGACACTCCGCCAGGACTGAGGTCACGTGCTGGCGTTTTCGCCGCGAGGAAAAGTGTTCACTGGTGAAACAAAGGCATTAAAATTATGCCCTTTAAGGGCGTAAACGATTTACGCCCATAAAGGGCATAAATCGTTAATGCCTTTGGGAAGGGCATTAAAATTTTGCTTGAAATTCCTATACCATTTACGCCTTTCCCAAGGGCATAAAACGATTTGTGCCCTTGGGAAGGGCGTAAAAGAGCATTTATGCCCTAAAGGGCGTAATTTTTATGCCTTTGTTTTACCAGTGTTTCGTTGTTTCCTTGATGGCTAGTTCACCGGAGCCTCGAGACAGGTCAGCTCACAGGTAAGAGTGAAAATGAAAGGGTAGGTTAGGTTAGCCAAGGTTAGGTTAGGTTGGGTTAGGTTGGGTTAGGTTGGGTTAGGTTAGCATTTGTTTGGGTTAGAAAAACAGATTTCAGAGATGCAGAGATGCAGGGATGAAGGTTAGGTTAGGTTAGGTTAGGTTCGGTTGGCATTTGTTTAGATACGAAAAACAGATTTCGACGCCGGCGTTTTTGCCTGTGGCTAACATCCATCTCAAAAAATGGCGGAAGCCGCCTTCACCGTGGCGACCCAGCCGGTAACTAGAGCGGCCGCGTCATGACGATGACGTCATCCATCTCTCTCTCCCCTCGATGACACTCGCATATTCTGCGCGACTGCCGCCGAGCCGCCGGGCCAGCCACCACGGACGCGGTGCCGCCACGCCCACCGCGCCAAATCGTCTGCTGGTGTGCGCCGGGCGTAAGCCTCCATCTATCACAGAGTGACGAAAAATCATTTTTTTGCCACGTCACACGTCAGCCGTCGGGCCGCAGTGCAGCAGCCTCCAGCCCTAACGAGGCGAAATTAATGACCGGGCGATTCGAGCGACCGCGGCGGCGCTGGGCGGGTGGGGCGCCGGCGAGTGGTATAACGTTCCAATCAGCTGTGGAATGGATAAATTCGCGTCCTACCGCGCGTTCTCAATTATTTGGTTTGATCGCACAGGTTGCCGCTTTTCTTCGCTCTTCCGGTGGTTTGTACGTGTAACAGCTCGCCATCCCCTTCTGCAAGCCCTTTGACGGTACGCGACGGGCCGACGGCGCTGACGGCTACTGGAGTCTTCCAGTCCAGGCGGCGGCCAGGACAGGAGATGGTGTGTTTGCGTAAGCATTTCGGCGTCTGCAGCTGACAGAGAAGACTGATGGAAAGTGTCTGGCCAAAACGCGGGGCGGGACAGCGGGCGCCACAGGGGAGTTTGCGTGGTTCGCTTACGGATCGCTCCATTCTTTATGCAAGTTGCCAAGAGTTTTGTTTACGAGGCACGTTGACGCGAGAGCCTTCCGTCGAACGGATCCGCAGCCGCCTGAGTCCCGGCTGCACCCCTGCGAGCGGGTTGCAGGGCCGACTGAGCCAGGCAGTACTCGAGCGAGGTGCAGACTTCCACCCCGTCCCCGGCGTCCCCGGCCGCTCGATGAAGGGCGCCGCGGAGACCGTAGCGCGAAGCGCGAAGCCTCCGAGCCTCGAGACTCGAAGGCTCGGCCGTGCTGGAAAAGGCGACAAAACTGGGAAAGAGAAGGCCCACGCCACCCCACGCCCCCAGCCTCTCTGAGGGGATGCGGGGAAGGGAGATGCAGTTGGTATCCGTGCGCTGCGCTGCCTCGCTGCGCTGCCTCGCTGCGCGACGTGAACATCTGCTCCCTCGGCCACGTGCTCTGGGGAGGGGAGGCGGCACGCGCCGCACCGCGCCGCACCGCGCCGCATCAACAAAACGAAAAAAAAATTGGATGCTGGCTCCCCTCCCCTGCCGAGCCTGCAGCGCCGCGCCGCGCTTCCCTCCTCCCTTTTCTTTCTTTTTTCGTTTCGAGCGCGACCAATCCAGATGCTCGGCGCGGCCGCCCCGGCCAATGGAGCGCCGCGTTTTACGTTTTTTATACGGTGGGCGGCGTAAAAAGAGGGCTGTAAAAAGGCGGGGCACGCCCGACCGGCCCCCACCACCGCCGCCGCGGCCGCGCGCGAGGTGCACGGCGACGGCGTCCTGGACAAGTGCACGGCCGCCGTGGCGCCGCCGCACCCTCGCGGACCGCGCCCATTCCCGAAAAAAGTGTGTTGCCTGAAGTGTAGTGCGTGCCCTGCCCTGCCCGGCCCGGCCAGGCCGGAGACCGCGGGCTGACGGGCTGACGCCGCCGCGGCCGACGCCACTCCTAAAATACCGCACTCACATTTGTCGCGTTTCCGAGCCAGCGCCGAGGAAGCCGAGTGGGTGATGCGTGTTGTGGCGGTGCAGGGCGTCCGCAGGGCGTCCGCAGGGCGTCCGACACCTCCGCCAGCCCTGCCTGCCCGCGCATCGCCGCGTAATGGCTTGTCTTTCACGCCGACGGCCAGGCAGGCCAGGCAGACGCCAGGCAGGCCCTAGGTTCCCCAGGTTGGGTCCCCGAGTCCCCGGGTCCCCGAGGACGCGCGCCCCGAATAGCGAAGTGCCGCGCCGCGTCCGCCGCGCTGTCGCTCTGCTGTCGCCGTCGCGCCGCCCTCCCGGAGATGACGTCCCGAATGGGCGTATGGGTGCCCCGGTGAGAAAAGCCATTTTCCGCCGCGAGGGTCATGCTGAGTGCGAGTTACGGTGCACTCAGAATATGGGGAATGGTCATCGGGACGTGTGTCGCGGCGTGGTTCCGTGGCGTGCCCGTCCGGGGCCATTGATTGTACCATGATGCCGTCATAACGTTGGAGCTCTGACTTGAAATCCAGAAAATTTTCATTCATATCTGAGAAAGTACGTATGCAGCTATAATAAATGCCAAAATCGATGGTAACGTTCTCAATTCGGTTCGTTTTTGTTGTATTTCGTCCACCAATACGAAACGTTTCGTGGGGAATAGGGACGCGTTTAAAATTGAAATAGACTCATGCCGCGGTGGGTGGAGCAGCTCCCTAGCCGAGGTTACAAGCCGCCGCATTAGTGAGCATGCCCCGCGCCCCGCGCCCCGCACCCCGCGCCCCGCCCCCGCACCCCGCCCCCGCGCCCCGCCCCGCCCCACCGCGACGACGCCCCCTGTCCCCAGTGAGGCTCCTCCCCTCCATCAATGTGCATTACATTTTTTGTGTACAGTAAAGTTAGAAAGGGGACCGGTCGCCATGGCAACCGGCCCTCCCCTAAGCGATCGCCGCCACGCCGCCCCCACATTCCACCCTCTTCTTATTTTCCACCCTCGCAGCCCTCCTCTATCTTTATACATCTCGGCCTTACACTGTGCCGAACTGCGGACTGCAATCCTTTCCGCGCGGACAACGAGAACGAGAAGGACGGTAACGACAACGACGAGAACAACAAAGTCGGCTACGAGAACGAGGAGAACGATAACGACGAGGACAAGAACAGCGACGAGAATTTTAACGCGAATTTGTCTAAAATAATAAAAATGCCGACGAAAATTCGACCATCGTCTGCGCGACCCGTTTCGATCCGTTTCGCGGCCCGAAGGCTGCAAACTCCTGCACTGCAACAACCCCAACACCGCCCACTACCTCCCACGCCGAGGGCGGTGTTAGCGGACTCATTCCGAGGTTTTCGTCGCTCTGTCTCTCTCGCTCGAACCTACACGCTATGCGCGCTATGCCCATGAGTGTGAGAGAGACAGAGCGACAAAAACGAGTCCCGGACTCTGCAGTCTTCTGCAGTGGAGGATTGGTCCGTGTTCGCGAAATGAGGGGCGTTTTCTTTCTGTGCCGAACCTGCAGCCCGCCGCACACCACATGTCGCGCCGCGGACGCCGCGGACGTCGCGGACCCTCCCCGCCGACGCGCGGCCACCGCGAAGCCCCGAACCCTTTGGCCGCCCCGCCCTCGCCGCCAACAACGGCAACAATGGCCTCGCCGCGCCAATCAACGAGTGTCGCCACGTCGTCTGTATGCTAAGCAGAGCAATCCGAGAGCAATCCCCGATCATTCCGAAACAAGTGCTTTCGCAGTTGTCTCTCTCGCACTTACGGACAGACCCGGGCGGGTGCGAGGGAGACAGAGCGACGGAGCACTGCGTGGATTCGCTCGCTGGCCGCGCCACATGACGCTTTGGCCCGAAGGCGTGGCGGTCCGCGGCAAGGCTCTCATTGTCTCATTGCGTCGCGTCGCGTCGCGTACGTGTTGCTCGCGTCAATGAGTCAGCCTGTCCCTCAGTGCCTCAGTGCCTCCCCCAGGCCGCCCTAGGCCGCCCTAGGCCGCCCGACACCCCGACGCCGTCTCCAAGTGCGCCGTCGTGTCAAAATAGAACCTCCGGCGGTGGCGGTAGTCCGGGCCGCGTGCCGCGTGCCTCGCGCGTAGCCAACCCTTCCCTGGCCTCGCCGCGGCGGTGCGCGCGATGGCGGCGCACCCTGGCGTCCATTTCCTTTGGCCCGGATAAGCTTTATCCCCGGAGTAAAAAAACGAGGCCGCGCCGCCATTGGGCGAGGCGGCCGCGGCGGAAGGAATGGAAAGGGGGAGGGGGCACCGCGCAGCACCGCGCAGCACCGCGCGGGGGGAGGGGGCATAAAAAATGAGCCGCTTGATTCCGTGGAGTGCTGCTGAGGCATGATTGGTGAAGCTGCTGGGGGCCTGGGCTGCCTGGGCTCCCTGGGCCAGGCTAGGAGGCCCGTTGTCCAGGCTTCGCCCGGGCTTCGCCTCACCCCGCCCCGTCCCGCGGGGGTGGCTCAGCGTTGAATTAATGCACTTATTTATCTCCATTGCCTCTGCTTTAGAAGAGGGACGGCCGGCCAGATAGCCTGTCCATGAATACAAGTGAGGCGCGGAGGGCGGGGCGATGCGGGTTGGTCGGCGCGACTTGCCGGTCGCTCGGTCGCTCGGTAGATTGGGATCAACGTATGCGCATGTGGAATGCAGTGTCCCGTCCCCCGCATCCTCCCCTCGGAATCATCCTCGGCTCCAAACCGTCATGAACAACAAACCGTTGCAGCGCAGTGGCAGCGCGGTCCATGAAACCGTGCGGCGAGGCAGGCGAGGCAGGCGAGGCCAGCACGGTACCGCCGGCACCGCGACCCGCGGCGAGTACTCGTCGGGCAGGTGGGGCTGGTTTACAGTGTGCCGGGGCTCAGTCGCCGTGATAGTGTATCGCGCTGTGGTGGCAGGCCGCGGATGGATGGATCGTCTCGGCCCAGAGGCGGCAGCCCTTCTGGGAACGGATTTACATGGTAATCCACGATCGCGCACCAACAAGACGCACAAAAAAAGATTCCAACGGGAAGCATTTTTCAGCGGCTTCAGTGGGATCGCCATCTTTGCGCCCCACAGTCCGAGGGGTGGGGGAGGCACGCTGAAATGCGGGTTCTGCCGGCTCTGGTAAGGGCGCCGGGTGGCGCCGTACCCACCCACCCCGAACCACCCTCGACCCACCCCCTATATCGGACCACGGCCTCTGTTCTCGCTCCTCTCCTCTGGCCTTCTTTTTTGCCCTCTCGAATTGGCACTGTTTGTTCAGCCACCGCTAAAACAACAAGGAAGTGAGCGGGCGGGTCGGGGCGGGGCCGAGCACACTTGCGAAGCCAGCGAAGCCAGGACGAAGAGCGCCGCAGCCCCACAGCCGGACCGGCATCTACTCCCCAGAACGGCGTCGTCCGGGACACAGTCCGGGACAGTCCGGGACGCACTCTGCACGGCCCTGCCAGCGGTGCTGCCTCTATTTGCGTAGTGCCCGAACGAGTCCCTTCGCAAACGGTGCCCCGATGATGATGCCTCTTTTGCGACATTCGCCGCTCCGCCGCACCGGGCCTGCACGGCTTGCGCACACACCCGAAAAAAAATGTGGGTCAGGTTCTCCGGCTTCGGGGAGCGGGTCATTGACTCGGACCTCGGAAACTCACCTGCGTGAGAGGATGGCGTGGAGGACTCGGGAATCGGTCACGGCGTGTCGCAGCCTTGCAGCCCTCGTGCCCTCATTCCCGGTAACAACACCCTTTGTGTTGATACGCGCCCTGGCCGCCACCCGCCGCCTTCGCCTTGCCAAACGGCCTATCGGCCGCAGGGCGCAGGGCGCCGCAGGGTCCGCGAGGTGCGAACTCCAAACACCCCAGCGCCGCTGCCGCGCGGCCGCTCCCAGCGCCAGTCACGCCAGCGAGCAGGCGGCGCAAGGCGGCGGCCGCGGCGGCGCCTTCCAGAAATAAAAGGCATTATCGGTCGCGATACAGTCGCGATAGCGTGGCGCGGTGTCGCGGCGCTCGGCGCTCCATTCGGTTTATGGCGCTTTTCTGCGAATGGTTCGAATGGCGCCCCGTGCAGTGACTTCGCCGCCACCCGCCCTCACCTGGTGCCGCCTGGTGCCGCCTGGTGCCGAGACGCGGGCAATGGCGGATGGGATGTAGCAAAACTTGCCTACGCACAGGGGCAGAGTGCGACTTTTTCCTCAAGGGCCGGGCACGCCACTGGGTGAGGAAAGGCGACGGCAACGTCATGAGGATCCGCTGGCTGCTGTCATTTTCATGACGTGTGCACGAGAAAGAGTTTTGAGTGTGACTTTGAGTCTCCTTGTAAAGTTGGGGGTGGATAGGCACACGGGCGTATCTTCTTTCTGTCGTACTTATTTTACGTCGGAACTCACGGTGTGCGTAGTGGCGTATGACTGAGTAGTAAGGCGATGTAAATTCGCGTTGGCATCTCAGCCAGCCCGAGGCCAGCCAGTCCTAGGCCAGTCCCTCCGCGACGACGCGACAGAAAGACAGAAAAACGGTTGGCTGCGGCACCCCTCCGGCCTCCCTCCTCACCTACCCTCCGTCCCCCCAAGACATCCGATAAAAGAAGTCCGCGAGTGAGGAAAAAAAAATCAATTTATCAAACCCCCACAAAGAAGACGCAGGCGATACTTTACATGCGTATAAATATGTGTAGAGGTCTGGGTCGTTTCATCGGAGTATTTTGTCGCGTGCCTTTTTGTGCCGCACGAGGAGGTGAGTTTGTGCTTTTATTATTGTTTCCCCTATTTTATGATAAAGTGCGGGACTAAAACGTGTGGGGTGTTTTTGGTCGGGATGATGATGGCGTCACAAAGGAGCACGCGACTCGCAGGCCACGCGCCGCGAGACACATTTCATCTTACAATTAAATTTTGCAAAAAAAGAAAAGAAGGAAAAGAGAAATTGAGTAAGCGCGCTCAATCGCGGGAGGTGGTAAGACTCAACTCTGATTGAATTGCTATTTTAAATTGTGAGTGGTTGGCAGATTTTCTCGGCCATGCATGTACTTCCACTAATCTAATTGGGGATTCGACTCTTGTTTTTCTTTTTTTTCCCCTGCAAGATTGGTATCAGCCGACGAGATGGGC
The DNA here is from genome assembly GCF_012932325.1 of Thrips palmi. Classification (NCBI taxonomy): domain Eukaryota; kingdom Metazoa; phylum Arthropoda; class Insecta; order Thysanoptera; family Thripidae; genus Thrips; species Thrips palmi. The sequence continues at coordinate 4,153,576 of NW_023144624.1, read as the reverse complement.
ATCTTTCCTTCCTCCTGCCGCGGGTGGAAGACGAGAAGGATCTTCCGGGAGGAGCGCGGCACGCGGCGGCGGCGGCGGCATAGGAGTCGCTTCGACGGTCTGTCTCCGTCGCGCTCGTGGGGCCTACCTGGCCTACCCTCGCGGTGCGAGAGAGACGGGGTGACGAAACGACTGCTCGGAATCGCTGGGCTTCACAGAGCAGAAAGGACGGGGCTGATGGCTGGCGGCGCGGCGAGGCGCGGCGAGGGTCGAAGGGAAGATGGGAAGCCTCCCGGTCCCGGTCCGGCCGGGCTGAAGCATGGCTGAAGGCTAAGCGTGCTGCTGCGCTAGCTGCGCTAGCTGCGCTTCCCCCGAACGCGTGCGGTGCGCCTCGCCTTGCCCGCGGTGCCGCGTATGATGGGCTGGTGGCGGCAAGGCCGGCAAGGCCGGCAAGGCAGCGTGGCTGGCGGTTGGCCGACCTCTGACCTATCGGCCCCCGATGCAACGTCGACGGGGGTCGACGGGGACGGGGGGAGAAAAGGCAAGGTACGAAAGGGAAGGTTTTAGACGGGACTCCCCCTCGGCCAAGGCTCGGCGAAGGAATGGCCAAGGTGCGCACGTGCTCGATGCACGGCGAGTGGCTTGGCGCCCGCGCAACCGCCCCCGCTTTAGCCCAAGATAGCCATTACATATTTGTTTAAGCCAAAGACGCGTTTTATGGTTTCTAGTTTCTTGAGAGCGTAGAAATTATGTTTCATTTAAGATCTAGAGGAAGGAAGAAATCAGCTTTCTACGAAGTCTCTTCGAAGCTAGTGTAGGCCGATACAGGAAAAGGGGTGGGTGTTGAAAAGTTCTCGGGAAGTCGTACTTTGTCCAGCACGCCGTCTGAGTAGGCAACCCATTCGGCAGCAGAAAGGTGCGCTCCAACCGCCTGGAGCATAGATAACCCACATGTCATGATACAGGCTGGCCTCGGTTGTTGTATTCGAAAGTTGGAAGGCCCCATATTCAAGGTTGTTTTTCTGAAAATTAGACAGAATTTTAAAGCTATGTCGGGGTTAGTCATAACGTCAACGTCCATCTTCGTGCATGCTTAAATAAAGGAGAGAGAAACTTGACCTCTGAGGAGTCTCAGTCAGGGTAGCCACAACAAAATGTGTATACGTTGATAGTCTGATTTGTTGTCTATTTTGACATATTTTTGTACAGTCTGCCTATGTATTTCTGGAAAAAATGTCATGCACTCAATGAAATTTAACATTATTTATTATTATTTCTCCAAACTGCAATGGACGATAGTGACATTGTAGTACTTGATGATTCGACAGAAGAGGTGAGCTGTTACGAAAACTTAACCTATTTCTCCGTTGTCTCATTCATAGCCACCGTTTAGTTTATGCAACTTATGCAACGTTTACGTTTGTGTCTTATTTTTCATCATTGGTGGTCCTCTTTTAAAATATGGAATTCTTGCTTGAGATTAAAATAGTGTCAATACTTTCGTAATAAATATATTTTTCTTTCACAGCAACCTTCTACTAGTCGCAATGTTTTTAGTATTGCCTCACCAGCTGTGTGTCAAAGATGGACTCAACCCTCATCTGCTCAGCCGCCAATGAGACAAAGAACTTCACATACAACTTGGCACAAAACTTTTAATCCGCCTTTCGATTATCAACCTCAACCTGTCATTACTAGTGTAACGTCCTTGTCTCCTTCAAGAAATCGACCAATTATTATTTCAGAGGTTAAATCCTTATCTCCTAAGAAACCCGTTTTTTTAAATGGATATGAACCTTCATACCAGAGAACTAAAAGATCATCGTCGTCATATAGAATTAGCCAACCAATTATTACCCATGTAGAATCTTTATCTCCTTTAAAAAATCATCAAAGCATTGTTGACAACGGAAGTATTTCAGTTTCTAGGCAGAATAATGAACCTGAGTGTATTGTTTTGGATGATGATGATGGCAATATTAATTTAAATGGCTTTCATATCAATGCTGCAATAGATTTTAATAGTGTTGAAATTGAAGACTTAAAGACTGAATCATCTGATACTTTACAAGTGGGCTGTGAAAGTAATTTAAGTTTGACTGCATGTCAAAGTATGTCGGCTGAGAATGGCCCTGCGGAAGAGAAACCCACACCTATTGAGAGTTGTGAGAAAATGGTGACTAGAGATACATCTGATATCAGTAACCCAGACACAAACAATACCACTACCAATCCGACGACCAGTAGGAAACGGGTAAGTGGGTGGGCCTGTTTGTGAATTTGGTATGTTTTCCTTTCCTTTCCTTGTGGTGTGTTGTTTGGGGTATTTCTGAATTTGAATATAATTCAATTTCGGATGGAAGCAATCTGAAGCAATGCCCGCGGTGACGCTTTCGTAAGGGCCCGCCGCCGCCTGGAGGGTGCGGGGCGGGGGGGTGTGGCTGGGGGCGGGACGGTGCGGGGGGGGGGGGGGGCTGCAGGCACTGTACCGCACCGCTACGCTATTCGCTCGCAGCAAGTTCATTGTGCCCGTCTCCCGCCTCCCGCTGTACAAAGTAGAATAATACATCTTCATCAAAATGGGGAAACCTGCCAAGAAGAAGGTAGTTTCCTGTGTACTGGGGAATATTTTTCTCTCTTATAATATGTTGGAAGCTCCCATTAATAAGCGGAACCGGGCTAGTGGGAAATCCTAACCCAATCAACTTCTTAGCTTGTGTTCATTATTTTTCGAGCAAACATGTCAGTACGATCGTTATTTATTAGTTTTGTTCCCATTTTACAGATAAGACCTACGTCTGTCAGTAAAAAGGACGACCCACCGGTGGCAGATGCGGCTACGATATTGCAAGAAGTAGGTGGTTGTCAAGTAACAAGGCCTACTGTTTGACAAATTTGAGTAACCTTTTTCTTCTATCCTTCCAGTTTAAAAATGCCTGTTTGGCTGCTGCGGATAATGAATTTGACATGAAGGCTATTCTTGATAAAAAGGTAGAGAAAAGTTTCAACAATACCAGCCAAGCTTTTAAGAAAACTTCGTCTTTCCATACTCTTTTATCCAATAAACTCCAAAAGGTCAAAACGGACCCAACAAATGTTTATGTTCACATTTCAGAACTAGTCACAGAGTTGAAGGCTAGAAAGGTACAGTGTACATTTCTATTTCAGTTTTAACTAAATCTCTGAATATTATTAATTGATATGATGCTTTGTTTTTACGTCAAGGCATCCAAAGAGGAGGGTGAAGAGCCTCCTACAAAGAAGATAAAATCTAGTTCAAAGGTTTCAAAGAATGTGGACTATGATGCACTAGAAAATGCCCGTGATGAAATGAAAATGAAGAAATTAAGCAAAACCCTTAAGGTGCTCCCACAATACTGCTCATAGCTCATGCCTCATTTATGCTTCTACCCTGCTCATAGATGATATATATGTCGAAAATTAGTGTTTAATGGTTAAGTAGTGGTCAATTCAATCAAGTAAATACACTGGTCATGCCATTTCAGAAAATCGTTTAGAAATGCGGGCCGAAAATGAGTCGCGAATGAGCGATGAGCTATGAGCCGCGGCCATCCGACTCATTTTCGGCCCGCATTTCTATATGCTTGACTGAAATGACATGACCAGTGTATTTACATGATTGCATTGACCACTACTTAAGCATTAAATATACCATTTAAACCAACTGTTGTACCCAAAAACTGTCCAAATTTTCTTACCTTGTTTTGTTTTGTTTTATCTGCAGAAACTTCAAAAAATTATAAAAAAACTAGAACAAAAAGAAGTTGACTGGGAAGATGATTCTGATTCAGCTTATATAATATTACAAAGGTGATGCTAATTCATATTTCCATCTCTTAATGAAGTAAAATTTTAGTGTTTTCTTTTTTCTTTAGTTTCATCCCACCCTCAACAATTTATTTTCTAATTGATTGTGTTTAGATATAAACAAAGAGCGGTGAAAGTTTTTCAAAAACTTTGTGATTATACTAAGGAGTCTAAGTCTGCAGGAAATCTAAACAAAATTCATTTATCTAAAGGTATGTGCCCTTCAAATACTAAGGACAGTAGTTATGTGTTGAAACTAAAACAACTCTAATTTTGAGCTTTTATCAGGTACTTGTTTTCCAAAAGTTAACAAGTGTGTTGAAAATTTTGTCAATAAAACTGGTCAGTTTCCTGATTTTGTGGACATTCTAGAACTTATGAAAGAATCAAATGAAAAAGACAACATGAAATTACAGGAATATGAAATTGAAGATATGGGTATGCATACTCTTAATATTGCATCATTGAAATGATTGTGTTGTTCTTTTAATTAATTTGATATCATTGTTATTCAATTTAGCTAAGAAAGTTTTTGAAGAAGTGGGGGGAGAACTCCAGAAACAGAGAAAGCACGGAGTTGCTGACTCTTTACTAGTATTCATGGAAGATGAAAAGGGAGATCCTGCGGAGGACAGCACTGAGCTGAAAGAAAAGCTTAATGAAAATGCTAAGCACTGGACAAAGATTAATGAGGTAAGCTATCTGATTTGTATGGTTTGGTTGTTGTGTTCACATAATACTTAGGATTTGAAAAAAATGCAATTATTTTGTTTTGCAGATAATTGATGATTTTGCTATGCGAGCCAAAGAGAAGAAAGGAAATGAGACTGAGAGCAAGAGTGATGATGATGATGAGGAGGAGGAGGAAGAAGAAGAAGATGACGATGATGCTGAAGCAGAAAGTGGGAAAGAAGATCTTGAAGAAATTGATGTGCCCGATATTCTGAAAGGTGAAAATGAAATTGATAGTGAGAAGAGTGACAATGAGGAAGAAGAAAGCAGAGACTTGGAGGAGGAACCTGTTCCAGCAGATTGTAGCTAAAGGTTAAAATCACTGATGAGGCCATCCTTGAACCAAATAATTGTGTTAAAATTTGTCTGTCTGTCTAAAATTTGAGAATGTATACTGTCTCTAATACAGATTGAATTTTTGTACTGTTTTTCCTCTTATATTTTTCTTTATAATATTTCAGACATTGTTATTGCATTAATGTTACACCAATTTTAAGTAAATTATTTCAAACAGAATAAATGCCTTTTCACTTGTACCACTGAAAAGGAGGATTGTATTCTGAGTAACATTTGATGCTCATTTACAAATTTAGGGGGGTCCATGAACCAAGCGCTTGAAGTCAACCTTGTCTAGGTTTACTAGGGGCCGAAGTTGTTCTGCAAAACTTCTCATGTCTTCAGCAATTGCATCTTGGCCCCTTGGTGCCAACACACTCAACTCTACTAAGTAAGACTCCGAGAGCGGTTCCATACTTTCTTGAGATTTATTTTGATTCATCTGAAAGACGAAGCACATACATAGTGAGTTACATAACAATCCAATTTTATTATTACTTTTTAAATTTTATTTCCTACCTTAAATACTTTGGAAACTGTTATTTTCATACGCCCTTTACGGAACATGTAGCCTCTGGCAATATATTCAAACTCCATGCGGCATCCTAGTTCTGTCAAGAACTCTACTACCGTAGCACTGCATCCTATGTCAATACTGCTACGAATGATAGTGGGTCTCATTTTGTCACCTGGAAGTATATTTTAAGTTTTGTAAAGGCAGGTCAATTCTTAGATTTTCTTAAGATGTGGCAAGATTCGTGCACTACACCAATGGTCTTGCACCCTGAAAATGGCCCAATGATGAACCATCTATGATTTGATGCTTGACAAAGGTCCTCATTGCTAGATTATAATCTACCGTATTTTCTTGTATATAACCCGCACAATTTTTCCCAATTTTGACCTAAAAACCCGCTGCGGGTTATTAGCGGGGCAACTTAATGAGGGAATTACAGGACCTTAGGGGTCAAAACAGGGGTGCGGGTTACAATCGAGAAAATACGGTACTATGAACAAGTCACAGCGTAAGGGCCTCTTGTGACAAAATATCAATTCAGTTGGTTGTAAGCTTAAGAACATCTACCAACTGGTGAAGCGTAAGTATCATGTCACTGTCAGAAAATCTTAATCTGTGTAAAGACTTCAAAAACTACTGCTTTCAATTTTTTTTTTAAAGATGCCATGAGAAGCTGATGTTTAGTGAGAATCACCATATTCAGGTTGTCCTATATATCGCAACTGCCAAGGCATCTCTTGATGATCAAGGGCTCGCCGAACACGTAGGTTCAATGGAGTTGGTGTTGTACCTGCAAAATTCCAAAAAAAATTTATCTTGCGAACTATATCTAAGCTACCAAGCTCCCATGGATAATACTTGAAATAACAATGCCGTATATTAAAAAACGATGATGATAAAATTATATAAATTGAAATGTGAACCAAGTTACTCAGTATGACTTACGGATTGTGAAACACATCTCGTGGTCCTGAAAGGGCTCGGGTCCTGAGTCAACATTATCGCAGAGTCCTCGCAACCTGTGGAGGAGGACCTCTACGACTTTGTCCAGCACACTCCCTTGAAGAAGATATTCCTGATCCGGCACGATATTGCTTTTGAATGCAGTGTCGATCGCTGAGCTCAAAGGTTGGGCCATCATCAGGTGAATCCGCAATCCGCGGTTCAGCTAGGACTAAATCTGCCTTGGTTAAAACATGGAAAACAGTCCTACTTAAAACCTCACAAAAATTGCGGGCTATAGAAAATCTTGTGACTGAGAATCACAAACGGCGCGAATTTTCACAAACTACTTGCAGTATCTTAGCCACAGAAATACGTTTCTAACCCTTCTGGCATGAAAACTCAAACCAAACAAACAAACAACCCAAATCCTAAACAACCCCTTCACCCCCTCACTAGCCCCCTAACCTCCCCCCCCCCAGCCTGCTCAGTTGTCACGTGGGCCCTTGCGCGAGACTAGGCGGCTGGCTCGCTTATGAGAAATCAAATAATACACCGTCAAAAAAATTTAAATAGTCACACAACCAGGACAGGAACAGGGTTGGGGTTAGTGGTGCGGCTCGCCGTACCTGCTAAACATTTTTTTCCGCCATGAATTCCCTTGCCAGTAACGTCTTACGATGTAGTATGCGAGTATCTTTGCCGCATGGTAAACAGGTAATTAGAACAATATTTTTTTCTATTGTTACCAGACACACTCTTTTGGTGTTATTGAGGTTATGTACTTCTATGATTCTAACGCACCTCCTTCCCTCATCCTCACCAGGCTGTCGCTTACATGTCTAAGTCAATAACTGATAATGTCTCCATCAGAAAACGAAAAACCATTAGCAAAGCCATGCGGTCTTACATCGATCGTGTTAAGCAATTTGGTTTGTTTGCTTTACATATAGTTACTAATGTTATGTGGTTTTCCCAATTTCGTCTTACTCAATTGGTCTACTGTTCATGTTACAGAGGAAGGTACAGTTCAAGCTAAAGAAGAATATGAAACTGGCAGACGTTTCTTAGCTAATATTATGGGGGAAGACCCTGCAACTTTCAGCGCTGAAGATGTCAATGTGAGCAATTTAATGATATCCTCTTTTTGGGTTCTAGCTATTGTGTTTTGGTACTTAGGTGTTAAAAACTTGATGGAATTTTCAGAGAGCCATTGAGTATCTCCTTCCTTCTGGATTGTTTGAGAAGACTGCGAGACCTGAGATGCTCCCTCCTGTTGAATATAAGCAATCGGCAAAGTTTGACAACACCGGGCGACCATTCCACTTTCTCTTTTACACGGGCTTTCCTCATACTTATGAGCTACAGCATGTAAGTTAACTGCCTGTAACTGAGTGTTATTTTTGAAATGTTTGTTTTGAATTTTGTTAGTTTTATTGTTTTACCATTTGTTTCAACCTTTCCAGGAAACAGTTAAACGAATCAATAAAGCTGATGCATTGTTGGACCTGATTCACAAGAAAGGTCATACTCCTGAAAAGGAACATCAAATGCAAGTTTTCAAAGCTATTTTCGTTGCCTTGGATTTAATTGAGATTTTGATCATATCACTTTGTTATTTTTTTCTTGTAGGGATCTTGTATCTACAGAGTGGAAGAACAAAAAGGAAATTCAAGAAACCATTAATGAATGCATGAAAGATTCTCATGTAATTTTCTGTTTGATCACTCAAGGAGATAAGAACTCAATCTGTCTGCCCATTACATTGACATTCTCTCTTTGTTCCAGTTTGAGAGAACAATGGAAACACTGGAATCTTTGGCCAGACATCCAATGTCTGCTAGTTTCTCATCCTTCTTGACAAATTACAGAAAACCAGTAATAAAACAAGTAGCCGAAATGAAACTGCCATCGGTAGGGTTTCCCATCCTTCATCAGACTTTTCAATTGTTTATTTAATCCTGTGTAAAATCCAAGGACTAATTCATTTCAACTTTCACAGATTCAATTAGATGCTGATGGGCGTTCCTTTGTTGAAGCTACCCGTATGTTATCCTTTGATCTACTTATGTTTTGCTCATGCTCTTAATCTATTTTATGAGCATGTACTTTTATTTTCTACATTCTTTTTGCAGGTAGAAGAAAGCATGCCGTAGCTACGGTTGTCATTCGTACTTCAGGAACTGGAAAAATAACTATTAATGGAGAGCATGACATCTTGTACTTCAAGGATGTTCAAGCACGTGAACAGGTAAGTGCTGTATCAAAAGAAGTGTTTGTTTTAATACTATATTGGCGGTCCTTTTTCTGGTTCTGGGGTGCGGCAGTTTGAGGCCTTAATTTGTTTGTGTTCGTGTCAATGGGAATGGGTGGGGATGAAGTATATTTGCATCTTTACGGTAGCACCAGTTATTTTTTATTAGATCAGATTTAGATAGTATTGTCTTTGGTGGCATGTTTTCTCATGTTAGCAGCATCATCATCTTGAACGTAATAATAGTACCAACAATTTTTCCTTGTAGCTTATGCAAGGTTTTATTTGTAAAAAAAAAACAACAATAAGTATCACTGAATAGGATGTTTGCTTCAGAACAATGTGATTTCCTACAAAATTTGTAGCACCTTAACTCCATTGTTTAACTTTCAAAGTTAATTTGTCTTTATATCACAGCAGGTGTGGGGCGCCTATTGTTCCCCATTGATTGAGGTTTTTATTTAATATCTAACTAAATGCTAGTAATTCATGGTCTGGGTTGAGTGTCATTAGCAATTCTCTCACAGTCTCTTTAAGCTCACGCACTTCCTGCGTCAGCTGGTTGATATGTGATTGCGATCCATTTTTGTGTCCGTGCCATATTGGTCGATGAGATCCATAAGATGAAATTGTACGGTTGCCTTTCCGTCTTTGTTTCGCTACATCGTAAGCAGCTGCTAACACTGGCTTTGGTAGTCTTACCTCTCTAGGATTTAATGGTTTTACATGTAAAACAACTCTATATCCAGATGGGGACACAAGAGCTGATTGTCGTAATAACTTCTGTACATGTCTGGGTAAATATCCCTTAAACAGAGCACGCTCTATATAAGAAATGAGGTTTGTTTGACGCACTAGTTTTGACAGAATTGCTGTCTTTTTGAGACCCTGTTGATGGAAACAAAACCACAAATATTATTCAAGTACGAGTATTTTTGTGCAAGTACTTTGCTATCATTTTGTGCATACCTGTATGTCATGTACAGCAATGCCAACCATGAGATTCATTAACACTACAGTTACAGATAGGAGAAAAAGAACAAATGTTAGGTGAGCTGACACACTTAGCAGCAGAGCAGGCTTACTGCCAGTGCTATCACCATCTAATAGGTCCTCAAAGTCCAGCTCTCCAGTCATCATCACTAGAACCTGTTGGAAATCAATTTTATAAGTTGTGGACAACAGGGACAGTTATTTCAGTTCACTATTCATCATCATCATCAGCGCTGTTATTTAATACTTACTTTTATGAATCCCACAAAAGGATTAGAAAAAGTTTGTGTTTCTGGAAACATGACACAGAATGTGATAGTGAATCCAATGAGAAGGCAGGCGTAGGCCATTAGCAGTTTGGCAACCTCGGTTTGCACCCTTACATACATTGCCACGTAAGTCCCAAACACTGGTAATTGGCCAATCATCACCTGCAAGTATAGTTATTTAAATTAGTCTCTTCAATTCTTCAAATTTGGAATAGATAAAGTACTATAAAATCATACCATGAGGTTGATCCATGCAAAGAGAACAGAGAATGCTCCAACATGATTTTGCCACCCATATGTTTTGCCTGAATATATGAAAGAAACAGCAAACACACTTGCAAGCACAGGCCACTCAATTAAGTTGTCGGATTGTGCTAAATATTGGTAGGGTGAACTGTATGCTGATATCCAAATAGTCTTGCGCATAATCTCACATAACGCTAGGAACACCAAAATATACCTAGAGAACAGGGACACTCTTATTTCATAGATTATTTGGATTGTAAGTTTTAAGCCAGAGGGAATAGGAATGTTTTGCTTACCATTCTATTTCTATGAAAGTAGGATTTTCCCTCAAGAGCGTCCCGACCATGGAGTTGTTCAAGCAGAAGTCTGGTGTGAGCGTAACGTTCTTGCCTTCATTGTAGCAGTCGTGTCCCAGGGCGGTCAGGATGTAGAGCGTCAGCAGCATTGTGAACAGTGCCCACAGCACGATGCGGAACACGTACAGCTTGCGCACCTTCTGCCACTTGAGGTGCAGGAACGCCTGGCAGAGCGGGTGCTCCAGAAAGTGTTTCTGGCCCTCCTCGTCGACGAACGTCTTGAGGAAGGATGTTTCGTCCTGGTGGCAGTGCTGCAGGATCGGACGGAAGTCCAGCTTGAGCTCCACCTCCCTGTGTGACACCTGTGGGGGTGGGAATGAGAATGGGAATGCCTCACACCGTAAACGCCTGCGCCCTGCGCCTGCGCGAGCGACTGCCTTACCTCCGGGTCGTGCATGCTGATGGCGGCGTCCAGCTTCTGGCCTAGCATGGCCAGGGAGGCGGGCGTCTTCCTGGCGATGATGCTGAGCGCCGGGATGCCGCCCTTGGTCCTGGCGCTCACGTCGGCGCCGTGGTACAGCAGCGTCTCGACGCACTGCGACAGCTCGTTGTGCGCCGCCAGGTGCAGGGGCGTGAAGCCGTAGCGGTCCGGGGCGTTGACGTCGGCCTGCCACCTCAGCAACACCTGGAGCAGGTTCGAGTCCCGGCGGCAGCGTTAGGTTTTGGGGCTTGCTTTTCTGTCCGAGTGCTGCGCAATGGCTGCGCTAGCGGTAAAGGGGTGCGCCGTCTCACCTCGACCATGTCGTAGGCGCCGATGGCCTTGCCCACGGCGGCGTGCAGGGGCGTCCGCTGGTCCGCGTCGGCCGCGTTGGGGTCGGCGCGGCCCTTGCCCTCCCGGAGCAGCAGGTCCACGCTGTCCACGCTCTGCGCGCGGGCCGCGAGGTGCAGGGGCGTCTGCCTGCGCGACGTCCGCGCCCCCGCGTCCGCGCCGCGCTTGAGCAGCACCTCCACCACCTCGGACCACCCGCCCTCGGCCGCCACGTGCAGGGGCGTCAGCCCGCGCTCCCAAGTGGTGGCGTCCAGCGCCGCGCCCGCGTCCAGGAGCAGCTGTGGGCGGAAACGGGAGTCAGCAGGGCGACTGGAGGAAGGGGGTAGGGTCTAGCCCTGGGTGCGAGGTCTGTGCGGAATGGCCCTGAGACCGTCGCTTGGAAGTGCCCCGAGTTGCACACCAACGGCCCTACGCACCTTGACGCTCCTGACGGCGCCCCTGTCCGCCGAGATGTGGAGCGGTGTCCAGCCCCCGCCGCCCGGCTCCACACAGCGCGGGTCGGCGCCCACCTCGAGCAGCAGCTGCACGCAGTCGCCCGCCGCGGGCCCCACCCCCGCGCGCACGGCGCAGTGCAGGGGGCACTCGTAGTGGGCGCCGGCCTGGCCGGCCTGCGCTTGGTTGGTGTCCCTGGCGCTGGGGGTGGGTGCGCGGGACAGCGAGGCGACGGGCGCGAGGGGCGCCCCCATGTCGCCCAGGGGCGGCGCCAGAGGCACGGACAGCGCCGCTAGCGACACGGCGGACGCGGTGGGGTGCTTGCCGAGGTGCAGGGCCGCCACCTGGGGGTGCTTGGGCGTGAGCGTGGCGCCGCTCCGCAGCAGCAGCCGTGCCGCCTCCACCGCGTTGCCGAACATGGCGCAGTGCAGCGGCGCGAAGGACCGGTGCACCTTGTTGACGTCCAGGCCCTTGGACAGCATCAGCTTGGAGCACTCGACGGATCCGGAGAAGGCGGCCAGGTGGAGCGCCCCCAGGCCGTCGGCGGGTTCGATCCAGTGCGGGTCGGCGCCCGTGTTGAGCACGGCGCTGGCCAGGTCGGCGCGGCCCAGGAAGCAGGCCCACAGCAGCGCCACGCTGCGCTCCTCCAGGCTGCGGCCCTCGAACGCCTGCCAAGGAGAGGATGCATTGAAACACGCCCACCAAAGACACGGGGAAATGGCAGACACCTCGCCGTACCTTTGCCACGGCGTCGGGCGGCACCTTGCCGTTCTCGAGGTCCTCGAGTCGGACCGCGGGCTGGCCGGCGCCGCTGTTGCTGTGGCTCATGTGGACGGGGCTGGTGGCGCCGCTCGCCGCGCGCATCTGGTTCATGAGGTTGCCGCGGATGGTGTCTTTGCAGATGCGCACGCTCAGCTCGTCCTCCATGTGCCAGTCCAGGCTCTCAAAGAAGCTGTGGAAAGCAAACGGCGTTTAGATCCGCGCCAAACGGCGGCCGACGGCAGCAGGCGGCGCGCTGTCTGTGAAGTGGGGGACTTCCCTCTCCCCCTGCCTCTCTTTACTGCCGCGTGCGCCATTACGTCCGGGGCCGCTCGTCGCCTCGTCGCCCCGAGGATGAAAAGAAGACACCCTGCCGGGAGTGGAACCCGCGGACATAAATCCCGCAACCTGAAGGGCAGCGGCGTGCGCGCGGCGAAGCCGGCAAAGCCGGCATCGCGTAGATGGTCGCTGTTCCGCGGACATCTCAGGGGGAACCGCGCCGCGCGTGAACATGCTCGCACTTGGCCGCCTGACTGACTTTACCCGTAGTCCTCGGAGGGCGGGCTCTCGTCCAGCACGATGGCCTTGTCGTCGTCCTCGGCCGCGTCGACGCCGCGCCCCTCCAGGTCGCTGGCCGAGACGCTGGCCGAGATGGCGCGCTGCTTGCGGCGGAAGCTGCGCCATCGCTCCGACAGGGACGGCCCCGCCGTCTTGTACCTGTTGGCCGAGAAGACGGAGGAGGACTTTGAGCCGGCCGACGACGGCGAGGAGGGCGTCGTCGTGAGCGCGCGCCCAAAGTGGCGCGGCCCTCGCTTACCTCGGCGCCCCCAGCTCCCGCAGGTCCCGCTTGTGGTTGAGCTGGTTGAGAACTTCCACCGAGTCCACACCCACCGACGAGCTCCTCTGGGCCCGGGGGGCACGCCGCCGGCAGTCCTGCGAAAATAAGTTCTGTAAGACCCTTTCACACACTCACTTCGCCGCGACTTTCTTTCCCCGTAACTGGGAGACTGCGAATCGGCGTTGTCGTGGCGGGGGCGGGGCCGGCGGTCGGGCGGGGCTCCGCGAGCGAGCACACAACAGGAAACGGGCGACGTCGGCCCGCCTGTCGGGGGCCGAGGGACGCGAAGGCGTGTTTCGGGCAGAGATGAGAAGAAACGTTTCCTCGGTGCCCGAAAATGTTGTGGTATTAGATGTGGTATCAGTGTGCGCCCGTCGGTCTCCGTCGGTCCCCTGCGGTCCGCGCGCCGCGCGCCACGCCGCGGCAGTGACGTCCGTCCTTTTCCACGACCACGCGTGCCGTGCCGCCGTGCGCCAAACGGTGGAAACCAAACCGCACGCTAATCTCGCCGCTTTATAAATGCGCGGGGGGAAGGGGGGCACCGGGCTGCCGCATCGCACCGCACTGCTGCCATTTTGGACACAATTTCCGGACTCCCCCTCGCCCCCTTTCCCAGTGTGTTGTCCAAGGGTCATGCTGCCATGTTTTGTATGTTTTCGAAATGTTGCTTTCGCGTGGCCGCTGCGTTTTGTGAGTGCTCTGATTGGCGCACACGTACGCGGTCCGCGACGTGCCGTCCTTTGTCCGTCCTTGTACCCGGCCAACGGCCACCGTGTGTGAGAGTGTGAGTGGGGGAGAAGGGGGGCGTTGCGCACCGCGATGCCCGTGAATCACTCTGGCACACTGGGATGCGCCGCAGCGCGCCGCAGTAGCCGAGAGAGGGTGGGGAAGCCCCGCGGCCGTCCGGCCGTCCACGGCGCGGTGCAGGGGATGGCGTGCCGCTCGTCACCGACGTGACGCGCTTCGCTGGCCAACGTGCTCACGTTGCCGCGCGTTGCCGCCGCCGCGCACGAGCCGGAGAATTGTTTATCGCGCTGCGGCGCTGCTGCTGCGCCGCCCACGCCACAGCGCCGCGGCCGCGGTCCCACGGCGGCCGGGTCGCCACGGACAGGACGCGGCGGGGCGCGGCGCGGGGCCGATCTGGTTCGCATCGCGCGGCCGCGGCACCGTGGCACGCGGCATGGCATGCGCGCCGGCGTCTCGCCGGTGTAGTGGCTGGCGGGCGCAGCGTAGCGCAGCGCTCACTACATGCGGCGCGTCCCGTTAGGCCCTGGTCAGTCCTGGACGGGTCCGCGGTCCGCACACGCCGGGTGACTCATCGCCGAGCGTGGCGGAGCGCGGGGCCAGCGAGGGGCGCGCTGACGGCGGCGACGGCGGCGTCGTGCCGCCCGAGGCTCTATCCTATAAGCGTTGAAATTAAAGTTTGCGAACAGGAAGGCGCGGCAGGTGTGCCTCGCCAGTCGTTGTGGGTGCCGCCAGTCAAGTCTAGTCGCGGGGGCCGGTCGGCCGGTCCGCGGGTCGGTCACGACGACACGGTCACCGCGACGGACGCCGCGCTGCCAGTTCCGCGATAAGGCAGGCTGCTGATGCTGGGCGGCGCGGTGGGCGGACGGATAGACGTGTTTTTGACGCAAGCACGGATACTTTTTTGGGGGGATGGGGGGTAGGGGTGGAGGCGCCAAAAGGATAATTGCACCTCCGTAGGTGTCCGTCTTGAAAGTTTGCCGAAAGGCCACGCGTTGCCCCTGCCCGGCCCTCCCCTCAAATCGGATACGGATCCGCCACGTTTGGGCGGCGGGGCGGCGAAAGTGCGCGCCGCGTCTCGTCCGTCTCGCCGTGGTTTGCGGCGCTGTGCGGCGCTGTGCAGCGAGTCCCCGTTGCTGCAGCGGGGACGGCAGGGACGCGGATTAGCGGGTGGGCGCGAGGACCGACCCGGACTGCGGGGGCCGCCTCAGGCCGCTTCAGGCCGCCTGACTCACGAGAGGGAAAGGAACAGTGACGTGCGGCCCATAGCGGCCCAGTCCCCCAAAGCCCCAGGCGATAAGCTTCCGGCAGACGCGTTGGCGGCGAGAGAGAAGTGCAGGCTGACGACACAATCATGTGCCGTGTTTTGTTTGCCTCGCCGTCATCGCTTCGCCTGCTTCGCCGCCTGCAGACTGTTTCCGAGAGCCGTCTATCTCCCTCGCACCTATAAGGGACGCCCCATGATTGTGAGAAAGACAGAGCGACGAAAACGACTCTCGGAATCAGCCTGCTGAGTGGAAAAGCACGCTGACGGTGGTGTGCCCAGGCCCTCGGAGGGGCCAATGCGCCCGCGTCTCTAGTTGGACAGTGACACTAGTGTCGTTGCCAGTCAGCACCAAGCAGTGCTTCTCTTGGGACGGGGTCGCGCCGGCCTACATCGCTATCGTCCGCGAGTCCGCCAGCAGCGCGCGCTTGGGGAGTCAATCATTTGGATGGGGCCGCCAGAGCCGCCGAGCTGGGTCAAGCGGGCGGGACGGTCTCTGCGAATCAAGACTTTCCGTCGCGCTTCGCGCTTGCCCGCGGGGTGGACGACGCGAACTAGGGAACCCGTTTGGCGCGTGCGAAGCGAGCTAAGCTAGACGGGACGCAGGCAGGCCGGCAGGCGGCCCAAATGCCTCTGTCCTGCGTCGGTCGGAGACTTGAATGCGCGGCGCGGCCCTGCCCGCCCTGCCCCTGCCCTGCCCCAGGCCGTCGCGGTCCCGGAGGTCCCGGTGGAGGTGGAGCATGGCGCTGCGGCGCGCTGCGGGCTGGGATGAGTCGCTGGATTCCTCTGCCGCTGCAGCGCGGCGACGTACCGCGTCCGGGCGTCGCGCACCGCGTCGCACCGCGTCTCGCCGTACGCCTTGCCGCTGCAATCATGGGCTGATTCGCACTTAACCACTTCGCTTCGCGCTGCTCGTCCGGCACGCTCGCACGCGGGCCGGCGCGTCGGCCCAGCCCGCGTGGCGGGGGCGGCGTTGCCAGGCCGAACGACCAACAAGGTGAAGGCGAAGGCCCGGGCCTGATCTGGATTTAATTCACGCGAATTACGTGTGGGAACGAGGAGCGAGGGACGAGCGTGCCCGTCGTGCACAACATGTTGTGGCGTGTGGGGCCGCCGTGGAGGTAGGCAGCCGCGCGGTCTGCAGCGCGCCGGCCCGCTGCGGGCTGCCTACGCGACCCCTGTGGCGGTCCTTCTGTCTCTGTCGCACTCACGCGGCGGGCGCGAGGGGGACTGAGACAAACCGCTCTCGTGAATCGCCCTGCTGTCGTGCACCAGGATGAAGGCAGAGGCCCGACGTGTGCTGCCCCACAGACTTTCCCTTTCCGTCCCCGCCGTCCTTGGGAGTCTTGCCGGACCTCCTCGGTGAGCATCCACTGCGAGGCCTCGCCTTCCTCGCTTTCCGCCCTTTGTCGCGGCCTTTTGCCGCCCGTCCGCCCAGCCTTCACACTCGCCCATCCGTTTGCCTCTCTTACCTCTTCGCTCTCGTCCGTCATGGCGCTCGCATGCCGCGGCGCGGGAACGGCTGTCCTGCTGGCGTGGCGAGTGGCACTCACAGTGTCCCTGCACGCTGCGCACGCTGGCGAAATAGGCTCCTGCCACTCCGCGGTACGCGGTGTCACACTTGACTCCCGGACCCACTGGAGCCCGCTGTGCCCCGCTGTGCCCCTCTGTGCCGGCGATCAGCAAAGAACTTGGCCGGTCATTGGCGGCACTCCACTTGGTCTTGCCGAAGGACTTCCGTGGCGATCGCGATGACGAGACACGTTTGATTGGCGCTCTGCAGCTCGCCGTTGTGGTGGACGTGGTGCTTGACGTGGTCCGCGCCTCCTGCGCCACGTGAAGCGCGTCTCGCTGATGCGACGGCCCGTGCCTTCCCGTCTCCGTCCGCGGCTCCAGACACACTGCGGCCAGCCCGGCCAGCCCAGCCCAGGCCCCAGCCGGTACCGAGCACTGCCATGCCGCGCTGGCTGGGAGGGGACCGCCGCGGGGCTGCAGACCGATTTCGAGACTCGTTTCTGTCGCTCCGTCTCTCTCGCACCGTTACGGGGAGCCGCATGAGTGCGAGAGAGACAGAGCGGTGACAACTTCTC
This sequence comes from Thrips palmi, assembly GCF_012932325.1. Lineage (NCBI taxonomy): Eukaryota > Metazoa > Arthropoda > Insecta > Thysanoptera > Thripidae > Thrips > Thrips palmi. The sequence continues at coordinate 4,136,228 of NW_023144624.1, read as the reverse complement.
TCGCAGTCAGTCTGCTGGCTGGGATGGGCTGGCTTGCTGGACGGGCTGCCCTGCCAGGTCCACGTCTTGGTGCCTTGGTGTCACGCGCGGCCGGGAGGACGTCCGAGGGTCCATAGAGAGGCCGCATGGCCGCGACACTCAGCCGAGCCGTGCCATTCAGAAGAGTTGTTTCGTCACTCCGTCTCTGTCGCACTTATGGGGCTCTCCGTAAGGGTGCGAGAGAGACAGAGATCTTCTGAATCGCCGTGACTTATGAGGAATCCGCGCCCCCGGGACATCGGGACCTCGCGCACCACGCGCACCGAGACGGGGCCACGACGAGGCGGCCTCGGCTCCTCGGTGGACGGCCAGTGCTTCCGGATGCACGGAGGCTGCACCTAGAGGCTGCACCCGGTCGAACAAGAATGGTTCCATCATCCACACAGCCACTATAGCTCCGCATCCGAGTCGCGCTGTGCTTCCGCTGCGTTTGGCCAAAGTCGCTTCAGAAATGGGGTCGGCAGTTTGGCGTTGGCGCTGCCTGTCGCCTCGGACGCCGCATTCCACCATGATTCCAACCCCTTCCCACTTCCTCGCCTCAATAAAGGGCAAGGCGAACGACTGCAGCGGCATTCCCTGTGTTACAGATCCTGTACCCGCTGCAGTTCACCGGCATGCTGGAGAAGGTGGACCTGGACATCACCGTGGAGGGCAACGGATCCTCTGCCCAGGCCGGGGCGGCCAGGTACGCGACGGCCGTGGCGCTCACCCCGCTCGTGAACGAGGACAAGCGCAACGAGATGCAGATAGGTAAGTCCGGCAACGTCTGCGGTGCTGGCCGTTGCAGGCAACCTGGCGTTGACGCCGTGCTTTTTGTTGCAGCCGGGTTGCTCAACTACGACAGGCGGGAAGCTGAACGGAAGAAGACCGGCAAGAGGGGCGCGCGCCGAAGCTACACCTGGCTCAAGCGGTAGTTTACAAGCAATCGCGGTATTCTGTACATACTTGTATGAATAAGAAGTAATAAATTGCCCTGTAATGTTGAAGACTGTTGTTCGTCAATTGCTGCTTCGGCTCTCCCTTGCCTTGGTGAACCCACAATGGAGTCCAGCCTTTATTCCCATTTTTGGGGCTATCTCGTCTAATCGTTTCGGTGTTGACCCCTCAGCTCCGTGACTCTTGACTATATCGAGGAGCATTGGGGAAGGCCATCCTGTGAACGTAGGCAACCAGCTACGTATGAGCGGAGAGCAGGCGCTGAGTGTTGTCTTATTTTTCATACCAAACCACACTACAGCATGACAAATTCATCATCGTTGTTTTGCTAACAAAACACAAAATTTGTTGTGAAATGTTGGAACACATTTTTCGTTGTCCTTAATTTATCTTGAAACCTGTTGCCATTTTTTTTTCAACCGAGTCTTTTGAGGTATTTACAAAGGAAGAGCTGAAAACTTGGAGGGTCTGCCTTAGGTAGCTCTTATAAAGGTTATAGTCCTCTATGAAGCAGAAGCCACGGTGAGCATTAATGTCCTGCAATTTATTTTATTTCTTCGTTTCCCGTTTTCGTTGAAAATAAAATTCATTGCCCTCCTTTTTTTCTTTTTCCAAATTTTTAGACGTTAATATTGAAAACCTGTACTCATATCATTGATTTTCTTTATTCTGTTTCCCCAGTGTGCGGGAACAGTTTTCTGTTATTTATCAGTTTTATTTACTGGTAGGGCCATGCTCAGATGCAAGTTGCTCTAATTGACTTTTAAAGCAAGCATGGATGAAAAGGGGTCTGGATCCTGTCAGGTAGGTTTATTCCAGTGTATCACTTTGGCTCTATCCATTTCAAAAACTAATTTTCTAAATTAATTTTTTCTATTAGTCGTCCTTTCAAGGGCTTCAGGAGAAAAATGACAAATGGCCAGCCTCGAAAGTAAGTTATGAACGGTAACAATAACTAGACTAATATTTTCACGCGTTGGTGATTTTTTTTCTGATAATTATCTTTACTTCATATATTTCAGCGAAGAAAATCGGATGTGTCTTCCACTTCTCAAGATATGCTTCAAGTGAGTAAAAGTCAATCAATGACTTGTGTTAAGTGAGATTTCTCTGTTTAATTTGTCTCTGTTTTTAGGATCCTCAAGGAGTGCTAGACTGTGAAGGCAATATAGAAGAAAATTTAGAATCAGATCCATTGGTAAGAGAACGTTTTTGCATGTTAGGTATATCAGCTCATTTGATAACAAAATTTCAATGTTATATTTTATTTTTTGCAGACAGTCAATGACTTATTCGATGAACTGCTCCAGAAAATTTTTTCGCATTTCTCTGCTTTGGATCTCTATGGAACTATAGCCAAAGTCTGTGTACGGTGGGAACGAATTGCTAAAGATCCATGTACACTGAATAAGACTCAGCTTTTTCTAGATGACAAAGACCAGACACTCTACATGGAAGTTTTGAAAGAAGCTCCCTGTATTGGGGAAGTGTATATATTACCATCTTATCCACCCGATGCTATGAATTACCTCATTCGAGGACCTACCGTCAGGAAACTTGTAATAATTGCAGAGTCAGAATGGTATCGCAACTGGCCCACCCCAGCAGACTTGATTGCCCTTCTTGCACATAATAAACTCACCCTACAGCATTTAAGTATGCAGGTAGATAGAGAATTAATTCAATCCCATAAGTCCAAGGACTCAACTGATGGGGTCTCTTTCCAATCTCTGATAGCAGGAATGAAGCGCCTTTCCCATCTTCATTTGGTTGGAGAGTATTGGCGAGACTGGGACGAGTGGGATTTGAGTCTGGAGCATCCTCATTTGCGGACTCTGAAGATTGATAGCCTCAGTTTTATTTCTGATGAATGTCCATTTATTCGTGATCTCATAATGTTATGTAAACCTACCTTAAGAGTTCTTTGCTTGCCATGCCAGTTGCCTGACGATGCCAGTTCCTTACTGAATGCTGGTGTTTTCCAGGGATCACTAGTAGAAGAGTTAATGGTCAGCACTGGCTGCCTCAGAGTTGTGTCACAAATGCCCCATCTCAAAATTTTGGCAGTGTCAGACAATGGCAAGGAAGATGGAGATTTGAAATGGTTTAAGCAAACACCGATGCTAAGTGGTGTTTGGAAATTAACTTTACAGAGTCTCATGGAGACAGAAGGCGAAAGGCAGGGATTTGTATGGCATTTGCTTTCGAAATTCAACAATGTACGGGAGTTTTGGGGCCTTGAGTCCTGTATTGAGGAAGAAACTTTTAATATGTTTTTAAGAAACAATGCATTTCTGGCAGAAATGCATTTTTTTGACTTTGCAGGTTTTGATAATCCAAATCAAGTTAAACTGGTTGAAAACTTTCTCCCGAATCTTAGTTTGCTTGACGTGTCCCTTACCCAAGTATCAGAAGAAATGTATTCAACACTTGACAGCTTTAATAAAAGGAAACCAAATCTGAAAATTGTGCTTGGAGATGATTTGGAAACGGAAGTAATACGACCATTTACAGAGGGGTTGTAAGTTAAGGTGGTTGGTTTCCAAGCTTTATTTATTAAATTTGAAAAAGGAAGAAAAGGATGATAAGAATATAACAACATATTAAGAATTTGAGCTTGAGACAATTCAGTGCAATTTTATCTCGTCAAAATGCAAATAACACTGCTGAATGTACTGAACATTCCAAGCACAAATTTTCTGAAGACCTATCAGAAGTGGGAGAGACTAGCATAATGTTTATACTTGCATGTAACATCACAACTTTGTGTACTGATCACAATATCGGTTCCCTTCTCATTGTATTTCTCCTGTCTGCCATTGGCAAAGCACAAGTAAAAGGGAAAAATAAAGGATAAGTTTGTTAACATTCCATGTTTTATTATTTCACACATTGTATGCTGAACTCAAAACGAAGCAAGTTGGTATTGTTTCCCCAAAATCAAGGTTGAACCAATTTATTTAATCGTCAAACTAGTTAGTGTTGGCTGCCACCGCTTCAGGAGCAGGTTCAGTCACCACAGAAGAAGTTTCTTGGGGTTCTTCTTTAGGAGCTACAAATGTTTGCTCAGCCATCCTGAAAGATTTCAACAGTCTAATGTTTATTAAGTCCAAGTGTCAAAATTCAAGGGATTATTATGAATATCAACCATACCTGATACGGGCTTGAGGGATAAGCTTGGCATGAACTCTCCAAACACCGTATTCATTACTCAAGTGCTTCTCAAAAACAACATATTCTAAGACATCTTTGGCTAATACTTCACTTCCATAGAGCAACCTTCCAAATCTGTCATATACTGCGAGACACTGTAGGATGAAAACTCATTAGTTAAGAACGAAAAAGATCAAATGAGTGAACAGTCTCTCTACTTCAGAGTCTTACTTGTTGTGAATGAAATCTCACTGTGATTTGTGCAAACATACTTAGATCTTCATCCAATTTAAAACATCTTACTTGGACAGCCTTAGGTTCTTCCAGCGACTCTAGAAATTTCCAGCGAATGGTACGTTGTGATGCATTCATTAGCATTGCCTTGGAAAGCAATAATTCATTATAGTTTTAACCCAATTTGGTAGGAAAACATTTAAGTAACCTGATTAATGTACACATATACTTACTACTCTTGCATATTCCGTAACATAGTCATTGAGATTTTCCCAGTTGCTCCTCCTAAAAGCAACAATTTTCAATGAAATTTCCACCAAATACACTGGCAAAATGTACTGTTAGCATCTAGTAACTTACTCAGCAAGACACTCATGTGCTTTAATGTAAGTTTCTTGAGCTTCCCCTAAAAATGCTTTCAAATTAAATTCAGTTTCAAATTGTCTTATTTTCCTTACAGCCAATTTATCTTTTCCAAAACTCCCTATATTGTTCCATTTCTTTTTAACTTCCTGGATAAAAAGAGGAATGTCAGTTCCACTTTGTTAGTTTGTAATTTTTATTATGTCAGTAGCTGCATGAGTCATCACCTCAGTTATGGCCAGCCCCTGATTCTCTGGTGGGACAAATTCTTCCGCCAAAGTGGAGGAACCTGTTATAGACATGTCACGTTCTCTCCAAAGCTTTTTTAAATTGGGAATATTTTGAATGAAGCCGTCTCTTATAGCTAACTCAACATTGTTAGTATATTTCATTGGCATTTGTGTAGTAACCTGAAAAAGAGAATCAATGTAACATCACTACTTTATAAAGTTCTCATGATATATCATTAAAATGTTTCTTACTTTTAATCTTCGCAAGTTCTTGAACTTGGGATCCTTGTGCTTGTTGTTAACTACAGTCCTGACTTGTTCATGACTGCCGTAAACAGAGCCCAATGCTCCCCGCTGCTAAAAGAAATTGAAGAAACATCTCTGAATTAAGTGTGTTAATTCTGTAATGGAAACGTGAAGGGAAGGCGTAAAATTTTTCCATCTGAAAGTATTGATAAGACCATAAGCTTTGAAGAAAAGCTTTTCTATCGTTTTTGTTAATTTTTTTTTAAGCCAAATAAACAAGCCGGGCTTTGCTATATTGAGAAAGATTGGTGGTTGGGTAGTACAGACGACTTCGACTTCAGACGACACACTCACCGTGGGCCGTTTCATTAAGCCTGCGACAGCCTGCTGCGACACGAGGCGCAGGGCCATCATTGCAGCGCTATGAAAATTGGATCCAACAAATCTTAGAGCAGACACTCAAGTTTCACGAGTCGCGAAACATCGACGAATTCAGGTGAAAACAGCTGTCCGAACGGGTACCATGCTCTAGGTTAGGTGTTGGGTCGCGACAACAGAAGTTTTGATGGCAGAATTTTTCATATTCTGGGATGAGAACTCTTCTGCTTTTCCTACGCTGCATGCCGGCTAAAAAAAATAGTTCGCCACAGGCACAGATAATTCAGATGAAAACGACATAGTTTCTCGAAAATATTCTTCGTTTTACTTTTTTCACCCTTAATATTTTTCAACAGTTTCAAAGAGATTTAACTGCCTTTTTCGGTACCCCTAAGTTGACACGACCATTTCACTTCTGCTACTCAATACAAATGGTTAAAGTGCATCTCACAACAACAAACACTGATTTTCCAGTGAAACTGCCAAGTATCAGTAACAACCACGGCTTGTCTCATGTGGATTTCACCTAGAAACACTATAGAATATTCCAGTACATGGCTTAATTAAAACATTCGTCTTCGTCCACCACAACTTGACAGATCGCCGGTAGCTCAGAACTACTTTTGGAAAAGTTACAGGGGTAGTACTATAACGTGTTTATATTTGCTGTTCTGTATTATTTTTAGGTGCAGCAAAATTTAAAAGCTACTCTTAGTTATTTCTGTCATCGTCTCTCTTCGTACAAAATCATGGTTGAAAAAATTGACGGCGTACATTTGACAGCTAGCATCGTAGCTTGTTGAACAGCTGTTTTCACCTTTAGTCTGGTGTCTAACCCTATCCATGTCTTTCATTGGAAGGCATGAATATTGAAACCATGATTGTGGACATCTGCTGCTCGTCTTTACTTCAACACTGAAGGACTGGTCTTTGGTCGAGTGGTAAGTATTATTGTCACTAGTCTTGTTTCATCTCCTAGCGTTTGAAGCAAGTGGATGAAAACTGAATCAATGGTGTCTGCTGTTATGATTTTCTTGTGCTTTTCCTTATCAAATAAAATAATTACGATTTGTTTTTCCTTTTTTTTCTTTTTCAGACTAGCATATTCAAAATGACACAGCCAAGGAAATCATGGGCCGATATGAAGCTTGCTGTGAACGAGCTTCGTAATCAACTCTCAGGGTTAGGGGCAACTATTCCCAGCAATATAACATTTCGATCTCTCCCAAATGGGAGGACAAGAGTCTATTTTCTGCCAAACCATATGAACAGTAGTGAAGTGCCTCTTTTATACACGGATATCAGTGCTTCAGACAACTCAAGGTAACAAACTACCCATCTAAATTATTTATGATGCTATTTTTATAAAGTTAAGGAACCTTGAGTATTAACTTGTTTGTCACTTTTAGCAGTGTATCTAAACGTTTACACTGTCCCCATCTGCTGGAACCGAATTTCTCAAACAATGCAACTGCAAGTAAATTATCTCGAGAAGAATTATTGTTGGTTGAGAGGAAACGGCAGTCGCTCTCATGGGGTATTACTAGCTATGAATTACATCCAAGCTCAGGGAAAATCATATTTCCATTAGCAAGCAACTTATTTCAATGTGTGGATACTGGATTTTCTGTAAGTATTTCAGATTGAGTGGTTCACGTCTTAAGGTTTAGAATGGCAAACAAATGTTGTGCTCACTATTCTTTTCTTTTACAGAGCAGTTCATTATACCCCACTGAAATAAGGATGAACCTCCCAGGAGCAAAACTAAATCCCCAAATATGTCCCTCAAATCCAGATCTAGTTGCCTTCATCAACAATCAGGATATTTATGTTACACATACAATAACTGGTAATGTTATTCTCATTTTCAATATTATCCTCCTAACTGCACTGCTGCAGCAGCTTTGAGTAGTTTTATATCTTTTATTTTTTTGTTAACTGGTTCCGTTTCTGTAGGTAATACTCAGCGCCTGACTTTTGCTCATAAAAACACTGGAAATATTGGAGATGACCCTTTGTCCGCTGGTATCCCATCATATGTCATACAGGAAGAGTTTTGTCGTTTTCAAGGGTTTTGGTGGCAAGGAGCAACAAACGGTAATACAATTTTAATCTTAAGTTTGCTATTACATTTATTGGATTTTGTGCCAGATGCTCATTGGTTTTTGTATTGGTTTCAGATGATATTTACCGAATAGCATATGAAGAAGTTGATGAGAGTGAAGTGAAAATCCATGGCTTTCCTTCTTATTTGCAAAACAATGGAGAAGTTGAAGAGTTCAGGTTTGAGTATATTTTTTTTTCATTATTTGCATTAACTAAGATATATGGCTATAGTATAATAATTTTTCTTCTTTGTAGGTTTCCTAGAGCAGGAACACCCAATTCAAGATCAACCTTGAAGCTGGTTGAATTCAAAGTTTCAGGCTCATGTCAAATTATCGACATACGGGAATTAGAAATGGTCACTCCTCTAAGTATCTTATTTCCATGGATGGAGTACCTCGTTAGGGTAGGATGGACCCCAGAGTCAGATTTGTGAGTACAGTACTTTTACATTGACCTCCAATTTAACATCCTAATAAACTCTTCCTATTATCATGTAATTTTCTGTTCAGCATTTGGGCTCAACTACTGGATCGCAAGCAGCAGCATCTTGAATTAGTACTGATATCAGTCGACTACTTTGTAGAGGTTTCTGCACTCGCTGCATCTCCAGCATCTCCAGCATCGTCACCACATTCACCACCTTTATCAAACACATCTCCTAACCATATACACTTTATTCAAAACCACCAAATGGTTCACACAGTATGTAGTCAGGAATCAAAAGTGTGGATAAATGTGAACAACCTAATATACTTCTTCCCAAGAACAGAAGCCAATGAGGTCCAATTTATATGTGTCAGTGAAGAAACAGGGTTCCGGCATCTTTACCTGTACACAGTTCCTTTGGCTGGTGTTCCAAATGGTATTGATGAAGCTCTGGATCCTTCAGGTATGTTTCGAATCCTTTTTTATTTTTTCTTTCTTTCTGAGAAAGCTCATGATGGAAAAGGGTTCTTTAGTATTCAGTTAATAATTTTCTGCTCTGCCTAGGCTATCGTCAGTCAAATGGCTCTAGAGTGGCTCTAACCAGTGGTGATTGGGAAGTGCTTGGCCAACAAATTTGGGTCAATTTGGAGTATGGCATAGTTTATTTTCTGGGTTTACGCGAAGGTCCTTTGGAAAAACACCTGTATGCTGTTTCACTGAGAAATGTGGGTGAAATACGACTTTTAACTAATCCAGGTCACTCCTACAATGTAGATTTCAGTGAGGTAATTAGAAATTTTTAATGATAATTTATTTTAATTCAAACTTTTACATTTCTCATGGTGCTGCCTTTTTCTCCCTAGGATTGTAAGTTTGTAGTTATGTCATACAGTAATATTCAGAAACCACCAGTGTGTGAGGTATTGAAGATCTCCCACTTGAACGGTTCATTAGAAGGAGTTCAGTTAAACTCGGTTGGCTTCTTAGTAGAGCCTAGAAGTAAGTAGCTTCTTCATTACATGTTTTATTTTGTAGTTTTGTACTTACATTTGTAAACAAGTGCTTATCTCTTACTGCTCCCCTTTTCTGTCCAAAAACACCAGTGGCAGAAGGTGAGTTTTACTTTCCTGACTTGCACACTTACAAGATCTCAGAAGGTGTCACCCTTCATGCCATGGTGTTCAAGCCTCACAACCTCCAACCAGGACGAAAGTATCCGACAGTCCTCCATGTCTATGGGGGTCCTGAAGTACAAGTTGTATCAAATACGTTCAAGGTAAAAAGTGACTTACTCTCCACACCACTCTCTCATTTTATGCGCCAGGAATTTAATAAATATCTATTTGTGCTTGTTTTAGGGTATGCGACAGTTGCGATTACACATGTTGGCAGCTCAAGGGTATTGTGTGATTGCTATTGATTCAAGAGGATCTCGCCACCGAGGTTTAAACTTTGAAGGTCATCTGCGAGGCAGAATGGTATGATTTCCTGCTTGTCTATTCTCTGTGACTATGTTGAAACACATTTGTTAAAGTGTACCTTGTTCATTTTCCAACAGGGCACCGTTGAATTGAAAGATCAAGTTGAGGTTCTACAGTGGCTGGCAGACTCTTTAGGATTTATTGATATGAATAGAGTAGCCATCTTAGGCTGGTCCTATGGTGGTTACTTGTCACTTATGGGTCTGGCTCATTACCCACACATTTTCAAGGTATTTTCCTATATTCCTTGTAGTTTCTTTAATACACTCCTTTAACTCCGTTAATGTTGTGTGTAATATTTTCAGATTGCCATTGCTGGTGCCCCAGTAACAAACTGGAAACTGTATGACACTGGATATACCGAGCGTTATATGGATCTTCCAGATGATAATGTTTTAGGCTACAGAAATGGGTCGGTTTTGGAATATGTTAATAAATTCCCTGATGAGTAAGTACCATGACAGTTTCCTTACAGCTAAATTACGGGTGTGAGAATTGCAGTGAAGTTACTAACTTTTCTGCCTATTTCAGAGAGAACAGACTTCTTATCATTCATGGTCTCATTGATGAAAATGTGCATTTTCTGCACACTACCCAACTTATCAACGCCCTTGTGAAAGTAGGCAAGCCCTATCAACTGCAGGTACATTAACGATAACTATCCTTATATATACTTTCAAGCATGATTCAATTTTACAATCTTATACATAAGTTATTTATCTTTCTCAAATTAATTCATTTTATTTTTGTCAGGTTTATCCAAATGAGAGGCACAGTTTAAGGCACATGGATGCTAGCAAACACTATGAAACCTTGCTGCTTTCGTTCTTACAAAATCATTTGTAATGCAATTACATACATACATTTGCCTCTTTTAAAAACATTATGGAACTGTTACTTTGCTTTGATTTCATCATCAAAATTTTCAATAGTGTTACTTGTTATTTCTTTTAACTGATCCAAGGTAAAGGTTTATTCATTCATCTTATCACTTAAGATCGACTCTTGATGTGAATTAATAGTTTGCTATTAGTTTTTGTGCCTGTTGGTTAAGGTGTTTTTGTTGCTGAGTACTTAACTATTGATTCACCTACAAGAGTAGGAAATATCTTTAGTACAAAAATAAAACACTAAATTTGCTTCAGGGCCCTTGATCTTAGTACTCTTTTTCAATCTGTTCCATTTTTCTTGCTTTGTGATTAACAAATTTACTCTGCTACTTTTCCTTTTGCAATGTTTTTCATGCAAGCTTGTTACCATACGGAATCTGATTCATAACTGTTTTACTTTTGTTTTGTCTTTATCAGTCCACATTGCTGTAACTGTTTAATCATGCTTATTAGGGTATTTGTAATAGTGTTAATTTTGATTATTTTTTTTTAAATTCTTGTCATAGGAGTATTGTTGTTGATGTCTTTGTATTTTAAAGCTGCCATCTTTTATTTACCGATGACTGACTAGCTTGTATGTGTCCTCACTGCAGAGCTTTTGTGTATTTTTTACATTAAGTTTTACAGATTTGTCATGTGTAAGAACATTTCTGGTACATGAGAAAGTAGGAGATTTAAAGAAGCCTGTTTATTTATGAGAGTGTCAAAGTACCAGAAAATCGTTTTGGCCAGTTACAAGTTTTGCTGTTCAGTATTTGATATGCTCGATCTCTGGGAAACCCCTACAAATATAGTTCAGCTCATCACATAAGCAGGATACATCTTTGTTTATTGAACAAATATTCTTGTTGCTTATTATCTGTTAACTTTTAAATAGTGAATCTTTATTTTCCCTCCAAATAATCAATCAACATATAACTACTAAGCCCCACCCACTTCCCCCCAAAAAAGCATAAAATAGGAAATCTGAAAAATACCTGTCCTTGTTTCTTTTGGACATAATAATGTTGTATCGCTGTAGGGGTTCTTGAAGGGTAAATTTGAAATCTTTCATAATAATAGAAACATAAAGGGAAACCATTGCTCAACCTATGCAAGTATCAAATTTTCAAAATTGAGAGAAATCATGATGAAGTGGGTATTCAGGATTCCAGGTTTTTATCGAGTGAGAAGTACAGGGTTTCCTTTATTTGATTTGTCACCAACAATGTGTTGCCTGCTGTATACTAGATACATTTTGTAATATTCTGTGATTATTGTTGCCTATGATTTATGTATAGAGAGATAATTACCTGTTAAAATTCGGCATTTGCCCCTTATCAGTCATTTGTTATTGGCCTTGCCCCAATATTTACATGAAGCAGTGGTATCTCTACCAGTTACAGATTCATGAATGTCTTCAAAACCCTATTACAAATCACTTTAGTGGAACTGTCTGGTTTCCCTCTTGGGTGTGTAAAGAATCTTTTGATATTTGGACCATTTTCCTTCTTATTTGTTTAAATTTTGCGGGAAGGACTTCTACACCAGTCTCTGAAATGTTGCTGACTAATATATTATTACTAATGTTATTAAAGAACAAGTGTAACATTCAGACAGTTTTTTGTTATCTTGTGTTGTATTTTCTCTCAGGATTTTGTTTCTACATGTAGTATGTTTCAATGTACTTGGTTCCAATCAGGTCCCAATTTTGTGCCAACAGTGTCTTTATTATTTAGCATTATTGCAGTGTATCCCTTTTCTTTAAAGATGTCACACTTAATGTAATTAATGAGTGACTCAACTCTGTTTTTATGATTTGGTTGAAGAAGATGTCAACAACCCGTACACAAAGGGTCTCTGTGCTCCTTCCACCCAACCCTGTGTGCTGACCTTTGTAGTTCTGGTTAAAGACTGCATATTGCTGAAATTTTAACAGAGATATGAGACTTAATTATTATCTTTTGTATCATAGCTATTCTTGATATGTAAGCTGTGAATTTATGAAAAGAGTTGAATAGACTAAATTAAAATACTATAATGATGTTGCACTTGACACACCATCGTCATCTTAACTCAATTAAAGACAATTTTCCTAGACCTACAACACGCACCACATGGGTACAGACGAACGTATTAAGCATTACTTGCAATATTCAAGGGAACCTCCATCCTGCATGTCCTGCAGTCATACGAGATTAAAAGCTTCAGCGGGAGCCTCTCCTGCATATCCTCACACCTCACACGAGGCTACATGTTCTTCACCACACAACATTTCTCATACTAGTGGCCTGCTTGTTTATATGCCTGTGGGCTTGTGATGGGGCGTGAGTTTAAATCGTGAATTTAGTGTGAAATTTTGTTGCTAGCGATGCAGTCGAGTGTGTACGTGACTGCCTCGGGCCCGGCCCTGTCCCTCTTGCTGTACGAGAACACCAAGATATCTGGGAATCAGGTATGGGACCACCTCAACCGGCTACTCTGCGACGGTGTTCCCCGCCGACAAGTAGCCTTTTTAACCTCGAAACCACTACTTAGTTGTGTCAAGCCAGCTATCAAATTCATCAAGTTTTGATAATCATCCCTGATATATTCTAGTGCATTCTTGAAATCTCCTCCGAGGGATTTTTGCTTCATTGTCTTCTGAGACGGTTGATTGGCTGTTGAGTGGGATCCTCGTTTCAGCTATCAGTTCTAACATTGTCCTATTGTGTCCGTGTCCTTACAGATGGGGTTTCTGCTGGGTGCTGTAGTGAATCGGGTGACTGACACAATAAGTGACTCTCAAATTAGAGATGAGAAAACCGAAACAATTATAAGTAAGTAATTTGATAAGTTTTATGCAAATGAGTTGTTGTTACATTCTACTACATTTTATAATATTTTGTGTTTCAGATATTAGTTCAATTTTGCCCATTTCCAGTTCTTGTAGAGTAATAAATGGGGCAGGAAGAATTGACAGGGAGAAACTGAATGCTTTAGTCAAAACAGAGAAGGTATTGTCTCATTTGTAGTGATAATTGTCTTGCCTGATTTTGTGCTTAAGTTATTGTGACATTTTCAGAATCAGCAGGTCAAAAATGGGAGCCAAAACCATGATATTGTGGGTTGGTACAGCTTTAAGCGGAATGAAGTTTATCAAATGTCAATGAGAGAGCAAGTGATTCATCTCCAGTTAACAGAAATGGCAAAAGACTTCTGCCAAACTAGCACCCCAGAACTGTTCGTTCTATGTCTTCTCTCCAGCAATTTGACATCAAAAGCCACCCATGTATTCAAACATTCCTTCATGCGCTACCTAAGTGAAAAAAGGTAAGTATCTTGAAACGCTGCTTATGTTGGTACATTGCATAATTCATTGCAACAAATATTTCTTGTTCACAGTACTTTCGATCTCATTCCTCTTCAAATTCATAATCTTGGAATGCCCCAATCTACCCAGTATCAGACCACAGCCTGTGTCCCAAGCAGGGAAGCTCTACTGAGTGACATTATGGAGCGTGTCAGGTGATTTAGATTTCATAATCATGTACCTGTCTAGATTTCATAAAGTTGGTGAAGTTTTAATATTGTCCTTTTTAAAATTTCTCTTCAGGCCACAAGGCAGAGACCACATGATGCTACATGTTCAGGCCGAGCTTCAAGTGATACTTAATCAACGAGTTCAACAATTGTCTAGCGCTGAGAATAATCGTATGGCATTGGAAGGTGAAGTTGATCACCTGAAGAAGCAGCTTGAAGCTGTGGAAAGTGAGATCCTAGCCTTTGGTACACCATTAAATTCTATGTGTAAACGTCTTCGAATCAGTTAAAAGGTTACCTTCTCTTTTAGGAAGTCAACAGTTAAAACAAAGAAAGTCTCTGCAAGGCCAAAACAACGGGTCAGATGAACACCATGACCGTCAGAGCAATCATGACAGGTATGTTTAACTGTGGTAGTTCACAATTATTGACTGTTCTCTTTAATAAATTCCTTATAAATCTCATACTTTGTGGATCCATTGCAGGTCTTGTCATAGAAACTCTGTTGGAGATGTGAGCAACAACCACAGCCCTCAAATAATCAAGTCAGAAAGTCCATACAGTTCTGATCGCACTAGTCCTATTTTCGGATATGGTTCTGCTCGACGTTCCGGGCCTAACCGTTCACAGACTCCGGACTTGATGAAAAAAACGTTGCCCTCTTAAAAATTGCTCCTTATTTTATGTGATTAATGTGCCTTAATGTTACCTCTGTTTGTTTTTACTTACTTGTGGAGCATCACTTAAGTTTCCGTTATCTTTGATATTCCTTTGTTTTGTGTTTGACATCATTTTGATTAAAAAAAAGTACGATGTTCAGTTTCCACTTCAAGTTTTATTATTCTTTACATGCTTCCATGCACAACCTAACGCCGCCGGCGTGGGGCCAACTCAAGTTCCTTCGTCGTACGTGAAGAGCGCCACAGCACGTATCTCTCGCCTCGCCAGGTCTCCTTAGAAAGTCCCCGCGAATCTGCCAACGCGTTAATCACGGCTCGCGGCTCGGCTAGACCGACTCGTCTCGCCTCGTCCCCACCCCCAAGTTCAAGGCTGCCGCGCCACAGCAGCGCGCCCCCCACTCCGTTCCCCGCCCCTGCCTAGGTAGGCCGCCACGCTCGCACGCCGCCAAGGCTGCCCCTAGAGAGGCGGTGAGAGATAATGAAGCTTCACCTGGCAGAGAGGACCGCGAGAGTGATAAACAAAAGAGAGATAGACGGCACAGTGCTCCGCGCTCCGCCCAGCCCGTTCGCCGCGTCCCGCCAGTGTAGCGCCCAGCGTCTAGCGCCCTCGACGCGGGTTCCCCAAACCGGAGCGACGCCGCTCTCGCGCGACGCAGACGCGAAGGCTCCAGTCGCCGGCCTTCCCTTCCGCAGCTCCGCGCCGTCCACCGCCTCACCGGCAGCGAGGTTGGCAGCTTGGTGGGAGCCAGCGGCGGTCATGAGGAGCAGACGACGGAAACGGACTCGAACGGAATAGCAGTCGCGGAGCGCGGAACGGAACAACGCGTCCGCCCCGCCGCCACCCCGAAGGCCCGAAGATGACCGCCAACATGGACAACAACTCGGGGCTCAACAAACTGCGGGTAAGGGGGACAGCCTGGCCACCTCGCGGGAGGGAACCTTCGGCAGCGGCTGTCATCGCCTCCATCCTCCGACCTCGCGCACGCCGCGCGCCTGGCCTATGTCCCGCTGCGACGATGAGTGTTGTCGCGCTGACGTAAGACTGCCGCGCCCCGTGTCCGCGCTGTCAAGTCATCCTTGCGCTACGATGCGCTGGCCGGTACCGCGATGCGGCCGAACCTGCCGGACGCACTGGGGTGACGCCGCGCCGAGCGGTGAGCACGCCAAGCTGGTCGGATTAGCGAACCCCGTGACGGCGGCAGCGACAGCGGGCAGGGCTCTAGATAAGCGACGAGCGGGGCGGCGCGCGGCCAAAACACGATGGCCAAATGGTGCCGGTCGCTGTGGCCCTATCCCGGTCCGCCTTGGGCAAGCCTCGAACGAGCCTTGGCCGAGGGGATAATTGGGTGGGAGGACGCGGGGAGTGCCGCACTGCATCTCGTCGTTCTGTCTCTCTCGCACTCCGACGGGGAGACCCGCAAGTGCGAGAGAGACAAAGCGACGAACGCGCTGTTCGAAAGCAGGCGGCTGTGGCAGGGAGGCCTAGGGAGGCCCACCCCAAGCCGCCGCCGCTCTAGGACTCTTGGCCGCCGTGGAGCCCCTGTGATCGGCGGGGTAGGCAGTCCCGCCGCGCGCGGGCGGGCACGCGTTGCCTACGCGGCGCTGGCAGGGGGCTTCCCGCGGGTTGTCGCTGGCGTTGTCGATCACTTCCAGCAGAGCGATCCGTTTCTTCGCTCTCAAGGGGTGGAGGCAGAGGCTCTTCGGGATGGCTGGGCGGGGCGGCGAATGCGACTCGAATGCGAGTGGAGACTGGAAACGAGACTGCTTACAGGCCGCGTCGTGCTCCGTGCTGCTGCTCCTCCTGACGCTGGCGCTGGTGGCCAGCTCGCTGCTGGTGGCGCGCTACGCGGTGGCCGCGTCGTCGTGGTGGCTGTCGCTGCTGGCCATCACCGTGTGCCTGCTGGGGCTGTGCACGTGGATCCAGCTGGCCGCGTCCAGGGCCGGGCGCGCCGGCCGCTGGCGCATCATGCTGGCCAGGCAGATGGCGCTGAGCAGGGCGCAGCGCACCGTGGGCGGCGCCTTGGCCCCGGACCTCTACGGCATCGGCGCGACCAGCGGCCGCAACGCAGCGGTAAGGACGTCGACGCCTTCACTTTGAGCACGGTGCATTTCGTGGACGGCGTCCGCTTGCGTAAAACCCAATTCGAGTGCATGACGCTTGTATCTCACGTCGATTACGTGTGTGTTGCGTGTGTACGGGAAGACATTAATCTTGAATTCGCCCTGCAGAGCGGATCGGGGTCGAGAGGAGCAGGGGCCAGAGGACATCCCCACGTCGCTATCATCCCCCTGGAGAGCGAGCTGGACTCTCAGGTGAGTTGGTGTCGCTCGAGCGCGCGCGGCGCGGAGCCGTTATCAAGACGAAGAGCACCTTACGCTAGCGTCGCGTCGCGTCAAGCAACATTTTGGGATGCATGTCTGAATTCACCGATCGGCGCCAATCGGCCTGGGCCCACTTTTTTCCCACTTTTATTATCTTTGGCTTTCGAGCCTCGTTGCACTCCCAGCAGGGCCAAGGGGCGCGTAAAGGAGATAAGGTCATGCACTCACTCCTCGATGCCGAAATGTAGGCCGGCCCCATCGAGTCTCTAAGCCCAGCCCGTCGGTGACAGCCTCGGCGGCCGGGGCGGCGGGGCGGCCGCGTGGCGCCGTGCCACTGTACACAGCGTGCTGTTCCCGGCCCTCGGCCCAAACTCATTATTGCGAGTCAACGTCCGTCGATGGTTTGGGCGCACCGACCGCGGTGTACGGCGTACCTACTCGAGTCCCTTGTCTATCCGGCCTAGCCTTGGCTGCCTTGGCTAGGCGCCTGCAGCCTTGACTAGCCTCGGTTAGCCCTCGCAATCTCCTCGTCCTATCACTCCAGTGTCGCCATCGGCCTAGACCATTTCATTTTTTGCCCCCCCCCCCCTTCTCCCTTGGCCACTGGGGCGCTCGAGCTTCGCTACCTTCGGCGCTATCTGGGCGGCACTCTCTCGAGTGTAGTGTCTTCTGCCTCCGTCGCGGTCCGCAGTTCCGCATGCTAATCGTCGGATAAGGCGGTGAGGCTATTGAAGCAAAGCGAAGCAAAAGCGAAGCATAAAGCATGCTCGGCGCAACGACCGTTATCGAATCAGTGCCAGCGTCCACGCCCCTCCCCGTCGTGCCGGCTCTGCCTCGGCTCTGCCCTTCAGCGTACAGCCGCCTCGCGCCTCGCGTCGAGCACAGCGGTTGCTTTTCCAATTTCCAAGCAGAACGACGAGTTCGACGGACGGCCCTCAAAATGGTCCGGGTCCCGAACAGTGACCCTTTCTCTCTTTGAGCTTTGCCACATCCAGTTCTCTGTTCTCTTTAAGGGGGAAAAGGTCTGACAGTAAATCACTAACCCTCCGCCTCAACGTGGAAGTTGCAGGTTGACTCGATGGATACAGCACTCTCAGCCACCGCCAAAGCGCCCCTCGCGAAAAACAACAACAAAAACCGAACGTGTTTGCGCGTCGAACGCTGCAACCGGGCCTCCTCGCCCGCGCGATATGCATAAGGGCAGATAGCGATTAGTAGTGTCAACCTGGGCCGGTATCGCGACACGCCGAAATACCAAGTGCAGGACAATGCAGTGCTTGAAGAGGTTGACGACGGCTTGCTTGTCTGGCAGGTGCCTTACCGCGTCCCGGGGCCGCCGCCGCCGCCGCCCTACGCGCTGTCGGACCTGCCTCCGAGCTACTGCGCGGCCACGCCGAGGGCCCCGGGGGACGACGCCCCCTCCGCCCCCGCGCCGCCGCCGGGCACGGAGCAGCCGCCGCCCTACGCCGTGGCCATCAAGAGGGACCACTTGGTGCAGGGCGCCACCGTCAACGAGGAGGAGCCCCCGCAGCCCCCGCCACCAGCACAGGCAGCACCGGCAACGCCACCACCAGCACAGGCAGCGCCGCCAACGGCACCTGTCGCGCGAAACAACAACACTGCTGGCGCTGGCGGCAGGAACAGGCGGATAGTGCTGTGGTACTGAAAGAAGTAAAGTCGGGGAAACGAGCCCGCCGACGAACGAATTCTAGTCAGTCCGAGAGCTGCTCGTGGAAAAGAGACGTTCGTTTGCACCACCACGTGGCTCCTCTGGACTTGGGGGCGCCGAGGTGCGGATGAAGGAGCGCCGGGTGGGCAGGCCACCCATCCGACAGTCACTTTTTAAGCAGCGGGGGACTCTTTTGGTTGGTCGAGTCTTACATATCGGACATGTTTGTGTTCTGTTTTCATCTTATGGCTCGCCGAATGATATCTCTATTCAAAGATTTTGAGTTAGTCCTGTGCAGGGTTAAGGGAAAAGAAAATAGCAAGAAACGGTTATCAGGCAATATAGTGTCTTATATTTCTGCAATAAATAACTCATTTTTAGCTTACGGACATAAAAATACAAACTGTTCTTTGTTTAAAATTGACACAGCATCAGCTATACAAAATGATATAGTATGCTCTCTAATAACAAAGTAGAGCACCCCAGAAGTACAGAGATGTATCAACAGGAGCATGAGGCAGAACAAAATTAATTCACCACCCACAACAGGAAACAAGCCACAATTTTATTGGGACACATCTCTCTGCTTCTGGAGTGCTCAAGTTAGCATTGTACATTATATAACAGTACTTTACCATTTAGTGGTAAATTAGATAGCAAAAGATCTCAAT
Source organism: Thrips palmi (assembly GCF_012932325.1). Classification (NCBI taxonomy): domain Eukaryota; kingdom Metazoa; phylum Arthropoda; class Insecta; order Thysanoptera; family Thripidae; genus Thrips; species Thrips palmi. Next base: position 4,116,900 of record NW_023144624.1, on the reverse strand, counting down.
CATTCTGTCAAAAAGTGCTTCTGAATCTAGTCATTGGACAATAATAAATAAATTCCAGAACAAACATCCTAACAAATTCACAACAAAACCCACTAACATGATGGATATACATTCCGCAGAGTGGGAGTCAATTAATTTAACAGTCTTCAAATAGAAAGATGATCCAAAATGCAAAGGCCAACTGTGCAAATGCAATTAATATTTATAGCAATGGAGATTCAATTATCATGGAAAAAAATAATGTACTGGGGGCGAGTGTGACAAGTGATTATCTTACAATATATTTATTTACAATAAATAAAATCATCTGATATGTTTTGCATCATTCATTCACATAAATGGCTGATGTTGAGAGCACAAAACTATATTCACAACTTATCTGTAGTATATGGCTGCACCAAATAATCACAGATGGCAATTAAGACATTTTTCAAGAATGTCATCAATTATTTTACAGACTTGAATGGCAAAAGCAATTCACTTAACATAATACAGTCACACAAAATAAAATTAGTTCGGCTCAAATACACACACATACAAGTAAAACACACTTCCTTTGGCAGTAAGATTTTTGTTGTTTCATAATCATAACTGCTGTGGGTTTTTCAAAAGGAACAGCTGTAATAAAGAGGAAGGAGTATCGAAAATCATACACAATGATATTTTAAACATTACTATTGGAGATGATGTTAGGTTCAATTGCAGAATTTTCACAACCACAAGAGCAACTTCAAACAAAACTGCTCACATTCTCTTCCATAAATAGGGGGCGTCTGGGCTGAGATGGCGGGGGCATCAATGGCATAACAGTCTCCTGGCGATTTGTAATTTCTCCCGCTGGAACTCTGGGCGGTGCAGGGGCAGGGGCTCGCAGGTACTTGGGCTTGGGGGGAAGTGGAGGTGGGTCACTGAGTCGCGACAGGACAGGAAGACTGGAGGGTGAGTTGTCAGATGCCAAGCAACCTGCAAAATCAAAACTAGTAAGTTTCTATTTGTTACCCATACATAAATGCCATAAAAAATATACAATTAAAAAAGTGCATGGAAAAAAAGAGGAAGGAACACACAGCTAGTACAAAACATGCAATCATCATACAACAGGCACACACATACAATCTGAAGAGGAGGCAATCTACAAAATGACGGGGAAAGGGGAGGTGAATCTGTGGGCCAGCACACAGCAGAAGGCTATGAGGTACCTGGAGGTACTGACCTGAGAAATAATCCTCAGCCTGCCTGGGGGAGGGAAGCACCGCGTACGAGTCCGGGCCAAAGCCGTCAAAGCCGCGGCCCAGCAGACCCTGGTGCGAGCCTGGGCCAGCGGCCTCACCCTCCGGGCCGGAGCCCGGCATGGCCATGGCCGGCAAGTCCCTGTCCCTGTCCCTGTCGGCGCAGGGCTTGCAGGGCGACGTCAACGTCAAAGCCAGGCGGACGTCCGGCTCGCTGCCGCCACTGCCGTTGCCGTTACAGTGCCCCACCCCGAGCAGGCTGTCCAGGCTGTAGGTCGCTGTCAACACAGGGACGCCAACCCGTCAGCCGGATTGTCTGTCACGCCCACGCCACAGATTGTTTAGTAAGTTAGTATCACCAGACCAAGCCCATGCCACACACATTCGCACTAGCACCAGTTTCAGAGAAAAGCTGCCGTGACTGGTCTACCAGGTTCCAATTTTGTGCAATTCAAACAGAAACCTGACAGATGATAGCCTTGGAGTCTCATTTTCCCGCAGAGAACTAAGCAGGACCGCCCGCTGTAGAGACAAAAGCAGGCGTTTGATTCCAGACGGAAATGGAAATTTGAGCCACCAAGGAAGGATGAAAGGGTAAGAGGAATATGGAAAAGAGAAGGAAAGAGAGTTATTAGTGTTGTTATACACATGAGTTGGAAAAGAGTAGCTTAAAATAAGCAAAATAATGTAGGTAGGTAATGCCACGTATCAATTTTGAAATGAGGTATGACATAGAACATTGCAGTGATTTCGATTTCCCATCATTCAAATATGCACACATTACAGTTAACAAGTTAGTAATTTTTATAATTAACCAGTTAAAGAAAAGTATTTAAGTTACATCTTTAATGTTAGTGGTATGATATTTCTACAGACATTAAAACAGTTAAAATTCCAAAATTGGCAGCTGAGTTAGCTAGTTTATGTTATGAATATCAAAGGTTTGACTTACCGTGGTTGTGCTTGAGGGAAGAGGAACGATTGCTGTCATTGCTAGAAGCTCCACTCTGAGCCTCATGGCCTGAGACACTGCTGGTACCATCCCTCCGGGGCTGCAAGAATTTTTTTAGCTTCTTTGAGCTCTGAGGAGCATTCTCCTTATCCTAAAAACCAAGTAATTGAAAGATTTTATGTCTGATCACAATATTTGAGACAAAATAAACGCCAAGATAAAACAGCAGGTCAGAACTATACCTTCAAAAAATCAGGCAGCTCAAAATTGATCTCAGTTCCTCTTTGGTCTTCCAGCCGACTTCTTTGAGCTCTCTTGAGGCCTTCATACAGCTCTGCAATTTGAACAACAACATAAATCGAAAAACAAAGATTTTTAGGAACAGAAGAATCTATTCATCACTCAAGAATATATACCATCACTTTCGGATTGTCCTAATAATTTAGCACCAGGTTTCCACTTGGCAATCAGTGGTGGTTTGGTAGTAGGGGGAGGGGGCGCTGGTTTGGTTGGTGCGGTCGATCCCACACTGCAAATAGTTGTATTGGAACCTTTGGCACTGCCCGCACTGCTTGAAAACTTTTTATTTCCTTTCCCCCTAAAATCCTGGAAAAGTTAAGTTATTTTTTAAAATGCCAAGAGGTTTTAAAAATAATATAAAATCGAAATATGCACAAGGAGGTAGAGTGTGGACGTACTTTAGATTTGTCATGATATGTTGAATCTCTTCTTAAGAAACGGCCAAAGATACCAGATGAATGTTCGGAGCCCCAATCTTCAGACTAAATAAGAGAAGCATTAATAAATTCAGCAATCAAGTTTACAACTACAAATAAAAATTAAGAGCAGGCCTCACCCGAACAGAGCCTTGGTCTGAAGCAGGGCGAGTTGAGGGGGTGGCTTTGCCTTGTAGAAGCTCCTCAAAAACACGATTGGTGATTTCGTCAAGTGATGCAGAAGGCGTGGCGGGGGGAGGAGGTGGTGGAGCTGCCATTAGTGTGGAGGTAGTGCTACTGACGGAATTATTCAATAACGTTCCATTTAATCCTGAAGTGGAATGAGCTGCTCTTGTAGCTGTAAAAAATATTTTGTGCATTCAGTTACGAAAATATTAAGAAGTTAGAATAAAATAACATCAACTATGTGCAAGTATGAGGGCTCATTAATTACCAAGTGAAACCTCTTCAGGGCTGCGAGTGAGAACTTGAAGTCGCTGGTTGTCAACTGATGAGACAGGAGTTCCCAGGCTAACAACTTCATTTTCACTCATCTGAAACAAGCAAAGATTACTTAACATTTCAACAATGATATTTTAGAAGGTGCGGAGAGGAGAAAAGTGACAGCTCCTTACCAAACAGACGGTCACCAAGTGAAGCCGGTAGCCATACTTGTGCAACACGGGCCGCAAGACCTCTCCTAGAGTTTTACCTGGCCTAGACTTCACTCCAACTGTTTTGCGATTTGGTAGATCTAAACGGAAAACTACTCTTGGTTCTACTCTCACTTCTTTGTTGCTCAGAATTGAAGAAACTTCATCCAGAGCAACAGCCTGAACACAGAAACAAAAATGAAGAATAAATTGGAGTTCTAGCGAATCTTTAGGAAACAATTGCAATGTCTCTAGCTTACTTTTGGGTTGCTCCCAACAAAGACCTGGAAGTGCTGGTAGTTAAGTCCCCGCTTTTCTAACAGTCTCTGAACTAGGTCTGATACTGTTTCATTGTATTTAGTCTGAACAACAGTGGTGGCCCCGTCCGGCAGGATCACACGACAGAGGGACGAATTTTCTCGTTCAGAAGTATCTCCAGATGTTACAGACTAGAAAAAATAAAGATAAAAATTTTAAATTGAATTTTGAATTTTATACATAAGTGACTGCATCAAACTGAGGTTTCTTATAAACTACTTACTTGTCTACTAAGAGAGCCTCTTAGAGCAAGGTCCCATGATGCCAAAGATGAACGACTGCTAGTCACATCTGACCGAATAGAAACAGTATCAAACTGTTCCCTTCGCGTTCTTGCCTTGGAGTATTCAGATTCACCACGGTCCTTTGATTTAGACCGATTTTTCCTGTGCCACGGCAACAGAGACTTTCGGCGGCGATCTTCAGCATCACTCCTGCTCTTTTTTAACTGCACACACAGTCAATGTCAAAATAAGGAATATATCTTAAATTTGTAAAGTCTGGTGTTATTATAAGTTAAAAAATACCTTATTTGGCCGCTCCAGTTTCAGCCCTTGGTCTAATTCAGTACTACCATTGAAAGGCAACTCTTGACCAGATATCTCACGAAGAAGACACTCTTTGTACAGTTCTGACTTTATAAAACGAGGATAGCTATCAAACTTCATTAGATTAAATATCTGCTTCTGAGCCTGGAATTCAGAGGGGAAAAAGTCACATAAGAGAAATAGGTAAACTTAAAAAATGTTAACAAAAAAAATATACAAAGAAAGCTACCTGCAAAAACAGATCCGGCAGTGCATTTCCCAATTGTTCCTGAGTGACTTGTCTAGCATGTGAATCTACATTGACAGGTTCAGGGGCACCTAAACAAAGGTGTTTGTCAAATATAGCTTGAGCCTCAGACATGCGTTCGGCGGCATTTTCAATATGCCGGTATCTCTCACAAGCCACCCAAAAGTAGATGTTTTCATGGGAAAACTCCTTCTTCAAAAATTCCTGAAAGGCAAGCAAACAGTTCTTAGTGCTTCAACCAAAGTAATAATAAACACTAAGAAAAGGCAGTTTAAGGAGAAATACTCACAGCAAATGTATGCAGTCCCGCCGGGTCCTCGAGGAGACGTTCGAACGAAGCTGACCACGCGGGCACGCCTCCGTTCTCCCGCTCACCCTCCTCCTCCTCCTCTTCTTCCTCCTCACGGCCAGCCTCCTCATTAAGCGGCCCATCGTCGTTCTCGGGCTGCTGCAAAACACAAGAATTAACATAAATTAAAATCTCCAGTTTTTGAAAACATTTTTTTAAAAGAGCGGTAGCTTATTTGTCATTAATTTTTGTCGTTGTATTTTTCCATTAAATATAATAGCAGCTGGTGGAGGACAATTTTAGAACGACAGAGACGCGCTCTCCAGTTAACTGAAAACATGGAACCATTCTGTCTACAGCTAGCTAATCTAATCGAAGCCCTTACCCATGCTCCGCCTCCGCAAATACTTACAACCCATTCCATAAGATGGCTGGATTCGAGTCCATCGAGCCACCACATATACTTGGCACCCACAGTTTGAACGGGCAGCAGCGGCCACCCTCAGATCCAACTCGCAGCACTACAACGAGACACGAACGCCGTGAGCTCGCTGGAGCCCTCCTCCTCTCGTGCCGTCGTGCCGGGGCCTTGGCTGAGGCCGGGACAATTGGGCCGCCTAGCTCTAGTTGGAGCGAAATCTAAGACTGCGCCGGCCCCATCCTCGCTGGGTCCCTCGCGGGCCTCGGGCCTGCCGCCTCCCACACTGTGCACACTGCCACACTGCCCTCGCGGCGACAAGGCGAGCCAAATGGATGAAACACCACGACGGCCTGCCCTGCGGGGGCGGCAGCCAGCGGCAGCCCGGCCGGCGTACAGTGTGGTCCAGTGAAGCGAGACAGCGGAAGCGCCCAGCCCTTCCCAGAACGCGTTCGCCCTCTCACACTCGACTAATTATTTGCAGAGTACCACGCGGGGTGAAGCGTCCGCGGCCCCACGCCGCGAGCCGCGAGTGCGAGAGAGACGGCCTGCGGGGGCAATCTCTGGCCGCGGGTCGCGGGGCTACGCGGGGCCCAAGGGGTCCCTCCAGCGGAAGGCCCTCGTTCCAGAACCCCTTCCCTCCCCTCCCCTCCCATGCGGGGCCCATTAGCAGTGCCGCGGCACAAATCATCTTTGCGCCGCGCAAGCCGAGCAAGCCGAGCGTGGCGGCCGAAAACGGCCGAGCCAAACGACACCGCGCCGCGCTTAAATTTCATCGGGGAAAATTACAATGGGCATCGTGGACGTCATTGCGCGGCCGGTACCGCCGCGGGGCACGCCGGCCGTGGCGGCCGAGGGGCCCGGCCCAGCCCGGTCCACCGCCAGTCGGCGGCCTGTCGGCGGCGCAGGCTGGCCAGGGTGGGCTGACCGCGGGCCCCGCGAGCCAGAGCGTACTGGAGCGTACCCTCGGTCACCTCCGCGGCCGCAGACAGTCCCGCCGTCCCGCCCTACCCGGCAGACTGATTCCGTCTCTCTGGCACCTACACGTGGCGCGCCCATGAGTGCGAGAGAGACACAGCGACTGCAACGACTCTCAGAATCAGCCGGCAGGCGCGGAACCCGCGCCACAGCCCGGAGCGGATGGGCCCGCACCATTTTTAAGAGTGTAGCGAAGAAGACGGGCATCCATCGTTCACCGAAGACAGAGGCCCCTTGTCCGACGCACTGGCCCCGCCGGCCCCGCCAGCCCCGCCCCATGCGGGCGTCTGGAAACAGGAAAACGGCTGGCTGGTCCAGTTATTACGTGACGGCGGGGTGGCCGACTCCGTGACCTTGGGAGGGGTCCTCACCGTAAGCGTTTGTTTGGGGCGAAACAAAAGCGGAGCCGGCGGGAGTCGAACCCGCAGCATCCCGCGCGCCGCAACGCTCTCACTGCAATTACGTGCGCCTTTCTTTCTCTCTCCTTCTGCCGGCATCGCAGCTTGGGGCCTCGCATCGCAGGCCTCACACTGCGCGGCCGGGCACGCGGCCACGCCACAGGTGCCGGGCGGAGGCAGGGAGGCCGCTCGCTAATCACGTCAGGGAAACCGCGCGGACGGACGGCAGGGCCGATGGACCCCTGCAGCTCGCGCCTCTAGCAGTGTAGCGACGCAGCGGCCTTAGCGTGGCGCTGCCGCGTTTTGTTTTTCGGCCGCGCTTCGCGATGCTTCGCGCTTCCCACCGGACGGCTCGGCTGGCTTTCCCTCGCGCAACGTGCAACGCAACCTGCGTTATCGCGCGGACCGTCCAGGCCGGGCAGCCTTACGGTGGAAGCGACGCCAACAGCGACGCCGATCCCGATCGGCGGACCGATACCAAAAGTCGTTCTGTCTCTCTCGCACCTGCAGGCGCAGGGGCCGCCAGTGAGTGCGAGAGGGACGGAACAACCAAAACGACCGTCGGAATCAATCTGCGAGAGAACACGGGCCGGCGTGGCCTTCCCTGCGCCCGGCTGTTATCAGGAGAGCGGTTTGTGGCTGACTCTCTCGCACCCGGGCGCGGAGTCCCATGAGTGCGACAGAGACAGAGCGACTGAATCGCTCCGCATAGGGAAGCCCCGCACGGCGCACTCTGTCCACACCTCGCGAGCTATCGGCCACCGCACTCGTCGGCACTTGGTTTTTCGCGCCAAGAAAAAAGCGTCGAGAGGGCGAACGGGGATCACGGCCCGAACCACGCCCCCACTGCTGCCGTGATGCGATTCTAAACGGCAGTTCGTCAGTCTGTCTCTCTCGCACCCTGGCGGAGTGCCTCATTGCTGCGAGAGAGACAGAGCGACGCAACGACTCTTCTGCCGCTCGAGTCCGCAGGATCGTTTCGTTGCTCTGTCTCTCTCGCACACACGGGGCGTCCCGTGGGGGTGCGAGAGAGACAGAGCGAAGGAACGACCCCTCGGAATCAAGCGGCCGCATCACTGTCGGTCCGCAGTCCAACTAAAACGGCCACCGGGAGTCGCTTTACCACCAAGCGCCCCGAAATCCAAATCGGCACCGGAGGGAGGAGGGTATTCCAAAAACACGTTCGACTTTCGGCACGACACTCGGTGCGGCACTCGGCACGGCACGACCAGCACGCCACGCGACGACACGACCGCGCCGCGAGCAGACCCACCGCCAACTGAGCCAGGCGAGGCGGGCCAGGCGGGGCGGGCCAGGCGGGGCGGGCCGCCAGCCTACCGCACCGCGCCGCGGCGGGGCGGGGCAGGAAGCGGGGCTGCAGGGACGCCTCTCCCTCTCTTTATTTTCAAGCAGCGACGCGACATGAATGAACACAAATCACGTAACTAGTCCACTGCAACAACGCGCGCGCGGCTCTCCCAGCCCATTCTATTTTAGGTTTAAAAACAAATCGGGGGAAGCACGCGCGACGCGCGGCATGCGGGTGCAGCGAAAAGGGAAGCGGCGTCCAATTGAACTGGATAGGCGGATGGGCTACAAAAGTGGCTCGGAAAAAAGCGCCAGCAGAGCAACAACGCCTTCCACCACGACGAGCATCCGCAGGGGCGAGAGCGCCGCTTGGCCGCTTGCAGTGTACCGCACACCTCTGCAGGCATCAATGCCTCATTGGCTTATTGAATAGGCGGCAGTACGGGCAGTACACGCCCCGCCCCGCCCCGCCACTGCGACGCTGCATCGGCAACGACGACAATCACTCTGAATGGCGGAGCATGGCGCAGCCGGACAGGTGAATCGCAGAGGACAGCTTCCGCAAGCGCAGCTGCGCCACCGGATGATGACTGGGTGATGGTGACACTGGCAGAGGGCAGAGGCACCGGGTGGTGACTGGGTGATGGTGACACTGGCAGAGGGCACAGCCACCCGGGCGGGGAGGAAGGAGACACCACTACCTTCACACGGCGGCGAGGGCGAGCGAGCAAAACAAAACCGCGGGCAACAGTTTACGGGAGGAAAACGAGGCGACTGGCACACATGCGCACACGTGCGTGAAGCATTCCTTTCCACTCCATGCCACGCCGTGCCGCAGCGTGACGCAACAAACTGCAACAGCCGATAGATCGCAAGGACGAGGGACGCGCTGCGCGCAGACACGCGGCCACGCCCCGCCAAGCGCCTGCCGGGCTCCGGGTAGGCAGGCCCGCCACACCGCCGCGTTCGACGGGCCCGCACCGGCAGGCGTTTGTCGTCAAGGCGCTACATCTAGGCTGGCTGGCCCTTCCCCTAGACTCTAGCCCTTGGCCGGTCTCGCCCTAGGAGCCCTAGGCTGCCCTAGGCTGCCCGGCACGGGAAGGGCGACGGCTCCAGTTTCACTTTCGTTTCGCTGCCATTGTGTCGGCGCCTCCCCTCTCCCCTCCACGTCACACGCTTTCCTCGACACTGCATCCGCGGCACTCCGCGGCACTGCATCTGCAACGCGGCCAGGAAGGACTCGCCCGCGTCCGGACGCTGGACGGCATGTCCTCGCGACGGATGGATGGCGCGTCGTTCAAGCGCACCTCATTGCCCAAGTCCTGGCCTCGCCAGTGTGCCAGTAGGCTCCATTATTGGCACCGACGGCAACACGGGCCAAACACAAACACGTTCTCGTCGGTTCCCGTGCACCCGGGCAACAATTACAGATTTGACTCGCGGCGATGAAAGAGGGGAAGGGAAGGGAAAGGAGGGGAGGGGAGGGGAAGGGAGGGAGGTAGGGAGGGAAGGGGAGGGGGTCGACGCCCGCGGGCCGTCCGCTCGCGAGGGGCGTGTAGCGCGTGTAGCAGCGCATCCTGCAGTTAGACCGCTGCAGCCGCCGTATGCAGGAAGGTCCACTGTTGCAGCCGAGCGATTCCGAAGGTGAGTGACGACGCTCTGTCTCTCTCGCACTCTCACGGGACGCCACGGGAGTGCGACAGAGAGCGACGATACGATCCTTCGAATTCGTTTCTGGTCTGCGGCGGCCGCGACCGACGCTCTTGCCGGCGACGCGAGACGCAACCGCGGCGTGTGGGTTCGATCCCGGCAGCCGGCGGCAGGGCAGGGCAGGCAGAGCCACTCCCTCCGCGGCCCCGCACAGCACCGCTGCAGCCTGTCTCTCTCGCGCCTAAGCGGGGCGCCTAAGAGTGCGAGAGAAACAGAGCAACGAAAACGACTCTCGGAATCAGTGGCGCCGTGCGTGCCCCATTACACCATGCTCCTCTTCCCACGACTGCGAGCGCGACGGCGATAATTACTGCACACAATGCACGGGGATCAAACCGCGCAGCAAGCGGCGCGCTACGCGGAACCAAGACCGGCGCGACATGGCGTTGCGTCCGCGGCGTCAGCGCGTCAGCAGGAAGGCCGGATGGACGGCGAGGCAAGTCGCTGTCGCGCCGGAAATGCGGGGATTCGAACCCACTCACTCACAGACACACACCTTTCGGAGAGGCCTGACACGCAGGCGGGGTGGCAAGCTTCGGTACTGCTTCCGGTCGAAGGACATCCTCAGCCAGTTGGGCCGGCCCGCCCAGGACCACAGCGACAGCGGGGCGGCCACGGCCACGGAGAAGGTCCAATGGACAGGGCCGGCCTGCCGCCCCCGTATCACCCGCCCCCGAGGCACCACGGTTGCCGCTGGGGGCGGCACGGGACTCGCCGCCCCCCTGGGGCCCGCCCCCACCGCCACGCAGACTCGCGAAGTGAGGCGGACGGAGCGGTGGCTGGGGGCGGCCCGGCGGGGGAGGCGGGGGCTCTCTAGAGGCCTCTCCAGCACCACGCCGTCGGCGAGCATTCTGCAGCATGGAGTCTCCGCGACGGACGCGACGCGGGGTAACGACGACGCTGGAGCCGGCGAAGGCCCCCGGGACCGTGACGGCGGACTTGGCGGTGCCTCCGAGCCGGGGCCGGCGGCGCGCCGCTGCGTGGGCGCCTGCGTGCTGCTGCCACGCCACCCGCACTGGACTGCGACGCGCCGCGCGGACGCGACGCGGTGACTGAGTCAGGCTGACAGGCCGATCCCATCGGCATCGGCGCGTTGCTGCGGCTGCAGCCAAGGCGCGGTAGCGGCATGGCCGAGGCATGGCGGCGGTACGGGGCACGGCCGGCCTGGCCTGAGTCACATCACGCTCAAGGCAAAGGCAGCGCAAGGCGCCGGGCACATGCCGTCCGGCCCGTCGCGGGGCACAGCGGCAAAGCGGGGAGGGCGCGGCGCGCGGAGCAGGCGCCAGCCAGACAGCTCGAGCCCGCCCGCCGCCTGCCCGACCCCGGCCGTCATGTGACCGCCACCACGAGCCTCGCAGGCTCGCAGCCAAATTCCATTCAATAATGGGCGCGCTCCTTGGCGGTGCGAGGAGCTCCCTGCGTCCCCCGACCAGTCCGATCCCTTCTTCCAGCCTTCACAGTGTAGTCCCCATCGTGCATTCCGATGGCATCGCAGCGGTCTGTGGAAACTGATTGCCTAGATACCGGCATCACGCGCCGCCCGTCTGCGCCCGCCCCGCCCCGCCCCTCCCCGCCCGGATGCCGGCCGTGGTGCATGGTGCTGCTGCTTCCGTCTTCCCCTTGCCCCAACGCCGCGGGGCCGCGGCCCCAGCAGACTGGTCCCGAGAGTCGTTTTCATCGCTCCGTCACTCTTGTGCGCTACTCAACGGCCCAAAAGAGGAAGAGAGACAAATCGACGGAAACCAATCTCGGAAGCAGCCTGTGGGCCGGCCAGAGCCACGAGGCGCCCCTTCCTGTCCCCCCGTCCCCCACTTCAAGAAAAATGTCACGCGGCGGCCGGGAGACGTGTGCCGAGTCGTACTTACCGCCAGAGGTGCCGCCGCCCTGAGCGCGGACGCGGACGCCGAGTGCCGGGAGTGCCGGTAGCGGGGCTGCGGCGGTGGGCGCATGGCGGCGTGCGCGGGGCGCGCGGCGTGCGTGGCGGGCCGGGCCGCGTGCAGCGACGCGCTGAGGGACTGCGGCTCGGCCTCCTCGTAGCAGCTCAGGACGAAGCTGCGCAGCTCCTGCAGGCTGCCGGTGAGCGGCGCGGACATGCCGCCCCAGTGCGCCATGCCGGCCATGCCGGAGTGCCCCGCCATGTGGCCCGGCGTGGACATGCCGCCGAGGTGGCGCGCGGACATGGACAGCACGGGGTGCTGGTCCAGGTCCAGAGGCTCCAGGTCGGCCAGCGTCAGGTCCTCGAGGCTGTGCGTGGCGTGGCAAGCCTGCGACGCGCGCACGTGTGGCACGCGCGGCACGCCAATGGGGCCGCCGAACACCTTGGGGCTTAGCTTGTAGGAGAGCAGGTCGCTGAGGTCGTCCGCCGAGTGCGCCACGCCGGGCACGCTCGTCAGGCTGGCGAAGCAGGCCCGCTCGCGGTCCAGGTCACGCTCGTGCGTCGCGCGGGAAGCGCGCTTGGCGCTGTCCGTCTTGTTGACGCCGTCCGCGGAGGCAGAGCGAGCGCCCCCTTCCACGGGGCAGCACAGTTCCTGGGACAGACGAGCCAAGTTCAGACAACCGCACCCTTTTGGACCACCACAAGTCCACCATCAGGTTCGGCGACGGCAGCACGCTCACCTGTGGGTCCGGCATGGCGCGCACTGCGAGCCTCCTGTCCGGGAGGGGGATGACGGGCAGCGGCGGATGGCCGAGGCCCAGGCCGCCCAGGCCCTGCAGCCTGGCGTGCTCCATGTCCACCACCAGGATGCCCAGGGGGTCGTGGCGGTCCGACTGGTGGCCGCTGTCGTCCCGGAAGCCGATGCCGGAGTCACTGTTGCTGGAGTTGGCCGAGCCGGCGAGGCTGGGGTGCGGCGACGCGGCGCCCAGACCCGCGGCGCCCCGGCCCACCTCCTCGGCCGCCCCCGCGGCGTAGAGGCGCTGGATAGCGCGCAGGACGGGCTCCGACGTCCTCGGGAACGCCGCGCACTCGGCTTGGGCCGCCCCGCCGCCGCAGTCGATGTTGAGGGCCGCGGCGCGCGCGGCGTGCTCCTCGTGGGGGGCCTGCTTGGCGTCCACGGCGAACACGTGGCACGCGCTCGAGGGCTGCTGCTCGGCCGGCTCCTCGGCCTCGGCGGCCTCGGCCAGGGCGGGCGTTGACGTCACCAGGCCGAAGTGACGGCGGTCGCCGTCGGGGCTGTTGCCGCTGTTGCCGCCGCAGAACAGGACGCGGTTCGCGGGGTACTCCGCCAGCGTCGCGCCCTGGCCGCCCTGGCCCTGGCCGTCGCCACCCCCGCGAGCGTCCACCAGGCGGATGGCGTCGGCGAGCACCCGCAGCGCCACGGGCGTGGGCACACGCTTCTCGGCACGCAGCTTGCGCACGCAGGCGCATACAATCTGTACAGAACATTTTAACGGTAAGTTAGGTTTGAAATTGAAGTGGGAACATAGGGGGAATGAGGGACAAACATGGATCTACGACTTTTAATTGCATTAGCTTCCACCAGAGCTGAACTTGACCACCTCGTGCATTTAGGTCTCCAAAGAAAAGGTTTGAAAGTTGTTTATACCTGAAGTTTGGATCCTGGCTGAAGTTGCTTTGGTATTTCAATGGTTCCCAAGTATCCAATGATGAACTGATGAAGCTCAACATCTTCCGCTTCAGATGGGAGTTGTTGATAAGCCCTTGGAGGAGGAGTGGGCGCATTCGGCGGAGGGCTCCAGTCAGTGATGACACAGGCTGATGGCTGAACTAAGCTTTCTTCAAACATGGCTCCTGTCCTCAAATCGTGCACTACCTTTGCAATACGATTCTGCTGATTAGGCCCAGCTCCTTGACGAGGCGTGAGTTGCTGCTGTTGGTGACCACTTCCTCGACCCTTATGTGAGTACTTTGGCTTAGGCCTTACAGGCAAGACATCATCATCAGAACTGTCGGAGTAGTAATTCTCTGCAATTTGCAGTTTCAGAATGCCTGAGGAACAACCAATGAGTCGAACCACATCATCATGAGGCATCTTACTGACACTTCTTCCATCCACAGCAACAAGATAGTCACCAGCTCTCAACCCAGCACTTTCAGCTGGGCTACCACTTACAATACAACTCAGAATGCATGGTTGTTGGCCTGATATGGTAAATCCGAATCCATTCTTCCCACGACTAACCTCCACAGTTCGAACACCATAGTTGGGTCGTTTTTTACGCCGCCTGATGGGATGCATTGTTCTTCAGTGAAGAGGCCAATGGCATTGAGTCATTTAAACACTGTCAATAAAGTGTTAAGGCATCGACTGACAAAAAAAAATCCATATTAGAAAGTCCATCCTGATGTGAACATATCCAGGCCAAGCCTTCCAGCATCTGGCAGGCACCTTCGAAACGACGTTTAGAGGAGCCTGGACACCACAACAGCTCAGCACTTTGCGGGCATTCACTAAACGAAGTGCTTTCCATTATTCCACCACACAACTTTGGTCTTAACTTCAAGGATTTTTCGAACGGACCAAGGAAGCCCTTCTTCCCGACCTGTTGAGTCCATGGTATTATCTTCGCGTCGATCTTGGCACTTTCACTCATAAGCTTCAAGAGCTCAAATTCTTCCAATGCCCTCCGAGCAGCCCGCTTGCTGACAAAATACGATTTGTTTCGCCAACACGAGATCGGAATGCAGGCATTTTCTACAGACTCCAACCAGATGCTTCTCACAACAGCCACAACAACATTGCGTATTTCCAGCGGTTGATCGCCCCCTCCACCCCCACCTTTCCCGTCCTAATGCACAAAGACTGAGAAAAGATTTGGGTGATGTCCGAACCGTTCCGATTCGCAGCAGACAGGGTATGGATAGAATAATACATAAAATAGTTTCCCCAAATCTTCAATGAGGGTCAAATTTGAAAAGATTGTGCGTCGATTTCGCGAATTTGGACCGTTGTTGGTCAGGAGCGCCCTCTAGCGTGCCGACCGGAAAGCATCGCCCGAGGACGGGCAAATGCAGGAGCAGAAATTCCCTACATGGGAGAAGTGCAGCTCTTTATTTCTAAGAAGCAGCTTGACGATTTTGATTCCTCAGTCGGCCAACAGACTTTTAAAATTGAAAAAAAAAGTTTATGTTTGACCCTTATGGTCATTGCGGAGGGACTATCTGAATTTTTTTTTTTTTACCAGGGATTATTGACACGGACATGGACCCGCCCGTACAGCCATCACCTATGAGAAATTTACGGACTTTCGAAAACTGTCACTGTCATCTGTTTTTGAAGTGTTTGCAAATTTCCTAGCAGTAGGAATTATGCCGATTTCTATTTTGTAGTGCAGTAAAGCCAACAAGTCTCTCTCGTAATTTTGTTCCAACTTCTAATTTTAATTAACAATTATCATGTGGTTTTTGTATTTATTAAGTTATGTGGCATTTTTTGTACAAATTTTATTCATTGTCATATCCATAGGTAAGGTTATTTGCATTTGTCTATTAATTTTTCTAAAATAAGCATGAACTGCTTTGCTTTCTCAGTCATATTATTTTGCCTGAACTTGTCAAAGGTTGACGGATATTTAATTGTCATGACCAAAAGAACCAGTTGTCTACTTCGAATACTTTCGTGGCTATCGCCCCTTTCTAATCGTTTATTTTATGTACAGCCGCTGGACTTTACTACCTTGCGGAAATTGTAGAAGAGTACACTGTAGCTTCAAAGAAGGTTATATGGTGGATGTCAGTGGTATGTATTTGTTGACCACTCATTCCTTGATTTTAACAGAGTGCCAATTATTTTGACGATAGTCATGGTGTTTTGATTTTTTGTTTCGCTCCAGATTTCCTTAGTTATTTATGTATGTTTTATACTTTTTGAAGAATTTCCAATTTCTATGAATGCCTGTGGAATACTGGCACATCTCACTCATCTCCTTATACTGAATTCTTTCCCTGTTGTGGTCCTGAGTTCCCCTCAATTTTTATTAGCGATAATAATGCTGGTAGTGAATCACTACTTAGCTTTTAGCTATTTTGGAAGTGTCTACCATCCTTTCTCTGAGGTAAGCTCATAATGAATCAACACTTTTGTTATGTTTTTTTCTGACATTTAAAATATTTTTCTCTGTCTTCTCTGTCTACAGGTGATAGGGTATTTCACCCTTTGTCTCTGGCTAGTCCCATTTGCCCTTTTTGTATCATTATCTGCCAATGAAAACGTACTCCCGACGCATTCAGAAACAACACCCCTTTTAAGTAAGTTCCCTTTTCAAGTTAATTTTTCTTCTTCTCCCATTCTTGTTTAGATGTGTCAATTTTAATCTGCCTAAATTCATTTTTCAGATAATGATGTTGTCAGTAATTATTTCTCAAGAAGAGGAAAGAAATATGGCTTGCTTAGCTTTTTCAATTATGCAAAGGAATCCATCCTTCCACAAAGAAACAAAAAGGTCTTTTAGACTCCTGCTCTTTGTAAAACTTAAACCATTTTATAGCTGCTTTGTAACTCTTTATCTTCCTTGAAGAACATACCTAAGGTACATCTCCAGAAGTTCTTGACTGATGACAGTAAGAGCTGATTTTTTTTTCGAGTGTTTGAGGAGTGTTCTATCCATCTCCTGAAGAGATGCCGTGTTTCTGTGATAACAGAGGCTACTTTTGGGTCCTCATTTTATTTGTCTGTATTTATTGTAATACAATTGTGATAGAATAACTTGGGCTTAAAAATTCATCTTATCTCTATTGTTGTCGTTGTCACTGCTTTTTGCTTAGTCTTTTCATTAACAACCAATCAAAAGGTAAAATATGTCCCATTGCATTGTGCCCCTCTTTAGATCATAGTACCGCGGGTAACGTTCAGCTCTATTTATTTTCATAATGACTAATTTATTTTTCCTTTTGGAAAATAAGGGGGTGGAGTGTGAGTACACTATTAAGTGTGAATGCTGACCGTGTTTTATTTTCTTGCAATAAAAGGAAAACTCAGCATTATCCATTAATTATTTCTAATAGTGTGACCCCTAATGGCAAATTATCAAAGTCTACCTAATTTTAAGGGAAATTACAGTAAAATTATGTGGAAAAAAAGTTGTTAGACAATAAGCACTTAAAAGGCAAGTGATTTTATTCTCTAACATATATAAAAGGAAAATATTCAAAAACAAAACTTATGTAAAAAGTACAACTTGATTAAACTTAAAAACCTTCAGGCTGATAGTTGCCTGGATGCCTGAATGTATTTATGCAGCAACTTTCACTTTGACTCGGTGATATGCATTGCTGAGTACTCCGCGTAAATTCCAAATATTGGCAAAAGTCTCCGGTTGAGTATTATATGAAGAATCCACAGCCTTGGCCCACAGTTCAACCTAGTAACCAATGAAGCAGGTGAAAAAAAAATTTGCAGTGTAAGGAGGACAGTCATCAAGTTGCAGAAGGACCCATAGGAATTTACCTCACTTGTTCCTTTGGGCACAGGAACATCAATGGACCACAAGGACCAACCCCAATGACGAGGTTCTTTTCTTGTGTCTTGATCAGTAATATCAGCTGAATACCAAGTTTTTCCTGAATCTGCTGTCACGTCCACTCTTACAATCTTGCGGCCTCCGCCTGACCAGGCGTATCCTTAAACGCCAAAAGCAAATGTATAAAGCAAATGGGTCACCTCAGCTGTTTAGGAGAAATAGGTCATTAATTGATTACCTTTCAGACTTATAGAATTATTAGGATTCAGTTTGATGACAGATCCACTGTCAGGTGAACAAATGGCTGATATCACGGGTAGCTCTTGTATAGCTGGACTTTTCTTAAAGTCAACAGTGTCCCAGTCAACACTTGGGTTGAACCCTTTATAGTCATTTTGCTGCCAGTGAGAATCACTCTCCACGTCAGACACTACAATTCGACCTAGAAAAATTTTAAATAGATTAAATTTTAAAGGCTGAATATCTTAAAAATTAAGAGTGCATCAAACTAGGAAAAAACAGACAACTTACCAAGCCACTTGACATTTCGAGCCCCTACAACACCAGGTACAACAGCACGAACAGGGTAACCATGATCACGAGGTAAAGGTTCACCGTTCATTTCATATGCTAAGATCACATCACCTTTCGGGTCAATTGCTTTCTCAAATGGAATTGAGGCCCCATATGGGACATTGGCAACATCTGTATCGAGTCCTTCAAACTACAGAAAATGAAAGAAAGAAAAAGTCAATAATTTTCCTCTCAGTATTTTTAGTTTTCCATACATTCCTTATATTGAATTGATTTGCTAATGCATACTTGAATGTGTTGAATGGCAGGGTCTTCTTCCTTCACACCAATGTACTTCAAAACATCACTGAGTCTTGGGCCTGACCATGTAGCATTTCCTATGACTGCATGCCCCCAGTTTAAACCTTTGACAGGTTTGATCTGGAAGTAAAATAAGTTTAATATGATGTAATACATTTTCTTTGGGCTTCCTTGAATAAAGTGTTTATGAATGGTCAATATTTAATTAACCTGAGTCATTTCTCCTCGTCTGTTACCAGCACACATTACTGCAGCTGTAATAGTGACTTTCTCAAATTTCTTTTTTAGATCATTCAATGAGAAGGTATAGTCCTTGCCTTTGAAATTTATCTCTAAATTATAATCTTTCTCAGTTATGTCAGGTACTGGTAAGTGATTGCGGACATAAAATAGATCCCTGAAAATGATAAACAATTATTGACTTGCACCACAATGAAGAATTGTGAAGGATATATGAATATGAATGAAGTAAGATATTAATGCAAAGCTTACACAGGAGTGATGAAGCTATCTGCAAGAATAGATGGAGGTGGCTCAGCATTAAATGGCTTTGTAGAAGATGGTTTTAGAGCAGGATGTCGGCGGGGGTCCTTGGCATATGGGTCTTCCATGTTAGCAGTTGCCTCAGAAGCTTCCTCAGCAGATAAGTTCCCTGAACGGAAAATTTAATTGAAAGCAAGACTTAGAATTTCAATAACTTAAACTGAAAATTGAATAGATTACAGACCAATTCTGTATTTCTCTAAGATGGCCAGAACATTAGGACTCTTATGGACACCATACAGCATCCAAAATGGTTCTATAGATGTTCCAGCAGCCATCGAGATCTTTTCCGATCCTCCTGGATGTTGCGGCACAAACTCTGTAATGTCATACACTCCCTGACCATAAGTCACCCATATTCTCTTTTCTTTTGAGGTGTGTTGCATCACCTCATCAAGGGTATACACTGGCAGATCTGGTCTTGTTTCAACTGGTGACTTTTTAGAGGGGTCTGATTTAGCCTGCAAAACGTGTTGATTTTTATCTGAAACACAACAAAACAAGGCCACACTGCAGCTGATTACTTTCCATTACAAATATACTATGATATTTGAAAGATCCTGACCTGTGTAAAAACTGTAAAACAGAGAACCAGCAACAAATGCTGCTCCGACCCCAGCAGCGAGAGCAGCTTTGTTTGAGTCGTATCCATCTTGAGTGTGTTCCTTGTGGTGAGAAGAATATGCCCTTGTTACTCGTAAAGGCTCATGGAACCCAGTAGAAATACTAAAAGGCAATTGCCATATGGATGACGATCTAGAATCAAAGAAACAATTAAAGAAAAGAATGGCAGGACAAGGATCCTCAGTCGGACAACTTCAAACAGCTTGAGCTAGAGTGAACAGCCGACAGCAGACAGCTGTACACCGATAGAGCGCAACTCATCAAATCAAAGAATTTTTTTCAGTTATTCAGTGAGTAGTCAAAATAGGTTGTGTTTACCGGGCACGTTTAAAAGTGCTAGGTCCTATTCCACGTAGTGTCATGATGAGGTGAAGATTACTGGACACGGCCTGACTTCTGTCGCTTCACTATGTCCGGCCTGACTTCAAACGTGGCATGCCTTATCCGGGAAACGGCCCCGTCAAGCCGGATCAGGCTAATCTGCTTTCTGGGTTTGGCAACCAACACAAAACAACAACACACTTTACCTGACGTCACGGGATGACGTCAGGTCCTCGCCTTGCAAGGCTGGATGAGAAACTTTACGCAACGCATCAAAGAGGAAGAGGGGGAAGGGGGAGGGGATTCGTACTCGTAGTCTAGTCTGGCTGGAAATGGGGAAGTACCACAAGTTACTTGAGACAAGACCTGCAGTTACGGTAAAGTGGGTTGTCAATTCTTCCGAATGTGGTGAATGGTGATGCTAGGACAAAAGAAACCAACCAGTGTTTATATTTTGAATCAAAAGTTGGGGCTCTTTATTAATGTACAAATAGATTAATATACACAGCATTTTGTGAAATTCAATGCTTTGCAAAGATTGCACAGCCAAGCTAAGAAGTGGTAATTTATTTGTTTAAAAAAAGAATGGTAGAATACATCAGTTAACCCTTTTCAGTACCTCTCCGCATTACTTCATTAACTTTCCTTGACTACATACAAGCATGATACTGTTTGTAAAAAACAAATTAGCTGACTAATAATTTGAATTACCAGTTGAAAACCAAAGAGTCATACTCCAAAAGCCTATCAGCATCCTATTGGCAAATGCCACCAATAAATAAGTTCTGTTTGTAAGATGACATGTTGTGCCAGTGTATCACAGTGTAACAGATACCATAATGATTCAAAGGATTCAAGAGTGGCAAAGCCATTAGATCATAATTAACACAATCACAGAATGGGAAAATTTCACATACATTCTGAGAACATAACATAAAAATACATCAGCTAATAATAAATTTCAGAAATTTGAGGTCTTCTTTTACCGATATTTAAACTTAAAACGAGGACAACAAATAACAATGTGAGCACTCTTGAAAGTCATCATTTAAATTAAGCTCTTTTGCAATATAAAAATGTTAGAGTCAGAACATGAAAAGTAAAATTTTTCAGTTATCAGTGACATCCACTTTGCTCAAAATCCAAGAATCACAAGATAATCAAATCGGGCAAGATCTGCCATTACACATGAATTACATTAACTGTCAAGCTCCATTTGGAGGGCTCAGCAGATCCATCACAGAGTTTAAGTCCTAGTTAAGTCAACAACACCACATACTTTTTTGGGATTAAAATTCCTCAGATACAAAAATCGAAGAGGAAAGCACATCAAAAATTGCAAAAGCAAACTGCCCACACAAAAGCAGTACGTGGAGTTCCTGACTCTGCTAGTAAATCATAACAATAAAAGCCTTAATCATTTTAACACAGCATCCCCATGTGAGTGATTACAGAGCAGAATACCATTAGTCTGCATGTTATCCTTTTGTTGGTTGATTCACTAAGGTTAACCATTAATAAATAACAATGAACTATGATTTGAGTTTTAGAAACAGACATTTGGTTAAACTTGCATAGGTTGGCTACTAAATTAAAACAGGAGTCATGACAAACTCATTGCATTTCATTGTTATAAATAAGAATAACATTAATTTTAACAGAAAATAAAATGCAGAGACATGGCAAGAGCCATATTAAAGTCTGCATGTGAATTTGACAAATGCCTTAAAGCGAAAACTTTTGGAAGAAAAAAATAACAGAGAAAGTTACTCTAAGCAGAGCAGAGAGGTTTCTTTTAGGTCCAATGCCCATGATCTTCATTTTGAGCTTTAGAAACAACACTAAAAAGACACTAATTGGTCATGATTCTACAAGAATATTGGGAGACCACTCAAAACCATAGACATGCCTGCATATGTTACACAGTAATAAAATGACTATGTCACATGGCTTCAAGATGCGTAAAATTCCAACTTATTACACAAGAAATCACACTTGGTCACAAGTGAAAACCAAAATGCCTAGCGCTCTTACAATTGAAGAAATGCATTATTAACACATTAGGGCAACTAATACAAAAGTTCAAAATAGTGGGCCCAAAGACTACAGACAGGATTCAGATCCAAATTGATTGACAACACTGCACTGTGACTGTGACAGCTGCATTATGTTAACTGGCTCACAAAGGTATGCATCTTTTTAAAAAATATCAAGCAAAATTGTTTCATGTGCAACAATAAGTCAAATTCATTTGGAAAAATATAAAAAAATATACACTAAACATCTCTTAATTAAATACAATTACTTATGATAAGCTGTTATATCCTGAATCAGGCTTCTTTTTGAGTTCATTCCCATAAACACACATTTGTCACATGCATGCTTCACTCAAATACAGAAGCACAATTCAGCGTAATATGTACACACACATTCACTCTCTCAGACACACACAAATTTACAAAATCACAGGCACACAGTTTACATAAACGCAATAAATTATTAAAAACCATTCAAACATTCATAAATGCTCCCACTCAATCAAAATGTGAAATTCTTTAATTCATGTTCCAAACATGAGGAATAACATTTTTGAAATCACAGAAGAAATCTGTTTCAAGCATCAGTTAAAATTCACAACATCTTAACAAACAAAAAAAACACATTAAGATGTCTGATTTTAAGCACATGATTGTTGAAATAAAGGGAGTTGTATTTGTTCTCCCCTCTGCCCTCCCCTTCCCCTCCCTTCTCCTCATTGATAAAATCCAGCCACCTCAGAAACATAGTGCAGGTCCACTCCACAACTTCCATTCTTGTAAAAACCATGGATCACAACAAAAACTCTAACGAGCTGCACTTGTTTTAATGCACTTTCGGGCGGCAACCTCCACAGCAGCAGAAACAGAGTCTAATACATCCACACCTTGTCGTACAGCTAAGTCCCTCAGGTACATGCGACCACGGTTGTATTCCTTGATTGCAATATTTGATAACTGAAAATAAAATACAAGGAAATCAAAATATGCCCACTTTAGATCATTTTTAGAAAATTACAGTCTAAACTCATTCATGGCCATACCGTCTTTCCATTTATGATAGATTTTTCTGATAGGAGACCCACATAAAGCACTACTTTGTAGTCAAGTCCAATGTAATATGCAGCCTGGAAACAGCAATCATAAGTTCAAAATAGTTTCAGGCCCGGGAATGGCATTTTAATAAGCAAAGGGAAACATACCAAACACAGCTCAGCTAAAGCTCGAGAGGAGTCTGTTATGATGAACAGAAGAACTCTGCTCCTGTCTGCAATAGTTACATTGGACTGCAGCATCTGTTTGGTCCAGTCTGTTTGCTTAGAAGGAGGTATAACATACTTCAAGCCATGTTTCCTAGAACAGACAACAGCTTGTAAAATCACAGCTCTCTAAATTACAGTCTTACATCAATAATTTGGAAAAGAAAGTCCCTTACTTAAGAAGAGGAACTGCAACCTCATCTCCACAGAGACACACATCAAAGCTAGGCTGCTGGTTTGATGATGAGGACTTCAAAGGCCTTGAGGATGAAATATTTCTACCTGCAACAGTGAAAGATTATTAAAATGGTAGCTAAAATTAACCAAGTTAAGGCAACTAGACAAAAAATAAAAATGGAAACAAAGGAAAGTATTCACAACAACAAGCAAGGCTGTACACAACAACACACACTGGTTTTATGAATAATGAATGCATTTTTAAAAGCTCAACAACAATGTGTCTCATGTGCAAGAAAGGCAAATGCGTAGGTCAAAGGGACCTACAGACTAAAGAAATGCAGAAATTACTAATTTTATTATTTTCACATGCAAACATCCAGAAAAAAATTGAAGCAGGAACAAGATAAAGGTGCCCTTGTCTCATGAATCAGGAGTGTATTAGCAGCAATCATCAGCTATGTAAATTTCTATTCAAGTGAAGAGCGAACAGCTTTAAGGAAAAGAAGTGTCACAGCATACTGCACAAAAATAGATTTAAAAAAAAACTACTAGAAATGTGGTATGAACTATGAGCATGCTGTTAAGGTTTATGTACCTAAGAACCTGCCGAAAGGTGTTAATACAGAAAGAATTGAGCCGCACCAAACAGTTGCAGCTTGGAACAGAGATACATGTCCCCAATCTGAACCAGAAACAGAATTGTTTGCGTTGCTAGCAACCGAGCAAGAAATGAGATCAGAATTTGAGGCTGTGTTCCTCGAACTATCTGCTACAGAAACTGAGGCATAATCTGTAGCTGGCACAGGAGCAGACTCAGAGAAAGGCCTGTTAGAAGAACCTAATGATGATGATGATTCAGAGGGTGAATGAGGCCCAACACCAACTGTACCAAGCGTATCGTTGTACAAAAAATGCTCACTTTCTTGATTTGATTTAGGATCCACAACACTTGCACTAAATTGATCAAAGTTGACAGGGACATTTTCTTTAGCTTCTTTTTCCAATACACCTGAAAAGTGAAAAACAAAACAAAAAAAGCCATTAAAACACTGGTTTAATTAACTCATAGTGAATCAATTTGAACATTAAAATGGGCAACTTTACCTGACTCATTTATCTGGGTTAAACCTTTTTTCCCTGACTGCAGTTCTTGAGCAGGTACCTTTTCTCTCAAAACCTTGTCAATGCCATCAATAGCATTGCGGATGTTTGAGAAAAAGGGCATGCCCTGCCTTTCAGCAAGTAGTTGCATTACCCGCTGGCTGCTGATAAGATCTCTCCACTCACTGGGAAAATCATGAAATAACCGATAAATAATGCAAGAAACTCAACAGGAGAATAAAAATCTGTGAAGATGGCTCAAGTACTTACTCATCAAGGATTTCTTCTCCTGCAATCTTTGCTCCTGATGACTGGTATGGATGTACAACTAAAACTAATTTTTGTTTTCTCAGTCCTGAATAAAATGCTACCTCAACAGTCGAAGCAGTGTTCCTTGTCTGATTATCTATCACAAAGAAAAGAACTTCTGCATTTGTCTTGGCAAAATGTTCTTTCTCTATCAGCTCAGGTGCCCAATCTGACACTTGCTGCAAGGAAAAAGAAACAAAGAGGGATTATTGGCCAAGAGACTGTTAAAATACTCAAAGCATTCAGCATCCACATCCTACATACCGGGTTGTAAAATGTAATATCCAAATCCTGCAGAAGAGGAATTGCGACATCCTGCCGCCAGGTCGTAGGATTGCACGAGCCTCCCAAGAATACTTGAGGTGACCGCGCTGCAACAAAGCAAAACAAACCATGAATGTGGATGACAACTAACACCAAACTCACTAGGGCATAGAGCTTGCCCACGCCTCGTTCTGCAGTTCCCATGCTGACAGCACTGTTTCAGCGAACTAGTGACAACCGTGTCAGCAGAAAATGAGCTATGCCAGCCTCAGCAGGGTGTGCCAGAGTGACCCCACCACAAGGTCGCGTCCAGGCCCGCCGTCCTGTCTAAGTGCCGACTCCACTGTCATCAACTAACTGCATCACTGCAAGGCAAAACAAGCCTGCCTGTGGGTGCGACGGAGCGACCTAACCTACAGCCACACACGACGGTGCAGGACAGCCCTCCGTTGCCACTCACCTCGGGGGAACGGGGGACGAAAAAATTGACGCAGGTCTCCCTTTTTGCATCGCACCATGACAGAGCGCCGTGTGCACATCAACAAATGCACTAGGGAGGTCGTCGTCGTCCGCGGAGCGCCATCGCGACGGCGCCTGCCTTGTAACCACCCCTCCCCCTCCACACAGCCCCACCCCCGGGACCGCCACCGCCGCCGCCCCTTCCCACAACCTCTAGCCTCCTTGCCTCGCACAGCTGCGTAGCCAAAGCCGCGTTCGCGTTCGCGTCCGCGTGCCCCCGTCGCGGGCAAGCCGCGGGCACCGCGCTTCAAAATACGAGCGACCGGACGTGACGAAACCATTTACGTGTTTGGTCCCTCGGCTCGGCTGGCTCGGGCAGGTGCGAGGCGAGAGAGGCGAGCGAGCCGCGCCACCGATAGGCAGTGTACCAGTGTACCATCGCGGTGCAGCGGCAGCGGCACGCGGGGCACGCGGCCGGCGAGTGCGACAAACCAAAGCCAATCACTTACTGGACGTCCTCCGCCGCGTCCTGCTCCTCTTCGTGTCCTCGCCATCCCGGTCCAGCGACAGCGGCGACGTCCACGAGATCCTGCAAGCAAAGGCGCCACCATCAGTGC
This sequence comes from Thrips palmi, assembly GCF_012932325.1. Lineage (NCBI taxonomy): Eukaryota > Metazoa > Arthropoda > Insecta > Thysanoptera > Thripidae > Thrips > Thrips palmi. Next base: position 4,091,170 of record NW_023144624.1, on the reverse strand, counting down.
CGGCCTAGTGGATGACAGGGTTGACGACGACGACGACATGTGTCCGCGGCAACAGGCCTTCCCTGTTGCCTCGGCTCGGCGGCCGGCCGGAAGCGCGGAAGTTCCCCCCCCCCTCCCCCCGCAGGCTCGAAAAAGAGGGAGACGGCGTTACGGGGTCGGCGGGGTGGGCGTCAACCGAAGTCACCGACGCGTGCCGTGCCGTGCCCTCCACGCCCACGCAGACGGAAAAGTACCTGGCGGCTTGGCGGCGGCGCTCAGTGACGGGCAGCCGATGGGCGGGCAGGCGATGGGCCGGCGGCCGCGGCTCAGACTTGGCGCTACTGCCCTGCGCGTCGAGAGAGTCGTGCGCGCGCGCCGCCGCCGAGAGCAAGACCAAGACGCACGCGAGCGCGAGCAGCAAGGGCGGCAGCAGCCTGGGGACGGCCGGCGACATGGCCGCCGACATGGCCGCCGCTACATGCTGCACGGCGGCTGCGCGGTGCGCGGTGCGCGGTGCGTGCTGCGTGCGATTCAAGCCAGTCGGAGGCTAGGCGGTGACACGCGCGGCCTCAAGATCGGGGTGACGTCTCGTTGGCTCGCGTCGGCCGCACTGCTCGCTGCTCGGCACTCATATCGGGTCTAAGTGAAACAAAGGTCGGGCCGGGGAAGGTCACGTGGCCTGAAAAAAGGGGGAGGGGGCACTTTGTGCCTCGGCTATCAACGCCACGGTGCGAGTTCGCAGCGTTCCAGAACCAGAAAAGAGTGCGTTTCGGGCGTGGGAGCGCGACGACAGGAGGCGAGCCCGGCCAGCTCGTCACAAGACTCGAAAGGCGCCGAGCCAGCCTGCCTCCGTCATCGAGTCCGAGTCCTTGGAAGAGATGAATACTGCGACGAGCCGTTTCCGGGAAAGGAGGGGGCGCGGCTCTCCAGGCTGTCCACTCGCGGCAGTGGAGTGGAGACCCATCGAACGCCGATGCGCTTTATTCAATAATTCACGGCGCCAGCGCCTTGCTAATTCATCGCCCCCCCCCCTCCCGCGCTTTAGTGGTCGAGCCTTCTGGGAACGCACGGCCCGCCTCCGCAAAGCCACCTTGTTCCTGGCTCCGCCAATAATTACTTTCTTACGACTTCTCACAGCGCCGCTCCCACCTGGCGGCCTACCTGGCCCCGACCCGCGAAGCGCCCCCCCCCCCCCTACACACACACACTCATTACGTCCACTGCATTTCCACGATGACCGCCTCGCGTCAACACGCGAACGACAAAACAACCAACTCACCCCTTTGCTGCGCGCTTCAGCTCCTTGGCGAACAGGGAGAACTCCTCGTAGGTGAGAAACGCCGGCTCGGTGCGCTGGGCGCGCTGCTGGGCGCACCGCAACATCTCGACCACTGGAATCAAGCAAACACCACATTAACACATTTCAGAGCGTTCACTTCCGAGTTTCCCCCGCGCGAGCGTCGTACCCAAAACGAGAGCTATCGCAGAAGTCGATTCTGGGCGCGACTCAGCAGACCGACTGGATTCGGCGGGCTTGGCTCGTCTTCTCTGCGAAGCACCACGATGCATGCTCTCTGCTCTGTCGCAGAATACAGACTAACACACGAGACGCCACGTGAGTGCGACAGAGCGACAAAAACGACTTTCCGAACGAGTCTCGCGTTCCGCCTCGGTCCGGGGAGAGTGACTCGCATACGACCGCAATCGCTCCAGCGCGAGTGACCACCACTACTCATACTCCTGCAGACTGATTCAGAGAGCCTGTACCGTCGCTCTGTCTCTCTCGCACTCAAGGGGCGTCCCCTATAGGTGCGAGAGAGACAGCACGTCTCTCGGAATGAGTCTGCCGCGCTGGCGGCGAGGCGCTGACGCGGAGCGCCGTGCGGAGAGCGGATAGGCAACCCGGTCCTCAGCCCTGCGCAGCGGGCGGGAAACGCAGGCGCTTCGCCGCGCTTGGCCGATTCCGAGCGCTGCTTTCGTCGCTGTCTCCCTCCCACTCGCAGGGCGTCCCGCAAGGGCGCGAGAGAGACAGCGACGAGAGCAGTGCTCGGAATCAGCCTCAAGGGTCCCCACTCAGCAGCGTGATTCCGAACGTTCCGAACAGCGGTTTCGCCACTGGGGGGTCGGGCTGACGAGAGTGCGAGAGAGAGACGGGAGCGACGAGGCACTTTTTGGAATCGCTCTGCGCCGCTCTGCGCCGCTCTGCGCAGGACGCCGTGAATCAGTTTCCAAACTTGCGCCGCTTGCACCGCTTGCGCCACTGGCGGCCACGGGGACCGACGGGGACCGTAGTGGCGCGTGCGTGTTTACTGTTTACTACACGGCGCCACGTGCGGCGAGGTGTGGCGTGGCGTGGCGTGGCGTGGCGTGGCGTGGCGGGGCGGGCCGGCGGGCGGGGCGGGGCGGGCCGTCAGGCGGAAGTCCCGAGAACTGCCCACTGTCGCGTTTTCCGCGGCGACAAAGCCAAAACAGCGAAAGGCGAGCCGCTGCCCCGATGCCGCCAACCGCCAAGGCGCGCCGCTTCATTCATAGAGCCCTTCTCCGCCAGGCTCTGGGCCGGACCGCCGCGACGCCCCACCAGCATTGGCCCCCGCCAGCACGCGACCGGGCGACGCTGCAGGCTGCAGCAGGGACTGTACCTCGTCCCGTCCCGCCACGCGCGCGCGCAGTATGTACGTATTGGCCATCAAGTCGATCTTGTTTCGCGTCGTTTCGCAACGCGTTTCGCGGCAGTGGACAAGGGCCCGGCGACGACGACGCGACTGGCCAATCGGAGTGCTCACCGTACTCCTGCGTGCTCCTCCGGGCGGCGGGGCGCTGCTGCCGCTGCTGCTGCTGCTCGCTGCACGGCGCCATACCGATCTCGGCTCTAGGCGCGACAAGGCCCACCACCACACTGCCGCCGGCCACGCGCGGGGAAGACTTAAATGCACCAGGCGCCGGACAGGCCGGACGGGGCACCCCCGCGGCACGGACTCACGGACAGGCACGCCGATAGGGAGGGATGTTGATGCTGCCGCCACGCCGCGCTCAGACACTGTGTTGTCCGACTTGAAATGGAATCGCCCATGAAATGGTGGACGGAGCCTCTAGCACAGCGAGCCGGCCAGAGATAAGCGGCGTTCCGATTATCGGCGCACTCTGTCATTCCCCAAAACGGCAGCCTCGCATCATTTCGGGCCGATGCGGTGTGCGATACTGCGCCGGGCAGATGAGGGGGTCGCTGCTGCCTCCTCCCCCCCCCTCCCCCGCCCCCTTTCCCCTCCCCGCACTCCGCACGCGACTCACCTTCCAACTTGGAGGGGTAGAGCTGCAAGTCGTTGAACAGCTGCTGCACTTTCTCCGACGGGATGTAGGCGCTGGCCCCGACCCTCCCCGACCAGGCGGAGTACAGCTCCCTGCAAGCATCACAGTGTACCAGGTCAAACTTCCACCGCGAAAACAAAAGTCGCGCGTCATGCGCCGCGGCCCTACACCATGGGCCGCGGCGATACCCCACGCCGCGGGGAACGAAGCGGCTGCTAATTTTTGCCCCCCTCCCCTCCCCGCCGCGTCCGCCGCGCGATATACCGACCGAAGCCAATGCGCGACAGTTGCCGACACCCGCGAGAAGGGGGACCGGGGGGGGGGGGGTTAAGACGGGCTGCTCGAAACTTGCCGCTCATTCCCCGAAGCGAGGCCACTTTCCTCGGAATCCGCGCGAGGACGGGGACGAGACGCGGCGACGGGGCCTCGCCGACTTCGCCGCACGGCGGCTTCCCTCGCCTTCCAGACAGCCCGCGGGTCCTGGCTCTCCTAGCTGGTCCCAGCCCCGCTCGCCGCGCGGCCTATCCTCACCGAGCAGCTTTGTGAAAAGGCGACGGGCTGCATGGCCGTGACTGCGTGCTGCAGGGAGGGCATGGCAGCGAGCCTCCCTGGGCCCTGGCAGCATCCTGGTGGCATCCTGGCGGCCTGCAGCGGGAGCGGGGTCATCCGCCACCCGGCCGGCGGCTGGCTGGGCGTTGGGCGCACCGAAGTGACCATGACGTCACCGCTCGTCGCGGACGTGATGTCACCTGGTGGCGCGGCACGGCGTCTACACGCTTGGCAACGACAGGCGGCGCGCCCGGCCGGCCGTACGTACGTACTGGTACACCCACTCCAACAGCACGAGGAGGACCAAGAGGAGGACCGCTGAGGCCCACCGCGCGAACCGCGCGCCGCGAGTGTGCGTGTCTGCGTGTGCGCCTGCCTGTCTGTGTCCGTCCGTTCGCCTCCCACCTGCAGCTCGTAGTGCGTGTGCTAATTCCATAATTTCAGCGGAGCACACATCGACACATCGAGCGCGTTCAGGTCAAACGTGAATCCAGCGGAGGCAGGGGGATGTGGATAATTACCCCCTCCTTGGACACTAGGTAGGCCGGCTGTAAGGTAGACAGCACTGCTTTGTCCCTGCAAGTAGACAGAAAGCTATAAACCACCTCCCCGTGCTTAGGATCCGCACCTGCGAGCGGTGGCGGTGGCGCGCGCAGCGTCCAGCAGCGTCCCCGTCCGTCCGACCGCCACACCCTTCTCCTCACCCCTTGCGTCGAGGAGGCCGTGGGCGCCGCCGGGGTCCGTAGCCTCATTCGGCGCGCCGGCCAAAGGCCAGCTTCAGCTCGGCGGCCTAATTGATGCAGACCCGGCACCGTGTTTACACCAACACGGAGTCGTTGCGCCCCCGCGGCCCCGCGGTGCGGCATGCTGGCACGGCCGCCCACGGCGGCGCGTTGACACGGCCATGCCCGCCGCCACGCGCCACGCCGAGCCACGCGGAGCCACGCGCCTCTCTGGCCCCAGTGCAGTGCATACAGCCAGACAGCGGCCGCGCCGCGCAGGGTGCGCGTGATACGCGTGATTAGCAATCGCAGCGCCGCCCGCGTGGCCCGCGTCCCGACCGCCATCGCCGTGCCCAATCTAGCGCACCGCCAGGCCGCCACTGCATTCCGGGTCCGGCCGGCCGGCTGCTCAGGATCATCACGATCATCTTTGCGTCCGCCATGGCGGCAGCGGTCGCATCGGGCACCTGCAGATTCATTCCGAGAGCCGTTTTCCCTACTTTTTCGTCGCTCTGCCTCTCTGGAGACTTAAGTGCGAGTGAGATAGAGCGACGAAAACGACTCTCGGAATCAGTTTGCTGATGCACACCACCACCAGCACCACCGCCACAGCCACCCCGCTGCCCTTGCGGCGCCCCCTGCCGTCCACAGCCCACAGCCCGCGGCGCGGCGGCGATGGACTGACGGCCAGCCGGCGCCGTTGTTCCGAAAGGCGCGCCTCGGAAGCAGCAGAAAGGAACGGCTGCGCCCGGGGGCTTGACCCAGGCAGGACCCCGGCAGGACCAGGGCGGGGCTGTCGCGGCCGACGCCGACCTTGGCGGTGGGCCAGGAGGCCGGGGGCAGGCTTGGAGGCAGGCCCGGCAGGCCCGGCAGGCCGACCCCAATAAAGCCAATTTATTCCCGACCGCGCCGATATTTCCGCTCTTGAGGCGCGGCCAGCCGGGCAGCCGGCCCGCCAGCAAGCCCGCCTTCCGCCCTGGCCGCGGCCACCGAGGCCCTGCCGCACTACGGCCCCCTCCAAGGCGCAGCGAGACACCGAGACCGGGCCGCACTCCATTACTCACAACATACGCACACGCAGCGCCGCGACGGGCCGCGCCGGGTTCACGGCCCACCAGGACACGACAGGCGCGGCAGCGCGGCAGGCCGGCGCACCGGTAAGTCACGGCGCGGCCACCAAAACGACAGCAAAGCGAGCAAAGCAGCGACAGCGCGGCGGCCACGGCGTGCCGTTGGCGGGGGCTTGACCAGGCTTGACCAGGCTTGACCTGCCGCGGTCAGGCGGCCAGCCTTTCGGCTTTCGCCGCCTTCCGCGCGCGGGGCGGGAATGCACGGCGCCCGGCGCGGCCGCGAGTCCTGGCTGGGCGATGCCCCGGCCCGCTCAAGGTCCCCAGGCCCCGCCGCGCCGCCTGCTGTTAAAAACAACAGCACGGGATATACTTTTCATCCAAGCGTGCGGCCTTCTCGCGGCTCGACCGCGCCCCGCCCCGCCATGGCGCGCCACCGCGAAAAAACAAACGACATCCCATTCCCTTATTCGCGCAGGACGCGGCGCTTTCCGGAAAAACGAAAACACGCCGGTCGCGCCAACTACGGCAGGGACGGCAGGCGGGTCGCGGCCCGGCGGCCCTGGGAGTCGCGGACACGTCGCGGACCGCGGCAGCCGTTCCCACACTGCAGTCCGGCGGGAAGGGACGTCGCGCTGGGGTCAGCGGAACCCGACGAAACGCGCGCGAACGCGGGCAATCGTTCAGACCATTGCCAGCATCACATTCCGCAACGACTTCCGTCCGGTCCGGAAAAGGGAAGGGGAGGAAGGGGGCAGGATGTGGGGTGGAATCAGGAGAAACGCGGCGGAAAGGGGTGGGGCAGGCAGGGCATGCAGGGCGGAGCGTGCGCCGTCAGCTCGCCGTCTCGGCTTTCTGGACTACGGTGCTGACGGCTTGCTGACGCGGCTACGGCATCGGCGTAGTGCCAATCTTTCATTCAATGGCCGTAAACTCGGACTCTCTCGCGGGGCACGTCGACGACGTCAACACGGTGGCGGCCTCGCTGCCCTACGGAGGTCCCGCCGAAAACAAACTTTAGAAACATCTTTTTCTCTTCAAGTACGAGCGCCGAAAAAGCGACCGCAGCCAGGGTTTATCTGCGAGGACGAAGCAGCGAAGCGCATTGATAACGAGTCCACCAATCAGAGAAAAGCAACAGGCACAGCAACGCACACACACAGACACAAAGTGTACCTCTAGTCCAGGAGGCTCATCACGACGACCCCTAAGAAGCACCAGCAGCCCATCTGGAGGCAGCACGCCAGTCTGCAGCGGGGCACGGCCACCAGCGACCTACGCATTGTGGACCAGGATCGGCAACGTGCGCTGGGGAATGGGAAGATGGATGTTTTCCCAAAGCTCGGTTTGAGGGCCGCGCTAGGCGACGCAAGGAGTAGCAGCGTCTCGGAGGGCTAGGCTGGAGACAGGGCTGGGCGCACGGCGCGGGGTCCGCGAACAGAGCACGGCGACTGAGGCCTCGGGTCTCGCGCCCCGCGATGCGCCCGCTGCGATAAGGAGTGATAGCTATCCTATCGGGCCGCACACACGGCACGCCGTGCCACGCCGCGCCGCGGCAACCAGATAGACGCGCAAAACTTGCCCACCAAAATATTTTTTTCGCCGCGGGCCGCGTATGCATGTTGCCCCCCTAAAAATAGAGCCGCGGCGCTAAAGCCGCCACCACCGCGCACAGAGGGGCGCGCTAGCCCGCTGCCTAGCCGCGCTCGCACACGCCCCGCGTGCACCTGGCGCCCTCAGCAGCCCTGCTCGCTGTCTCTATCGCACGCATAGCAAATGGCCCACGAGTGCGAGAGAGACAAACACCCCGCCGCGCCGTCCAGAGACAGCCCAGCCGACTGAATCCGACAGACATTTCCGTCGCTCTGTCTCTCTCGCGCTTTAACGGGACAGCCGGCGAGTGCGAGGGAGACACAGCGACGAAAACGACTCTGTTGCCAGACTCACCCGAAGGCGCGGCGCGGCCCCCCGAAGGGTCCCGCGAAGGGCCCCGCGAAGCGACGCATCTCGACCGCAACGACTGCCACACTGTCACGCCGGACACGCGGAGCACGCGGACTCAAGCCCGGACGCCTGGACACTGCGACGGTGGGGACGGCGGACCACCGGCACGGCCCGTCACGGCACTACTACAGACGGACAGCGGCCGGCGTGGTTCCACGCGGTTCCGCGCTCTCCGGCGGGGCTCCGCGCGCCGCAGGGCACGTCCTGCAGTGCACATGCAGCGAAATCCATCCCCCTTCCCCACCACCGAGCTCGCCGCCGGTGCCGGAAAGCTGGCTGGTTTCCTCCCCGAGCAGAGGGAGACGCCCCATTGACGGTCTCCACTTTCACCGCCACCACCCCGACGTGGCACGGCGCACGGCGGCACGGCGGCGAGTCAGGTCGAAAGGCCCGTGGCTGCCCGTGGCTGCCCGTGGCGGGGCACTGCGTGGGCCGCGAATCGCACCAATCCCACACACGCGCCGCAATCGCCGCCATCTGTTGTCCAGGAATCCGCTACGCCACTACGCCGCGCCACAGTGCGCCGCACCTGACGGCGGAGGAGACTTGGAAATCCAGACGGAATTCGATCCGGAGGGGGCGGAACACAGTCGCCGAGGCGGCACGCGCGGCCAAGCGGGTGGCTCTGTGGGCAAGCCAGGCAAGCCTTGCTAGTTTTGCCGGACTGGAGGTTTCCGACGGGAGGGGTGCGACCAACCATCAGCGCCGTCGGTCCTTTCCCCTTTGCGTCGCCACGAAGACCCCGCGAAAGCCGCGAAAGCAGAAACCGCTGGAAACACTTTGGCCGGCCGGCACTCATGGGCACTCCCTGCCGCCAACCCCTTCTCCGGAACGGTGCTTCCCTGAAAGTACTTACATGATGACTGCGGGCGGAAAGTATCCAAAACAGGCGAGTCACAAACGGGAGCACACGCACATACACGACACGACACGCACACACGCGCACGCAGTGTTACCTGGCGATCCTGGCCGTGCGCCGCGTCACGGGTGGCCGCGCCATGGCGCTGAGGTCAGGACTGGCGCTGGAAGCGCTGGACAGCTGCGGCGGCTCCGGAGACGTAGACGACCAGCACGTCGAGGAGGAGGAGGAGCAGGAGGAGGTGGAGGCGAAGGACGAGGCGGACGCGATGGAGGAGGAGGAGGAAGCGGTGGAGCCGGTGGAGCCGATGGAGTGGGGGCGCAGCAGCTGCCGGTGCCGCTGCCGCCGCCGCAGCCGGCCGCTGCCCCACGCCCAGGTGGGGTGCAGGTCGTGGAGAGGCTCCTGCAGGCCGTGCACGCCGTGCAGATCGTCGTCGCGGTGCCCGTCCTGGCGGCGGCGCCGGCGGCGGGGGCGGCCAGTCAGGGGCACGGCGGGGATCCTAAGCCGCAGCTTCGACTTGAGCTTGGTGGCGGCAGGCGCCTGACGCCGCGGTGTCCTGGTCGTCCTGGCGCCGCGCCCGGCCACCGCCCCCGCGCGGCTCGCCGAGTCCACGGCGACGACGCGGCAGCGCTTCGCCCGCGTCGCATCCATATCGACGGTCTCGACGGTCGGTGGGGCTCCTTCAGGCGCTACTCGTCCTTCATGGCGAACAACTGCGTCAACATCGATTTGTCACTCAGCGGACCAGGCATCAGGCCACCCCAACAGGCCAATACCCGATCCCATTCGCTGTCTCTGTCTGCCACTGCCATTCGGACGTCTTTTTATACCTTCAGATGCCTCGCAATAGACTAATGGTGGCGGCTTCATTTAAATTTGTTGGGATTTTTATTTTGTTTCATGAAAAGAGAATGTGTGTATCTTTCTCTCTCTCTCTCTCGCCGCCCACTCTCGAGTTCCTCTTTCTCAATAGATTGGGAATTTATGCTCAGTTTATCGTGGAGAGCAAGCGTACCATATGTCATACTTCACCCACACGATGAAACAGCCAGTGACATGTCATAAGCGACATAAAAAGTACGCAGTCGGTAGGACTCGAACCTACGCTCCCAGAGGGAAACTGATTTCTAGTCAGTCGCCTTAACCACTCGGCCACGACTGCCGACAAGAGCTCACCCCGGGGCGGGCCCTCTACATGTCGGGTCCCGCGGCGCGCGGAGAGGGGGAACCGTTGCCAAGGTGAGGGGTGGAGGGGGAAGCCAAGCCAGCGGCGTGGCGGCGCGGAAGCACGGGGACGGGGGGCTCGGCTTGGCTCGGCGCTAAGCAGGGCGCGGCGCGGCGCGGGTGGGGTGGGGTGGGGTGGGGCCGGTGAATTATCTCGGAGCCGGTTTGCGGATAGGACCGCGGGCCGGGCATGGAACCGCCACCGCGGGCCGGCCGTGGAGAAGCCAAGGCTACGCCAAGGCCGGAGGGCCGGCGGGCCGGCAAGGGCGGAAAGGCGGCCCTATGCCTGGTGCACTGCATGACTGCACCGACGGCCGAGGGGACCCGACCAGACGAGGCGCGGCAGCGCGGCAGGCTGGGCGAGTAGACGACAGTCGCCGGCGCTATGCTAAACAGACGCTCGTCAAACATGGTGCGCCGCCTGCGCCGCCGCGAGCAGCGGACCATAAGCCTCAGTACGTCATGCGCGGCGCGCGGCCACCAGACTTCCTCGCCCGCTTCGCGCTTCGCCCCGGCGGCGTGGCTGGCGTGGCGCCGCGAAGGCAATGACTGCAACGGCCACTGCAGCAGCACTGCAACGGTACTGCAATCGCACTGCACCCCGGCTGGACACCGAGACAGGCCCACTGGTGATACCCGTGTCGCCAGTGCGAAGTGCGGTCGCGGGACGCGCGATACAGTAAAGTGCGGGGGAACGGAATGACAGTGCAGAGACAGCGAATGGAGGGTGGTGGGCGGACGCCGGCACCCCGGGCCACCAAACAGAGGCACACCTACAGGCAGAGCTTCAGCTGGCTTCAGTCAGCCGCAGTCCTGTCCGAGGGGGCCAGCCAGGCCAGCCCTATGCACACCGCCCATCCTGAGCAACACGCCGAACACGCACACTGGGAGACTCGGGCCCCGCTACTCGCTACTGCGGCCACTGCTACACGCCCATGGCAAAGACTAGAGGCAACGCGACGAGCCGGGACGGACGCGGCGGACGCGGCGGGAACGGGTCCGAACTCTGTGCCGTGATGGTCGCGGTGAGACTGCGACTCTGCTTTGGGCCCAACACGGCGCGGCCGGGGGAGGGGGCACAGCGCCGGCCCCCCACTTCCACCACGAGAATGCCCCTAACCTCACCCCGTCCCTTCTAGTGCCCCGCCGGGCCTCGTTCCGCCCCGCCTAGACGCCGCCGAGCGCTGGCCGGCCGGCCGGCCAAGTCCGACGCAGTGCTGGAGCCGTCCTCGCCGAGCCGAGGGGGCCGCGACCTGCCCTAAGATAAGGAAAGGAGAGGACAGCCGGGCGACACCGCCATGACGCCGCGAGGGTGGGGCGGCAGGGCGGCAACAGGCGCACATCCAGGGGGTGGCTCACGAGGGTCACGACCTCCTCCTTTCGCCCTTCATCAAACGCCTGCGCCATGCGGCATCCAATCCGTCTGTACGTAGGCAAAATGTGCGACCGAACCTCCTTTTTATCGAGTCTGGATGCGCGCCTGGGCGGCAGCAGCCCTTGCTCGCCGCGGGGTTGGGGTGCGAGGGGTGTCAACGTCAAGTCTGCCTGCCGCTAGCCAATTTCCCCGACTCCGGCGTTCGTAGAAGTTAAAATGTTGACGGTGAAAGCGAAAGTTTACAGACTCGCCTGAACCGAGCGAAAAGTAAATTAGAAATATTCAAAGTTATTACACAGTTTAAACCAATTAATATAGTGTACGTAGGTAATGAGGTCAATGCAAATTAGTTTCAAAATTCAAGATTTTACTGTAATACGTACAAATAATGCAGCTGATGTGACAAATACAAATAAATACAACACAAGTAATACAGAAAATGTTTCACGAGTATCTTGGATAATACAGGAGCGGAGTAATACACAAGTCGAGAGAATTCAGTCTGTTCCGTGTCCCTAAGCCCCCCCCCCCTTCCCAAACATCGACGCATACAAACACGCACAACTGCTCAAGTTGCAGCAGATGCATGTGTGCTTGGCCAGTGACCTGAGGGTGTTGGCTGGCGTTGGGTGCGCCGGAGCGACGACAGCCTTGGTGCCTGACTGCCTGATAACCCCAGACTGGCGCAGACACGACTCATTCATTGGGGCCGTTGGGCTGGGCCGCTCCAACTCGCAAAACCTGCTCAATCCGCTCTCCTCTCCACTCACCGTGGTGGTGTGCTGGGCCTCCACAGGAAACTCGCCCTCCTCGCCAGACTGGCGTTCCCGCAACCGCCGCAACCACGCTGTCGACACCAGAGCGCCGCGAGCATGTCGTCCTCTGGCCTCCGCGCCCGGGCCGCCTCCGCCTCCCTGCTCCGTTGGCACAGATAGTGGAACACCAGAATCTCATCGACGAGGAGGTTGAATCGGAACAAGAGGAATGCCGGCGACAGCAGGTGGCAGTACTCCATAATACGGAACCACACCGTCTGAGCCCGTCGCTTGACCGACGTCATCGAACAATCACAGAATCACAACACAACACGCATCACGCGCGCAGCCCCATTCGCCCGTAGGTCACATCGAGACTGGCCGGCCGGCGAGGGGGCGAGCGGTGACAGGCAGGGTGGCCACCACACGCACTACGCACCACGCACCACGCCAGAGACAGAAGTCGGGTTGGCAGCCCTGCTGCCTTTGCCTGCTGCCGCGCAGGGCGGTCCGTTTCAAAGTGCATCGCCCGAGCGGACGCTTGAGGCCGCGGCCGGCAGCGCCACACGCCACACGCCCACAAAGTAGATCACGAGCGTGAGATGAGCAAGCCGATGTGATGCGGCGGCCGGTGGCGCGCGCCGCTGTGATCACACCCGGAGCGCCCCGCCCCGCCCCGCCGCGGGGCACGGCCATTACACGCCGCGCGACACTAAACGCCGTCATTACGAGGCAATCGATGCGCGCATCGATCACGGCGATCACGGCCCATCGGACGTCTCATCGCCTCGGCCAGGATCGCGCGCGCTTTTGCGATGGACGACGTCGATGACGTCCAGGGCGCCGTCGTCAAACCGATCGGGCAACTGCGATTCACGTTCGAGGGCCGATCGAACGATGTCCATTGATCCCAAATACGCGCGACCCTGCAGCAATGAAGTTTTTAATAATTATAAAATGTAACAGTGTGGGTAGTTGAACTCGCGCCCCCTCGGTGCTGTGAGCAGCCGTGCGACAGCAGGTGACCGTGCGTCGCTACGACTGAGCGACACGCGACACTGCCAGCGATGGCGGGACTGATGGCTTCATGAGCGAGCCGCCCGTGACGTCACGCCGAGCCACTGTAGGCACGGCAGGCACGGCGTATCGACGAGGAGAGGAATTATGCGTGCATCAGCATGCGGCGGCACGCCACCCGTAAATAGCAAAACCCGCGATCTTTCATCGGCCAGTGCGTTGAGTCCGAGTGCCGCGCTGAGCCTATGGGGAAGGACTACGAAAGCAGGAAAAGCCGCGAGGAAAAGGAAGCGAGGAAAAGGAAAAGCCGGGCGGGAAATGTCGCCGACACAGCGAGTCAGCGGAGGCTGCAGAGGAAAGGCTGGAGTGGAGTGGCGCGGATAGCGGCACCGGCCGAGACATCGGCGCCCCACCGCCAAGATGAATGATATCCGATGACCGCATATTTTTTCATGGAACGATTTATACGACTCGAGATAGCCGTCACAGTAAGAGCCGCGCGAACCATAATTTATTGTAAAACAAGAGGCAAAAGACTGAAAAATAAAAAGGGTCTTGCCACCGTGTGATCTGCGATTCGGCACGGATGTGTGTGAGTGTGTGCCTATCGAAGTCAAGTTTCCACGCCGGGTTTTTGCTGCCGCTCGGCGCGGGGTTTACTCATTGGATGGCCAATTTCGCGCTGGCCAGTGAAGTCATACCCGGATCCCGCGACGAGCTCGCCAAGCTTGGCCATACTTCGGTCAGTTGCATCACAGGGGCAAAAGAATAAGCACGCGCTCTATGAGTGCCCGTCCCTCTCGGCGGCGTCCCCGGCCCCTCGACGCGCACCTCGACGCGCACCTCGCGGAACCTGAACCTCGCCGTCAATGAAGCGCCGGGTCCGCGCGGCTGTCCCAGTCGTCTCGTCCCGGACTGGTGATATCACTGACCGACGGGGATGTAACAAACGGCCCCATGCCCAGCCAGTGCCCAGCCTTGGAGGAGACTTACCTCGCGTCAAGTGGCTCCTTGTTGTTGCCGCTGCATTGTGGCATTGTGGCCTTTCGGTCTTTTTCCGACGATGATCGTACCCGTACCAGGCCGGCCGGGGCGGTCGGGGCGGCGGCGGGGCGCGGCCCGCCTCGCGGCGCAAGGGTCATCACACACAACAAGACGTAGGCCGAGAAATACGGCCGGTCATGACCTCCTCCAAAAGACGCGCCAAAAGATACACAAGCTGCCGCGTCGAAGGCAAACAAATTTTACAACTGCTCCACTCTGCGAGACTAGTGCGCGCATGTTGGCCAACGAGCCACCCCACTGTAGGACCCCCTGGCAAGCCGCGCCTTGGCCGCGCGCAGCACCGCACCCTCTGACCCAAATCCGCGCCCTGCCTGTCGATCCGGCTTTGAAAAACAAACTCGAGCTCCAAAGGGCAGCATAGCTTGCATTCCGTTCACAGCAGCAACGGTTAGTCAGCCGCCGCCGCAGCAGTGGTCTACATTAGAGACCTAGAGGCTGGATGATTGATGCCTGTATCTCGCTCGCTCCGAGACGAGACGCCCCATGAGTGCGAGAGAGATGGACAGTCGGTTCCACTGCGCGAAATCATCCTGGAGCTCGCAGTGTCGAGGCGCGGGCAAGGCGCGGGCAGCAGGCTGATTCCGAGCACTGCTTCTCACGCTGTCTCTCTCGCACCCTTGCGGCACGCCCCACGAGTGCGAGAGAGTCAGCGCGACGAAAGCAGATCGCTCGGAATGAGTGTGGGCTTCTATACTCCTGCAGCATCACGGCAGCTCCAGGCCGCTCCAGTCTGGCCCACGCTCGGGCGAGCGAAAACGAAACCCACCACTGCAAAACGGCAAAGAGGCAAAGCGCGCGGAGGTGGCCCCCCTGCCCCTTACCCTACCCCCCTCGGCATTCCGCGTGATTCCGCGGCGCGCGTGGGCCAGTGGGGCTAGTCCTCCGACGGGGTGCCTCGCCTCGCCTCAGATGGCCTCCGATTCGGATTTCCATCGCTAATCGCTATCGGCCCGCCCCTCGATGGAGAGCCTGATTCCGCACAGCGTCTCGCCGCGGTGTCTCTCTCGCCCCTCGAGTGCGACAAGGACGAAACTACGATGGCATTGTCCGCAATCAGTTAGGTGCGTCGTTTTCGGCAAATGCAATCTCGTCCGGCTGGTTAGGTTAGGCCCCTGATTAATCGGGACTTGCAGGTGTCAATTTCGCGCCGCGTCGAGTCTCGAATCGTGACTCCACCTACACATGTTGACATCGTGTAGCCACGTGTTCCGCGGCCGCGACACACACAGACACACACAAACACACAAACACACACACACACACACATGCACACATGCACACACACACGGGCACACCGACACGGTGGCCACTCGCAGTGCGCCTCCAAAGCGCTCATCTAAGTTGAGGTGGTCGACGCTTTGACCACTGCAGGGCAGCTCTGCACGCCCTGCTGACGATCTCTGAGAACGATAGTACAACAACACGCCCTGCCGCCACGCGTCACGCCCTGCCTCGGCGTTTACGGAGGATCCCCTCCCCTCCCCTTCCCTTTCACCCCTTTACCCCCGGCCCCTCCGACCCGAAACAGCTGCCGCCGCTGCCACCGCTGCCGCTCTCCGCTCGACCAATCAGGAGCTCCCTGACGTCATGGCTATTCCCGTGCGCCGCGCACTGGCTAAAAATAGAGCCGCCGTCATCGGCGGGGACGCAGGAGGAAGGAGAAAGAGAGAGGGCCGCGCCAGCCGCGCGGGCGGGAGAGAGGGAGAAAGAGAGAGGGAGAGGGGGTAGAGGACAGGCGCGAAGCGCGAAGCGCGAAGCCGCCGAGTACCAGCGCGGCACAGCCATGGCACAGCCATGGCGCAGCCAAGCAGCCTGCGCCAACTTGAAGCCAACAACGGTGCTTTCGCTTCCACGACGTGCTTTGCGCTGCTTCGCGCCTCGCGCGTCCGCGACCGCGACCACCTCCCCTGCCCCTCCCCTATCCGAAAAGGGGGCCAACATGCCCTCTTCGAAAACAAAGTGTCTGAAAGGACGCGGGGCCCGCGGGGCGGACGCGCGCACTCTCCGTCCCCCTCCTCGGCGAGGGGCGCCGGGCGAGCAAGCCCTGTCCGTCCTGAGGCGCCCTGTGATGGGACTTCCCTGTTCGACTTCCCTGCTCCTGCCGACATGCTGCCGACGAGGGCGGAGACTACCAGACTGATTCAGAGAGTCGTTTTCGTCGCTCTGTCTCCCTCGCACTCATGGGGAGTCCCGTTTAGGTGCGAGAGAGGCAGAGCGACGAAAACGACTCTCTGCATCAGTCTGCGGCTCACGCACTCACCTCGAGGCATGACCCTACACGGCCGGTATTTAAAGAGAACGGGGTGCTTGAAGCCAAGCCGGCCAAGCCAGCCAAGCCAGCCCACCGGGGTCAAGGGTCAACCTGCTTCCTCGATCATAAACGGCACAACGACCGCGTCGCCGCCGTCACTACCCCGCGTCACTACCCAATGTCAGCAGCCTGATTCCGAAAGTCGTTTTCGTCGCTCCGTCTCTCTCGCACTTAGGGGGCTTCCCGTTTGGGTTCGATTGAGACTTCGACGAAAACGGCTCTAAGCCTGGCGGGCACACGGCCGGCAAACTCCGCTCACGGGGCAAGGGGCATTGACAGAGTGGCTCCCCTTCACTATTCCACTGCGACGACGATCGGGGACCGCGTCCTGTGGATGACCGGTGCGAGGGAAGGGGGATTTGGCCGACCTTGGCCGCACCGGGCCGTACGGGCCGCCAAGGGCCTTGGCCCGAGGCGCAGGCAGGCAGCCCCTGTGGCACGGACGCCGACTGGGGGGCCTACCATCCAGGCGCCTCCAGGCTTGACTTGAGTCCGGCTTGGCTCCCACGCGGCACGGTCCAAATTGTGAACCCAACGTAAAAGAGTAGGGACTGGGAGCCGATTAATTGTTTCTACATGGCCTTAATGTTTCAAATGCAGTTGCCTTCGTGTAAACCTGTTCGTATCGCCAACAAATTTTCATCGTCTTACCGGAACAGCCTCGAGACGCGTGCCCTCGCGCTCGAAGCCAAGCCTTTTTGGGCATCAGAGCATCTCGATTTTGGTTTTGAGTCCACCTCAACGAAAATATTTCAAATATAACTTCGCACTTCACTCTAAAGTATAACGCCGTTTTCAGAATTCAAACTTTCGCGCCGGTGCACGGAGAAGGCGGAACCGGATGTTCGCATGTACGTTGCGTCCTGTTGTTGGTTGTTGGTTGCAGTTTTTCGACAAGGCACAAAATCAACCAACACTTTCGGACACCACTACGCTTTCTTGACGAAAGCATTTATCGTTTGCTCAGCTGATATTGTTTCCAATAGCGTTGTCTAGTTGAGTGCTTTGACTTTACAGTTAGGCCTTTAGAATGGCGGAAGATAAGTTGGAAATAGTAAGTATTTCGTGTCGATTTTCGCGTCCAAACCTTGAGCGAGCTGACGGGTTTGTTGTGATGCTACCTTTGTCTACGTAGAGAAGCTAGCACAACCGTCCGCGGTCACCAACTTCAAATTAGGGACCAATTCTATTACATATGCAAAGTTCTCATTTTCTTTTCCCTTTCCTCAGTCGGCCTTGCATCAAGGTCGCTTTGTGTGGTTGGTTCATTCGTGTCATTGTGGTAGGGCTATTTCTAACCTCACATTTCATACAATCAGGAACTGTGTGTTTACACATGAATAGGTCATGTCTACTTTTCCCTGCACTCTTGTACCTTGATGTTTCTAATTAAATGGCTTAGCTTTTCTGGTTCACGGTATCTTTATCTTGGCTTTCACCATGTTCAAACCATTCCATTTTGATCATAACATGATTGTATTTGTTTCGTCAACAGGATTGGGGTACGGACAAGTTGAACAGAGCCCAGCAAACCATCATCGATAGCCCCTATGACCTCGAAGCATGGAGCCTCCTTATCAGAGAATCCCAAATCAAATGGATCAACGATGTACGGCCTCTCTTTGAGAAGCTGGTAACGACATTTCCGAGCTCTGGGCGATACTGGAAAATATATATTGAACAAGAAGTAAGTACAAGTTTCATCTGTTTTCTCGTTCTTCACTGTATTTGCACCATGGTGAGAAAAGAAAATTTTCTAATTTGGTTCTTGTACCCTTATTTTCTGTTGTTTCTTTTAGATGAAAGCCAGGAATTTTGAAAAAGTTGAAAAGGTATGTTCAGTCTCGACATTTCACTCTCAGGTAACATGGCTCTATCCTCGTTCTTTTGAGTTCTTTTGTTTTTGAGGGGATAAAATTACAGGGACTAAACTTATAGTTCCAAAAACTTAATACAAAATCTTAAATCCTCAAGTTTTATTTCTATATTTCTTTTTTCTTAAATAATTCTACTTTTGATCTGTGATAGTTAGTTTAAAATACTCCAAGACTGAGGTGAAAAGCCATGACTTGATTATGATATGATAATAAAGACTTTACTTATTTAGTTTTGGGCTGTGATGCTGCTCTGATTTTGGTGGAAATAAATACTGATGCAGTGTGTATAGTATGTCTTATTGTCGACCAATACACTGGGTTTAAAGCACTCATGAAAAGGCTGTCGAGTTTTTCACTTACAACCATCCTTGATGGTAATTTATTAGGATTCTTGAGTTGTCAGTCTGTCACATATCTGGAAACAAATTTCATTACTGTTTCATCTTAAGCATGACTTTCTCAATTACTTTACCGAACTATAAGGGTTTCTTTCCCTATTGTTGTAAGAGGACTTCATTTCAAAGTCACTTAAATCTACTAATTGCTAACGTACCTCAAAATAAGAAACATATTTTACATCATGAAACTATTGAAGTTTTATTAGCTCAGCTTGGAACCAGATACGGTGGCAACTTTACAGTAACCTAAACTTTTCTCAGTGCATCAACACTCACTAGTATGAAGCTTTACTGCTACATACTGCACCCACAAACATCATTTGGTTTTGTGTTTTTGTTTATACCATTATTTGAAAGTAAAATATATGTGGTGTATTTGCAATATAAATTGATTTTTTATGGTAATTGATAGGCATGGTGGATGGTCTGTAGTGTGTACTTATTGTTGATCTTCCTGATTTGACAAAATGTGTGACTTCCAATTTTTTTTGTCTCCACTCAACCCCATTAAAGACAACTGACCCTTTCAAACACTGATCTGCTAGCATCATTCTCACTGAGGTCTTTGCCAGGCTCTCTGAGACACTCACTAACCATTAATATGACCGGTACCAGTTCCTCTGGAGTTAAAACACAGAATGCACATCAAACATTTGTGTTCCATTTCAACATGGTAATGTCATTTGTAACTTGAGCCTCTTTGTTTTTTTTCCCGTCAAAGGAACAAACCTATTTGCCAATTTTGTTTTCCTTGTTATTTGCTTCTTCTGATACCACTTTTGAAATTACATTCCACACTCCTCTGTTTAAAACATTTCCAGCCAAATTTTATACATAGGAAAATTAAAGCAAATAAAAAATACTAGACAATCTGTCTTTCTTTTTTTTTTTTTGGGTCTTTGAATTATTTTTCTCTATATAAGTTTTTACACTTTCACCCCATTTCTAACCATCCATTCAAGTTGTTATTGCCAATCGGGTATTATTATTTTACTGTTTGTGTTGTGCATCTCTATTTGGTGCTAGTCTTGTATCATAGTAATAATAAATCATCAGTTAAAAAAGAATACCATTGATTCCTTATCCCAAACCAGTTGTCTAGGTATCTAGTGTAAGGATTTAAGATCTACCATGGCTCTTATCAGTCTAATTGGAGCGTCTTGTCTGTATATCTTTCAAGCAATAAATGACGGTCTTCTTCAACTTCCTCTTTTTATTTAAGGGCACTTGTGTTTTTATCCCTGTTTCCACTGAACTTAATCATTTTTAAAGAAATAAGATAATACCTATTTTATGTTAATGATTTGTTTTTTCTTTTTTTCGTCATTATCCCTGCCACGTAACCAACCGGGACCTGCCATGCTTTCATTTTTAAAAAAAATGCAGCTCTGTTTATTGAGTTCCATGGTCGGAGTATTCCATTCAGTCATTAAGAAAAAACAATTTATTTTATATTTTGTGGGATGGTGGAATTAAAAATTACTTGACTTTTATTAAAGATCTATCTTTGTCTTTAGTGGTGTTTCTATATTGGTTAACTCCTGCACGCGTCATGTTTGTTACCTTATCTGCTTAAAACATTCAAAGACAAACGTTTTCCTGAGAACGAATGCACTTCTATAATTGATTGAGGATAGGTTGTCGTAGAAACCTAGCAAGAATATTTTTAATGAAGTGTTACTATTCCAATGATTGAGGTAGAGTAAGCAGTATTCAACATAGATAAAGTAGTGGTAGACTAACATATAAGAAATAATCTGTAATATTTTTGGTCTAGCTTAGAGCAGTCAGACCAACCCAAACTAAAACTTTGGGCACATGTGAATCCGTGCCTTTGTCTGTTCAACCATGTTATGCTAAATGGTAAAACTTTCTTTTCTTGTTTCATTTTCAGTTATTTCAAAGATGTCTAATGAAAGTTCTTAACATTGATTTGTGGAAACTTTACCTCACGTATGTTAAAGAAACTAAAGCTTCCCTTGCTTCCTACAAGTAAGCACATCTCTGTACAATGTTTTCAGTGAATCATTTGAACTGCTACTAATCGCTCTAATTTTAAACAGAGAAAAAATGGCCCAGGCGTATGATTTTGCTCTTGAAAAAATTGGAATGGACATTCAGTCATACTCCATATGGAGTGATTATGTCAATTTTCTGAAAGGAGTAGAGGCTGTTGGGTCATATGCAGAGAACCAAAAAATAAGCGCTGTTCGCAAAGTAGGTGGACACTTCATATTTACTTTGGGAGCACAAAAACTACACTGAAAATAAAATTTAACATTTGTTGTTTGTTTTTTGTAGGTTTATCAAAGAGGCGTTGTAAACCCAATGTTAAATATAGAACAGCTATGGAAAGACTATATGGCATTTGAGCAAGCAATAAATCCCATCATTGCTGAAAAAATGGGTATGGAGAGGTCAAAAGATTACATGAATGCTCGGCGTGTCGCAAAGGAACTCGAGGCTGTCACACGCGGTCTGAACAGAAATATTCCAAGTGTACCACCTATGGGAACGTTGGAGGAGTTGCGTCAGGTGAGTTTGAGTGTTTCACTAGAAGATTACGATTTGCTTTGCTGGGATTTGTAAGTTTTTCTAATTTTCTTTTTTCCCTACCATTTTAAAATTAATATTTTAGGTTGATTTGTGGAAAAAGTACATTGCATGGGAAAAAAGCAATCCTTTGAGATCTGAGGACACTTCTCTCATTACTCGAAGGGTGATGTTTGCATTTGAACAGTGTCTTCTTTGTCTGGGTCACCATGCTGATGTTTGGTACGAAGCCGCTCAATTTCTAGACCAAAGCTCTAAAATCTTGACAGAAAAAGGGGTGAGTTAAAACTATTTCTTGATAATTTTATGAGTCTTTAAATTATTGTGTTTATATGCTCATACCTTATAAATTTTGCAGGATGTAACGGCTGCTAAGCTCTTCTCTGACGAAGCAAGTGCAGTGTTTGAAAGGGCAACCGGTTCTCTGCTCAAGAGTAACATGCTGCTTTACTTTGCATATGCGGATTTTGAAGAAGGAAGAATGAAATACGAAAAGGTGCATCAAATATATGAAAAGTTTTTAGAAATGGAAGATGCTGATCCCACTCTGGTATGTGCCTCTTTGTGTGTGAACTGAACTCATGTGTCCTTGCTGTTCTTAATCGCAATTTAACTCTGTTATTTTTTGGTTCTCTTGTCTTGTTTTTAGGCATATATACAGTACATGAAGTTTGCCAGAAGAGCAGAAGGTATCAAATCTGCCAGAACTGTCTTCAAGAGAGCTCGAGAAGATAACCGATCACATTTTCAAGTTTATGTCGCTGCTGCACTCATGGAGTACTACAGCAGCAAAGACAAAAACATAGCATTTAGGATTTTTGAGTTGGGTTTGAAGAAGTTCCCTGACAATCCAGAATATGTTCTATGCTACATAGATTACCTTTCACATCTCAACGAAGACAACAATACAAGAGTCTTATTTGAAAGAGTGTTATCTTCAGGCAGTTTAGAAGCAGAAAAATCTGTTGAAATTTGGAACAGATTTCTGGAGTTTGAATCAAATATTGGAGATTTAGCAAGTATAGTCAAGGTGGAGAGGAGACGAGCCGCTGTCCTGGAGAGTGTATGTATTTGAACAACATTGTTTCCTTCAACTTTCCATTACCCCCCTGCATGTTTCAATCTTGATGAAATCAGGTGTTCATCAATGTCCCGAAAACTAACTCTAAACAATCATCACCCCTTCCTTTGACCCGATATTATCACCACCGTCCCTTCGGCATGACCTCCTCCCGTCCCCATCCACGTATTTTAAGATCTCGCCCCTTAAGACCTACCTCAATCTCCTTTAGAGAGGTATGTTTTGAGTCACACACACATACACTCCAAAAAAAATATATGAAAAGAAAATAAAGAGCTTAAATCTTCTACTTATCTTTTCTTTTACAATAGAAAGTCTTGATTGTAATGATATCTTATCTTTCATCATGCAGATCAAAGAATTTGAAGGAAAAGAGACTGCACAACTCGTAGACCGGTACAAATTCTTGGATTTGTTCCCATGTACACCATCAGAATTAAGGTGAGTCAAAATTTCCTTCCAGAGGTTATTTCATCCACTTCTTGATATACTTACCTTATTTTTAATTTTTTTCAGATCGATAGGCTACAACATGGTCACAGCATCAAAGACATACCACTCAAGCAGTGCAGATGCAGATGATGAGCCTGCCAGTTTACCAAAACCAGATCTCTCCCAAATGGTTCCCTTTAAACCTAAATTTAAAAGCATTCCTGGTGATCATCCTGTCTCAGGTAGGTAGATAAAATTTGTAGATGTCTATACAGCTTTATTGTAATATTTTCACTTATTCTTTTTTACCTCTGATTTTTAGGTGGTGTATTTCCCTATCCTCCCGCTGTGGCACAGTTGTGTTCCAATTTGTGTCCTCCTGACTGTTTTCATGGGCCATTTGTTGGTGTTGATGCCTTAATGGAACAGTTATTACGAATTGAAATACATTGTAAGATATTTTGAACTTTTATGTGGTTTATGATAAGGTAGTTGTGGTGTAATTTATCAACATCAAAATCTAAAATTACAGGTTCGACACCTTCTGCAGACAATGGACATGATGTCAAACTTTTTGACATGGCTAAAAGTGTTCACTATATAAATGGTGACGGAAATGGAGGTGAAGGGTTTATTACTGTTAAGAGAAAAAAGCGCTTGGGAGCTGATGACAGCGATGATGATGACATGGGGATTCCCCCGCCTGCAAACGATATTTACCGCCAACGTCAACAGAAAAGAGTCAAGTAGTGATCACCAAGTTACCAAAAACTAGAAACCCTGCTTGCAAATCACAGAGATTTTTTTATTTTCTCCATGTTTGTGCCTATCACTGGGGACAACAGAAATGCCCACCCACTACTCAAGCAAACTTTCTTGAGGGCTTTGTTTGAGTTTGCACACTGAGATTTGCACTTGTGGTCATTGTAAAATTTTTGTTTATTCATCTTTGAGAAATTTGAGTTCCATCACAATCATTTGTAACTAAATCACATCCTAGCAAGTACACAATATTTTATACCCAAGAGTTTTATGACTATTGCTAGGGAATTGTACAGAGTTTCTTTCCTTCTTACCCTATTTTCATTTTTGTTTTTGTTCTTTGAACACTTCTACTAAAGTATTGTGAAAAAGCCTTTTCTTTGATTTTCATGACAAGTTAACTTGTCAAATGCTGGAGCAGCTTGCATGTGGCCCACTGTACAATTCTCATTCTACTACTTCTGGATTTTGTGAATGTGTCAAGCTAGTCAGTGCATTCATCTGCAAATTTAAAACATTCCAAGATTTTCCAGTTCTCATGCAGCTGCCATCGCTCATGTATTTTATTCAAGATACAATCTTAAAATTCTTTAAATGGTTTTGATCATATTTCAACTTAGCAGATGAATAGATTATTTAAGGATGCTGACATTAAATTTGGCTTTGCTCTTCTTATATATGTATATATATTAGTTTTCTGGTCTTCATTTATTCTCAAGCAGGTTCAAGTCATAATATTTTTTTCAGAAAATAAAATTATGGACTAAGAATGGAAATTCAGATAGAGCAATTTTGACAAATATTTCTGCCCATCTTCATTGTGATTTTCTATGAATAAGAATATTGACAGTCAGAAAGGACACTATCACCTAAGATGTGTTTTATTATCTGTACATAATGTTGTATTTGTAGTAATAAAAGAAATTATTTGTGTAAATAAAGTGAATGTTTTACATTAAGCGTTTCTTTCACTTCCTGAATACTGCCTTAGTAACTATAGAGGTGGGGAAGAGGGAATGGTCATAGATCTGATGTGCGTCGGGTGTCATGGTGCCATTTCCTTCTCGTGCGGAGGCTGTCAACAACACACAACAAGGCAAAGCAGAGACCAAAATTGATGTATATTTGATTTGAAAACCAATCAAGCCAAACGGGATTACTCGTCGGGATACTGAAAGCTCGGAAGTTTTTTTAATGTCAGTCAGGTATGTCAGGGATTACTCTGGGCAGGAGGGAAGGCCCATTCCACCTTCGCCTTGGCCTCCACGTGCCAATCGGTCAACCGTCGTCCACTGCACTGCTAGTTGAGCTCGTTGGTCTCGACTGGGGGCGCGTTGTGCGAGCCGCCGAACGCCTCGTCGTCGTAGACGGTGCCGGCCGGCGCTGCGCTGGCAGTGGCCTCCCTCGGCGCGGGGGCGATGCTGTCTGAGTCCGCGGCGTCGCTTGGAGTCGTCGAGAGCGGCGGAAGCGCTGTCCACGGCCTCGGCGTCGTGGCTTCGGGCTCGGCCTCTGGCTCCGGCGCGCTTCTGGCGGTGCTGGTGGTGCTGGTGGCACGGCCGGAGGGCCTAGCTTTGCGCCCTCTGGGAGAGCGGCCGGCGGGGCTGGCGGGGCCAGGGGTAGAGGGGCCTTGGGTAGAGGACGGGACGGGGCTCGGGGAGGAGGACGGGGCGGTTTTCCACGTTTCCTCGTCGTCACTGGGGCCGTCCATGGCGGGGGCCTCGCCGGCCTCGCCGCCCTCCTCGGGGCAGCCGCCACTGAAGCGGAGCAGGAGGGACTTGATGCCGTGAGAGAACCAGTTGGCCAGGCTCTCTACCCATGTGCGGCCGGGCTCTGGCTCGCCCTCCGCCTCGCCGTCTGCAACAGGACCATGGACTGTCAAAGGGGCGGTACAGACAAACGCCTATCATCGCAAACAACTTTTAAACCAATAACTGAATGAGAGGAATGCGATAACGTGACCGTGGCACTGATGATCGCGTTGAGGCCGCTAGGTCTCGAGGTGCGACATGACCTGCAGCAACCCCGGAGGGCGTTGGCCTGTTTGGCAGTGCGGTGAACGGCCGTATCGCACGCGGTCCGCTTGGAGAGCTTGGGGCTTGGCTCACCTTCAGTGCCCTCCAGATCACGGCGGCCGAACATGACGTTGCGGATGCGGATGACCCATCGCCGCAGACCTGTCGCCGGCGGCTCGCCGCCCGCCGCCTCCTCCTCCGTCACCTCCTCCGCGTCGTCGTCCGGGTT
The DNA here is from genome assembly GCF_012932325.1 of Thrips palmi. NCBI lineage: Eukaryota > Metazoa > Arthropoda > Insecta > Thysanoptera > Thripidae > Thrips > Thrips palmi. Next base: position 4,065,593 of record NW_023144624.1, on the reverse strand, counting down.
GCCCTCGGCGTTGCCCTCGGGCTCGGCGGCGCGGCGCACGCGCCCCCCAAGCTCAAGCCCCTCGAGCCCGGTCATGAAGTCCTCGTCGGGCTCGAAGTTGGACTCGATGTAGAACGGGTGGAACGCGTTTTTCAGGGATGTCTCGATGGCGGCGGCCAGGAGCCTCGCCTCGGCTTTGGTCGCGTCGTCGTCGGTGCTGCGGTGGTGGGCGGTCATGGCCTGCGGGGTGGGGTCGGCGGCACATGCAATGCAAGGCAGTCAGTGGCGTAGGAGGAGGGGGCCGTCATTTGCAGCGGCGCAGATCATTTTAGGGAACAAAGAGGGCGGAGAGTTAGGTAGTAACTCCTACTTCCCGCAGGAGTTACTGTTTAACGCCTTCGCGATTCAAGTTGATATTTACGATTTTCTTTCTTCCCGGGCGTCAAGTTGCGTGAGAGAAAAACACCCTCCGCGGCGGTGAAAGGGCGAAGGCATCTTTTACCAATGCTCTGCCCCAGCCGCCCCCGGGCTCAGGCGCACCGAGCTTCAAGTGGTGGCCCAGCCAGAACAACACAACGCCCGCAATGGGCTAATCGCGGCCGGCAGGTACCAGCTGTCCGCGCCATTAATTTTCCCCGCAGCAGCTTGGCGCTACTCTATCTATTGCGTGCACTATCGTCCCGCGATTGTTGCAGCGTGCGATGGAGGGGGACGGGGCAGGCCGGACGTGACAGCGGACACTGTGGACGTGGACGTGACCCCCGCGGCCACCGCGGCCACCGCGACCGGCGTTGACGCCGAGGTGTCGTGCGGCCGCGGGGGCCGCGGCCAGCGTGTTGCCATGGCGCCACTGCCTCGGTCTGCTCGGTCTCGGAGGCCCTTGCAATGGGGAGCCATTCCGGGGCACCCAGGCTAAGACGAAGCCCAGAGCACCATTATTTCAGGATGCAGGCAATCCAAAATCACTGTGTATACACTTCAACCTGAGTGGGTTCAGCCGTCCAGTGCGAATTCCGACGTGCATCATGCTTAGGTGTCTCGACTGCACCAGCTTGCACCCGCTCTGCCGGGATGCGGAGCCCCGCGAGGTGCCTCCCTCCCTTCTTCCCACCCGCACCAACCAGCACCAACCTGCGCCGTGAGGGCGGCGTGGAGCCCCAGCCCCAGGGCGACGGGGACGACGAGGCTCATCATGGTGTTGTTTGTATGATGTGCACCACGTCGCGTGGGTGCCGCCGTACTGGAGCGGATCGCGGGCCGCGGTGACGCTGGTCAGTTTCGGACGCCCTTTTTTTTTGGGCTGGTCCGTTCCTGCCGGTCCCGCGTGTAAAAAGAAGCCGTGCCGTGCTGCATGCCAGAGGCGGCCATAGGCACCAGCCACAGGCATGCCGCAGCCAGGCCGGGGGTGTGTTCGAATCGGCCCGCCGGCCGCCGCGGCGCCGTTCGAAGAGACGAGCGAGCGCGGAGCATGGCGGAGCGTTTGGAACGCAGCCCGAAGGTCGGAAGGCCCGGCCGGCCGGCCACGCCGCGTGGGCGTTATCGACGCTATCAACATCATCTGCCTCATCTCATGCTGGCCATGCTGGCCATGCTGGCGCTGGATGGGCCGGCTTGGCGGCTCGGCCAGCAGACTCATTCCGAGCTCCGCTTTCGTCGCTGTCTCTCTCGCACTCATGGGGCGTCGCGTACGGGTGCGAGAGAGACTGAGTGACACCTGTGCTCGGAATCAACCTGCTGGCGGCACGGGCCAGCGGCTGGCCTGGCGGCACGTTGCGACCAAAGGGGCAAATGAATGGAGACGTGCTTTGTGGGGGAGGGGGTTGTGTTTTTATTCTCTTTTGTCTTGTCTTTACAAAAGGGTGGCGGGGGTAAGCGTATGCGAAGAGGATGAGAAAGAGAGAGGGGAGAGCGTTGTTGGTTATCACAGCTGGAAGACGGCCTTGCTGATGGCGCCCTTGCGCAGCTCCTGCATGGCCTCGGCGTATTGGGACAGAGAGAACACGCGGACGCCCAACTTCTCGTAGTCCAGGTATCTGAAAACGTGAAAACGCCAACGAGATGAGCACCTCGCACGACACGACACGACAGGCACACGTCAGGAAGGCTCTTACTTCTCGCCCATGGCCTCCAGGAAGCCGATGGACTTGACGAAGCTGAACGGGTTGATCATGACGCCCAGGATGGTGAGCTCCTTCTTGTAGATCTCGTAGGGGGAGATGCTCATACGGGCCTGGGGCGCGGCCACGCCGAACACGAGTAGCTTGCCGCCGGGCCTGAGCAGGGTGACGGCGGCCTCCAGGGCGGGGGCGGCGCCGCTGCAGTCGATGCACACGTCCACGCCCCAGGAGAAGTCCCTGGACCGGGCGGCCATCAGCTCGTCGGGGTGCACCACCTGCACGCCGAGGTCTGCACAGCACAAGCACTCGTCTCAGCCTGCTGGCCCTGTTTGCCCTGAGTACACTCTGGCACACTGATTCCGAAAGACGTTTTCGTCGGCCTATCTCGCTCGCACTCGTTTCGGCGCACCCGGTAACGACTCTCGGAATGGGTCTGCGGCTGCAGCAGGAGCGGAGCCCCTGCGAATGCCGGGATGCAGCACCTGCGCAGCGCCGCTCGGCGGGCCGGCCTATCCTGCCGGGGGCTCCACACCGCCTCTCGCCTCGCGGCGCCTCTCGGCCACACTCTGCAACGCGACTCACCCAGTTTCTTGATGATGCCGCGGCGGGTCTCGTTGGGCTCGGACACGATGATGTTGCGGTGGCCCATGTGGTGCAGGGCGGACACCCACAGCGCGCCGATGACGCCGGCACCGGTCACCAGGACGCGGCTGCCCATGGGCACGGGGATGAGGCGGTCCCAGCCGTGGGACAGGCAAGAGATGGGCTCGCACAGTGCGCCTGCGGACCGGGGTCACGAGGTCAAGGTCACGGGGTCATGGTCGGGCGGGTAAACAAGGGGGCGCTGGCGCCGAGCTCGACGTCGGCGACGATGCTCACCCGTCTGGAGGCTGATGGTGGAAGGCAGGCGGTACACCTGGTCGGCGGGGACCTTGCAGTACTGCGCCCAGCCGCCATCCTTGAAGATGCCGACGGTGTTGTTGATGGCGGCGGTCTGGCACATGTGGTAGTCGCCGCCGGAGCACAGCTGGCACACATTGCAGCCACTGCAATGCAACGGGGCGGGGCGTCAACGCGATGCTCTCGGCCGTTTTGCTACGAACCGTGCCCCAAGACCAAGGCCGCCACTTACTTGTTGGGGTCCACGACGACGCGGTCACCGCGGGTGATGTGGGTGACGCCGGTGCCGATGTCGGTGGCCACGCCGCTGAACTCGTGCCCCAGGATGAAGGGGGAGGCCTTGCAGGGGAACTCGCCCTGCAACGACGTCAGGGGGATGGTCAGCAAGGGGGCGGCCGGGGGATGGCGGGGGCGTGCCCCAAGGCGTGCCCCAAGGCGTGCCCTCGGGCGTGCCGGCACTCACGTCGATGATGTGCAGGTCGGTGCCGCAGATGCCGGCGAAGGCCACCTTGACGATGACCTCGTTCTTGTCGGGCGGCGACGGCATGTCCACCTTGCCGAAGCTCAGCTTCTTCGCCTTGGGGTCGAACACGATCGCTTCGATGGTGGCCATGGTGTCGTCGCTGGGGATGCTGCGGTGCGTTGGCGGTGCGGCGGGCTGTCCGTCGTGGATTGATCGCGGGCTGCAGCCTCAGCCATGGCCCGGCTGCCCCGTCCTTTTGTGTCCTCCAATGGGGGCGTTGGCGTTATCGCGGGGCTGCGTGCGAGGAGGGGGCTGCGAGGGCAAGCCGGCAAGCCCGGCGAGGGCAAGTGACCGCGCCACCGCGCACCGCGCACCGCGGGACGGAGGCTGCCGGCCAGACAGTGCCCCCTCGGACGCAGCCCTCGGCCGCGCTGGGGAGAGGGAGACATGGGGAGGGCGCCCCTTCACGGAAACGCCGTGGAGAAGCGCGGGAGTTTCCCTCGAGATGATAGAGATCGAAAAGCCAATCTGCAGATAAGGGGTCGTTGAAACAACCAACACGCAAAGGCTACCTGTCCCAGGACAGGTACTCCTTGCGTGTTGATTTCGAGGCAGCTTCGAAATCGGAGCGGCCTCTCTCGCGGCAGTAGATACAGGTCCTCGTCCTCACTTTCCGAAAACAATGTGATTCATCGGATGGGTATTTCTTTCCTTGGAGTAGCGGGTCCTCGTCGTTGGCGTGGTGTTATAGGTTGCTCTGCTCTGCAACACTTGTTCTCGATACGTGTAATGTCGTGACTCGACTCAAAACGTGCCACGCGATTGTTGCTTGTCGCACGCAACGAGTGTCAAAGCAAACTTTCCGGTGGAACGACAAGCGCTTGCCCTCGTCGAATTCGCGCCCACCAGTTTTTCACCTGCGTACACACTAAACGCTCTCGGACATTTTGTTTATAAGTACGTATTTGTGCAGGTGTAAGTTACGGAATATGAAAGTACACAAACATTTAGTGTGTACAAGCTGTAAGCGGACATCCCCAGCAACGCCCCACCGCACAGCGGCAGCCACTCACTTTTTGCTGCCCTCGGACACGCAGGCCGCTGCTGATCGATATATATTTACCCTACTTGACTTTGCGACTTTGCCGTGCCGAGCGACAAAATGAAGCTTTCCTTGTTTTTTCTTCTCTCGAGTGGGCTCCGTCCGGCTCCGTCCTTGAGTGCACCCACTCAAATGTCATTTTTGAAAACAGAAGCTTGAAAGCCCCCCGAAGCGCCGATAACCAGGCCTATCTAGCCGCACCGCGATCCCGTGACCCCGTGACCACCCGCGACCGCACGGAGGCGCGGGAGAGACGCGCGAGCGCTGCCGGCTCCCCGCCGCCCTCCTCGGCTGCTCGGCCGCGCGCACTCCTCGCTGTTTTCTCCGCCCAAACAAACATAACAGCGTAAAAAGACCGGCATCTGATACTTCCATCTGTTTTGCTCGGGTGACACACAGATACACTCTCACTCTCACAGACGTGATAATCCTCTCCGCAACATGTTATTTTTTGTCAACACAATTTAATGGCTATGTTGTGAGTATCAACATTTGGAAAAAGTATCAACTCGATGACTTTGTGTCCCGCGCAATTCGATATGAATCAGCGGCGTTCTTGTTGTGCACGGTGCATGGTGCGCTGCACTGCAACACCCGCCCGGAGCCTGCTCTCACATTTCGCGATAAACTTTGATAAACGACTGTTTATTTATATTCGCACCCAGTGGCGCGGTCAGCCTCTAAGTGCGCTCGGCTATGCTCCGCTATGCGCCGCGTGCGATGGAGTCGAGCCAACCCGTTTTTCCACATTTCATCGCGCCATCGCGCCCTTCCTCCATAAAGCAAGCTGTAAAGTTCGTGGCACTTCCCCGGTGGGCGCACGGGCACGCACGGCGCGGTGCGGGCGCTCTAGCTGACGCCGACCGCCGCGCGCGGCGCCACGTGTTGCTGTCGACTCGCACTCCGGGGGGGGGGGGGGGGGGGGGGAGACTCATATCACATGAGGTGTGAGGTTATGTCGCCCGTGATAACAACATAAACTTTGACGATTCCAGCGCGCATTCCAGTCGAATCGACGCAGGATTTCTAACCGCGCGGCCTTCCTCTGTGCGGACCGCCATGGCGACGCTGTCAGTTAGAGACGCCAGACGGGAGGACTGCAAGGAGGTGCGCCGTCTCATTCAGGTATGGGAAAACACAGCAGAAGACCTAAACCAAAATATGTTTCGCAGAAAATTTCAATACTGTCATTCTAATTATTTTTTAAAATTTTTACTGTAGGAACTAGCTGATTTTGAAAAAATGCCTGATGGACCCCGAATAGATGAGAAAGGTATGTTTGATGTTTTCTTTTCACTGCCTCATACTGCGGAGAAGTAAGTCATAAAACTTAGTTTTTTATTTTCCAGATCTAGAACGTGATTCATTTGATGTTAAACCACCACTTTTCTACTGCTATGTTGTGGATGATCCCAACGATTCATCAAAACTTATTGGTTACGCTATTTACTTCTATGCGTATGGCGCATTGACTGGTCGTAAAATGTACCTTGAGGACATTTATGTAACTGAGACTTTTAGAGGGAAAGGCGTTGGACACATGTTATTCCAGAAAGTTGTTCAGGTACTTTGCATCCTCACTCTTAAAATGAGCTCAGAACACCTTCCAATTTATCTCATTTCTGTGTGTGGTCTTGATTGCAGAAAGGAGTTGAGATGAAATGTGTTGACATGGATTTTGTTGTCTTGGACTGGAACCCAGCTCAAGATTTCTACAAAGCAAGAGGAGCTCGTGACATCACAGAAGAGGGATCTTGGCATCTTTATCACCTGGGAAATGACTGCCTAAAGACTCTCACAGGAAAAAGTAAATAATTGAGCTTTTCCTCTTCTTAAAAAAAAATAAAAAATTGAGGTATAAAAATTGTTCATTGACTCTCTGTGATATTATGCATTATGTGCTCTTTGAATCATGTGAAGAGGTAAAAAAATAAAAGTGAAATATTGAAGATTGTTTTCAAAAATCATTCATTTTTTAAATTCAAACATATAAACTTAACGAGACTATAACATTAAAGTCTAAACAAGAATTTTAAACAATCATTAATGATTTGAGTAATCATGAAGGGATTAACATAAACATAAGCACCCAAGAATTTTTTTCTACAGAAACAAATTTAGTGAAAACCTATCCGGAAAGCTTCGCAGGACTTTTTGTGACAGGTCCTATTTATTTCCTGAATTTATTTGGTAACATAATTATTGGTCCAAATATCATTGATTATTGACTACACTCTTGATGTGGAATAAAAAATGTACCCAACAATGTACTTTACCCATGTAAAAATGATAGCGAGTTTTATCTCTATAAATCCAGTCTTAAACATACCCTAACAGTATCTTGAGGATGAGGATATATTCAGTCATTTGACATATCTCTCTTCGTACATGTACTATGAGCAACCCATGACCCATCTCAGGGAGTCTGAGCACAACTCACTCCCCGATTTGTATAAAATGTAGAATCACAAAAAATATTGTGACTTCCCTGAGTACAGGGCAAGCCAAACTACCCACCGGTGTGGGTCTTGGATGAACGAACACGTTGTTTTTGAGCTGCATTCGATCACCGCAGTGGGGTAGATGGGTGTTCCAAGAGGTATTCTTTAGCTTGATAGCACCTTAAAGATCTCGAAGACGGCCACAAACACGGTGGTGTGGGTACCCCCTTCGCCTCTCGCCTACAAACTCGCCAAGTTCACTAGCCACTCTGATGCAAACCTTGCCAACACTTCGGAAGGAGAATTGGTTGCGTCGTTTTCTTCGACTGCGCCGCGGCGGCACCGCTAGAAGTCGGACATGGGCACTGGGGCCGCGGGCGCCCCCGTCGAGGCCGCCACACTGTCGCTGGAGCCCAGGATGCTGCGGAAGCCGCCGCCCACCAGGCCGAACACCTGCTCCCTGGCGTCGTGCACGGTGGACGAGCACAGCGTCAGCAGGTACACCACGAAGTACCAGAACAGGATGTGGGCGATCCAGTCCACGAAGTACATCCTGTAAAATCCAGAGCGCGCAGTCAGTAAAGGAGCGAAGCTAGTGGTTGGACGGAGTGGGCGGTCCGCCGTGTGGGTAGGCAACCCAACGGGCTGTCGGGCTGGGCTGGCTGCATCTCCAGCTATCGCCATTGTTATTTCTGTTGCCTTCAACGGCTGGACTACAAATGACCGAACGCCGGCTACCCCGGCGCCTGGAAGCGAACACTTACACTCGCATATGCCGCCTGGCCGCGGGGATGGTCTCTGGCGGCTCGTTCAGGATGTACACCCTGGCCGCCTTGACGCAGTCCGTGAAGTACTGCTGGAAGTCGATGCCGTCGCCGTCCACCTTGTACTCGCGCCGCTCCCTCGCGTTCATGAGGGGCCGCACGTAGATCGCCGACTCGTTCTTGAAGTCCCACTGGTTGTTGGCGTAGTACTCGAACACCTCGAAGCCCTTCTCGATCCTGTTCTGCACGCGCTTCAGCCTGCCGGGGACACGACACCCATTCATCATTCAAACTGCCTGCAGACTGCTTTGCTGTTTGCTTCGTGCGCTGGCTGCGCTGGCTGCGCTGGTCGCGGTGTAGGGTACTTACACGGGCTCGTTACCGGACAGCCAGATGAACACGTCCAGGATGTAGGCCGGCACCCAGTGGAAGAAGAAGACGCAGATCCTGTGGTACGTCCTGCTCCTCTTGAGGGAGCCCCCGGGGTACCACGCCACGCCGTTCAGGGGGACCACGTTCTCCACGATGCCGCGGCCCAGCTCCACGATCTCCGACCACGAGAGCTTGATCTCGGAGGAGGAGGTCATGTGGCAGACCCGCCTGTTACGGTCACTGCAAGAGGAACAACAGGATGGCGTGAACGAGACAAGTCTCGGAAAGGGGTGGCCGAGGGAAGGTTGAAATGCTGAGCCTACCCCAGCTTGATGTAGTTCCAGGTGGCGACCATCATGCCGTTGACGGCGATGTCCACGGGCAGGAAGTCGGCGTAGGTGTCCGAGTCGCAGTACATGGACCGGATGACGCCCTTGCCCGCGCCGATGAGCAGCCCGGTGGGGCCGTTGATGTTGTCGGTCCAGCCGGGCAGGGGCTCCTTCCAGATGGGCACCACTGCAACGGACAACGAACACGTGTCGAGCGCCAGGTCTAGTCAGGTGCGCGGGTTCGAACGCCGCTAGGGGCGCGCGCAGTTTTGTCTGGATCGTTTCTTACCGATCGAAGGCCTCATGATGACTATGGGCAGGCTGTCCATCTGCTCGACGACCAGGTGCTCGGCCAGGGCCTTGGTGTAGGCGTACGTGTTGGGCAGGTTGCCGAGGATCCTGAAACAAGGGGTGGCGTTAGACCAGGGGCGCCTGCGACACCTGGAAAGGCGAGGCCGTTGACGTACTTCTTGGTCATGGACTCGGCCACCTCGTCGGTCATCCACTCCATGCACTTGATGATGTTGTGCGGGTCGGCGGGCGGCGGGTACGGCTTCTCGTACAGCACCGGCTCGTTGAGGTGGCAGTAGGCAGTGGAAATGTGGGCGAAGAACTGCGTCACAAGATGAAAGAAAGCATAAACATAAAATACAGAAAAGACGTCACATCTCGGCTGGAGATCATCATTAGGGCCGCTCCCACGGTGGCGCCCCGTTCACACAGCGTGTTTCGTCAAAGTCCCGTCGCGACGTCACCGGGGACCGGGACGGGATCTCCGGGACCCAAGCCCCCAGGCAGGCGGGCAGGCAGGCAGGCAGGCAGGCAGCCCAGGCCGGGCCGAAATGGTTCGAAAAGCGGGGCGGCAGGCAGGCGGCGCCGCGGCACGCCACAAAGTCCTCTTTAACGCGTTTGCGCAAAAGTGCCGTTGTGACGGGGGACGGGGGACACGTGTGTGAACGCGAGCGCGCGAACGGCAACGCGAGGCAAGGGCCGAGTGAAAGGAACCGGCCCACTGTGCGGCGGTCCCACTTCCACCGAGGGACTTTTCGCGACCCGCGTCATCCGCACTAATTCTCTTCCGGCCCGAGTTAATTTCGTGAGTACGTTCAGTTGACTTGTTTTCTGTTTCTACGCGCTTTCTCCACCCGTCCATTTGCGCCCGAGTCTCTGTCCTTGGGGGCCGTCCATTAATTATGTGACACGGGTTTGGACCATTTTTGACACCCCCTTCCCCCAACGTAACGCGGCGCCGCGGTCTACTTTATTTTACTGTTACTTTTCATCAAAAGTGCGCTCATGTTGAGTAGTGTTCAACGTAACGTTGCGCTGGCTCAGACGCCCCTTCCAGCGCCTCCATGCACCGCAGCGTTACGCGGACCCCTCTTTCCTCTTCCCTCCCCGCCTGGTGCGTAACATAATAAACGGACGGCCCCTTGCCGCGCATCCCGGCACTCCCACCCGTTGGCGCGTCCATTTGGAGCTCTTGGCGCGTCGCCTGGAGTGTTTACCCTCGGCCTTCACTTTGCGTCGCTTTGCGTCGCTTTGCGTCGCTTTGCGTTCCGCGTGTCCATATGCACCCCGGCCACTCCCCAGCCGGTGCGTCCCGTCCCGTCCCGTCCTGCTGGCAGTGCGATCAGACGTTTCTAGCAGAAAACCCGGCAAACTGGATTGCCGTGCCAAACGCGCCCACGGGCGGCTGATACCGGCTGATGCGTACTAACTCGCTTGGCGGGGTGCCGACCGGAGTGTCGACGGCTTCACACCTACCTGGAGCTTCTTCATCTCCTTGGCCAGCTGCAGGATGAGCTTGGTGCCGCGCGTGTTGAGCATGACGGCCTTCTTGAGCTTCTCGTCGAAGCGGATCGTGGCGGCCATGTGGTACACGATGGTGATGTTCTCGGCCAGGAACTGCCGGTCGGCGGGGGAGACCCCCAGGTCGGGCAGCGTGACATCGCCCAGGATGGGGTGCACCTTGCGCTCCAGGATGTCCTTGCCATGCTCCTCCTTCACCTGGTTGAAAAGCTGCGGACAGAGAGAGGCACATGACGTCAGCGCGCAAAAACGCAGAAAACAACGCGGGCCCCTCCGGGATTTGAACCCGGGACCTCCTGCACCCAAAGCAGGAATCATACCCCTAGACCAAGAGGCCGCTACGACATGTTGCCCAGAGTGCGTGAACCACTTGCCGCTCATCGTAACGCCCGCGGAGAGATAGCGCGCGCCGAACCGGTCCGCCTACAAGACGGCCATGCGGCCATGCTCGCTATGAGTCACAATTAGGGGCTCCCATCTCCAACTCGCGGCCAGCGTGGACTTGAACTTGACCCAACCGGTCGCGAAACGAAGCGAAACAAGAAACAAGTCGCGCACGCCGGATAAAAATAGATTCGGCCCGGTTCGGATGGTTTGGCCGCGCGGCCCAGCCCGGCGCCGCCGCTCTACGCGCGAAACGGGATGGCGACGCGCGGACGCGCGACGCGGGGGCCGGACCGCCGGACCGCCGGACCGGACCACTCCGTCAGAGGTGAACGCACAGGCCGGGCCGGCGGTGCCGGTGGCCGGCCGCGGCGGGCGGGCGAGTTCAAAGCAAGGGGCGTCGCGTGTCTCGAAGCGAATGGACCGTCAAGCGTGTCGCGAAGCGTGACGGAGGGAGCAGCCCGTCAAAGCGACTCCAGCGGCGTCGTCGCTCTCACTCTCTCGCACTCGCGGGGCGTCACCGATGGGTGCGAGAGAGACCGAGCGACGCCGCCGCCGCGGGGAGTCAGCCCGCAGGCCGTCACGAGCGGCACGTCTCGCCGATGGACGAATGTCAGCGCCGTGTGACACAGTGACACGCAGCACGCCGCCCGCCGAGTCGAGGGTAGGCAGCCCGGCGCGCAGCGCGGCGCGCCTGGGAGGCCACCTCTTGACTCTGCTATTGCGATTGCGATTGCTTTGATGGCCGGTCTGGACCACTAATGATCGAATGCCTCTCAGGCCCGACGATGCGGGTGCCGTGCGAACAGTGCCTCCAACTCTTCTGTGTCCCTCACACTCACGGGGAGTTCCCTTCGAGTGTGAGGAAGAGAAGGACAGAGAGAGCTGCAGCAGAAGCAGCACTTACCGGGTTGGCGAAGACGTCCTTGAGGCGCTCCTTGGGGTCCTTGCCCTTCTTGTTGCGGATGAGGAGGTAGATGCCGCCGACGTCGGGGGTTTTGCGCAGCACCTTCTCGACGAACACCTTGCCCATGAAGCCGGTGCCGCCCGTCACGAAGATGTTGTGGCCGACGAACGTCTCCGAGATGCGGTTCGGCAGCTTGAGCAGCTCCTCGTCCAGCTTGTCCGACTTGCACATGGACAGGTCATTGTTGTTCATCTTGTTGACGTCCATCTCGGCGCGGATCGCCTTCTGGTACCGGGGGTCTGACGGCCACCTGGGACAGGCAACAGGCAGAATGACAATCGTGCTTCCGAGCAGGCGCGGATCCAGTGCGGGCAGAAGGACACTTGACCCCACTTCCAGGCAGCCCCCTGAAAGGTAAGAAACAAGCTACACTTTGCCCAGGGGCTGTACAGACAAAAAGTGCTCCTTTGCCCCTCCCTCAGACCGACTCCGGATGCGCCACTGCTTGCCGCTCCCGAGGGAGGCGATGCGCGATGCGCGACCCGACCGTGTTTTTCTCTGGCCGTGTACCCGCTGGCATGCGGCATGCACCGCGGGCAGCGGCGGGCAGCGGGGCGGGCAGCGCCACCGAGTCGAACCTGTTCCTCCTCCTCCGTCCGCGACGCGGCGCAGCGCAGCAGAGCGCCGGTAGAGGACGATGCAGCTAATGGGGAAAACCCGGAGCCGGGATGACCAGGGCGGTGGCCATGAAGGACCACTAGGGCTAGCCAACCAGGGCCGCCGGCTGGACGGACCGGCGGCAGGGCAGGGCGGCAGGGCGGCAGGGCCGAGCCGATGCAGCCAGCGGCTGGCTACGAGTTGCGCAACCGGAGTGGGGCGCGCCTTGGCGCCTTGGCGCGGCTTCGGGGCATCACTTGCATTCAAAGCGGGGCGAGCGGAGCAAGAGCGGAGTGGAGACTTGGAGCCGCAATGCACGGGGCGGGGCCGGGCGGGGCGGGGCGGGGCGGGGCAGGTCGCTGTCGCCCGCGTTACTTGGCGCACTGTGCGGGGCGTAGCGAGCCGCCCGTACCGCGGCTTGTTAAGCGGTTGGGCTCGGCCGCGGCCACGTGGACCCGTACCCTGTGCACAGCGCACCGCACCTGTGGGCCTGGCGGCCTGGCGGCCAGCCCGGTGGCCAGCCCGGTGGGCCATGAGCCAGGAGGTGAGCTCTTTGGCGGACGGTGGAGGGGGCCCGGAGTAACGGCCGAACGATTCAGAAGAGCGGTTCGTGTTCTGTCTCTCTCGCACCCTTATGGAGAGCCTCACGAGTGCGACAGAAACAGAGCGACGAAAAGACCTTTCTGAATCACTCGGCTGAGTAGCAGCCCAGCTCCCAGACAAGGGCCCCGCCAGGGAAGGAGGCCCCCGCCCCTGCCGTGCCTCCGCGGCGGCCCTTCGCTCGGCGGACCTCGGCGTTCTGCCTGTAGCAGGCTGATTCAGATGTTTTTTTTCGTCGCTCTGTCTCTGTCGCACTCATGGGGCTCTCCGTAAGGGTGCAAGGGAGACAGAGTGACAGAACGATCTGCTGAATGGCTCGGCAGGCGATTTGCGCGGACCGGCGTAGCCAGTGGCAATGGCCAGCGGCAATGGCCAGCGACCACCACGTCGTGCGAATCCCAGCGAAAACCGGGCGGCACGCCATTGCTCCTCACCAGCCCAAGCAGGCCAAGCAGGCCAAGCAGGCCAGGACGTCTGGCGGCATTCTCGGTGCGCTCTCTTCATTCATGCCAAGTGAAATTTATTCCGTCTGGGTGATCGGGGCGGGGCCGGGTGTTAGCTAAGACTCATCTCGGGAACCGGACGGGCCTCCGTGGGGGAAAGGATGGAGGGGGGTCAGAGTGGAGTGGCCGAAGTATTAGCGGGCCGAACGAGAGCGATGGAGAGGGGAGAGGGCTCGCCTGCCAGGTCGCCTTGTTTACGGAATTTGGCGGGGTCGCTGACTAGGCGACCAGACGACTAGACCGCGCACCGCGTCGCGCCGCGCCGGGCCGCGTCAAACGCCGGGGTGGGGTCCTCACCGTCCTTGACAAGGCCGCGCGATCGACGCACCGGGGCCGCACCGGGGCCGCACCGGGGCTGGCGAAGCAGCTCTCGGACTGGCGGCGCGAGGAAGTTCGACGCGGGCCTCGCCTCCGTGGTGCGAGCGCGGAGCAGACCACGTGGTGGCGGGGAAGCGTCGCGTGACGGCGATGGAAGCGGAGCCAAGCGGAGCCAAGCGGAGCACGGGATGCCTCGGCGCCTCGGCCACGACGCCTTGGTGCACGACGGCGCGGTGCGGCGGCGGTGCTTCCGATTCAGGATCGAGGAGTGCTCCGCGCCGCGCCGCGCCTTTGCACGCCTGCGTCCGGCCTTGCTGTTGCCCGCGGCGGCCAGGCGTCCCAGGCGGCGTCCCGCGTCCCACGGAGGAGGGGGCAGCCAGAGCCGAGCCGCCAAGCGGTCGCCTGTCCCTGTCGCCTTGTTGCTGCAACGGCTGCAACCCGGACTGGACACGCGACTAGGGATCATTGAGCAACCAACCCTGCGCCTCGACGTACGCCTCGCCGTACGCCTCGCGGTGCGGTGCGCGTCGGTGCGCGGTCTGCCGTGCGCCTCGCCGTACACTTCGCCGTACTCCTCGCCCCACCAGGCCACGACGAGCGACGCGGCCACGACGCGACTCGCACGGCGCAGCACACGGGGACCTTTTGTGCGAGGGCCCCGCCGCGGCCCAGCGAAACTGGGAATCGCAGAGCGCACACCGGCCCGCACGGCCGCTCTCACCAGCAGATGTTTGGTCGCTAAAACGGCCACCGGCCGACAGCTCCAGATGATATCCATCTCCCGGGCCGACCTGGTTCCTGGCCGCCCCGTCCGTCTCGGGCCACGGGCACGCCGAGACCACGCCGAGACCACGCCGAGACCCCGCAGGCCGCGTACTCTTTTCTTCCTGCACGCGTGCGCGGCCCGCGCACAACGTTGCATAGTGAAAACCCATATTGCACAAGGCGCCATTTGCGCACGACGCGTTTATAGGCATCGTAAAGGTTCAATGGCGGCGGGGCTAGATTAATGCCTGCCCAGCGGCCTGGCAGGCAGACTGGCCTGGCAGACTGGCCTGGCAGACTGGCCGCGCGGACACCTCAAACCGCGAACCGCGAACACTGCCGCAACGCCCGTGTGGGCCGGGCCGCGCGCTGCACTACCGCGGCCGCAGACCGCTGGCTTCACGGAGCACTCCGCACTCACTTCGGCACTCAAACTCACCACGCGTTTAATCCGGAGCGTCACCACGGCATGCGGTCGATGCGGTCACCTCCGCGAGCACGGCGAGACACTGCAGCCTGCCACCGCGCGCTGCAGCGCTGCTTGTTACGGCGCGAACGACGAGGCGAGAGCGGCGAGGCGAGAGCGGCGCGGTGCAGCAGCACGAAGCAGACTTGGACGGGCTTGGAGCGGAACTGCAGCAAGAGCCTCGCAACTGGACAGAGGCCTACCTGCCCGAGCCCGCGCCGAGCCGCGCCACGCCACGCCACGCCGCCGCGCACGCCATGTAAGCCCAGGCCGTGGAGGTTGCAGCGGCGGGCCTCGCCGGGCCTCGCCGAGCTCGCTAAGATTCCACGATCCGGCCCAGTGCCGCCCCCCTCCCCCCGACTTTGTCCCTGGCTCCTGGGTCATGTGTGCTTGCCCGCCCCTGTTGCGGCGCGAGCCGTTGGCCGCCGGCCGCTGCGGCTGTCGCAGAGCCGAGCCATGGATGCGTATATTTCTCATACACCGCATACATGGCCGAAACGCCGAAACGCTGAAACGGGCTGGCGGCTGCCAGGCCAGGGGACCGAGAAAATCCGAGAAACAACTGCGTCGCACAAAGCGCCGTGGTACTGTACTTCATTCCCCCCGTCCAGCCACTCCGCCGTCCCTCGTATGAACCACCAGCAAAATATACTCCACCCTTATTTTTGCCGCGGTGCGGTGCAGTTCATCTCAGCCGCCGCGGACGGCGCGGACCGCCCACCGAGCGGGACTAGGCGACAAAGACCCGCCGCCGCCGTGAGTAAGCAGTCAGCGAGTCGGCGCAAGCACTCGGAGGGCAAACAGTAAACAGCGGCGCGCGCCGGCGGACACCATGATCCCCGTTGTCAACGAGGACCGCCGCGTCACGCGCCGAGTAGTGCCGAGTAGCGCCGACCGAGGCTGACGAGCGGCAAAGCGACCGCCATTGTGGCCGCCGGCGTGGCGCAGTGCCACGGACTGCCGGCCCCGGAGGCGAGGCGAGGCGAGGCGCACTCACACGACGATTTGTAGCGCGCCATGACGTCGGGCCGTCGTGGGGCGTCAGCAGTGCACACGTACAACACTTCGATTGACGCCGAGCCATTGTTGCTGCACCGGCATCGGCGCGCCGGCGGGCCACTTAGTGGGCGGGCAGGCGGACCGGCGTCTGCAGGGTCTGCAGCAGGGGGGGAGGGGAGGGGCTGCAACGAAAGAGAAAGCCGGCAGCGGGGGAGGGAGGCGAGGAGGAAGGGGAGGAGGAGGAACAGCCGGTCCTAAATGAGAGAGGGGAGGGGGAGGGAGTACGAAAGGGATCGGCCCACCTTGACACGCATAACCTCCACGGGACCCTCAGACGGTATCGCCGGAAGAACTTGAACTTACGTCACGTCGCGCACACGCCTCGCCATGCCACGCCATGCCACGCGGCGAGCTCATTCTTGGAAGCCTAACTAGCCAACCTTCGCAATCAGTGCGGAGGAAGCCTCCTCTGTTTCGTTTCCTCCTAGTGCGGACGCCTGCGAGGGTAGGCCGGCCCGCCACACAGCCGCGTCGCGCGGCACTGCCTACCCTGCACTTGGCAGGCGCTCAGGAAGCCCTTTCGGCAGGAGGGCTTTCGCCGGCTCTCGCCGCTCGCCGTCTCCGCTTCCGTCCGACTGGCTCGGCTGCCCGGCGTTCGGAAGCAGCCTCGCCGCGCACGCTCGCGCAAACAAACGCGGGTCTTCCGCAAAGGCGGCGGGAATGTCCATCGCCCGAGAAGCGGCAGTAAAAGATGAGGGGCCGGCGGCCGGCGCGCGCAAACACGCACGCGACTTCGGCGGCGCCAGTCTGTTGCTGCCTTTTCATTCAACCAACCACACAATCATAGGATACTAACGACTAAATCTCTGCACCTGACACCGCTCGCAGAATCCGCCTCCCCGTGACCAGCGGCGGCAGTTTATAGCACAGCCAACCGTCCCGCGTGGAGTTAAAGGCACCTTGGGCTGACACTTTAACGAGACGGGGACTGCGAGAGTTCTTTTTACGTCCGCGGCGCCTTGGCGCGGAAATAGCACATTAGAACGGCGCGGTCACAAACGCATCGGCAAACTCTACAGGTGGCTGAAACCGAGCTGCCGCCAATTCGTTTTATCTTTCAGAGAGAAGTACAACACCTTCAGCGTCCGAAGTATTTCGATCCCAGCCGCGACTGAGGCTCGCGCCGAGCTGGAGGCCTGGCGGACGTCAAACTCATTCCGGATGCACACACACCTCTGTTCCCCCTTCCCGGCGCGGCGACCAGCGCCGGACTGTCTGCCGATGTCTGCCGGGCGGGGGTCCGAAAAGCAGCGCGCGCGAAGGAGAAGCAGACGCCCCCCCCCTTCCCCTTCCCCGCGCGGAGGGCGCTGGCTCCGTCGTTCGGCGCACACTCATTCCGCGGAACGTCTCTCTCGCCCCTGCGTGGAGCGAGCCGCGAGTGCGAGAGAGACGGAGCGATAAGTGGCGTTCGGCGTCACCCTGCAGTCGGCCGCATAATTAAATCAGACTGGCAATAACATAATAAGAGCCTTCGCGTCGCCGCGTGTTGGCAGGGACCGGGAATTCCCTGCAGGGGGAGGGGGGGGGCACGGACCGCCGAGGACTCGCACCTCCAGCGGGTAACGCGTTAGCAGTCATTATTCCGGTGAATTGTTGTCGGGCGCTCTCCGCTCGGCAGGCCTTACAGTGGCGCAGCCAAGGCGGCGGCGAGAAGCGAAGTGCGCGTATAAAAAACTGCAGCAGTCGCAGGCTGTTGCTAACAAGGGCGGCAGTGCACTGCGCTGCACTACGCTGCACCCGGTGGCAGTGTCCGTCCGCCGCGCCGCCGCCTCCGCCGTCGATCCGCCGGGCAGCCTTGACTCTGTGCGTCTCGCGCCCGCCCCGCCCCGCCCCGCCCCGCCCCGCCTCACCCACAGCGGCGGCCAAGGCGCCGGCCGTGTGAGCTGCAGCCTGCTCTGCACTGGTTTTGCGCTTACGATAATTACCCTCACGCTGGTCGAGTTCAAGACCAGCGACGCGAGCTTGCACCACACTGCTGTGCATACGCACACATTCGCACACACACGCACACTAGCGCGGCAGTTCGAAGATGCTCTGCCGGCGGCTGCCGCGCGGCGCGCAATAGCGCGAAATTGCAGAGTAGCTGGCGGTGTAACCACGGTCCTCGGTGGCCGTTGGCCGCCGTTGGCAGACGGAGGCACGGCGGGCGGCGGTGGCGTAGCCGCGGTGGGCGGGGCCGAGGCGGGTCCAGCGGGCATAGGCATAGCGGCCTAGCGCCACCTGCTTCTGGCCATCGACCACGACCGCCCCGAACTTAGTCCCGCCACCGAGCGGGCCGCGACCCTGGGAAAGGCTGGGAAGGCGGTCCGCTGTCTCTTGACGTCACTGACGTCATTGCCCGTCCCGGCTTTGTCTCAACGCCTGTACCAGTGTACCAATGTACCACGGTGCAGTGCCCCCCCCCCCCTCCCCTCCCCCGGCCCTAACACCATCCCCGGCTTGCGAAACAGCGCGCCAGGCGATAAAACGAAGCGTTTTACAAAGACCGGCTCGCAATGACCAATTGCCGACGCTCCGCTTTCGAGCTTCCAATTTGTGCCGCGAGCCCGCCGCTGCGCTGGCGCTAGTGCGCCGGACAAAAAGTCAAAGTGTTAAACAGGCGCGCAAACTTTCACGCCCGGCCCTGGCGTGCGGTGCGGATGGTGCGGATCTTTTGGGGGCTGGGAAAGTTATTGCGATCCAGCATAGGCCCTGCTGCAAGTCTGCAAAGGTGTGGGGAGGGGGAAAGGGGGGGGGGAAGGGGGAAGCTAGGCCGACTCGGAACGCCCGCCTTTATTTCGGGAGTGGGTTCATGCAACGCTCCGTGTGCCGCGGAGCACTCCGCCTGTCTCACTCCATCTCGCGAGCCCTAGCGGGGAGAGAAAGAGAAAGAAGTTGGCGCCTTCCATTAAAAAGAAAAAAACAATTAGTGACGGGCGGCACTGAGAAACGGAACAGACGGCGTCAGGGGTGCGTTCCACTGCCTGCCAGTCCGGGCATTCCCTTGGCGCGGAAGGTGACCGGCATGGACCGGCGAGACGCTTTTGGAACGTTGCCGACGGACGGGCCGGACAGCGCGCCGCGGTGGACGCCGCGGTGGACGCCCCGCGCATGCGCTATGGGCGCCGCTGGAGATCTTCCACTGTTGTCCGGAAGGCTTGGCGTTCGCCGTACGCCGCTCGCGCGTCGGCCGCGTCGGCCGTGAGGTCCGGCGTCGTCGGTAATGTTGTTGTGGTATACGAACGGCGCACCCGGTAAACCCACGAATTATTCTACTCGGCTACGAAAACAAGAGCCTTTGATTTTAAAAGGGGGTAAAGCCCCGTGGAACGATGTGAGTCACCGAGGAAGCGAACACGGCGCCACCGTTGGAAGGTTTCCTCCCGGAGGGCAGGGGCCCAGCAAGGGGTGGCTGGCCTGGCCGGGTCTCGTATTACGCTGTCCCAAACAGCGCATTACCGCCGAAATACCTGTTTCGGGCATGCGGGTCAACAGCCGACGGAAAAGTCTTGAAAAGACAGTCGTCTACACAGCCATTCTGAGTGTCCGCTGGAACAACAAGCCTTAGGGTCAGACGGGGTAATTATGAGACACGGACACCGGGTAAAAATGGGACAGCTGATTCTTAGTCAAGAATCGACATTTTAGAACTTGTGTCGTAGCAAATGTTATTCTCACAATAAAAAATTACATTTGGTACGTCATGCGTTCAAAAATGTCAAATCTTGACTAAGAATCAGCTGTCCCATTTTTACCCCGGGTCCCATAATTACCCCGACTGACCCTAGGCCAGTGGTTCTCAACCTTAGGGTCGCGACCCCAAGCGGGGTCGCGAAATTTTTTTAAGGGGTCGCGGCGATGCTGGGGTCGTGTTTTAGGCCGATTTTAAGCAGCCACTGCGTCTGATCCGAGGCAGGCATTTTGCTCCCTCAACGGGCAATCGGTCTTTGGACCTTCCTTTAGCATGCCTTTGTTACGGAGTGCAATTATCAGTCTTAGTTTGGGAGCAGTATTGTCTCAAAGTTGGCCGAAACGCTCAGAAATGTCTATGAAAAATCGTGTTTTGGGCCGATTTTAAGCAGCCACTGCGTCTGATCCGAGGCGGGCATTTTGCTCCCTCAACGGGCAATTGGTCTTTGGACCTTCCTTTAGCATGCCTTTGTTACGGAGTGCAATTATCAGTCTTAGTTTGAGAGCAGTATTGTCTCAAAGTTGGCCGAAACGCTCAGAAATGTCTATGAAAAATCGTGTTTTGGGCCGATTTTAAGCAGCCACTGCGTCTGATCCGAGGCGGGCATTTTGCTCCCTCAACGGGCAATTGGTCTTTGGACCTTCCTTTAGCATGCCTTTGTTACGGAGTGCAATTATCAGTCTTAGTTTGGGAGCAGTATTGTCTCAAAGTTGGCCAAAACGCTCGCAATGTCTTTGAAAAATCGTTGTTATTTTGGTCATTTTAGAAAATCGCTCCACTACGACTGATATCGACTCCTAACAATGGCATGCTAAAGGAGGTCCAAAGCCATTGCCTTGAGAGCAAATGCCCGCTCGATCAGACGAAAGTGGCTGCTTAAATCGCCCAAAACACGTTTTTCATAGACATTTTGGCTTTGGCAACTTTGAGACAATACTGCTCCAAACTAAGACTGATAATCGCACTCCGTAACAAAGGCATGCTAAAGGAAGGTCCAAAGACCAATGCCCGTTGAGGGAGCAAAATGCCCGCCTCGGATCAGACGCAGTGGCTGCTTAAAATCGGCCCAAAACACGATTTTTCATAGACATTCTGAGCGTTTCGGCCAACTTTGAGACAATACTGCTCTCAAACTAAGACTGATAATTGCACTCCGTAACAAAGGCATGCTAAAGGAAGGTCCAAAGACCAACTGCCCGTTGAGGGAGCAAAATGCCCGCCTCGGATCAGACGCAGTGGCTGCTTAAAATCGGCCCAAAACACGATTTTTCAAAGACACTGCTGACCGTTTCGGCCAACTTTGAGACAATACTGCTCCCAAACTAAGACTGATAATCGCACTCCGTAACAGAGGCATGCTAAAGGAAGGTCCAAAGACCAACTGCCCGTTGAGGGAGCAAAATGCCCGCCTCGGATCAGACGCTGTGGCTGCTTAAAATCAGCCCAAAACACGATTTTTCATAGACATTTCTGAGCGTTTTGGCCAACTTTGAGACAATACTGCTCCCAAACTAAGACTGATAATTGCACTCCGTAACAAAGGCATGCTAAAGGAAGGTCCAAAGACCAGTTGCCCGTTGAGGGAGCAAAATGCCCGCCTCGGATCAGACGCCGTGGCATGTTAAAGGAGGGGTCCCGTGGGGTCGCGAAATTTTTCCTGGGGGTCGCGGAAATTTTTGGCTTCAAATTTGGGGTCGCGAGCCGAGAAAGGTTGAGAACCGCTGCCCTAGGCGGAGGCGTAGGCCACAGAAAAGAATGCGCTTGAAGGCGTATTGAAACCAAGCTCCTCAGGCGTGTAGTTCCAGATCACCCGGGATGACAGTGTGCTTGACCTGCAAGTGACGCAAAGCTTTGCGAGGCCGCCGCCAAATTTCAAGTAGATGAATAATCAATTGCAGGCGGTCGCGGACAAGGTCGGTGGCGTCTACTTCCGACTGGGCCACACTGCTAGACTCAAGGTGACCCATTTCCGACGACGTTCCCACCAAATCCGATACTGTGCACAATGGCGGAGTGAAAGCCCGGCAATAATTGGGCGCATTCATTACCCGCAGTCTGTCTCTCTCACGCCCGAAGGGGCCGCCCCATGAGTGCGAGAGAGAAAGAGAGACTCCCGCTGAGACTGCTGAGCGAAGCCACCCCGGCCATCTGCCTGATTCCCGCTGCGTTCAGGTCCCCGACGCGTCTGGCGCTTTCTATGCGGCCGCGCGGCCACCCTAGGCCACCCGCGCCAAAAGAAAAGCAAAGAACAAACAAAGATGGCGTTGCCAAAGCAACCACCCTGCAATCACGCACACACGCACACAAACGCACTTCATTACACATCCACGTGCGCTGCCTCGCTGGTTACATGCACACACGGGAATCATCGATCAGACGATCAGACTGTACGTGACGCAAAGCACGCCAAGCAATGGCTGGATGCCGATGCTCTGCGGTTCCCTTGCGGGACGTGCCGCGTCGCAGGGACGTCACTGTGACGTCAGTGCGTCAGCCCGGCGTCCGCCTGTCTCTGTTTCTGTCTCACTCGCACAGACACAATGCGAAGACGCGGCCGCCAAGAGTGCTAAGCAGCTCGTTGGCTCGCCGCACGCCTGGGTCGTAACTGCAGAGGCAGCCGACTGATTCCGTCTCCCTCGCACTCACGGGGCGTCCCGCGTAGTCCCGCGCAGGGAGGCAGAGCGACTCGCTGACCACTCTGGCCACTCGTTACGGCTGCAGAGACAGAGAGCGCCGCCCGCCTGCGGCCCGCGGCAACTACGCGACTGTGGGACTGCGGCGGACTGCGGTCGCGCAAAAACCGCAGCGGCCCTTGGAACATCGGAACCGCAGATTGAACGCGCAAACACTTTCAACGCGATTAGTGGAGTAGCCGGCTGCAGCGCGGTGCAGCGCAGTGCGTGTGGCGCGCCGCGTGCACCGCCACGCCACTGCACACTGCACGGGGCGCGTCACATTTTGCGTGCACTCGCCCGGCCCAGCCCGGCCCGCGGCGGGGCGGATTCCAGTGACCGAGGCGGATTCGTCGCTCTCTCTCTCGCACTCGCTCACCGAGGTCCCGGACGCTCCTGGACCGTCTACCTCCTGGAATCAGTCCGCGGCCCGGAGCAGTGTGCGCAACCGCGGCGGCGGCCACACGCGCCACCAGGAGTCCTGGTCCAGGACTGCTCCTTGGACTGCCCCCGGACGCAGGGGTGACTAACGGCGTCATTCTTCGATGACTGTCGGTTCCCGGGAACACAAGCGCCGTTGCACCAGGGGGAACGGGCCCCGATTCAGCACGCATGTGCCCCACAGATCTGAGAAGAAAATCGTCTGGTCTGTTCTTGGACCAGCTTGGACCTACTGAATCAAAAATTAAATGTCGAAGTCCAGGAAATGTACTAAAGCTAAACGCTGAAAATAATAGTGATAAAATTCCGAGCACCTTACATAAGTAAGACTTTTGTTTGAATTTTTGGAGTTGGTTGTTTTACTGTGCAGGCATGTCATTTGTTTGGGTCGTCAACTGTAAAAATGGAAAGAGTGAAATATTGTGCTGATGACTGAAGCAAATATTTGAGTGTTCGGCTGGCCGAAATGAGCACAATTGGCGGAGTGTGTTTGACTCCGCATCGATGGCGACGACTGGGAGGGAAGCCCCTCAACCTTCGCTCTGCAAACAGGTAAACAGTGACGCCCTCCTTGAGCGAGACACGCGACCACGCACAACGCGTCCTATTCTCGCTGCAACTGGCGTGATGTGTGATTTGACTAAAGGCAAACTTCCCTCTCGCAAACCAGAAAAAGCTGAATTTTAGATAGATTTCAAGTTTGGACGGGAATTGAACTCAGGAGGTTCTCGCCGTTACCTACGCGGCCACGCAAACTTCGTTCTGCTGGAGACGACTTCGACGGCGTCCTCAATCCTCTCCACCACGACTTCCTCCAGGAGGCACGGCCTAGCCCGCCAGACCAGCATAGCCGCCAGGCACGGCCAGGCAGCCGTGCAGCACAGCGGGCAGGACCACTCGCCGACTTGCCGGCCCACGGTGGTGGAAAATTTTCGCGTGCTAGGACCGCTCTCTAACCCGCAGTGGCGGAAATTTTTGGCGTGCTAGAACCGTTCCCTGACCCGCGGTAGTGGAAAATTTTCGCGTGCTAGGACCGTTCTCTAACCCGCGGTGGTGGTAAATTTTCGGGTGTAGGACTGTTCTATTTATTTGGCTCACGGTGGGCGCCTTGCCTCGTGGCGCACCGCGCTGCGCTGCGGGGTACACCGAGCACATCGGGCACATCCATCATTGCAATTTCGCCTAGGCGGCAGCGCGGCGGCGTGGCCCGGCCCGGCGGTGCGGCCCGGCAGGCAGATGTGTCTGCAGGTGCGAAACTTTCTACAGCATTGCCCGGGCATAATGAGCCGAAAGGGCCGAAAGGCCCACTGCCCGACAAAAGGAGAGGCCAGGCTGACGCCTCCGCCAGCCCCGAGGCCAGCCCTGCCTGCACTGCCGTTTGCCGGCCGGGTTCGCGGAACACCCAATGGGCCTCCAATCAAGGCAGAGCCAGGGAGGCGATTACTCTACTTACATGTTTCCGGGCCAAAGTAATCCAAAGTAAAGGCCGCGGCACACGCTGCGCACGCACTCGACTCGACTCGTCCCGACTCGGACTCGCGATTGACACGGCACCCCGCGACACACTGGACGGGCTGGGCTCGGCTGGGCTCGGCTCAGTCGGCTAGCAGTGCTCCGCTCCGGCTCGGTACCGAAACGGATATGACTATGATTGCCCGCGGCCCGCGCCTGTTCGCCTCTAGGCCGGGCTGCCTGGGCTGCCTGCCGGTGTCCGGACAGCCCGTCGGCGTGCCGTCGGCGTGCCGTCGGCGGGCGTTCGGGAGGGCCCACGAGGCCCCGAAGCCCCTCGGGTTGAGCTGCCCCCCCGCCAGGGCCCCGCCACGCCAGGCCACGCCCCACCGTTAAGTCCATGCCTACGCTACGCTGCGCTACGCCCCGGCTGAGCCGTTGTCCATCTGCCCCCCACTCTACTCGAACCTCCCCCGTCGTCTCCCACTAGCCGCTACGCCCAGCCGCCCCGCCAGCCCCGCCGAGACAGCTCGGGTCGCTCAGGTGCACGGGCCGGGAACACAGAAGCTGGATGCAGGCGCGCACATGTGCGTGTGAATTGTTTCCTACGTCTTGAACAAATATTGGAAACGCAAACGTGAATCCGGACCTCCCCCCCCCTCCTCCTTTCCCGCACGAAAGACGATAAACTCATGGGTGGCTCAGGCGTAAACTGCATTCTTAATACGCCGCTGGAGATGAGCCGCACCGCGAGTTTGCAACTTTCTAGCAGAAGCTCTGCGGGTGATTGGCATCAAGATGGTCGGCCGGCCAAATGTATGCGAGGAGACTGACTGGAAATGGCTGAAAAGGATCTCTGTGAAGCGGAACGGAACGGAGCGCCAGTGCAGAGCGCGGGGTTCGCGATGTGCATCTACTGCAGTCCAAGAAAACGATTAAGTCGCAAGGGGTGCGCTGGCTCGTGGTGGCGCCATGTTTGCGTGCGTGTAAAAGAGGGCTAGGGTGTGTGTGTGTGTGCCTGTGTGTGAGTGTGTGTATGCTTCTGCAGTAATGGAAGAAGCAGACGGAGACGAATGATGGGAAACATGGTTCAAGGATGCGACCCGCGAAACGGTGACAGAGGCAATTCGCAAACCAAACAGCGAATGGACAAAAAACTATTTTTACAGTGTACGGACACGTGGAGCCTTTTGGTCATTAGTACCGCAGTTTACGGTGCGGCTCGGCAAGATGGCCCAGGAAGCCTCGCGCAAGACCATTGTAGTTGTTCCACGCTGCACCCCCAGCCGGAGTTGCAGTGGCAGTGTATAGCGCACCCACGCCTGCTAATGACGGGGCGGGGCTGGGGCGGGGCTGGGGCGGGTGGCGGCGGCGGCTCGCGGGTGAGCGCGCGCGGCCGGACTATACCGACCAAACCGTCAAAAGTACGAGGCGTGGCCGAACAATGCCGAACCAAAATGCCGAATAAAAGGAAGGCGCGTGCTGAATCGCCTTTCACACGCAAAGGGAGCGCAACCCGCGACGCCGCGGTCGCCGAGGTCAGAGCGACCCTTTTGGCGGCGCGAAGTTTGGACCCCGATTTCCCTTCGAGTCCCACAAATACAAAGCGCGGTCGATCGAAAAATTCAAAACAGCCGTTTCAAGTAAATGGCGGTGGAGGCCGGGTAAAGTCCGAGCCTTTTGTGGGTGAGGTTTTCACACGTCCCGCGAGGACCACGCCGACGACACCGCGGGGCAGGGCGGGGCGGGGCGGGGCGGGGACGGCGCGGCCATGTGGGAACAGGCAGAACATGCATGGCCTGCATGGCGTGGCCGGCAAGGCGGCGTCGCCTCGGCGGCAACGACATCAACACCCTGACGTATTATAGTTTCGAAAACAGAGTCAAACTTGTTAGATTCCGAGGAGGTTCAACGGCAAGTAACATTTTGAAAGTCATGCTTTACGCTGGTTTCGTCAAAGTGCATCGGCGTGAAAAACCGCCTTGGCGGTTCTTCCGCGCGTGCGACGTCAACAAGATTGCCTGCTGTGTTCCAATTCAACGCGGCGCGGCGGCGCGGCGACACGGCATGCGTTTTGGCCGCGGCGTTTTCGCGGCGTTTCGCGGCGTTCCCCCGCGTCTTTCCGCACGACATGGCGCCGAAGCGGCGAGGGCGGCGGGGTAAAGGCCGCAGAGGGCGGCAGGGCAGGGCGGCGCGGTGGGAAGCCTCCTGGCGGACAATGCCGGCGACAGGACACGGACAGGCTTTGCAGAAACAGGCGATGTGTCTGTCGCTTTCTTTTTTATGATTGTTCCTCTCGCCGCCGAACGCGGAGCCGAGGCGCGGAGCGCTGCGGGGCCGAGCCGAGCCGAGCCGAGCCGTTTGCCGCCCTCTTGACACGTGAGTAACACGTGTGTCGCAACGCGGCCGGCCACCGCCCGCCACCCCGGCCAGTGGCGGGTCCAGAGCCTGGACAGGGGGGCGCCGTAGTGGCAACGTTTGGTCCACTCACAGGGACAACCGGCAACGACCCTCTGTCCTGCTGCAACCGCGCCGACAACGAGGAGACCCGCGGCCGCCGTCGGCAACGTGTCGGCCGGGCCGAGAGCCGGGCACCGCGCCGCCGCGCCGATCTAGATCGCGTCGCGTGCCGCCCGGCCGGCCGGCGCGTCCGCGAGGGAGGCTGACGGCGCTGGCGGTGGCCGCACGCTGCCGCACGCCCGGCGCTCCTCCTCCAAGGATGCGCGGCCGTCATCAGCCGACCGGCAAAAACGACATTCCGCCCCGACGGCCGCCACGCCCGGCCGCCTCGCGAGACGAGTACTTGACGAGACGCGGACAGTCCCAGTGGCAGTGCCGGCCAGTGCTCTCTCGCACTCACAGGGCGCCGCGTACAGGTGCGAGAGAGACGGAGTGGCGAAGGCAGCCTGCAGGCAGGGACATGGCGTCCAGCGCCGCACGGCGCCGCTCGCCGCGGAGGCTTAAAAATAGAACTGTATTGACGATTTGCATGCTGCGTTAAGCGCTCACTCCAAGAACCGCCCTGACGTCACAGAACCAGGACCATCACTGGAGCTTTTCCCGTTGTGCAGCCGCCGTCAAGGATGTTTGCTCCCGGACTCCCATGCCTGAGTGACAAGGCGGCCGCAGCCCCTTGGCGTGGTGCAGTCCTGGATGCACTTGCTGTGTATGAAAGATTGGGGGGATAAGACAGGGCACTGCAACACACGACGTCACAGCCATGCGGTAAGGGCACTCACTTTTGCACCCAGTGATTGAGGATCCAACTCCCCGCGATTCAGTAACATTTTTGAACCGGTTATTGGATGCAAGATGCATACATAGTGCAGTTGAAAGGGGGCGCCCAAGAAGTCCGAGCTCGGAGCGCGAGCGCCCATCCGGATAATCAAGTTAAGCATACGTCACGTCCTGGGCGTCCCGGGACGGCCGTCAGCCTTCAGCGAGGCCTCCAGCCGGCAGCAGGGGGCGTGGTGGGGCTCCAGTTTCCAGGCTCTAAAAGGGATTATCATAGATTGCTGGAACTTCTCGTTAAGACGTTTGAAAGTGTAGTGTGCGTCCAGCGCTGCAGCGCTCCAGCGCAGCCCAGGTGCAGCCTCTGTTGTGCATCGCTGCGTCGCGAGCCACGTGCGTCATCGCCTCCCCCTCCGCCCCTCGCTCGCCTCGCTCCCGCGGCACATTTAACAGCGAGTGTCGCCCGTCTCTCTCGCTCCGACGGGGTGGGGTGCTCCCCGCGCGAGTGCGAGAGAGACGCGGCGACGCGCTGACCCACCTCGCAGTGCGCAGTGTGGCCGCGCGGCGCGTCCCTTCAATTACGACGAAATCGCCGCCGAAGTCAAAGTGATGCTGATTGCCTAGCGCACAAAAACAGAAGCGAAAAACGAGCGTGTTTGTCGGCGAGGCCGGTCGGCCGGGCCGGCGAGGCCCTTCCGGGGAAGTCCACTCACACGCGTGCGTGCCGCGGTGCGCGGTAGTGAGCACTGCGCAGGACGGCCAGGACCAGGCCGTCGTGCCCTTGACGGCGGTACGGCTCCGCGACGTCCTCCCGAACGCCGCGACCGCCGCGACCGCCATGACTGATGTCCGACTGCACGGGCTGCTTCCCAACAGTGCCTCGTCGCGCCGTCTCCCTCGCACCCCGACGCCACGCCGCCACGCCCCGTGGGTGCGAGGGAGACGAAGGCGCCCGGCCGGCGTGCACTAATGAAGCCAGTGTCCTGCTCCATGCTCCACGTTGCTCGCCCGGGATGTGCTGGGAATTCCCTGCAGGCTAATCGCCCAAAATGACGATCTTCGCCGGGGAGGCATCAAGGAAGTGGGGGTCTTGTCCGTGACGGCCCTGATCACGCGACGACCGATAACGCCGCACTTTGTCGCGCCACGCGCACGCCGTGACGATCCGTGACGAGCCGTGACGGACTGGGACGGGCCTCACTAGGCCGCGGGGTCACCGCACCGACGCTACGTGCGGTAAGGCCCCGAAGTGTGATCCGGCCGACGGTGCCCGACAGCCAAAAGCAGCTGTTGCTTCGCCATGCCGCGAGAGTATAGTGCCAATTTCAGGCGCAATTCCGCCTCAGCGGTCTCGGGTGGGCGGACACACTCGCTGGGCTCATGCAGCTCTGTCTGCTGGATGATTACGAACAGTGCTTGGATCGCTCTGTCTTCCTCGCACTCACGGGACAGCCCGTGAGGGAGGGTGGGGTGGGGCTGCACAACTTTGGCGCGACGATAGGCAGTGTTGGCACTGGCCACGGGGTGGCCCTGCTCGTAGCCTCCGGCAGGCCGTCGCTCCGGTCTCTCTCACCTCCTTGGGGTGTTCCGCATGGGTGCGAAAGAGACAGAGCGACTAGACTTGTAGTAATCGCGCATGTCCCGAGTCATGCGCTGTTAATAACCGGACTGCTTACAAAGACGCGTGCCTGGCCTCCCGCGGCTTGCCACGGCCTGGCTGGCTGGCTGCGGCCGCATCAATGTACACCAGCAAAACAGTGATTAAACAGCCAGGCGGCCCAGGCGGTTCGCACTTGTTGTAGTGTAGTGGTGTCGGTTTGTTTTTGAGGGCCATTGTTTGGGCCCCACGGTCATGCCATTGTGCTGTCACGTCAGGAACAGTCAGGAATAGCCCGTCACCCATGGCATTCGAATCTGCTCCTTCAAGAAGCGACCCCATTTGGGAATGGATGCGGTGGTGCAACACGTGGGACCACAAAAACTGAAACGAAGCGGCCATGGTCTCTATCAAGTACATCGAACACGTGTCGCGTCTCAGTCGTTTCGTCGCTCCGTCTCCGTCGCACTCGGGGGACGCTCCGTAAGCGCGCGAGAGAGACAGAGCGACGGTACGCTCTTCGGAACCCGTTGAAAACTCCATCGCCTTGAAAGTAACTGTGAACGTATAAAACAGAGTACCGGGCTGGATTTGCCTTGTCCACCGTCCGCGCGGCCCTCGGCACCACGGCACGCCCGCGGCTGCCTGGCTCGAGTTCAACTCCCACCCCACTGCTTCTGCAACTGCTACGCGGTGCGCTCATTCATCATCGCTAGAGTCCGGCTGCTGCCGCCTCGCCACAAAAACAATCCAATCACGGTGCTTTTCATTCCGGGGGAATTTCTCGACCGCACGAGCTGCGGCGCGCCAGCCTGCGCCAGCCTGGGCCCTCCTGCAGCTTCCTCGTCCCCCTTGCCGGCCTTGCCGGCCTTGCCGGCCTCGCCTGGCCGGCTTCCAGCGCCCTTCCAGCTCTCCGGATAGGGACTCTCTTTCTCCAGGACTCCAGGACGGCTCGCCCCCCAAAACGGGTCCACCCCACCGTGTCGTCCGTCCTTGATCGCCCGGCCGGGCCGCCCTGGCCGCCCGGCGTAAGTCTGGTGATTTCTCTCCCGCTGGCCAAGCCGCCACCGTGCCCGGCCCGGTCACCTCACAGTGGTGGATCCAGATATCCAGAGGCGGCCTTTTCTTTTCATGGGGGGGCACTTTTTGTCTACTCAAGGCGTTATGGTTTCCCTCCTACCTTTCACGCAGGCGGCTTTGTACTGTAAGTGTCATTTGAGAGGGGAGGGGAGCACCAGTGTCCGCTGCCTGTCACCTCAGGCCCGCGCCAGCAGGCCGATTCCGAGGACCGAGTTCGTCGCTCCACGTCCTCTTCCGCACTCCTAAGGGGCGCCCCGTGGGTGCGGGTGTGTGTGTGAGAGAGAGAGAGAGAGAGAGAGAGAGAGAGAGAGAGAGAGAGAGAGAGAGAGAGAGAGAGAGAGAGAGAGAGCGACAATAGCAGTCCTCGTAATCAGCCTTGCAGGGAGCGCGACGTCGACGTGGACGTCGGTTGCAGGGGGTTGACGTTGACGTTGATGTGCCCGGCGGCTGGAGGGCCTGGCCCCGGACAAGCGCGGCCTGGAGGCCTGGAGGCCCGGCTCGCGTTGGCGCGGCGCGGTAGTTAACTTTGACCTCATTGCGCGGCGCAGCCATGCGGCCGACAACAATGAGGCGCCGCGGCCGGCCGCGTGGAGTAGAGCAGGGCTGCACCGATCACCGATGATTCCGCGTCGTGCAAGGTGCGGATGGCGAAACCGCCAGCATGCCGCCAGCATGCCGGCAGCCCCCCATGGGGTGCCTTCCTCCCCACCTTCCACCGCCCCACCTCCCCGCGCCGATTTCATCCCTGCCTTTCTTATCGCACGGCCGAGCGTACGGCTCGAGAATCCCGAAGGTGTCGCGGTCCAGCCGCCTGGTTCCGAGTGGAGGAGGAGCCCTGTCGTCGCTGTCTCTCTCGCACCTGACGCGCCTTACGAGCGCGAGACAGACAGAGCGGCGACACGCGGTGCGGAGCGCCTCTGCTCCCGGTTACCTGGCAAAGGATGCGTCGCTCCGCGGTGACTGTCTCCACGGCGTCCCTCGGATCACTCCGCGTCCCTCGGGTGGCGTCCTCGGACTGGCGGGACTGGCCCGTGGCGACTCGCCGGTCGATCGCTGCCGAAATGCCCCATTTTCGGACTTTGCGGCTTTAAGACACTTTGGCTCGGCGATTATGCCCCGTTTCGCCATATTCGCGCAACAAAGGCCTGCTGGCCTGCGGGCCTGAATATACATGAGCGCGGCGCCTCATATTTTGTCCGCTTTTAACCGATCCGAGCATGACGCACCCCGCCGCGGTGCCGCCACCGTAAGTCCGGCCGCACAATTGTAGAGTCGGCAAAGGCAAGCCCTCTCCTCTATCCGCGGGCTGCTTCCGAGCAGTGCCCCGCCGCGGTGCCTCTCTCGCACCCGCGGGGCGTTCCGTGCGGCGTTCCGCGGGGGTGGCTGGAGATGCGCGGCTCGGACGCAGCCTGCAAGTCTAGTGGCCGCGGGACGGACGCGTCTCGCCGCGGGAGCACGCAGCACGCACGCCCCCGCCGCGGTACGCTGCATGCCGTGGGCGTGCCTGCCTGGGGCCGCCCGCGGCACCGCCAGCACGTGCAGAAGTACCTCCCGCTAAAGCGCGACCATTGACGTCATCGCCGCCAACGCGGTGCGCGGCGCGCGGTGCTTTCCGAACGCGAGAGATCGGCCTCTGCGGCCGGATCGGCCGGGCCCTTCCCTGGTGGTGGTGGACGATGGACGATGGCCGGCGTCGAGAGGCATCGGCGTCCACAGGTGCCTCGTGTGTTTTTCTCTCCCGCGGGACCGCGTCGACCGCGTGGTGCATTGTGCGCCGCCCCGCGTCGCCGTGGTGGTGCCGCGCCGTGGTGCCGCGCCGTGGTCGAGCAGGTCGCGTCGAGTCTGGGCATGCCGACACATCTTACGTAAAGTGGCCCACTTGGCTGAATGGTCCACGCACCGGCGGCCCCTCCGCCTCCTCCCCCCCCCTCCGCCGCCTCCTCCGGCCTTCCCCCTCCCCCCTCCTTTTGCTGCGTGTGTTGCCGGTTGGGTTGCCAACTTGCCAGGCGCCACGGCCGAGACGCAGCAGAAGAGAATAAGTACACAGGAAAGTCTGGGTTCTCAGACGGTTTATTGAGCTTACAAATCGATTATACTAAATAAGGCTACTTCGTGCCTAAAAACAATTGCCGTCTTTCCAAAGAAACTGCCCGTACAAAAAATAATTGACAACACAGGAGCTTCTACGAGCCCCACCAGGTAATACCTTGGTTTGGCGTGGTTTGGCGCCACATTTCATTTCACATTATGTCGCTGAGAACAACAGGTCCTATAATTTAAAAAACAATAAAATACGGGGTAGTTAAAAAAAGAGACACAGTTGACTGTATCAAAGTCTTAACAACAAAAAAAAACTACACTATAAAACACATACACACAAACACACACATACAAATCAATCACAGGCGACTATAATAAGAGGTTGGTTATTTTCACCATTATACCGTGGCGAACTGAACTTTACTTCACACAAAATTGATCACTAGACGAAGTGCATTGCTGAGCGTCTTGGTGGTGATGTCTCGGAGTGTCCCCAGAGAGTGGAATGACTTTGGGCGTCTCCGGCACGGCTCCAGAGATCGCCCCATCAGTCTTTAGACAGGCCTCCTCGCAGAATGGCGCCCCGGGTGGCGGGACGGCGGGACGGCGTCCTGGACTCACAGCGGCGAGGTGATGCCGATGGAGCTCACGGAGTAGCCCAGCCACCTGGAGAGGGTGGGGTTGCCGCCGACGGACAGCGCGCCGCTCAGCGCGCCGCTCAGCCCGGACACGAGAGTCCAGAGCAGCCAGGCGACGAGCGCGTAGAACGCGACCACCGTCACGCGGTGCAGCACGTAGAGCCTGGAACCGAGAGCGGCAGAGGGCCGTTTAGCAAGACGAAGAACACAAGCAGCTTTTCGAGTGAACCTTTTAGACTGCCGGATATGCAAGGGGCCTGCCACTCACATTCACTAAAATTTTACCTAAAAAAACGGCCGTAAGTAGGCAAATGGTATGACTGAATTCACTGGGAAACTCACTACACTCACACACATTGGTATATCATTTTAGTCAGAGCCCGCGGATGTGTCCGTACCTCTGGTGGTGCCTGACGGCCTTGGAGACGTCGGGGTCCTCGTGCAACACGAAGTTCCGCACGCCGGACACGTAGTTGTGGAAGTACGTGGGCCAGTCCACGGCGCGCACGTCCATGGGGAAGCGCTTGCGGTCCTGGGGGCTCAGCTCCGCCGCCAGGCCCTTGAGCCGCTCGTTCCGGAACACCCACTTGCGGGTCGTGTAGTAGTGCAGGATCTTGAGGCCGCCCTGTATCCGGCGCTGCAGCTGCACCATGCTGCAAACAGGCGGAGCGGGCGCGGGGCCGAGTCAAGGGATGCTGCACTGTGAATGTGAGGGTGATCCGAGGACAGGTGCTCGACTTGAATTCAACTCACAATCTCCGGTTGCCGCTGACGAGCATGAGGAAGTCGATGAGGTAGGCGGGCAGGAAGTGGAAGAAGACGACGCACAGCGTGTGCTGCCAGTGCGAGTCCTTGATGGAGCCGTCGGGGTACCACACCGCGCCCTGGGACGGCGTGACGCGCGACTCCTTCTTGCACATCTCCAGCATGCCGCCCCAGGTCACGGGGTTGTCGCCCGACTCGCACATGTTCACCACCAGCGGCTTGGTCGGCCTGCGCAAAGCGGTTCGGTTCGTACGCACTGACTCTACTTCCGTATTTACTTCATTTCTTTCCCGATTGAGGGGATTGAAACTGAAAGTTTACCGAGTGCGGCCCACTTTCCAGGCGAGGGCGATGATGGCGTTGATGACGATGTCCACGGGCATGAGGTCGGCCAGGTAGTGCTCCTTGCAGTGCATAGACCGCACCACCCCCTTGGCAGCCCCCACCAGCAGCCCCGAGGGGCCGTTCAGGTTGTCCACCCAGCCGGGCATGGGCTCCTGCCACGACGGCATCACTGCCAGGCAAAGACAAATCACAACATTTTTAACAAACTCCACACTACTCCGTTCATCAAAATGGTATCAGGTACTCTCATTACAACCCTTTGGACTCAGTGCCGATGTGAAAGACCTTACTTTGAGGAGAGGCGCCCCTCTGCTCGTGCGCGCCAAGCCCCAGGGAGTAGGCATCCCGACGCACTCTTTGCGCGCCTCAAGGTTAGGCAACCCAACGCCCGCCAAACCTTGCACGTCCGTCCCTGCTTGTAGCGCCTGCGAGGTAGGCCACCGTTCCGCCTAGCAGCGCACCGGTGTGGAGACGGTGGCCTACCCCGCCCCCGTGAAGACTGCAGGGGCAAGGTAGGCCGCCGTCTCCACACCGGTGCGTTGCGAGGCGGAACGGTGGCCTACCTCGCAGGCGCTACAGCGCCACAGCACAAGACAAGACAGCGGCGCCCTCGGAGAAAAGAAATGCTCCTGTGCGGATGAAATGCTCTCGGGCGGCGTGGCCTCAAAGAGGAACGTCATACAGCCTATCGGGTGCGACAACCGCCCTAAAGGTGGGCAGCCCAGCAGACGCCTTTGCCGAGCCCCTTCGCCTGGTGGGTAGGCAGCCCAACCGGCGCCGTGGTGTTGCGGCTACCCATCAGGCGCGGCCAAGCCCTGTCTGTCGAGCTGTCCGTCGCCTGACAGACGCCTCGGCCGCCTGGTGCACAGGCAACCCAACCGACGCGCATAGCTCCTCAGACGTTTCAAAACTTATCTTTTCGGTTAGCTAACTCACCGATGGAGGGGCGCGCTATGCCGATGGGCATCCGCTCGCTGTACGAGCTGACGAGGTGCTCGGACAGGCCCTTGGAGTAGGCGTACGTGTTGGGCAGGGAGCCGATGAGTCTGGAAAACAAAGTCACGGTCACTCCCATCTTCCTGGAGGAATGCGCACCGCGCGCCACACACTGTCGGCCAACGGGGTCTTTCCGATGGAGCCGGCAACAGGTTTCAGTGTAACGTGTGTTGTTGTGCTGTTTTCGCTGCTGTTGTTGTTGTTGTTGTTGGTCTCCTCCTCTCCGTACTCACTTGGGGGTGATGTCCTTAAGCGCGGCAGGGTCCATCCACTGGCACATGTCGATGACCTTCTCGGGGTTCACGTCGCCCAGGTAGGTGCGCTCCTCCAGCGTGTCCTCGTCGCAGTGGCAGTAGGCCGTGGAGACGTGGATGAAGGCCTGCAACAGGCGCAGAATCGCCGTCAATGGACGCGCCGCCAGCACCGCCAGACGGACCAGCGTGTTTCGCGCGTAGACGCCGCCGCCGCCAGACGCCGTTTCGACACGTTGACGCCTGGCTGCTGTGCGCGCGGCGATGCTGGGCGCTGCTGGGCGCGCCGCGACGAGGCGAGGCATTGGTGCCATTCGTCATGAAGGCCCCGAGGTACCCCGAGGCGCAGCCATGGCGCAGCCCTCAAGGCCAAGTAGGGCATTCCTGCGGTCGGCCCGGGCGGCGGCAGCGCGGCGACACGCCGTCCACACGGAACGCGCCGCCCGGTATTCGAACCCGGGCCCGGTCTCGCCCTGGCACAGTGGGCCAGAAGACCGGGGGGCGGCCAAAATGCTAGACGCGTTTTGAGCTCCAGAGTCGCTAAACAGCACTCGAACCGAGCGTGTGACCCCACCAGTGGATTCTCCGTTCGGAAAGCAATTTACTGGAGGGGTCAAACGTTTGATTCGAGTCCTGTTTAGCGACTCTGGAGCTCAAAACGCGCCCGGGATTCTGCTCTCTGTGCCTGGTACGCCGTCAAGCTACTCACGTCCAGGCGGTCGATGGTGCTGGCGTAGTTGAGCACGTTCCGGGTGCCCACGGTGTTGAGGTTCACGGCGTCGGCCAGGCTGAGGTCGAAGCGCACGTTGGCGGCGCAGTGGAAGACGACGGACACCCTGGCGGCCAGCAGCGCCGCGTCGTCGCCGGAGAGGCCGAGGCCCGCGGCGGACACGTCGCCGGAGACGGCCACGATCTTGTCCAGCTGGGCGGCCAGGCCTTCCTGCCGCAGCCGGTCGAACGCCTGCAACAGAACGGCGCCTTTCAGTGAGCTTGATTCCGAGCAGCGCTAGCGTCGCTATGCCTCTCTCACGCGTTACGGAACGCCCCATGAGTGCGAGAGAGACAGCGACGGAAGCACGATTCGGAATGGCGTTAGAGAGAGTGGCCCCCGCAAGGCCGCGGAGGGCAGGGCCGCGATGAACGCAGTCAGGGCTGCGCGCTGCCCCTGCGCCCCCCAATAAGGAGCTAAGGAACTGGGATGGAGAGCGAAACCTATTATTAGCCACATTCACGCGGTTTCAGCACAACAGTGCACAGCAGCACTAGGGAAGGCGGCTTGAGAACAAAGTGCTGGGCGGGTGTGAACCTGGACCAGGGAGCGGACACACGCTGACACGCACCAGCATACTCATGCCGATGAGGTGTTTCGTCGCTCCGTCTCTGTCGCACTCACGGAGAGAGATACTGGAGCCAGCCGTCTGATTCCGGACACTGCTTCGTCGCTCTGTCTCTCTCGCACCCCTACGGACCGCCCCATGAGTGCGAGAGAGACAGAGCGTCGAAAGCAGTGCTTGGAATCAGACGGCAGAGACGGTTCGGCATGACATGAGATGACACGGCACAAACGGCACAACGCGGACCGGGGGCCGGCCCGATCGCGGACACTTCGGCGATTCGCGGTGCCGTGCCCTTGGCAGTGTGCCCGATGTGGACATATTTATTTAAATGCGGAATTCCGGACCCGCGCCGCCCCTTCAGCCTTGGGGTGGGGATGCCGCGTGGGGGCTCGACCAGCGGCAGACTGATTCCGATAGTCGTTTCGTCGCTCTGTCTCTCTCGCACGCATACGGCACGCCCCGTGAGAGCGACAGAGACAGACGCCTCTCGGGATCAGTCCGCAGATTCGACACAATGCGGAACTGTTCAGTGATCCAGCACGGCGGCAGCAGGAGCAAAAGAACACCGTTTCTGTGATGCGGCGGCGTCGCCGGCTGAGCCCATGATATATTGAGTCTTGTTTTCGTCTGAGTCTTGAGTCGCTAGCGAGTTGCGAGCGCGCCCCGGGGCGGTGGCGCGGTGACTCGCGGTGACCAGCAAAGTGTGGGACTGTCATTAAGACGGGCCCGGCCAAGTCGGCCTGGAGCCTCCGCGTCTTGAGCGTGGCGTCGCTGCGTCGCTGCGTCTTCAGGGAAGTGTTTGGTAATTGTGGGTCGGTCCGTCCTCCTCGGGTCGTCGTCGTCGTCTACGTCTTTATGGTGACCGGTTAATGTGGCACCCAAACAAGCGTCGCTTCCCACGATGGGCTCGATATATTCCTAGTTTGAAGCACGTTGGCACCTTCTCAGTTTTCCGGTCGCTTCTGAGGAATCTTTCCGGAATTTGTCCTCCTGATTCCATGAGTTTGTCAGCAAGGGGGGCAACGGCCGCTGCTGCAGGCTGATTCCGGGAGCCGTTCTCGTCGCTGTCTCTCTCGCACTCGTAGGGCGTTCTGGATAGGAGGTGTAAAGACAGAGCGACGAAACCGACTCTCAGAATCCGTCTCCAGAAGCAGCAGCCGGGTGTAAAGGGGCTTCGTCCGCCACGCGAGCCGCAGCCCGGCCGAGCCTAGCCCAACGCGCGCGAAGCGCAACGCTCTCCGGCGTTAAACTCCTGATTTACGGGAGGGTGTCTGGGACCGGCGCGCGGCGCGGTGGCCACCGAGCTGGCCAAGCTGGCTGTGCCTAAGCCCAGCGCGAAGGCCGAACGGGGAACCGAACGGGGAACGGCCTTGCGCCCGGCAGCCACCGCGCCGACGACAGCCCTCCGCCACTGGCGTGGACTGGCGCTGCCGCGCCGCTGCACCTCGTTGGCGTGCCGACCGCGCCGGGTGACAATGCGACAACAGCCTTGCGTAACAATGTCATCCGTCATTTGCCCTGCAGGGCCCTCCCGGCGCCGTGCGGCCAGGAGCGCGCGCGCACACACACAAACACACACATACACTCACTCGCACGGTGTCCATAAAGCGCCATGCCCTTCCGAAAGTGGAGCAGTCTGTCGCGTAATGAACACACACACACACACACACACACACACACACACACACACACACACACGGAGAGTCGCGCAGACACAATTGCCTCGCCGATTTTCTTGTTGTCCTCTCCTCTGCTTTGCGACATGACGCGGCCACGCGGCCGGAGGACGACACTGTCGCTGCGTCGCTTTTAATTGTTGCGAGCCGCACTTATCGTCGAAGGCGGAAGCGGCGGAAGCCCGTCAACAACAATAACAACAACACGCACCGCGGTGCGCGGCGTGACACGGACGGGACAGGTCGCCTGGGAACCCCCGCGACGGTGGCCTCATTATTTATTTTCTTCTGGATCGAATTAAAAGACCCTGCTTGGTGGCGGCGGCGCGCGGCGAGGCGAGGCCTAGGCGAGGCGAGGCGCCAGGCCAGACCCGCGGCGATTGGCGCAGACCGCGCAGATCGCGCAGACCGCGTGCCGAGGACCCCGGTGGACTCCGCGCGGCATGATGCCGAACCGCGCTCCCGCGTCGCTGTCTCTCTCATGGATAGGGCGGCCCGTGCGGGTGCGAGAGAGACAGAGCGACGAGCTGCGCGCTGTGTTCGGAACCCCCGCAGCCTCGCTGGCAGAGACCGCGGCCACGCATCGAGTTATCTCCGCTTGGCGGCAGAGATGTGCCCGGTGAAAGTGAAGTGCGCGACGACTCCGCGACTCCGCGACTCGGCGCACCGTGCCCTTTAGCGCGAACCCCCTCCCCCTCCCCGTCAAGTCCCTCCTACTTCTAGACGCACCCCGAGCGACGGCCACGCGGCCGCGCCACGGCGGCGGCGCTGGGCGATTCGCAGACCGTCGCAGACCGTCGCAGACCCGTTCCGGGAGTCGAGCCGAGCCAGTTCCCGCCGTCGTCGTAAAGCTGGTCATCCGAAAGCGAACGTGGTCTAGGCCAGGGCGCTTGCTTTTCCTTTCTGCCGCGGCATTACCATGGCAGAAGACTGCTTCCGAGAGTCGTTTTGTCGCCCTGTCTCTCTCGCACCCACACCGGGCGCCCATGAGTGCGAGAGAGAGGGAGACTTTCGGTGGCGGGGCGGCGGGGAAAAGGCTCTAATTGAGGAGGCTCCGCGCCGAGCGACTTGCACTGCGTGAGGACCGGCCGGCCGGCGCCCAAATCTGTTTCAAAACGGTCCAAAAAGCAAAGACAGCAGCAATAAAACGCAAACGAGCGATAATTATTGTGGGGCGAGTCCTATCCACTACACTGGGATGATCATATCCCAGGGTCACAGTTAGAGATGGTAATTTTAATGCCAAGATGCCTGTCAGCCACCGTGGCGAGTCCCATTCGGCCGACACTTTGCCGGGGGTCTTGGACTTCTCCACCGCTTCGCTAGACTGGGGGCGGGGTGGGGCGGGGCAGAGCGGGCTGGCCGTGGCTCACTGCTGCGTATTACGCGAGTTAATGAGAACGCTCCCCCCCCCCCTCCTCCTTTCCCCGTGAACGCGGGCAGCACGGGCAGCGCGGGCGGGCGTGCGCATGTGTGTAGTGCGTGCATGTACGCGAGCGGCTCACGATTCGATCATTGATGCGGAGTTGCGCCACGCCGTGCAGGCCGTGTAGGCCGAGCAGGACCCCAACGCTCACACTCATACACACTCACACGCACTCACACCGACAGGCGCTCGTCTGCATGCCGCCTCTCCTCGAATGAAGCGCAAATCGAGAGAGAGAGAGAGAGAGGAGAGAGAGAGAGAGAGAGAGAGAGAGAGAGAGAGAGAGAGGACGACTCGCCGGCCACGCGCGGCGGCGAGGCGCGCGAATCGCGAAACCGAACCAAAACCAGAGCAGCGGGGTCGTGGTCTTTTTGCCGGCCTCCGCCACGCCGCGCTGGCCCGGTGGCCCAGTGCCCGGCGCGCCTGCCCGGCCTGTCATGGGCGGAGGTGGAGGCGGGCCCGGCCTACGGCCCGGCCGGGCGGGGCGGCTAGACGGACCCACTAGACGAGTCTGGTCACTATGTGACTCAGCAACAAGGGGCTCTGCGATAATCCGGAAAGGTGAGCTAGTTGTGGCGTTTGGGTATCGCGGCGTGCCGTGCCGCGGCGTGCCGTACCGTGCCGCGCCGCGCCCCACGCCCGAAATGCGACACGGTGTTGCGCGGGCTGGGCTGGTCACCCACT
Source organism: Thrips palmi (assembly GCF_012932325.1). NCBI lineage: Eukaryota > Metazoa > Arthropoda > Insecta > Thysanoptera > Thripidae > Thrips > Thrips palmi. The sequence continues at coordinate 4,025,357 of NW_023144624.1, read as the reverse complement.
GACCACTGGTGCCATTGTCCGCTCGTTATTAGCAGTGTGGCCATAGCGGTCCGGTCCGGCCTGGAGTCCGGACCGATGGCCGGACCGGGACGCGTACGCGCGTCAGCCGCGCCGTCGACGCGCAGCCCGGCTGGATCATAGCAACTGTTTGGCAACCAATTTGGCAACCAATTTGGCAACCCCGTTTGTTTCTGTTCATTTTTCGGCCTAGCCGCGCGTGGGGTTCGCGGCAAAACGTGACGTAATCTGGCGACGGCGCGTCCGAATCGGGAACCGGATAGCCTTGCACAGACAGTGTCGTTGTCGCAAGGCGCGCAGGGGGCGGCAGGCCGGGCCGGCCGGCAGGGGCGGCCAACAGGGGCGGCCGACGGGGGCGGCCGACGGGGCTGCTGCTTTTCATCGCCCAGTTGCGCCCCGCCCCGCCGCCCGCCGCGCCGCCGCGCCCCGCCCGCGGTATGCACGCGTTCTCATAGGCCTCATTGTCCGCTGGCGCTAGGCCGGCCGGGCCGGGCTAGCGTGGTGCGGACACTGCGGGCTGATTCCGAACAGAGCTTTGCTTTCGTCGCTCTCTCACGCACTCACGGGGCGGCCCGCAAGGGTGCAACAGAAACAGCGAAGAAAGTACCGAGAAAAGCCTCCTGGTTCGACGTCCGTCATGCGGCCTGCACCGGAGTTACGAAGTCGTCGGCAAACGACGCTGCAACGGGGGCGCGGGGGCCGCGGGGGCCGAGGGGGCGAGGCGCGCCCTGTTTGTTCGCGTGTCGCCACTGTCCACGCAGTGCCGCGCAGTGCCGCGCAGTCTAGGCAGTCAGCGCCGTGCGATGCTCCAGGTTCAAGGGCGACTGTGACGGTGCAGGGACTGCTGGCTGGGCCTCGCGCCTCGCGACCAGGTTCCACGTCGGCGTCGGTCCACCACTCGAGCCGTCCGCCAGTCACTCCTTTTGCGTGTGTTTTGCCTCCCAGTCACTTCTGACTTCCGTTGTGGGTGGAAATGGAAAGGCAAAGCGAGAGGCAAAGCGAGTGCCCGAGTGGCCGCGGCGGTCTCCTCCACACTCGACACTCCTGGCACTCCTGGCACTCCACTCTCCAGGCGCGCCCCGGCCAGGCCAGCCCCGGCCAGCCCCGGCCAGCCCCGGCCCGGACCAGGGCGTCGCGGCGGTCCGCCGGTTATTTCCACAGCCCCACGGGTCCTTTTCCGTTCGGGCGGTTCGTCGACTCGCACTGATTTAAACCGGGCCCGGGATGGGGGTCCGGGTGCCGGCAGAATTTAATGGCGGGCCTGGCCCAGTCCACCCGTTGGGCCCCGGGTGCGGAAATCCCCGAGGAACCCCCCGAAGACGCCTCGACAACAAAGGGCCCAACCGGCCCAGCGGCCACTGACCCGTCGCCGCCGACTATATTCTGCAAACAAGACCTTTCTCCGATTTCTCTGGAATTTTTTTGATGCTGTTGTCGTTGATTTTGTTGTTGTTGTTTGCGCTCGGTCCCGGCTCCGGCCCCCTGGGTTGTGTCCGACATAGGTGGATCGTTTATGTTTCGCCTTTCGTTGACCAATTCGGCTGGCCGGCCGAACCGCGGGCGCGGGCACCCTCACTATAAATGCCTATCTTTACCTCGGTAGAGTGGGGCCCTTGGTGGCGTCCTTGGGGCCGGCAAGCCCGGGGGAGGGGCGTCCTGGACCTGGACCAGGCCAAGGCAGGCCAAGGCAAGGCGGCGTGCAGAAGGCGAGTGCACTGTCGTCGGCTTCGCGATAGGGCCTGCACTTGTTGCCTGCTTGCAGCTTGCAAGGCTCATGGCACTGACCGTGGGTTGCCTAGCGCCCTAGCCTAGCCAAGTGGTTGTTGCCCGGCGATGCGAGCATGGTGGCGTAGTGCTCGGTTAGGCCAGACTGGGCAGCCCAATCGCCGGCCGGAGATCTCAGAGATCTCAAGCGGCGTGTGCGGCCAGCCGGGCCAGCCGCCGCGTCGTGGGCGTGTGGCCGCGCACCAACAGGCGCACACTCCGAGCAGTGCCGTCTCTCTCGCACTCACGTCACAGGGCGTCTCCCGCAGCGGGTGCGAGAGAGAGGGAGCGAGAGAAAGAAGAGAGAGGCAGACAGAGACGCAAAGAAAGCCTCGATATAGTCGTAAAGCGGCGCTGCGCGTTCGCAATTTGCAATGGTCGACAGGGGGACTAAAGAACGCAACGCGGTGCCGCATGCCGCATTGTAAGACTGCTTTACGAGCCGAAAAGTGTACATTGTGGCGAGGTGCGCGAGGTGCGCGAGGTCGCGGCGTCGCAGGGACCATGGACCAGGCCGATGTGGAACAGTGAAGTCTCCACAAATCCACAAGTAAATCGAAAATAAGTTTACTACATCGGGGTAGCGTGCAGTTACGCCTCGCGCTCCAGTCAATGGAGGCCCTGGTCCACGTCGCCCACTGCGGCGCACGGCCAGCATGGCCGGCATGGCGCACGCGGTCCGGCCTTCGCACAAAACAGAGCGAGCGGCTTATTGCTTTATTGCGAGCAGACAGGTGCCCATTGCCCTGCGAGGCGAAACGAGGCTGTCTCGGAGCAGAGCAGCCCTTGCCGCCTTGGACGCGTTTTACTGTTTTACCGACCTGTGAGGAGACGTACTCGGCCATGCGGTCCGCGGGGCTCTTGCCGCGCTTGGTGCGCACCACGGCGTACACGGTGTCGATGTCGGAGCACGCGCGCAGCAGCTTCTCCACCAGCACCTTGCCCATGAAGCCCGTGGCGCCCGTGACGAGCACGGAGCGGCCGCGGAAGAAGGACACGACGTCGGCGCCGTTGGCGGCCTGGGCCTGCTCGGAGGCGCCGCCCGCCGTCACGCCGCGGTCCACGTCGAGGGTCATCCTGGAGCTCCTGGTGCGGGCAGAGGCAAAAGCGCGTCGGTCAGAGACTGCAGTGGGGCAGGCAGTCCGGCAGCGCGCCGGGGAGGTGGGCACGCCCGCCGAGCCTCGCGCTGCTGCAGGGCGGCCCACCCCGCCGGGCGCTCCGCGGCGCCTGGTCGTCCTGGACGGCCTAGACGGTGCAGACGGTCTACGCGGTCTAGACGGTCCACACGGCGCAGACGCACCGAAAACTAGGCTTTCTGGCTCTTGGCACACTTCACGACGCGGGCCGCTGCGGTGGACGTCGAGCTGTGAATTTTCACTCAAAACAACGTCCTCAAGAAAAATTTCGCCGAACTATGTACTCGCGATTTATAATGAAAACATTTTTCTGTACGAGTCGAAGGCCCGCGGCACTTGGCGGTAGTTACTCACTTCGGACTGATTGGTTCACAGTGAAGTCACAAAACGCACGGCGGTGGACGCGCACCTTCGGAACACTCTCTTGCTTCAAGCTCGCGGGCACGTGCGCGGCACTGTAGGGGACCCAATGGGACGGTACGCAAGACTGGGGTTCGCGGCCGAGTGTGAGCCAGACTCGGCCGAGAAGATCATCACAGGCTACCTGTGCGCGCTGCGCGCCCCTCTCCGCCCCTCTCCGCACCGCCGCGCCGCCCCTCCCGCCGCGCGACGCACCCCCTCGCCCCCCTCCCCTGCGTTCGCGCAGGCACCGGACCCCCGGACATTAGTCACAAGAGTCATTCCAGCTCAAGCAGTAGGCTTCCCTTGAACCTCAAAGTCCCACAGTGTAGCCCCCCCCCCTTTTCCCCCGGCCCCCTCGCCGCAAGTGCGCGCGCACGCGCGCACACACACACAAACACACACAGACGCAGCGCGCGGTCCGCGAGAGGGACAGAGGGGGCGTCGGCCAGTGCTGCCCCCACCATTCGGCTAAATGTCTGTTGTCCAAGTTACGCAAATCGTATCGCTCGCGCCCCGCCGGCCCTAGCCTAGGCTGCCGCGGCGTGGCAGCCCCACCTCGCGAGGCACCGCGCGCGCCTCGGCGTGGATGCATTCACTCCGCGAAGGCGAAGGCGCGAGCCTCCGCTGGGGTGGCCGCCAGCCGCCAGCCTGACCAGTCCTTCCCGCGGCCCACTCGGTGTTTTGCTCGCTCGCAGCTCGCAGCAGCGGGCGCTGATCCCGAGAGTGGCTTTCGTCGCTCTGTCTCTCTCGCATTCATGGGGCGTCCCGCAGGGGTACGAGAGAGACAGAGCGACGAAAGCCACTTTCGGAATCAGTCGGCCGCGGGAGCAGCGCCAGCAGCGGGAGCGTTCCTCCGTTTTGCGGTTCGGTTCTAGGTTCTGGCTGGCCTGGGCTGGCCTGCGCGCGTGGTGCGTGGCGCCGTGTTCTCCCTGCCAGTGCCCCGCACTGCGCGCCGCACTGCGCGCCGCACTGCGCTGTGTCATGCCAATGCGGATGTTTCTAGGAATGGGTCCGTCGTCGCGACGCGTCGTAGCGGAGAATCATCGCCCGCGACGTTCGGCCGGTCATATTATGTTGGTAAACAGTCAGAAGTAACAGAAAACAAAAGAAAAACAAGCAGCAAACAACCGCAGCTCCGTCCTTTTTCCGTGTAACCTTTTCGAGACCACGCGTATTGTTTGCTGGCCGCAAGTGCGGCGAAGGTCTAAACTGAAGGAAATTAACAGGCGCCGCGGCAATGTCTGACGAGCCAATCTCGAGCCGGGAACTAGGTGATGAGCTCCAAGACACTTTGTGACCCCCCCCCCTTTTCTCGCGCAACCCAGGGGTGAGGAATCGAGGACCCCCACCAGTCCAAACCGGTCGCGCTTTTTTGCCAGCTTTGCGGCGACCATGTAACACTGTCACGAGCCAACGGGCATATGATCAGATTAGTTTATAGGCAAACAGGACACAATTCCCGTACCGACCGAGCCCCAACCCGAACTCGATTTCACCCCGATAGGACTCACCGACAGTCAAACAAAGTTCAGTTTGGGCTCGGGCGGACCACCAGTCTAGTGACGAGACGAGTCACCCTGGGAGACCTTACTCCTTGGATTTCCCCATGAGATCCAGCGCCATCGGGACTCAAACGGGACGTGCCTCATGTCCTACAAGCCAGTCTGCTGATGAGTCGCTCCGGGAGACCCTCCTCCTTGGACTTCCCCAGGAGATCCAGGACACCTCAGCGTCAGCATCCGGCGCGTCCGGCTCGGCGACGCGCCAGCGATTTGACCGCAGCCGCCGGACCGCGGCGGTGGGGATGCCACCGGCTAGTGGTGTTGGTCGCCGCCGCTGTCTACCGAGCGATTCAGAAGAGTCGCTGTCGCTGTCTCTGTCGCTCTCATGGCGCTCTCCCGCGCTCTCCGCAAGGGTGAGAGAGAAGACAGAGCAACAAACCGATCTTTTGAATCGGTCCGCCGAGTGAACCGGAGCGGAGCCACTCATCGGTGTGGAGTGCGGGCACGGAGCAAGATGGTGCGGGAAATGGCGGGGAAATCGCACCGCAATGTTGATTCACAACGCCGCTGAGACTTCGTGGAGGGGCGCCGTCTTCTTCCATGGACATGGACCCTGTTGGAGGTGCTAGTCGGTCCTAGTCCGCTAGTCCGGGGGTTTCCCCGCCTCGAAGCGCCCGTCAGCGCGCCAGCGCCTCAGCGCCTCAGCAGGTGAACGGCCGTCGGCGCCGTCGGCCAGCTCTTGATGTGCGACCGTGTGGTGCAGTTTGTGCGAAAGGGTTCGAGTTTCCTCTTTCTGAGCGATTAAAATCTCGTTTTCGTTGCGACACCGGCCACCCCGGCCGGCCACTTGCTGTGTGAGCTAGAGAGCTGCGGGTGGCGTACGATGGGTGGCCTACTCGCTGGGCGCTCGTCGCAAGCATGGCCGCGTGGCCCGGGCGCGGCGGCAAATTAGCACCCCCCCCCTGTCACCTAGATAGCAGCCAGAAAAGCTGGCGAAATGCCGTATCTTACCCCCGTATGCAGGCAAAACGTGCCACTTTGACCCCCCTCTGGATCCGCCCCAGCTATAGAGCCCTCCATCTCAAGCCGCGATGCAGACTCTACAGTCTGCCAAGCAACAGGCGCGTCGTGGCGGTCTGGTCGCCTGCGTTGCATGCGCAGTGTGCGCAGTGTTCATCACGTTGATGCAACGTGCATTAAAAGCGCGAGCCGCGCAAGGAGAAGACGAAAAGTAACGCCGGTGTCGGCTCGGCGTTTCGACTTCGACGCGGTTCGCTGCCGCGTGTGCTTTCCAAGTTTCCCTCCACTGCCCCTTTCCCCTTCCCCTCCCCTCCCCTCTCCTCCTCTCTCGCTAGCGGGAGTCTTTCCGCGAGTCGGCCAAGGCGGTGCGACTGCAACGGCTGCCAAACTCACCAGGCCAGATTTGCAACTGGCAGGTAAATATTGACTTGGCTGCTAAATTACGCCCCTTGACAGCGACTCGGCGTCAAAATAGGGACTATTGCCTCGTTGCAGTTCACTGTCGCGATTCCCGCAGCCTTACTCTGTCTTGCGTCGGGTGGCTCAGAGCTCAGTCCAGCCCATATGATTGGTGGATCCACGTGTATCCTGCCGGGCTGTTGAACACCGCTCCAAGTGCGGGTTAATTAACCTTATCTTTACCTCAGTCTGTTGTGGGTGTTTGTCCGTTAAATTTGGGAGAAGGAAAATTGACCCACTGAATTCTCTTTCTTGTCTGGACAGTCGTTGCGAAGTAAAATTTTAACGGAACTTTTTACTTCATGTTTCTGTGGTGTCTTGGTTATGTTTCCCTCTCAGAAATTGCGTCATTCTTCAGAGTCTAGTAATTAATGGGTGCCTCAAAATTTGTTAGGTCAGCTGTCATATTTCATAATCGTTTAGCATTTACCTCTAGGTGAGATTTCATCTCTAAGCCTGATCTCTTTCGTCTCCTCTCAGAACTGTCTTTTTCTAAGCTCCTCACGACTCGTGTTTTCAATGAATATTTTTTTATTGGTGTTTCAGGTTCTGCAAGCAGCTATCCTTTGTTGCTGTTTCGCCTTTTGTTGAAGGTGTCCCTCAGAGGCTCTTTGTAAATCAAGGTGTGTTGTTGTGAGAAATTCTCTGTTGCATTTATCTTTACATATTTACTGTATGCTCTAATGTGTTATCATGATTGTTTCCAGCCAAGTGCTTTGCAAAGATGGCAGAATCTGGAGAGAAACTGTCCAAAAATGAATTGAAAAGAAGAATGAAAGCGGAGCAGAAGGCAAAGGAAAAGGCTGAGAAAGACAAGGAGAAGGCTGATCAGCCTTCTGCACCTGTCAAGAAGGCATCAGCTGTGACTGTAACGGATGAAGAAATCAACCCCTCTGAGTACCGCCGTATACGTTCCTTAGCTGTTGCAAAGTTAAAAGAGTCAGGAGAGCACCCCTATCCTCATAAATTCCATGTGTCTGTATCGTTGGATGAATTCATTGAAAAGTATAATCATGTAAAGGATGGGGAAGTGGTTGAGGAAACTGTCAGTGTTGCTGGTAGAATTCATGCCATTCGGGACTCTGGTGCAAAGCTAGTATTCTACGACCTACGTGGAGAAGGGAAGAAAATTCAAGTTATGGCTAATGCAAAACTGTATGAATCTGAAGAAAAATTCGCTGTTGACATCGGTAAAATTCGAAGAGGTGATATCATTGGGTGTGTAGGCAAGCCTGGTAAAACAAAAAAAGGTGAACTCTCAATCATGCCTAGTAAAATTACTCTTTTGTCTCCATGCCTCCATATGCTACCTCATTTACACTTTGGAGTGAAGGACAAGGAAACTAGATTCAGGATGAGATATCTCGACCTCATTATCAATGAAGCCACCCGCAACAAGTTTATTGTACGCACTAAAATCATCTCATATGTGCGACGCTTCTTTGATCAGATGGGATTTTTGGAAGTTGAAACACCTATGATGAACATGATTGCTGGTGGTGCTACTGCTAAGCCTTTCATCACTCATCACAATGAGTTGAAACTCGATCTGTTCATGAGGATAGCTCCTGAATTGTACCTTAAGATGCTGGTTGTGGGCGGTCTCGACAGAGTTTATGAAATAGGCAGACAATTCAGAAATGAGGGAATTGATTTGACCCACAACCCTGAGTTCACTACCTGTGAATTTTACATGGCTTATGCTGATAGTACTGATTTGATGAAGATCACAGAAGACTTGCTGTCGGGCATGGTGAAGAGCATATTTGGTTGTTACCAAGTCAAGTACCACCCTGAAGGACCTGAAGGGCCTGAGGTTACCATTGATTTTACTCCTCCTTTCAAGCGAATGTACATGTTCCCTGCTCTTGAAGAAATTTTGAAAGTTAAGTTGCCAGATCCCACCAAGCTGTCTGACCCAGCATCTGTCAAGATGCTTAGCGACTTGTGTGAAAAGCAAGGTGTAGAATGTCCTGCCCCTAGGACTGGAGCCCGACTTCTAGACAAACTAGTCGGAGAGTATTTGGAAGAAACTTGCATCAACCCAACTTTCATCTGTGATCATCCGCAGATAATGAGTCCTTTAGCAAAGTGGCACAGAACTACTCCTGGCCTCACAGAACGGTTTGAGTTGTTTGTGATGAAGAAGGAAGTCTGTAATGCCTACACGGAGTTGAATGATCCATTTGTTCAACGGGAAAGATTTGAGCAGCAAGCCAAAGACAAAGCAGCTGGCGATGATGAGGCACAGCTCATCGATGAAAATTTCTGCACTTCTTTGGAATATGGACTTCCGCCAACAGGAGGATGGGGGCTTGGAATTGACAGACTTACTATGTTCCTTACTGATTCAAATAATATCAAGGAAGTGCTCTTGTTCCCTGCCATGAAACCTGATGACCCCAACAAGCCAAAGGATGAAGAAGTGACTGAAAGTTAGGACTGTCAGCTCATCCAAGGCACAAATGTTTTATTAGGGAATTTCAAGCATTTTTAGTGACCATCAAAGTGAATTGTTGGATTATTCATTTAATTCAGCAAAGCAAACTATCAGTCCAGTGAACCACATTTCAAACTAAATAGATTCAAATTTATTTATTATTTAGTTTTAGTCTTTTTTGTCAAGTTACTAATTTGAATAAAATGTGTGAAGTAAAGATGGTGGTTGTATTTACTGTACTTAATTCAGTCCCTTTCAAGAAGTGAACACTTGTACGTATATTACTAAAATTTATTTTTTGCAGAATTTAACCATTTAACATAAAATGATATCCCAACTATACATGCGAACCCTAGTCAGTATATGAAGAGATCAGAATCAGCCGATTAGTTTCAAAGACCATAGGACTGCATTAACAGAGTGATCTGCTTAGAAACTTCGAAGAAACAATATGGTACAGAAGAACTCAAGAAGGATGAATCATAAAATAAGAAGTAGTTACAGCTTCAAAGTAAAATTACATAAAACTAAATTAAGCTTAAAAATAGTATAACACACATTCAATTATGGAGCTATTAATTAAAGCTTTTAAATTTGAAAATGAATTTATCATTGAAAAATGAGTACATACTTATGGAAACTTAAATAATTCATGAGAATGACACAACTTCTCTCAAGCAATAGGATAAAAATATCTTTACATAGCCTCTAATTACCGTTAAATTGAATAAAACTGAATGAATGAGTGCCTCAAGCTGTTGGCGTTGACAGAGGGGTTTTCATATATTTGACAAATTTTTCTATGACCTGGATGCTGCAATTGAAAAAGGAGGCAGTGTAAGCAATGTTACTCATTATATCGATGAAAAAATAAAACTTAACATGTAGGTCTCAGGTAAGAAATTAACATACCTCTTCTTGGACTATCAAAGTCTATCAGATCCCCATTAGATAAAGGCCTTGACGGTACCAGACTTTGTCGCACAGGCAGCAGACTAACTCTCTCACCTGCAATGAAAAATTAAATGAATGCAGTTGGTCAACATCACAAGAAAGAAGCAAATACCTTTTCTGCAGAAGGTTGAATTGTGACAAAATTTAACACACCTGTTTTAGGAGTAGAAACAGGCCGAGGAATGAGAGATGCCCTTTTTCTGTTTCCTGGGGTAGCAATCCTTTCAGAAACTGGTGTCCCAGCTGGTGATACAAGAATCGGTGAACCTGGAGCTGAAATCAAAAGCGATAGTTATAGCAGTTAAACAGAATGCGCAGTTAAATTATTTTAGGGTGAGTAGGATGCTGACATTCATGAAAAAGAACTTACAAGAATTATCAGTTTGATTTAAAACCTCAAATGCAACCCTATTCCGTGGTGTATTCACTCTCAAACTTCTCCTCACAGCAGACTTCAGAATACTCTTGGTTGGTTCAGTTTTAGGAACTGGAGAAGAGGGTTCAGAGAAGGTATGCTAATGGGACAAAACGAGTATTAGAAAACACAGTAACTGCAGGTACAGGTGCCCTTTTTTAGGAACTTACATTCCCTGAATCCATGCTCATTCTCCTGCCCAATTCAGAAGCACGCATTTGAGCAGCAGCCACTTTGGGTGACACAGACAAGGGAAGACTCTTGTTGAGCGGGGAGGCAGCAGGAGAGTTCTGAACACGAACAGCAGAGTTTGTAAGAACTTGCTGGAGTAAACTGCGTCTGTGAAATTGTCGAGGTGTAGACAGCACAGGTTTAGAAATTTCTGTGAATGCACAAAAGTTAACGGAGGCATTAGTGGTAATTTCCGATAGACAGAAAACAAAACAGTAGATAAAGACAAAGGTTATCATACTAGGAATAGGACTGCTAGTAATTGTCTTCGTAGAAGATAAGACTTTCTTAGGACTTTCCACTTTGAAGAAACCCCCATCAAAAGTAGTGGTGTCCGATGATACACTTGCAGATTTATTCTGTTTGGCTGCTTGTTTCCGTTTTCTATCGGCTGCACATCAGAGGATTATTTCAGTTAATTAATTCATAGATGATTTTTAATCTTAATCCAAAGAACAACCACGAACCTTCAATTAAGTCTCTGATACGAGATTGAGTACGAGGTTTTGCAGGCTTGGAAGCAGCATGTGGGGCAGTTTTCTTCGGTATGATCTGAGGCAGTTTCTCTTCCCAATTATTTGCTTTTAAGTCTTCAAGCTCCTGAAAACGCTTGTCTACATTTTCGACCTACAAATTACATGAAAAGGAGATGGCTTGGAGTGAAAAAAATAATTTAACAAGATGAAACAAATGACGCTCAAGATAGGTGACTTACTGTTAACATCACCATCTCCCAAAACCCAGTTAGGTCATCAGCAGTGATCTTCCCATCAGAATCTCCAGACTCAAATTTATCAACTAGACTTCGAAACTGTTGAAATTTATCTTTGACAAGAAGGCGGGCTTGTCCAATCGGGCCTAAGAGTTTGTCATGTATAATAGGAGGAACTTCAGCTTTCCTTTCTTCCCATAACGCACTCAGAGTTAACAAACGGGATGACTCTCGCTCTAATAAGTTCCTGCAAAAAAAAAAGTTCATCTATAGTGACTACAGCAAATGTACAATACTGTTTGGGAAAATAGAGAGGCAAACTTACCTGAAGTGCTCTACTTGTCTTTCATTGACCAGCTCCTCTGGTGAGATCTCTGGAACTATAGGGATAAGGCTGCTCCCTGTCAGGAAAAGTTTAACTTTTTAGAAATATGAATAAAATAACAAAGAGATTGCATGAACTTCAAAACTTACGTCTCTTCTGAAGGCTGTATTTGTCCTTGCCACGAGCTGAAGTGACAAAAGGGCTGAACTGAGCAGGCACCATTCCATTGGCCAGCATATCTGGGCTTACATGGACAGGAGGTGATGGCTCATGAATAGACATTCTCCTTGAACTGGCAACAATAGAATCCAATTCATCTTCCTCAGGCAGAGAAAGAGAAAATGAGTCTTCAGCACTAGGGACTTGTGCTAGGTTTACATCAGGAACATTCTCCTTTTCTCTCAGACTTTGACGCTTTTTGCTGTTCATGGACCGTTTTGGACGGCCTGCACTGCCAGTTAGTGACACGTCGACAACATTAGTGGCTTCTTCTACAGAAGGAGAAACTGCAGCTTCCTTCGTTACAGATAATGTAGAAACAGGCATGGCTGTGACAACAAATCCTCCAGATTTGCGGCTTAGACGACGCATCTTTCGGGCTGATCCACTTGCAACAATAGTATCAACAACTTGAGGTAGGTCTTGTGGTGTAGCTTCTTTCACTTTTGGAGGAGTCTTTGCTGGTGTTGCCTCTTTCACTTTCAGAGGAGTCTTTGCCGGTGTTGCTTCTTTCACTTTCGGAGGAGTCTTTGCTGGTGTTGCTTCTTTCACTAGCAGAGGAGCCTTTGCTGGTGTTCCCTCCTTTGATGTTTTAATTGATTGCCTTGGCGTTCTTTCTTTGACTGCTCGAGATAGTCGCCCTCTTCTTTGTGATGCCACAGTTGACTCCCTTCTGGCTACTTTGGGCGAGGGCTCCGCAGTTGATGGGCTTAGCAGACCAACACCAGCAATAGAAGGCCAACCGGTTTCCTTATACCTCGCAGCACTCCTAAAAACGAATCAACATAGAATTTTGTCAAGATAAAATAAGAGGAATACATTTCTATTTTAATTATAAATACAAAGCCAAGTTAAAAGAGAAAATGTAAAAATTATTACCTTTTCAGTGCAAGAGGTGTTGTTGGAAGAGTTAAACTTGCAGGTGCCTGGAAAAAGAATTGGAAGAGTAAGACACAGAAAAAGTAAAACCAAATGCAGTAATTCATAATACACAATATACCTTGAATTGATGATTTTGGGGCGCAAATGAGGTCTCTTGAAGTTTCTTGACAGATTTAGAGACAGAGGTTTTGGTATTTCTTGTGGGTTTCAACTCCAATGGTGTCTTTGATGCAGTTGGCTTGGCTGCTGCTTTGGATGCTGCTGTCTTGGACGCTGCTGTCCTCCCCGCTGTCTTGGACACCGCTGTCTTGGACACCGCTGTCTTGGACACTGCTGTCTTGGACACCACTGTCTTGGACACCGCCGTCTTGGATGCCGCTGTCTTGGACGCAGCTGTCTTGGACGCTGCTGATACTGCAGCTGATCTGGACCTTGTTACCCTGCCAGAAAATGCGGCGCTTGAGGTTGGGGCTGCAGAAGGTTCAGCAAGCAAAGCAAGAGAAGAAGCAGCCGCAGAGGGCTGTTTTGCCTTGTGCTTAGCGGTGGCAATTGAATAAGATTCAGCAGCGGCTTTCTTGGAAGTGGTGCATTTTGCTGTGGTGTAAATTGGGGGGGCAACTAATCCTTTCACCGGATCCAAAGCATGATGTGCGACACCAACTTTAAACGGAGGCCGCTTCTTGTCATTAAGCTTTTGTTCGGCAATAATTTTATCCTTTGTAGCTTTCCATCTCAATAACTTCTCACGTCTTGTTTCTGAAATCCAAAAAATTAAAATGATGAATATTAATAAGTCTCAAATAAGAACAGAACCACAATAAAATTCACAGGGAGTTGGGGTTACTTTAAAATGCAATGTGATACACCAATAAAATACTAAATAGTTTCAAGCAAGATAGGAGAATTAAACAAGACGATGCACCGCAACGAAGAAAATTTTACAGTGGAGGGGCCCAAACGACGCCGGTGCGGCGAAGCGAGCAGCCTAGGCTTGGTGGTATAAATTTCTACCAAAACAGACGCTAAACATGACATTTCATCATCAGAACGAAACAGCGGGACTCCAGGCGACGCGTGAAATGCAAAACACATAACCGTACCTTTCTTGGGGCTTGCTATTGAGGGGGAGGGCGCAGCAGACGTGGATGGCTCCTGCTCAATCTTTCTCCTCTCCAAGAAGGTATCTTCCCGCTTCTTCTTCTGCTCGCGGCGAGCCGTCTCCCGTTTCTCGCCTTGAGATTTTCCTGTCTTGCCCGCCACTTTGTACAACGAGCGATAATTTTCCATTTTGTGAGAACGAGTGCTACAACTAAACGAAACTTCGAAACAAGACACGAAACCTATCAATTCTTCTAACCCCCCTTAACTTCCCGAACTGCACTCCCGAACACGACGGCCTCTCGCCTCCCTCTCACTTCGACGGTTGAACTTTCAAATTCGTGTTGATAAAAGTTGTGTACTAAATGGGCGAAGCTCATTGGTCGGAGATCCAAACGAACAAAATGCTTTCAGCCAATGGCGTTTCAAGTAGTCACTTGTTTTCCAGCTGCCGCATTTTGTTGCTCGTCGCGGTCTTTTCAAATGGATGAATCGGGCGGACACGTCCTTCCTCAGTGAAAACTTTTAACTGCCATACGTCAAAATCAAAGTAAGAAGAAATAGATGAGTCTCAAACACGGTTCCCGCCACATCTGAGTCACAAATGCAGCCCACGCGGCGGCAGAAATGATAGCCTTCTGTTTCACTAGCTTGTCTTCATGGGCTGACACCCACAAGAGTATCCAACAATTCATCCATGAAAAAGGGCGCCCTTTCTCATGATTCATCTGTGGAGCACAAAAAAGAGCATAAATGCTTCCCAGCTCAAGGAATGAACCTGATTTGATGCATTGTAAGCAAAGTGCCTAAATTCATGGTAGAAGCCCCACCACGGAAGGGAATCCCAAGACGTTTCGTCGCTGTCTCTATTATCGCATTCCCTAGACCCCTGTGGGAGTGAGAAAGAGAGAGGCGGCGGCTGCGATAAGGCAGCGGCACTTGTTTCGCGTTCTACTCATCACGCCGACGCCGCCAGCGACCGAGCGAGTGAGAGAGAGGAAAAGTGAGAGCCAGTGGTGTTGTTTATGGGGACGGGGACACAGCGAGTAGAACAGCGAGATACCAAGCTAGACAGAGAAACATTGCTTCGCGACGCACTCTCTGAATTGTTTCATGGTTCGTCTTTCGAGCACCTCCTCTACGCCTTTTCGTGCAACCCCTTGCGCGGGACTTGTCATTGTCGTGCCGTAGGCCTAAATCCCTGAAGCCAGTCCAAAGAGCTTTTCGTTTTCATTCACGTTCACACTTGCGCCTTTGCGCTGCGCTACGCTGCGCGTGCCGAGGCCTGCCGAGCCGAGCCTGCGCACTCTGCGCACTGCTTTGTTTTCCCGTGATGCTCTTCAGCAAACAGCTGTACTGTGCGATTGAAGCACATCGTGCAATGGAAGTTTAGAATGTCTTAGCAACGTTCTAGGGGTATGTACCTCGGCAAACTTGAGGCAGGCTTTTATGTTTAAACCTCACGAATCGTTTGAATAGTGCGTCATCAAGTGGTGGTATTTCGTCGTCTGCTTTTCACTTCTTGGCGTTCGGGTTCCTTTGTTCAGGGTCAATGTTATTGTTTTGATTTGCAGTTTTCGGACTTGAAAAATCCCTTAGCCTCAGCGAGGCTTGTTTCTGTTGAAAGGCCTCGGTGGCTTTCTATTTACAACTGGTGTAGGAATCAGGGATGGTGCGCAACGCGGAAGTGAAAATGCGCAGTTGATTCGCCTGTAGGTTAACTTCCTGCAGCTTTGCTTTTATTGTTATTTTGCTGACCTCCCTTTTCCCAGTGTTCTTTCATTTCACTCCTCATCTATTTTATGTTTCTGATAACTTTACCTGACCTACTTTCATCTCATATCTTTGTGTATGCTGTTTTCTTGTTGCTTTTTTTGTTTTTGTTTTTATGTGTTCTTGTAAAAGTTGAGTTAACATGATTCACTATGGAGGTTGTGGAAACATCCTTTCTATCCTGCATTTAGGAAGATGAGATTGTTTATTAAAACTGTTTTAAGTTGGGTCAGAGTTTATCACTTGATGTCAAATGTGTGAATTTAGCTGCAGGTGGATTCCAAATTCCCATGTATACACACATTCCAAGGGGTGCGTGATTTTCTTTCAGTCAAAATTTTCTGATGGTTCACTCAATTTTAGATTTGACAGTTCTCTTCTCAGATTTTTGTTCACCTAAATTTTCTTCACCCAACATCTTGATCAAACTTCTCAAGAAGTGATCATCAGTCATGGTATCATGGAACCCAAAAACACATTATTATAATTTTCTCTTTAATTTTTTCTGTTTTTAAAGTCAAGTTAGAGAAGCACTTGATTAATATTACCAAGACTCGTTCTTTGCCTTCAGATGATGTAAACATAGTGTCACACATAATCTTCGTTCTTATAAATAGTTGGAGGCTTTGGTGACAACCTAACTACAGAAAAAAATAATGATTGGTTTGTATCACCATTTGGGGATTGAACTTGGGTTTCGGAATTGAAGGAGACGGGCTGTACCCATTGGTCAACAATACATTACGTACATGGCGGTGGTGCGCTAACAATGCCCCTAGAGGCACAAGTATACAGATTGACACCTTCCAAATGAGGAGAAATTGTTCAGCCGGCTTTGATCGGTCTGATAATGCAATTTTCTTGGCCCTGAATGTTTTTAACTTTTAAGGGCTTTGGGCTGGTACATTAAGAAATAAGTCAATTGTAGGCTAACTCATATGTATATCTTGGTTACTTGGTGTGAATTCTCGTTTTCAAAAACGCATTTGTCTTCCGAAATTCCGAAATTTGCATTATGTTTACAATTTTGAAAATTCGTGGCGTTGCGTGGAACAAGTGCGGGCAGGGGTACCAACCAACACATTATTTAAGCAATGTATCATCGGAAGCTTCAGTTTGTTTCGAAAGTCTCGCTGCTTGATACCTTTATTGAAGTTTTCTATAATTAATGAGCACTTAATATATTTTACATGTTGCGTTATGAGACGCATGATGGGGTGAGGGGTCGTCTGTCCTACGGGCGGTGAGGGTTGGCAGCTCTGATTCCCCCAGGCTGCTGGTAGAGGCCTCCAGAGTGGAGGCCTCTAGCTGCTGGCTGCTTTGCGGCTGGGGAGGTCTGTTGTCGCGGTTTCAGGGAATTTCAAAAGGACAATGTGGCAGTCTAGTTTTGATAGCACATTTCACCTTCCCTTTGCAAGTTGACAAGTTCCCGATGTATTTTAGTCCGGAGGGCTTGGATGTTTTTAGGTCAGAGTTGCACTGATGGCGGAATCCAGGCGACTCAGTTTCGGAGCAACGACCGCCCTCCCCCCCACCCTCGTTGTCGCCTGCTGATCGATGTCCTGATCAAAACAAAGAGTTTCGCGTCCTTTTGCTGGAGTTCAGCAACTCCAGTTCCTCCATAAGCCTAAGTTATTATCCCATTGTTGTTGTGGTGACTCTGACTTGCTACTTCTCCACTGTGAAGCCGACCACAGAGTTGAGTTGACCTGTGGAAGATTAGGCCCCTGAATAGATTGCAGTTTTGTTCTTGTTTACTTTGGGATAGCTATTTGTTTTTGTAACATACTGCAGTCGAGTTTTTTGCAATGTTTCCCTCACTGCTTCAATCTCTTCTTAATTTAGTTTTCTGTGGTGTTTGAAGTTTTAACGTTTTCTAATGATGATTTGTTTGTTGTTTCAGGTGGGACACTCTATTCATGTGTCAGCCACTTCAGACCTTGCTTCTAATGTCAGTAGTTTGACGACTCTCCTTCGGGAGACTAGGGTGGGCAAAATGTTGTACATTTTCCATGTAGATACTGGCTCCATGATGACCTTTGAGATGAACCTCGCTCTAGAGAGGTGAGACTTCACCTTTTATTGTTTTGATTTACCTCAGTCACATTACTGTCAAAGAATTTGAAAAGTAATTGATTGTTCTCTTTTTTGCCTTTAAGTGTGGCTCATCTGAAGGAAGTCATCGAAAGAGCATGCCGTATTCCACCAGAGAAGCAAGTGCTTCTGATCAGTGGAGGACTGAGCTTGGAACCTACTGCTAGAGTATGTTCTTACTCAGCTGGAACTGACACAAACCCTATTTTCCTGTTTAGTAAAAGCTCAATAGAGAGTGTAAGCCCGCCCTCTCCCAGCATAGATTATGGATCAGGTAAGTTTATTGTTTAACTCTTGTTTTTGTGGTCAAGATCAAAACACTTCTACATCAATTTTATTTCCAGACATGGATCTCAAAGAACAGGTGGATGCTTCTCTTAGTTTGCCAGCATCTTACAACACAGTGGTTGTTCGAGCTCAACTGGCTCAACAGTTCTGTGAGCTTGCTAGAGACCAGACACGTATATGTGAAAGACTTGTTCATGATCAACATTTGCAACAGCAAGGTAAAATTCCTTTTGGAATTTCTAGCAATAGTATGATGTTTGCTGTATTTAAACTTCTTTATGTTTTGTTGATTATTTAAGGATGGGCAGCGGTTGTTGCAAATCTGGAAGACAGCGTGTCTGTGTTTCGCAATCAGGGTGAGGTATTTGAACAGAGTTATCAACAGCATTTGGAGTCAAGGGGTCAATATGTTGACCTTTTAGAAAAGTAAGAAATACTCTAGACTTAAAATTTGTTTATAATAATCTATTAAATTGCCATTACTCATTTATTAATTTTGTTTAACAGTTTTAATGAGGTTCTTGTCACACTTTCCAAAATTCCAATCCTCCCGGGACTACTTGCTAGTGCTGTAGAGAGCATGCAAGGGACTGATGCAAAATCTAAAGATGATGAGATTTCTGAGGAAGAGGCTGCTCTACCTCAAGAGAATTCAGCTTCTAGCATGTCAGCAGTGGCAACACATGATGAGTCCGAACCTATGGCTGTATCAAAGAAAAGCAACAATAGTTGCGGAGAAGACTGGCAACGACGGCATGAGGAAAAGGCTGTTACACTTCTTCAGTGGATTTCGACCAAAGACAATCAAAGCACTCTGGAGCAAATGGTTGATCAATGTGGGCGAGGTCTTGAACAGGTAACTTTAAAATAACCACTTGAAATTTTTATCTCCAATAACAGTTTTAATATAAATTTCCTTTCTTGTCACAGCTTGATGAACGTGTCCTAGAAGAACTAAGAGCTAATGTTCAGAATGCATTAGAAGCTGCAACCAAAACTGACATGAAAGATATTAAAGGACTTGAAGAGCGTCTTTATGGTCTGGAGCAACTCATGTTCGAAAGTAAACGTATTGTTCAAGAACAAACGGATCTTGCAACAGTGTGTATACCTCTGACTTTGCACTTTGTTCTTCTCCCTCCGGTATGTGCACAACATTAAAGCTGGCATTCCTGTTCCAGGCCTTTCAGCAGAACCAAGTTCGTGCAAACAATCTTGGGGACACTTCAATTCTGCCTGATTTGTGTGCTTCTCATCGTCGCCAGCTGCATGTTATGTCTCAAAATCATACCAGGTTGAGAGACATACGGAAACGATGTAATCGAGCTAAAGAAGAGCTCTCTGTCAATCTGTATCATAGATTAAAGTAAGAATTTTATCTCAACCATGACAATTAATAATGTCTGCATTTATATTTCTTGTATATTTTTTAATAAACTGCTATTTACTGTTTAGATGGATTATGTATGTGGAGAATCGCATGTGTGATGTGGCTAGCAAGTTAATGATATATCATGAAAATCTTAAGAGGTTGCGTCGACATCTGGAAGTTGTTCGTCAAATTCAAATGGCTCCGCAGATGTATGTGTGTGCTGTTGGAGAAGTAGTGCGTAGGCGAACTTTTTCTCAAGCCTTCCTTTCATGGGCTGGACAGCTGGCCTCACAATTACAAGCGGTTCATTCTGAGGAATTGGGAAGGCGCCGTGATTTTCAGACAAGATTCGAAGGGCATTTTTTAAATACACTATTTCCTGGTATGGAGGATTGCCCTCCTCCTTTTGCCACCCAAGCTCCTGTTGCATTTGACACTATGCTGCCAAAGGTATAAACAAAAATTTTATTTTTGTTTGTTGTATGTGAGCGATCCATGGACAATCACCCACCTTTTATTTTGTTTTTGTTTTTGTGTTTCAGCTGAGTAAAGAAGATGTGGATAGGCTGAGGATTGATGTGCCTAGTTTAGCAATGTCACTGACTGTACCAGAACTTGGTCAAATTGCCAAGCTGTTTGCAAAATATACTCCCAAATCTCAGAAGTCCATAGACAAGAATAATGCTGCCATCGAGAATCAGTTGGCAAGTTACTTGTTCTGTTGGGTAGGTTCGTTCCACATTCCATCCATATTATTGATTTTTCTTTCTTGTTGTTCTGATACAATAGGTAACAGCAGTTACCTCAGCAAATCTTGAATGTACGGATTTGAAAGCTGAAAAGCAATCAGCTGAGCAGATTTGTGACCCTGTTTCTGGTAGCTCCACTGCAAGCCCCAACTCTTTACCCCTACGGGATGATAGGTATATTCTTGTTAAATTTCATTAATACGCCAGTTTGTGGTGTTCACAACATACTTTTCTCTCCTTTTTTTTCTGACCAACTTGTTGCCTTTTTGTTCTAGGGAATTTGAGTCTGAAACTGACACAGAAGAGTTTGAGAAGGTGGGTCAGAGCCCTATAGATATGGATCGCATTGCTACCACTGTTGCTACTTCAGAGGTTGGTGTTCAGAGTGTGTGCTATCAAGATATTGGCATACAATGCAATTCTCGACAGATTCCGCCACAGACTCCCAGTGGCCATTCAGGAGACAGTTTTTCTATGTCAATGGACAAAGATGTGTGCGATTTGCCAAAAGCTAATTTGGTGGAAGTTGGCATCCAGTTTGATGGCGAATCTGAAGCCTCAGTTTTGTGTGGCAGTGAGAGCCCGAGTGATGTGCCGACCCCATCCACAAGTTCCTCGCTATTTCCTGCTACAGATTCTGGAATACAGTGCGACAATCTTTTAGGAAGCTGTCTACGTATTTCCTCAACTGTATCTCAGGGTGCTGCTGATGTTGCTGTTCAAGTTTCTTCTCTTGAGGCTTGTGCCTCTCCTCTTCCTCGTCTTATAGCTATTGGCTCTCAATGCGAGTTCTCATCATCTCCTACTACAGCTGCCGATGTAGCTGTTCAATGTACCTCACCTTCATCTGCTACGTCTTCCTTAATTGTTGATCGTTCATGGCCCATTCGTGGGCCTCGACTTCACTCGGCATCTGAATTGCGCAGCCATGTCGCAACTCAATGCTCTTCCCCTATCCTTCTCTCGCCCTCTCAGACACATGGGCAACATGTGACTGCAGAGTTCCTGGCCACAGAATTCTACATGGATGAGTCTATGCCATCAAGCTTTACTGAGAGCAACAGCTTGAGGAGTCACAATGTCTCTGACATAGACAAACCCATTCAGGATTCTCAAACTTTGGTGCGACTCTTACAGGTACTTCAATAGCCTGCACTGCCCAGTATTCACTGAACTTTTTTCCTTCCTATATCAGAATTTTTTTAAAAATTTTAGTTGTTATTTGTTTGTTTTGCATCACTGTATTGTATTGTTTGCCTTTTTATTTTTATGCACCAACCAATAATATTACTCTGTAGTATAAATATAAGTTTTAGTAGGCATCACTGAGGCCCTGTGTCCTGTTACAGTACTCCGCATGTGCCAGGAATCCAGGTGGTTGGATTCTAGTATCGCTTTGTTATACTTTCTTTGTTTTTGTGCTATGTTCATTTTATTGATGTTTAGCCTCAAAAGCATTTTCTGCCTATTTCTAATTGTTTTCTTGTGTTGTCTTAATGCCACCCCCTTACATTATGTTTCCATTAATTTCAGGACAACCTAGGAAATGCTCAACTTCAGGTTGAAAGAGCAAAGGCTCAGTTAAGCTCTGTGGAAAAGGTTGCACTAGCAGCCACGGAAAGTTTGCGTGCTGAACTGGGCCAAATTCGTGGTCAAGTGGCAGTAGAAAGGGAAGATTTCCTGAAATTACTGGACACTTTCAAAGTGGCATGGGAACAGCTCCTTTCTGCTGGCAATTTTGCTCACTCTGCTGCTAATCATCTTGATCTGAAAGTAGAACTTGAAAGAGAACGTAGAGCTATGTCTGCCAAAGATGATTTAATTAGAACTTTGACTCAGGTATGGATTTTTAATTTTTTCATGCTTGTAAAACTTAATTGTGATATAACGTTTAGATGTTTAAAAATAATTTCTATTTCTCAGTCTGTCGAAGAGCGTACTGCCACTGTGGAGCAGCTAGAGGCTTCTTTACGTCAGCGTCTTATGGTTGAAGAGGAGCAGAGAGCTCAGGCAGAGCAGCTTCAGCGTCGTTTGGAAGAAACTGAGAGTAGTGGGAATGATTCAGAACAACTGAGATGTTCAGAACTTGAGCGACGCTTAGAGGAACTGGAAAATGACAAAACTCACTACATAGAGTTGCAGACCCGGCTTGATAGCATCAGCAAGGATACTGTGGCTGATTTAAATCGGGCTTTAGAGGAACAGAAGGCTTCTCTTGAAGTAAGTAATGTTTATGTATTTTCTGTATCTTCTATCAACATGAATCAACTAACCGGTGCCTTTTATAGCTTTTACATCAACAAAGAATGAAGCAGCTGCAAGAAGAATTTGAAGTCGACAAAGCTAGAGCATTGAAGGATATGTCAGATCAATTGTCTCGTGACCACCATTCAGAGCTGGAAGGATTGCGGTCAAGATTTAGGCTTATGGCATGCGCCTCTTCAGAAAGATCTTCAAGTGAAAGCAGCTTAGAGAAAACTGAGGTAAAATAATATGTCAATATCTCCCACTTCCTGGTATACTAATAATAATTACAATGCCAATAATAATATGTTTCTCAGGGTGCCAGAAGTTCCAAAGTCGATGTTGATTTAGAGGTTTTACTTAGAGAGAAAGATTTGGCTGTACAGGCAGCTGTTCAGGAAACAGAAAAAAGGCTACACTCAGGCTTTGAAGCTAAGCTTCAGCAAGAACTCCGAAATATAAGGCTTAAAATGGAGGCTGAAAAGCAGGTATGTCATGGAATCTTTCTTAAATCAATTTTATTCATAAGTGAAACTAATTAAACTTATTATTTTCTCCCTATATCAAGGTTTGGTTTAATGATGCTGTGCGGAGAGTAGTTGAAGTTAAAGAGCGTCATCTTAGAGAGAGAGAAGCTGTGCTGAAGGAAGAATGCCAAAAACATAAAGATACCATTCGCAGGATTACTGACGAAGCAGGTCCCTCGTCTGGGTGCGTAGCAACAGTCAACTCATTACTATTTTGTAGCCAGGTCATTTTGATTCACAAAATTAATTGTATGTTTTCTGATTGACATTCAGAAACTCAGATAATAGTGGAGTTGTGTGGCAACTCCAAGACAGAATAAACCAGCTGGAGACTGAGTTAACTGAAGCTAGAAGTCGAAGTGGTGCGATGGGCATATCCGTTGCAATAGATTCTTCGTAAGTACTCACAATCTGTTTTTTGGTGACTCACTTGTGCACAAACTACTGTTAATTCCTTTTTTATTATTATTATTATTTAGTGAAAATGTTACCAGCCGCGATGCTGCTACAAGCCCAGAACCACTCAGCCTAAAGAAGAATTTAACATGTAGTGCAAACAATTTGCTCCAACAAGGCAAAATAAGCATTTTAACGTAAGTGTAATTGTTGCTATTCAATATTGCCCTTTAATTTTACACTTATGCCTAAATTCACTGTTGTCTTTCTAGTTGTTTTCCTGGTGATGCAGTGCTTGTAGTTTGGAATGATACCCATCAAAATTATGTTATACTTCAAGAATCCAGCACACTCTTTTTTGTACATTCTGATTCCCTTGAATCCCTTGGCTTATCTCTTAAAACAGGTAAGCACATCAATTATAATATCTTCATAATCAATGAATATCAAATTTAATTGAATGATGGCACTGTAATCCAATATTTCCAGATGGAGGCAGACGTAAAATATATAATACGGCTGAAGTGATTGAGAAGGAGTATTGTCATGCCAGAAAGGTGAATAACATTAATAACAAAATTGTATAAGTTTTAATTTTAAGATTTTTAACTGAAGCAAATATTTTCTTGCAGTCAGAGAACAGGTACCGTGTTCCCAAAGGAACTAAGTTTTACCGTGTGAAGGTAAGACCTCTTCAAGAGGATAGTTTAATGCTGAGAAGCAGTTGTCGCTCCAAAGTTCAGCCACAACACCTCCAACACTCACTGCTTCATCAGCCAGAAGAAATAAAAAAAGTGGACATAAGTGTGGCGAATGGTGTGTTAAAATTATTGCTACATAATTACAAATCCTTGATCTTATGTGACTCATCATATTAGATGAGCGTTACCTCGAATATGTGGTGTTTCAGAATCTGAAGCTGTTTCACTGCCATGTGCAGCTTCTGGACCTCTCAGTGGTAGCAGTGCTAGCAGTTTGCCAGACATGGCAATCACTGATGCATCCCAATAATATGTAAAACTGTTGTGTTGCATGAACGGTAAGCCTTGATTCTCCTTTAAATAATACTTTCATTCACTTGAATTCATTCTTTTAATATGACCATTTCCAGCCCAGGTGAAAGCAGGAAAATGTGGCTGTGAAGAGAACAGAAAAGGTTTGCCTGATGTAGTCCCAGATGTGATAATTATCAGAGGTGCATCTGACGTTTCTTCTCTTGAGAAAAGGGCATGTATTGAAAAACAAACAAAAATATAATTACATATCTAGATGTTAATTTGTGTAAGAAGAACTTTCCCCTATTATACAGGATAGGTTTGATTTTAGTGTCATGTATATTTAATGTAAGCTCTGATTTCCTGAATGACTTCAGATTTTCCCTGCACCTTAAAAGGAGCCAAGAAATGCCAACTTATCGCATTTACTCTAAAATTTTACCATTTTAAAATTTGATTTGTTTAGTGCCATTTATCAACAAGTGTCTCATTTTCACTTAGTCTCTTTGACTCTGTATTTTCTGTAGTTTACATAATCCCAAAGTTTTTCTTAATTTTGTTTTTCAATAATGATGTTTATCTTGACGGATCATGAAAGAATATCTTAGCCCTTCCTCCTGTATTTCTTAATAACTCTATTTGATAAAACTTTTTATAGGATTACTATAACTGAGTCAGGATTGTGTGTCAATATCAAAATGGCAGATGAAGGGGCTGTTCTTGTTGTACTGGCTGGGTTACATAGCTATCTAGCATATAGACTTAAATAATTTGACTTTGGTGAGGCTGCCAGCTCAAAGTTGACTGCAGTGGATCAAATTGGAGTGACCATGTGTTCTCTGTCAAATAACTAAGGGTTTTGGTTCTCGTTCTTTTCCTTATTAGTATACTATATGGGGTCTGCATATTACCATTTAAATGTAATCAAAATGAGGCTGTGCATTAGTATGTAATTTCTTGTATGGAAGAGGTGAAGCTTGACATAGTGTATCTCACTGTTCTGCATCAACAAATTTAAATTCTTGACACAGTATTGCAATTTGCTTCAATAGTACTTTAAACATCAGTTTTTAGCAACAAACAAAAAGGAAATAAAAAGAATGATGTGTAGGACAAAACTTTTAAAATAGATTACTGTAGGTAATAAGAGAAAAAAAGGGAAAATAATGCACTATAGCCCGGTTTTGCATGGTATTCCCAAATGTGCCAATGTCTCTTGAGCAATGATAAGTTTAATTTTCGTTGCTGCAATGCTCAAAGACTCATATTTTTATCTTGTGTGGCATTTCACTCCATTAACAAAATAAGCTTGCACAGCACTTTGCAGTAAAATTTAGAAAAGCACCATTTGTTGCAGTCAGAATATGACCTGATTTTTGTCCCTCTCTTCTTCTGGCAGTTTATGTCATATTTGTGTATTTATTTAAGTGTGTTTGACTCTTTGTTAATCCTTTCATACTAATGTTTAATTGTTGTCTGACTGAGCATCTAAGCTTTGAAAAAAAAATTTATGTTCTTAGAAGAAGAGGAGGTACTGTTCGGTGCCTGTTAGGCTTTTTTATTTTGGTAATTGTTATTGGAGATCCTAGGCTGCCTTTCAACTTAACTAAACTATGGGAGGCATCCAATAGCCTTTATGTCCCTGCAACATGCGAAGAGGCTAACAAGTTAAATGCTGTAAATTTTGTATTTCTTCCATGTGAAACCATCCCTGTGTCAGATCCGTGTGTTAAATTAACTTCTGAGGGTTCTCATTCCTCTTGGCAAAAGGGTATAGGGTTGAAATATCTAGCTACCAAATCAACTACTTTGACATCTACTCCATTGTTGTAGGGCTGTGATAGTGTACAGTGGCTTGTTGTGATGAGAGTTTAGTTGTGTGATGTGTTTGTTGTGAAAGTTTTGAAAAAAATGGTATTCTTATCTTTCCAGCCAGTTGTTGTGGCCCAGTATACCTCTTGTGCTTGTGGAGTGCTTTGTATATAATTTATTGCAACATGTATGAAATCAGTTTCATGCCAATGAATTTCAGTCTTTCATACTACATGTAAGAACTGTAAAGTGTATTTATTATATTTTGTAATATGTTCGCTATAAGGGCGATGTTTAAGAAAAGCAAAGAAAAGGGCAGCTGCAGCCCAAAAATACTGAAGAAAAAGAAAGTTAGTTTGTGTGATAACCAGAGTGTTTGTGTAGGTAGCTCTTTTGTACTAATGTGTGTTAGCACCATCTGGCTGAATGTGATAATATTAAGACATACCACCACAATCTTAACATTTAAATTTATTCATTTTACTAACAATTTTCCTTAGATTTGAGTTCATTTTAAAAGTGTGTATATAGGCATGTTAAGCATATTAAACATGGCTCCAAAATATTGTCTTTTCTTGCAGCATTTGGTTGCTTACATGCCTCATAACATCACTATCTTGTATGCCTTAGAAAAGCTACAGCAAACATGCTCAAAGCAGATGTTTGAATAGCCTCAGTCATCTAATTAGTGAACCCAACTAAGATTAAATAAATAATGAAGGGATTTCACTGCCATTGTAATGCCCTTTGTACATTAGTGGCTTATCCTGCCAAGAAACAATTTGTAAACAGACTTTCTTGGAATAAATTTCACCCAGGGTGAAAGTCAGACAAACTCTTGTTTTTCTTGTCACAAAAGTCACCAGCAGGAAGCTTTCGTCAAGACTTAACCCTATCAGCACTCCAAATATTTCTTATCAAATAATGACAGGTCCTCACAGATCAATCTTAGGTAAAGTCAAACAAATGGGTCGACAAGGAAGTGGACAATGCATGAACTGCACACAGGTGGAGATATCGACAATCTTTATTACAGTAAATAACCATGGAAAAAGTTTGCCAATTATCCTTTACTTCTTCTTGGACACACCCACGGTCCTTCCTCGGCGACCTGTTGTCTTGGTATGCTGACCACGGACACGGAGGCTGTAATCAAATAACACCATTCCATTGAAGTTTATTGATTGACCACACAAGAAAGGGAAAAAAAAGAGCAGTACGACAGGGATAACTTACCCCCAGTAGTGACGCATGCCTCTGTGGGCACGGATCTTTTTGAGCCTCTCAAGGTCATCACGAAGTTTGGAGTCAAGATTTGAGGAAGTGAGCTGGTTGTATTTACCATCAACAATATCTTTTTGTCTGTTCAGGAACCAGTCAGGAATCTTGTATTGTCTAGGGTTAGACATGATTGTAACTATCTTCTCAACCTGCAATGTGAATGAAAATTGACATACGATACCAAACGGATGGGCATTGACTAACAGTACTAAATGTCACATGACAAGGTCAGTAATTTTGTTAACAACAAAGAGTGCATACCTCTTCTTCAGAGCACTCTCCAGCTCTCTTGTTAAGGTCAACATCAGCCTTCTTGAGTACAATATTGGCATAACGGCGCCCCACACCCTTGATGGCCGTCATCGCAAACATGACTTTGATCTTTCCATCAATGTTCGTACCCATAATACGAAGGATGTGCTGGAATTTCTCTGGTATGACGAGAGACTGCAACAGAAAGAAACACTATTGTGAAAAACCCATATTTTAACACAAACTAGAAGATACCCTTGACAAATTCATGTGACATTGAAAATACGAGACACAGCATACAAAAGAGGAGGTCTCTTCAGCGACAATGCACTTATTTTGGCACTAATTATCAAATCAACAACACACAAGTGTTATGATCTGTAGTTAGTGCAAGCCCAATAATAATTTAACTATAACTTGATCCAAGGATGTCAGCTTTGCTGAACAGGAAAACTTTGTAACGTAACTTATACAAGACTTGGACCATAGAGGTACAAGACTCCAACGGCTTCGTTATTTGTTCTAGCACAAGCTACCAAATCGACAACACACCAGTGAAGAGATTTGTTGGGTTGTGCCAGCCTAGTCCGGTACAAATGCAACAAAACTACACCCAAACTGACAGACGCCTTGGAGCACAGCGGCAAAAGTTCATGTGACATTGAGAATACGAGACACAGCATACAAAAGAGGAGGTCTCTTCAGCGACAATGCACTTACTTTGGCACTAATTATCAAATCAACAACACACAAGTGTAATGATCTGTAGTTAGTGCAAGCCCAAAAATAATTAAACTATAACTTTATTCAAGAATGTCAGCTTTGCTGATGCTGGGGTAAGCAACGATTTTCCTTACGCAAAGACAAGTGTCTTACACTACACGGATCGCCTTACACTATAACAAGAGAGTAGGCATTCATGAAGAACCTTTACACTATGACAAACGAGCTACCCCCTCCACTGACTCCATGACAAATGAGCTACCCTACGCGGCTCCTCATTGGCCCGCTCAGCAAACGAGTACTAGCGTAAGGGCCACTCATTACACATTTCCCATCCAGAAGGGATATCAGTCAGCCCGTTTGCTTTAGAGTAAGAGCCTTGTCATAGCGTGAGGATCAATGAATGCCTCCATAACAGAAACCGCGGTGGATTTTTCGGTTTAGCGTAAGAAACTTGTCTTTGCGTAAGGAAATACGTTGCTGACCCAACCAAGAACAGGATAACTCTGT
This sequence comes from Thrips palmi, assembly GCF_012932325.1. Classification (NCBI taxonomy): domain Eukaryota; kingdom Metazoa; phylum Arthropoda; class Insecta; order Thysanoptera; family Thripidae; genus Thrips; species Thrips palmi. The sequence continues at coordinate 3,996,764 of NW_023144624.1, read as the reverse complement.
AACGTAACTTATACAAGACTTGGACCGTAGAGGTACAAGACTCCAACGGCTGCGTCATTTGTTCTGGCACAAGCTACCAAATCGACAACACACCAGTGAAGAGATTTGTTGGGTTGTGCCAGCCTAGTCCAGTACAAATGCAACAAAACTACACCCACACCGACAGACGCCTTGGAGCACAGATGAAAAAATTAATGTCGCATTGAGAATACGAGACACAGCATACGAAAGAAGGAGGTCTCTTCAGCGACAATGCACTTATTTTGGCACTAATTACCAAATCATCAACACACAAGTGAGATGACCTGTTGGTAGTGCAAGCCCACAAATAATTACACTATAACCTAATTCATGGATGTCAGCTTTGCTGAACAGGAAAATTTTGTAATGTAACTTATACAAGACTTGAACCATAGTGGTACAAAACTCCAACAGCTGCATCATTTGTTCTGGCACAAGCTACCAAATCAACGACACACCAGTGAAGAGATTTGTTGGGCCGTGCCAGCCAAGACCAGTACAAACGCTACAATACTGCACCCAATTTCACAGCTCAGCTGTACTGGAACAAGAAAAATGCAACATGAACCATAACTATCAGAGGCCTTGAAGCGCAGAGGTAAAAATGTATGTAACATTGAGAATACGAGACACAGCATACAAAAGAGGAGGTCTCTTCAGCGACAATGCACTTAATTTCGCACTAATAACCAAATCAACGTCACACAAGTGAGGTGACTTGTTGGTAGTGCAAACCCCAATATGTTATCTTTCTCTCTGAATCCTGTATAGCTTTGTCGAACTGCAAACCATGTAACAAAGCTAGTACAAACAATGGCCCATAGAGGAAAGAGTTTCGAGTCCCTTTAAAAGTGCGTGACACGGTCAAAAGTTGGGGAGGACTCTTCTGCCACGAGACAATAAGTTTGACACCAACTAACAAATCATCAACCCATTAGTGAAGAGAATTGTTAGGTTGTGCCAGTGGAACACAATCGTAAACATGATTAGACGAAGCCGCACAACATAACCAGAGGTTATGCGGAGCCAAATTTTGATTAAAACCACTTAGTGCGAAACTTCAGTGTTCAATCATCAGATGAATAAAAATCCCTTCAAGCGGGACCGTATTAAAGAGGCGAATGCACACTAAAATCCAAGATTGACTGGATTAAAAACACTGAGGGCCGCACATACCATCTTGACGGTTTTGCTGCACAACGTCGGAAGAACTTAACCTAACATCCGGTGTGCGGCGATTTGTTTACCGGAAACTCGTAACCCTCGACTTTGCGTTCTTCTTTGACTATCTGGCTAAGAGACAATGATTCAAGCTCTTTTTCGTTCGTTTCATGGAAAAAATACACTTTAACCCACTCTTCGTGGTTCAGTCCCGTGTAAAGCGGCTTGTGTTTTTTTTTTTTTCACGAAAGAAAATCGTTTTGGATGAGTTATAAATTGGTTGTTGAGCGCCGCACGCCGCACCCCCCCCCTCCCCCAACCCCTCCCACCCCTCACCGCTTCCCGCCCGCCCCCGCCCCCTGCCCGCCCGCCCACCACACCCCTACCTTTGGAACGAACACTGGTGCAGAACTCTAGAAACTCGAACCAGTACAACGAAAACACGCTGATCCGAAACAAACGAAAGGCATGTGAAATGAAATGAACACTTAGCAACTTCTTAGATGTCCTTTTTTCTATACAGTTTTAGGAATTACTTGACTCAGACGGTGAAATTTTGGGCATGTCAGCGCGTAACCCCCTTTGCTTTGTCTTGACATTATAAAATTTCTTTGACATTTCTTTGGTTGGCTTTGGACTTCAAAGCATTCGCATTTTATAATTGGCCGTTTCCATCCCAGGCGAGCTGTAGGTTTGTTTTATTTTGTTGTTGTTTCGCGGATTGTCGTGTCGTTTGGATCTTGCCCGAACAGAGAATTTTTGTTTCATGAAAGCTATTACCACTGGCATTTCACTGTCTTTCTGCAAATTCTCTGACCGCCAATACTTGTATCTCTTGATAGTTACAATAGCACTTTCACATTCAATTTATTGAAGGCTTACCCTCTTCTGTTAAATGGGCATGCAACAAGTGTACGAAAGTGTTCCAAACTTACTTTCTAAGCCTTTTAACGCAGACACAATTTATGTAGTGTATGATGTAATTATTGACTCATTTCTTTTCAGGATCACAAGAGCAAGGATGTCAGCCATAAGCCTTCAAGCACGAGTCAACACAAGATCTGTTAAAAAATTAGAAAAACCTCGCCCACTTAAACTCAACACTTCTCAGAGCAGACATGCCGAAAACCGTTTATCAATGGGAGGCGTCTCTGGTAAGTTTCTTCATTCCCAATATCTATTTTATGTGTTACTGTTCCATGAACTTTTCTTTACATTTTATTTTTATTAGTTGATGAGGTGATGGCTTTGGCTGATACTGTTTGCCAACACATATTAAATGGCAACTGTGATCGTGCGTTGCAATCCAATGTTGTAACTCTAAGTTCAAGCCTAAAACTGTATGGGCAGCAGTTGGAGACTATTTATAAAGGTAATTGAATTTTTTGAAGTCCCAGACATTGCAGTCTTAGAATCAGAGCGGCAAAAAGAAGGGAAAAATTGTACACCCTTATTTTGGTCAGAACTGTCTCATTTTATTATCCAAATATACATACTCCCTACTTGCTATTCTTACATTACTAAATCACTTAGTATAACAAGTCAGTAACAGGATAAAAACTATCAGTCTAAAAGTGGGGTGTCTGATTTTTCCCCACTCCTGCAGTGTCTGATAACTGACCCTATCTTTGTCAGTTTATGAAATGTTTTGCTTTTTTTTTAGATCAACTTGACAGGCTTTTTGTCACTTTCCGCAATGGGTCTCGGGATGAGAAACTGGACTACATCTCACGGGTGCATTTACTTGAATTGGTCGAGCTCCGTGGTTCTAACTGGTCCGGATGTGACAACATGTCTGATTACTATCGACACAAGATCGCTCACACTCACAACTATGAGGTATGTTTTTTCTTTCTTTTTCTTCTTTGTCTTTTTTAAATGTATTTTTATATTTTCCCCATTTATTGAGTTGTCAGCTGACTGGTTCTTACTTTAATTGCAGGTTGATGTCATCGAATCACCTGTAACTCCTAGTAGTGCCCTGGCAAGTTTGGGACAGTTCGGCCAGGCAAATCCTCTGGCATCATTGAATCTCACACCTGCTCAGTCGCCCACTACACCACAACCAACATTGCTCAATCCAGGAGAAATCTTAAAAACATCTGGCAAATACCCAAAGCCTACAAAGATTCCAAATAAAAATTATTGTAAGGATGAGGTTGTCATTCGTAACTCAGACTCAGGCAAAGGTAAGATGGTTTGCAAAATTTTTAAGATGGATAGTTTTATAAGTTAGTTTCCCTGGTTGTTTCTTTTAAGTACCCCACTTTAAACTCAAATCCAATGTCCTCCTAAACAAATGAACATCACTGGCCACAATTTTTACCTATTAAGGATAATTGGGTTTTCTCATGCAAATTAAGAGAATTTGGTAAGTGTAAGATTTGTTCACTTTCCTTCCCAGCTTTTTAAAGATTTATTTTAATTCTGAAAATCTGTTTGTATCACAGTAGTTTCTTACTTTTGAAGCCCCACACTCCATCATGTACCTCCATTGTCAATGGTTGTCAGGGGAATGGGAAGCATTGTTAGAGCATTATGTATCTGTTTTAGTGATGGGAATCAAAGGAAGGAGGGTGCACATGATTGAAGAGATGAGTGAAACCATCATTTCCTTTCAGCGAGGTAATATTTTCAGGTGCATGATGATGTTGCTTGTGACTGACTTCAGGCTAACACATCTGATCGCACAGTTTGTGCAGCAATCCAGCACATAATCTCCCATTGCATCTGTTTAACCAAGGTTTAACCCTTAATCCACTTCCATTTGCTTCATAATCATGTATGCCAGTATTTTCTGAAAATTTTCTCCCAACATTCTGCACAAACATGCCTTGGACTAGGTGGAATGGAATATTGTTTCGCAAATCAACTTTGATTTTGAACCATTGCTTGTGTTGTCTCACTAAATTTTATCAGCTTACATTAACCATCATTAATTTTCGTCAAAGTCATTCTTTCACTTTTCTCCCCTTTTTGAGTCCATATTTTTGTTTCTAGTGAACCCTGGAGCAAAGGAGCGCTTGGTGCAAATAACTGGTCCCACGGAAGAAAAGATTGTGTACGTAGGCATTTTGTTTATTGGCATTTTGACTAGTCGGGCTGCCATGGTTTTTAAGAGTAACTAAGCTAAATGCCATACAAATTGTTTCAGTCACGCCCGTCAGTTAATGGAAGATACAATTCGACGCAATGCCTCCCCTGTGAGGCCTGAGCAACCTGATGGAATACGAGAGCATCATGAAACATTGGGGGGCTCTAGCTCAAGCCTTAACAGCAGTGCTTCTGAAGATAGTGTTCGCATCTCACAAGGAGGTATCAAAAATTTTTCAGTCTTGAGTACTCAAAATTAAATAATAATAATAATAATAATAATAATAATTACCTGAAAATGAAACTGTTGTGTTCCAGGTGCAAGACGTTCTACTTTGTTGCACAGCTTTTCTACGAATGATGCAAGTCTGGGAGAATATAAGTACACAGTTGCAGTTGGTAGTTGTGTGTTAAAAATTACTTGCTCTAATCATGATATTGTACGGGTATGTACATTGAAATTAAGTCTGAGAAATGAGCTGGCCTCTTCTGGATTCACCACTGGAAGGCTTAATTTGATGGTCCTTCCTCTGTTTCAGGCCGCCAAGTTGGTTTTAGATGAGTATTTTGCTGGTCAGGATCTGGGATACTTTGATGGGTAAAACTTTTCCAAATAGATACTGATCTTCAATAATAATATTGTTCTAGTCTAATAATGTCTTATCTTATATAGCTATGAGGAAGAGTTGCCATCCCCGTCAAATACCTCGGCACCAGTTCCAAATAGTTCATCCAGCTCACCAACAACCTCTATGCCGCTTACTTCTGTGGAAACTGCAGTTCCAGTGCCTCTGAGTGAAATCCAATCCCCATCAGCAACAACTGATCCTGCTCCAGTGTCTCTTATTGAAACAGGATCAAGTATTAGCTCTACTGAGAACTCAGTCGCAGCCATACCACAAAGCGACAGTGTTGATGATGAAGCTGTTGCTCCGACAAACCTACCTGGTAAGATCTTCCTTACCTTGAAGAGTGTCAAAACATTGGGTGTTTGTACTTTTAACTGGAATAATTTCATCCTAGCAGGAGAATCTATCAAGAGGAAACAATACACATATGAAGAATTGTTGTCTTTGGCAACAAGCCCCATTTCTCATGATGCCCCACCTGATTGGGCTCGCATTGCAAGGGATTTTCCGTCAATTTTGAAGAAGGTACAGGATTCGTGGTCATGTGGCTATGCCGGTGACTATGTAGGCAATTACAACAGTTACTGCTATGATTATGATTATATGAGCCACTATATGGGTTGTTACTACCCAAATGCTTATGTAACTGGGTACTTTGGAGACCTGCATGGAGCATGTGGCATGAAGTGGAATGCATGGGATGTACGTCAGCGCAAATATCCCCGCCGAATGATTCCTGTATACCGACCCTCTTGACCCTTCCATCCCCCATCCCATCCCTCAGGTGATTGATTCACTGCCCTCTCGCCCTGCTAACCTGTTTTCCTTCTGCTGCTTGACATTCACATACTTGATTCCTTCCATGCTTCACCTTTCAGTAATGTACACAGTGTAGTAAACTGAAAATCATGTTCCTCTCCAACTCTAATAAGAGAACGGAGATGAAATTTGGTTTCATTGACCATAGTAATGCTTTGTGCAAATGTTTAAACATATTTTAGGGACACGTGTTAACTTGCTCTGAAGGTAGATCCTATTTGAGTTCTTCATTTTGCTAATAATACTATTGTGTTGTTTCAGATGGAACCCTTTGAGGCAGCCTCCCAGTTTCTGGACTGAAACTCTTGATTTTCCAGGCAACTTTCTTGTTAACCAAAGCATCTGTAGTTTTAACTCTAGTCTTAAGATTGTGATCATCTTTCCAAGTATTCTTTTTCTCTTTTTGGAATATTTTTCCTTGCGTTAATATCTAATAGTCTTTATGATTTGGTTCCATTTGGTTCACCATGTCTTGCCAAAAAAATGTCTAGTGCTCTCTCAGCTGTAATCTCCCTCCTAATTTTGCTTCATTTGTATGTCAGAGGAGAATTGTCTATTTTAAGACCCATCCCTCGCCTCCCCCCTGGGAAGGGGCCTTTTTTGCCCTTACAATGGTAATTATATTCTGTTCAGAAAATTTATTTAGATGCATGCAACCAACCATTCAGTAATTAAATGTATTAATGGGGAACAAGAATTTTCACTACTGAAAATATGAGGAGGTGATGATGTTGGATAGAAAGTGACTGTCTTAATAGTATTTCATATTGAAAAGTAAAGCTTATTTGATGGTATCGAGTAAGCTGTAACATTGATGCTATCTATAATGAATGTATTTCCTTTTGACTGTTATAACGTTTTTCTTGTGTATGTGATGCCGTTGGGCTGTAAGATAAAGATCTGTTTATAACATAAAGACTGTGAATTTGGTTCGCCTTTGTTTTTGTTACAAGAAATTTTAATTGTACCTATTCTTGACAAATAAATGTGCTTGTATGAATGTCAAATCTTGCATTTATTACCGGCTTGTGGATTTAAAACAATGGCTCACATTCAAATGTCACCCATAAAGTTCAAACTAGTGTATGTACTAAAAAAATAAGAGTTAAATCACAACAAAGTCAAATAAATTTAAAACATGGATCGAAAACCTACAAGAATCGAGATACCGTAATTCTTTGCCTCTTTTGGGCCCATATCTAAAGCACACAGTAAAAAAATATTAGGCTATAATTACGCCATTTCTAAAGCACTTCTACTTTCTTTAAATCTTTATTAGCAGCAGCATCATTCAGTTCTTAAGAGATTGCATGTCACCTTAAATAAGAGATCACCAGAAAATACTAGTAAGAGTGACGGGTAGAAAGCCTCACAGAACACAACCAGGGAGTGATTTACATAAAGAGTTCTCATTAGTTTCCAGTTTACAAAAGGGGGAAAATTGTAATCACCTCTAGAACACACAAGACCCTACAAGATCCAGTTATAAACAACACATGAAAATTATTTTAAGACAGGTGTATGGCTTTATATGTACTTTCATTCACGATTAAGAGTAAGATTCCATAACAATTAGTAGCAGAAGACAACCTTACAAAACAACAAAAATGAAGACTACATCAAAATCACAGTCAGATATACACAACTCATATCATTTATGAAGACTTTTTCATTCTCTCTTTGCTTTCCCAGAAAAATATCTTTAACTTAGCTCACCTCTGTTTTATCCTTTAGGGAACAAATTTATATTTTTGAATAGGCGCATATTTTTAATGGACCCATTTATGGTACTACATATGCTGTAATGACATAAGGACATTTATTCAGAGCAAACAAAAGAGTGATGGTGGGGTAAGCCTACAGAAGAATCAGGTTGGGTGGCACTTGACATTGTGGGGGCAGAAACTTGGGGAGCTTCATCTGCTTCGATTGCCAGAGGAATAGACGGCTCAGACTCTGCTCGCCTGGCAAGTGAATCACTCAAGGCGATGTCAAGAGGAGAATCATCATCATTGTCTTCCTCCTTATTTACGTTTGGCTCACTTCGGGTCAATGCCTCTGCCTCAAAAATAGGTTTCATCCCAGGTGCAGGACCATCATCACTGAGCTCTTCATTCAAGCAGACATTGCTTATGTCAACCTAATTAAATGAAAGAAAACAAGTTAAATCCCTCTTTTGTAGAATTTTTTAGCAACGAAAAATTTATTTCAAATGCACACAACCTACCGCACTATTTGAGAAAATGGCAGCTGGTCCAAGATTTGTTGCATTTGTATCCACATTTGAAACCTTCCTCACAGGTTCTTGACTGTTTTTTTCTAAACGACCAGCAATAGGTACAGGTGAATGATAGGTTTCAGGAGAGAGAGGAGCTGGAGTTGAAGGAACAGATTGCTGTGGGGATGTAGGTGTCAAGACAAGTTGACGGGCGACTGATCTATCTCGTCCTCCATTACCAATATGACTGTGACTTGTGGGGCTGCTAGCCCGGTTCCATGGAGGAGTCATGTCACCTGTTCTTTGAGCTTTGTCCTAAAATAGATTTAAAAATAAAACCAGGCATAAAATATTTGATGATCTCTATTAAATGAACCAAATATTATTTCATACTTACAAGTCTATGTTGGTTTATAAGATCGCAAGCCTTTCCAAGTATAACAACAGAGATCAGTATCCGAAATGATGTCACACATAGGTATCCAAGAATGAGCAGACTGACAGAAGCGGGTGATTCAATATTCAAGGCCTGTGCTAACACTCGCACCATGACTACACCAAGTGGCAATGGTATGAAACCCATCCGACGGGCAACCAAGTCCGAATGGTCAGAAAATGCCTGAGCTCCCAAAAAAGTGAAATGAGTTTACAGGAAAAGATGTACAACAGTTATTAAAGAGTCACTACTTACGTGTTTCTGTCTTGTCTGGGCCATGTCATAAGCCAGACTGATAGTGTAATCCCGATAAACATCAACTTTCAACTCATTGAACCGAGTTATGAAAGCATGTTTGATCCAGTCTACAAGCACCTCAGCAACCAATACCAATAAACAGTCCGGCACTAAGACCCAGAGACGTTCTGTAACAATACAGTAATCACACTTTGCTTTTCCAACTAAAAATATATTTTGAAATGAGGACAGAAAACTTAAGATTGTAAAGGTAGAGAAATAGATTGATGTTAGAAATGTTAAATAAATGACTTGCCTTCCTTCCAGGAATATTCTCTCATGGTTTGTAGAACAACAATAAACAAGAGAACAAACAGATGAAACCTTTCTCTTACATCACTGCACGAAACTTGGAAAAGATTGTTTTTGTCAAACTTTTTAAAAACACTGCCTTTAAGTTCAACAAACTGAAAAGGGAAGAAAACATGAGAACTACAGTTTTAAACATTTAAGTCAAACTTTCACCATGAACTGAAAGACAGACTCACATTATTGGACATCATTATTGTCATGAGAGCCTTGTTGTTAGAATTTATGGCAACATTCAAAGTTGTAGCTTGGCACAAGACCAGAAGACTATGGAGGACTAAGAGATAGTTAAGGAAATCGGGCAGAAAAAACCTTAAATAAAAATGGTAGTATTTTAAACGCCTCTAGCACAAGAAGCATCTTACAATTGAAAAATGAAGAAATTGTGCAAAAGGATACAGACATAAGCCACTGCAAAAAATAAATGAGGGATAACCCCCAAGTGCTCTCTTCTTCGATCCCTTGGTTCTGTTGCTGTCCAAAACAAAGCATCAATGGTATCCTGACCAAATGCTGAGAAAAGACGATCACCAACCTAACGCACAAAAGTCAGCCACAAATAGTGAGATTCAAATTCAATCAATGTGATGTTAAGTTAAACAAATGGTAAAATTTTAAAAATAAAAAAAATTCAAAGTGATTACCTCAAGCATATTGTAAAAAATATACAACTTGATTACTGACTGACTTTTGATGAGATGATACATCATACTTGTATCGATGTAAAACATCAGCATGCTACAAGTTATCAAAATGAAGGCCTTCAAAATATCACATATTTCAGCAGGGGCCAAGACCCCTCTGGATCGTAAAGGTCTTTGAGCTCTACAAAAAAAAGGATGAGAGGTTTAAATATCTGACAAAAGAGTACAGAGGTAAAATTTTAATAAATACACAAAAGACATACCCAAAGCAAACTTGAAGAGGTCTTGTTATAAGTGATATGAGGGCCATGATGAATCTCATAGGCAGAAATGTGTAAACAAACAAGAAGGAATCTGCACACTGCAAGATAGTTCGAAAAACTGAGCTTATAAAAAAGCATTGAAAGGAAGAGGAGAAAAATGTAAGGATAGAATGATGTGTACCTGAAAGAACCCATAGGTCATAAACTTCTCAACTTCTCTGGGTATTTTCATAAAAGAATAGACTTTTTCTCGACGTGCAGAGTATCGTTCTTCATCGTGCTCAAGTAGATAGCTACGTGTCAGCTCTACACGCAGAAATTCAAATAGAGATGGTTTTCTCTGCAAGTCTGCAAAATACAATCAACAGTGAGGTACGAGAGCCAGCAGAAGTACTAGTGCATTAAGCCAAGAACCAAGGCAAACTGTTGAAACTGTCATTGTCAGTAACAGAAAGATGATACAAATCAGACAGCAAAGCAGGAAGGTGATAAGCTCAGAGTTATTAAAATTAGTTCTAAAAGGTTGGAGGTCATGCATCATATTTGCAGGCTTCACACAGCTAAGAATGTACCAGCCTGAAAATTGATCAATAAAATAACTTGAAGTACAACCGTGCTAAAAGAGATGCAGCTGACAGTATTGATTTGACATGTTATACGAAATAAGTGGACGTTTTCTCCATAGCAGCACTAACCTATCCTAGGTCGAGGATTATCCGGATCACGCATCATATCTTGTCTGTCCCAACTATTCCTCAGGTCAGCTTCGTTGAACAAATCTTCCACTTTGTTTTCGTTGCTGTAGTGAACTCTTGAGCTAGTTCTAAACCTAATCTTTTTCTCATTTTGATGTCCATAAAGTCCGCCAACTCTATCCGCCATGGTGACATCTCCCAAACAAGCAATAATGCTGCAAATAACCACAAAGCAGTACGTGTCTCTTTACTGCAAATAGCGTTAGTGGCGTCTGCTGCTGTCAAGCTATTGTTTTGTTTTGAAATTTTGGTGTAATTAGTTTGTTATCCACGATTTTATTGTACTTAAGTGAAAATAACCACTCTAAATATCGATCATGACCCAGTCCTAATATTGTCTTTGATTGAGAACCGCGTGTACGAGTAGAAAACAATATTTTATTCAATACTAGTACCGCCTAACCAATGCTCAATGTTTTGAAGTTGGTCTGACCAAATGTTACTTCATTCCATAGTAAGTTGATTTGAGTGGGATGCTTCATTGGATTCACAACCATGGTACGGGTCCAATGGAAAATATTTTCTTTTCCCCATAGACTGAGGTAAATTATGATCTGGTCTTTATTTTGAAAAACATCATTTAACTTTGCTGAGTTGGAAGATGGAGAGAATTTATAAATGTTTTTGTCCTTAGGAAATGGTTTTCAACTTATTATTCCAAGATAGTTCTCACCATACGGTCTTTGACTTACAATCATTTTATGAACTCAAGTTATGCATCAGATGTCATAATGGAACCAATGATTTGGTTTGTCGATAATTTTACCAAATTTTTAGGACCCGTAAGTTTATTTTGTCCCATCAAAACTTTAAATAGCCTTATTAATTACTAATAAAATTTGTCTCTTTATTTGTTGCAGTTTTTTATAGTTTGTGTCATTACATTAACAGCATCAGTGGTAGGAATCTGTTATTGGATTGGTTTACCATATTGGTGGGAGAAAAGTCCCACTGCCACCATACCCATTTTAATAATTGGGCATTGGCTGCTAGTCAATATATGTTTTACATACTACATGGGAGTTGTAACTCCCCCTGGATATCCCCCTGAGGTTTGACATAACTTTTCTCCTTAACATAATTTACTTTCAATTTATGACTAGAGGCATCTTTATTTTAAAATGAATGATTTACAGGGAAGTCTCATTACTGAAGCTGTAAGTATATGTAAAAAGTGCATTGCTCCAAAACCACCAAGAACTCATCATTGCTCAGTGTGCAACAGATGTGTATTAAAAATGGACCATCACTGCCGTATCCTTTCTTTGACTCTTCAATCACTCCATCATGGTACAAAAAAAGATGTCATTGAGCCTTAATCGCTTTCTTCAGCTTGGCTGAACAATTGTGTTGGTCATTTGAATCATCGTTATTTCTATACATACATGGCCTGGATGTGTATAGGAATTATTTTTATTATTATTTTTGGTCTAGAAATTCTGTATGCTGAAGTATTTGTACACTCTTTTCAAGGAGAGGACTATGAGGAGGTTGAATTAGAGGGCCATCCAGTTAGAGTGAACACCTCTGGTGCTATCATTCCTGTGGTATGTTTAAAAAACAAACAATTATTTGCTTGCTTATTATTTCAGAGAAATGGAATGCTTTAACATAGGCTTGTGTTTAAAAAGCACTTTTTTTTTCTTCAGACAGAAGAGGGGTGGGGCGCAACTGTAGGTAGCAAGGGAGAACCTGAGATGGATGATGCAGCATGGAGAAGACGATTCATCTTGTATGTGGCTCTTCTCTGTACAGGTATGTCATTTTGTGTGTCATCTGATCTTTTAATCAATTTTTAAAAAATGTAGTCAAGTTTATCATGGTTATTTGAACTGAACTGGATTTTGGGGCAGGTACAATTCTGGCCCTAGGAGCACTTACTATATGGCATGGAAAACTCATAAACCGAGGGGAAACCAGCATTGAAGCCAATATAAACAAGAAAGAGAGAGAACGTTTGGCAAAGTTCAAAAGAGTAAGGTTTACATATTCTTATCTATGTTGTTATTTTTATGTTTGTGGTATTGCATACTGTTTTTCTTTTTTCAGACTTATGTTAACCCCTATGATTTTGGAAAAAGAAGAAACTGGATGCTCTTTCTAGGGCTTGTCAATGGAAGGTTTGTACCATAAAAGTTAGAAATATTTTCGCATACTACTTTGCGTACCTGTTTGAAAAAAAAAAATTTGTTCAAGGAATTGGCGACATATTCTTTTTCCCTCAAGACATCCTCCAGTGGGAAATGGTCTGCATTGGAAGACTGTAGACTCTGATAGTGATGGGGAAGATGACTATGACTGTAAAACTTTGCAATCTTGTGTGTCGAGCTGAATCTTTGATTTTCAGCTTTAGGATATTTGAATTGATGAGAAATACCAATGTAACATTTTTGATGTTTCTAGTATTCATTCAGCACCTTAAGGACCAGAGAGGGTCCCTACTGCATGCACCCTATGCAAGATATCTTTCTTTATTCCCAATGATTTTGAAAAAGACATTGGTATGAACATTCAATTAAAAGAAAAATGGTTGTGACAGTGCTAATTTTAAAATTTTCAAAGTATATTATTTTACCAGTGCTACACATCGTTTAAGCCTTTTCTAATGACTTAAGTCAAATCTTACTTTGTATTGGGGAACAGCAGACTAAAATGAAGGCAATATCTTGTCACTATGTGTTAGGAGCAGTTAGCTATAATTTGTATAAATTTGTGATAGTAAATAAATTGACTACAAAAAAATTGTTGGAGGTTGTTTTTGTATTGGCCTTCCCTGAATACCGCAAAATGAAACTTTCAATAATCTTTTTCTACAAAAAGAACAACATTTTAAAACTTAGTTTCTGAACAAATAGTAGTTTACTAGTAGTGCTTATACTATTTTCTCCAAACATCTTGTCGTGCACGATAAGTTGCCTACCGGTGGAGAGCCAGGCGCGTTGAGTTGCGAGGGTCTCCTCCGGGCCTTTTTTTCTTTGGCTCAGCTGACCATACCGGTTTAGGGTGTACCCGTACCCACCCATTGCCATGGTCGAGGGTACAAAAAATAGCGCGTGGTCCCCTTCTCCCCCTCCCTGTTCTCTTGACACGAAGCTGGCGTGTTGCGTGGGGGACCGCCGGTGACTTGCTGCACGACCCGAGCGCACCTAGGCCGCAGGAAAGCATCGCTCTGTAAGGTAATGGCTTTGCGGGTTCGACAAGAGGTTTGAATAGCATGCTGCGAAAAGAGTTTGTTGCGTGGCCAGGCGCGGATCAGAGGGGGAGGGGGTTGATAGGGGCGTCGTTCCCTCAAAGGTAGCGGGGAAGCGGCCTGAAAGGTACTGAAAGGGAGGCAGAGAGTCGCACTCCGCCCCAGTAGGTAGGCAAGTTCTGCGACATCGCCCCTCCCCCCTTGAACCGTCTCTGGATCCGCTCTTGTAGGGGCCATACGTATGCCCGTGTCACGTGACTCGGACAGAGGTACGCCATCTCGCATGAAGAACGGCAATCCCTTGTGCGGCCGAACTGCGACACCGAAAGAGCCTCGAAAGGCCTTAGCCTTCCCGTTCTCTCAATTATCCTCCGCAGGAACGCCGCGTCGGACGTCGGCATATGCCGTCGCGTCGGCCCGGCCGCCAATCCCAAGCAAGGCGTTTGAGTGACGCGAAGAAAAACGTCGTGGGGACGGGGAATTACATGTCACAACACGCGGCAAAGCGGCAAGGCGGTACGTCCATGGTACATCGTTAGGGGACAGGACAGCAGGCAGCCAGAGGCAGCAGGCGCCTTGGAAATCCGAGTCTCCGAGTCCAAAGATCGAGGAGGGCGACAGAACGTTGCTCAGCGGGGCGACTTCGTGCGCTAGGTGCGCTAGGCGTCATGCAGTTTTCATCATCGACCCACTAACCATCACGATGCACAGGTGTCGAAGGGGTTGCCTATCTGCGGGCGCCACGCCGGGGAGAGTAGAAGGGGAGAGGAAGGAGAGGACGGGGGATCGTGGCGGAAAGAGGGTCCTGCCCAACCCAGCGCCGCCCAGCGCACTCGCATCCTCACACGACAAATCACCAAGGACATCTCCATTCAATACCCATTTCTAATGCGTTTGTCAAATGTGCGCTCCCCAGGTACCTCAGTCAAGAGGTCCACTATCGCAGCACGGCAGCACTGTCGCGGTAAAGCGAACTCAGACGGGCAGACAGACAGACACTCCTTGATTAGATTGGGACAAAGAGTTGCGCCCCAAACGACAGCCGAGCGAACAAGACTGTTTCCTCGCGAAAAAAGAGCCCGCGCCACGGCAGCCACGGTGAGGGCACTTCGCGACTTCCCTGGCGGCGCGACGATTTGGAGGCAGCCCAGGTGCCACTGCGCCACTGCGAGTCAAGGGTCAAGTTTCGTTGGTGTTTGTGGCGGGAGCGGGACCCCGCGAGGCCGAGAGGAAGAGGAGGGGGCCTCGTGGGACTCATAAACCCCATTAGGATGTCCATGCCAGTCAATATTGACTGAAATATAGACGATCACCCGTACAGCCTGACACCTGCTCCGCTCCTGACCCTTGCACCACGATTCTGTTGAGAAATGAAGACAACAAGTTCACAGGAAATAATCACGGGTGCGAGCGGGTGCACACACACGCTCGCCACGGCTCGCCGGCTCGTGGGCAGTGGACACGCCGCGCGGTAGGCCGGATCAAAATCATAATCCCCGTCGATTCCCAGCAATCAACTTTTGAACCGCACCGGGCCCAGTCGGGCCGGGCCAAGGGCCGGGCCCGTTGGCGGTCGCGATGTCGCGATAAGGGAGAGGCTCGTATCTCGGAGAGAAGGTGGCAGAGCCCGGCAGAGCCCGGCAGAGCCTTGGTCCTTGAAGAACAAGAACCACCTCGATCTCGATTAGGTTGCTAAGCGTTGACGGCGCCGGCTCGAAGTCGAAGTTCGAACCGCCATGCGCGTGCCGCGAGCGCTCGGTGTGCACGCGCTGGCGCGTTGATTCCGGACGGCGGCGGTATCCGAACCCAAGTACTTCTCTTATCGGCAAAAAATGAAAATGCTGAGCGGGTCCGTGGGAGAAAATGTTGTGTAGGCGCAGCAAGGAGATTGGTTTACAGCGCCCGATAAGCCGCGCAATGCAGATGTGCACATGTGTGGAAGCTTTGGAACCGCGGAGCGCCACCACCGCCCCTCTGTGCCTCGCGCCGTGCTACATGTAGCAAGGACTGCTCCTCGAGGCAGCAAGCGGCGGCACGACAGCCACGTCCCTTCCGGTGTCGCCTTTTCCGACTGGAGGACCGATGAACCTGGATGAACCGATCACGGCCGCGAGTCCCGCGAGCAGCTCATGACAGCGCGACGCAGTAACAGTCGCGGACTGATTCTGCGAGTCACTCCGTCTCTCTGTCTCTCTCACCTACACGGGGCGCCCGGGAGCGCCCATGAGAGCGAGAGAGACAAAGCGACGAAAATGACTCTCGAAAGCAGCCTTCAGGTCGCCGCCCCTGTGGTGGCGGCAGGCGGCAAGGTAAAGGGGAAGAATGCGTGTGCCAGAACGCGCGGTAGAGCGAACTCCCAGAAAGTGTTTATCGCCGCGCACCGAGACGAAGTCTTTCTTTTGTCGCGCATGACGGGATAGGTACGCGACCCGTTCGGGAAGAGAGATGAGATGGTGTCGGGGTGACGTCATTCCTGCGACGGCATGCGACGGCATGCGACACTTCGGACGATCTATTAGTCATTAGTCGGCCGGATTGTGCGGCTGTGAGTACAAAAGTCGCGGCCGCGCCTCGAGTGGGACCGAGGCGGACTTTGGCGGACTGTGCCACCGCCGCCACCGCGCAGTGGGGGCGACGTGCCGCCGGGCCGGAACCCCTTCGCTCACTGCCCTCAGACTGATTCAGAGTCGTTTTCGTCTTTCTGTCTCTCTCGCACTCATGAGCGCCCCATCTAGGTGCGAGAGAGACAAAGGCGAAACCGGCTCTCGCAATCAGGCTCTGCTGCCTCCCCAATTGCGCCCCGTTCCTGGCGGGGCAGGGCTCACCCGGCTCACCTCACTGTGAGGTGACCGCCTCTAGACAGAGAAGGCCGCCCACGTGCCTACGCACCGAAGACGCTGCATTCCCACGGTGTTCAGAAAGGGCCTTATCAAAAAGGAGTTGCTGTCCGTCGAGGCGCTGTAACATGAACTCGATTGGCGCCACAGACAGTGCGACGAAAAGGAAAACGACTCGCGGCATCAGTGTGCTGTTCAAAGATGAGCCGATGCACGCAGTGCGCGACCCCGCCCCGCGAACCCCGCGTGGGTCCGCGTCGGCGTGGGCCTTCCACCAAATGCCCTCTGTGGCGCGATTGTCGCTGGGCTGTCCGCAGCGTCCGCCAGGGTAGCGTAGATAACGGACGTCGTCTAGGAGCGAACAGCTAGAGTCTAGAGTGGGCGCGCGCACGTGCTGCCATACGCCACGCATGGAGGATGGGGGAAGGGGGAAGGGGGTGCTGGGGGTTGGGTGAGGGTCGTTGCACCGCACCACGCACCGCACCGCCGCACCGCGATGGACGCGCTCGCCCCCAGGTCGCCCCTGCCGCCTCGAAATCATGGCAAGCCGATCGAACGGTCAAGCCAGCTCGGCGGCCAGGCCAGAGAGACTGAGTCAGCCGTCCTGCCGATGCACGAGTGCATGTGCACGGCGGGCCGGGAACTTGGCGCTTCGCTGCACCCGGCGGGTAGGCAACCCCCCGACAGCGCCGCGGTCTGACGTGGTCTGACGTCGTGGTGCTGCTTAGTCACCAACCGCCGTCGAAAACAGAGTTGGTTCCCCAGGAGTTTTCAGTCTGTCGGACTGCACGGCGGCGCCGGCCGATGCGTGCGGCCTACTTTCTAGCAAACTTGCACTTTCGAGGCAAACCGTCCGTCTAGTCGTCGAGCGCGAATGCGGCGAATGAGGCACGGACACAGCACGCCCCGTTCGCCGTCTTCGCCGTTCGCGCGGCTTGCTCCCGTTTGCCGGCCGCCGTCACCTCGCCGTCACCTCGCCGCGCGCCTCCGTCTCGCGGTCTCGCGACGTGTGCCGTACCGCTCGAACCGCTCGCGGCCACGCGGGGAATCGAAGGCGGAGTCGAACCGCGCAACTCTGCCGCGCCCCGCGGCTGTTACGCGGTTGTGGGCACTCGGCGGGCCGCGCAAGCCGCGCACTTTGAAGTCGTGGCGGGAGGGGAAGGGGGCCGCGTAGCGCCGCGGCCGCGGTGGCGGGTTGGCTGGCGGGTGGAGGGGAAGGGGCGGGGCGAGGGGCAGGCGAGGGGTAGCGAGGGGGAGGGGACGAGGATGACAGTTGAACAGTCGCGCGAGCGAGAGCCTTGGTGGAGGATGGCGTAGTCGCGAGCCCGCCGCGCTTGGCCGCGTAACGAACTGTTTGTGTCGCTCGCAACAGTTTGCGCTTGTGCATCCGATTTGCACCGCGAGTGCGTGTTGTGGTTGTGCGTGTGCCAGCGCAGCGCCGTGCCCGTGGATGTGCCGGCCGCACCATGGCGTTGCTGTGGACTGTTTTGAGCGTGTCTACATCACTGTTGTTGACACCATGCCTCATGTTTCTGCTAGCCATCATGTTCTTGGCCTCCATGGGCAAGTCCCTGGGCGTCCGCAGGCTCTACGTCAAGACGCTGCTCAAGATATTTGAGGTAATGCCCCTCTAGGGGAAGCCAGTGCCTGCAGCGGGGCCTCGGTGGCCTAGGCCTGGCAGGAGTGCACAGGAGTGTGGCAGGCTCTGGAGTGGCCCCGTCCCGTCCTGAATGGGGACGGGGGACGTGGACTTCTGGACGGTTCGCAGTCAGCTTCCAAACCGAGGACTGGAAAAGTCGCAGCTTGTGGACGTGCTGCCTGAAGGGAAGGCTGCTTTGGCGGTGTTGTCTGGTGCTGACAGGATGTTGCAACATTCAGACGGCCCTGTGCTTCACTCAGGAGGTCTGGCATCTTTTAGGTTATGTTGAACTGTGTCAGTGTGTTAGCTCTTGTTTGGGGCGGTTTAAATGGCCTTTGCTGTCACCTTGTGACCTGCAGTATGTTGTTTGATGTATTTTCTGTTGACGACGGCATTATATTTCATGTGAAAATGAGGAAAGGTTGATTCGTTTTGTGCGAACAACTTTCAGTGTGTTGTCGCCCAATTAAAGTGCACTTTATGGTTTATTTACATCATACTTCTTCTACGTAGGTTACTGCATGCTGCCTCCTTTCCTGTATGATGTAATTGATGAACTGAATTGAGCAGAATAGGAAGAACTCTCTGGAGCGGAGTCAGCCTTGACCCTGGGATGATTTGTTTTGTATTTTTCTTCTTCTGGACTGCCGTGTATTTTGATTCCCTTGTTGCTCCTTTGTAACATCCATTCACGTTTTGCCTCTATTGTGGATGTCATTGCCATTCAGCAAAATCAGAGGGCTTGAAAGTCCTGTTACAATTATTCCACGCTGAGCATCATCGTGACTTAGGTTTTATAATTCACCTACTAACATGGTCACTGGCTCATCAGAGACTCTGTATGAGGCTCTTCTCAGGTGAAGAGATGTGGGATGCCTTTGGCTATCCAGCAATGCATTTGAGCCCTTGCTGCAGCATACAGTACAGTACCTTTGCTTTCCCTTCCCCTCACCTCTTCCCCCTCCCTCCCTCTCTCCCCCTTTCCGATCGCCCCCTCTCCCTCCCGGTCCGCCAACGAATCTCCAAGGACCTAAGTGCATCAGCGGCCGGGGGGCGTCACTAAAGCAGGTGTCGGTGAAAGTAAAGAGACCGCTCGATGCCCCTCCATCTCTGTCAGACAGAGCGGCCGTCATCGCTCTGGCTTCCCGGCACTCACGCTCCCGGGTCATTGCCGCCTCCAGGTGCGAGAGAGACAGAGCTCGTGTTGCCTTACCTCCGAGGCAGTGCTCCAGGGGCGGATCTAGAGGCGGCCTCTGGGAAGGGGGGCTGGTGGCGCAAAGTAGCACTTTTTGCCCACTTCCAGGGGCAAAGTATGGATTTTTGCCTACCTTTCTGGCGGCTATCTAGGCGCCCACTCCCTCCTCTTCGGCCTTCCGTTGTTATTGTTTTCATTTTTTTGTTTATGCGGTTTCCTGCTTCTTCCCTGCCGCGTGTCATTTGCCGAAACCGGTGGAAAGTTTTTTATTTATGCAAATGTCGCGTCGTGCGACGTGCTGGCCGCCGGCTAGAGAGCCGGCTCTACAGTGTCCCCGCTGTGGCGTTCGGCTTCGGCCATGCTAGAGTCCTAGTCCTACGAGCGGGTCTACACATCGTGCATCGAGCGCACATTCAGTGGCGTCGCTACCGTCGCAGCCCTCGGCTTCCGCCTCCGCCCTCCGGCTCCTCCGGCCCCTCCGAGCCCCTCCGACCCCTCCGGTTTCTCCGAGCCCCTCCGGCCCCTCCGACCCCCTTCGACCCCCTTCCACCCCCTCGGACCCCCTCGGACCCCCTCGGCCCCCTCCGACCCCTCCGACCCCTCCGCCCCCTCCGAGCCCCTCCAGTTCCTCCGAGCCCCTCCGGCCGCCACATCCACCATGACAGGGCCGGAATGAATAATGAAAAATGGATTTGGATAGTCAGCACCTGTTTTGCTTTGCATGCCGTTTGGCCCCTGGTCCGCTATCAGGCGTCCTTTACGTGGCTGATTACGACGGGATTACGCTTCGGACTGCGGCATTGCCATCGCTTGGCCTTTTATTGCGGTATCACATCGGCCCTCCGTGCCGCCGTCCTTGGCTGCACTCGTCTTCCGAACGGGCTCAACACTCAAATCCGTACCGCGCTAAAAAGTCTGCTCTTTACGGGGCAGTTTTTTCGGTCTCTATTTCTGGCCTTTTGGGTTAGGCGTTATTGATGGGCTTCGGAATCACTTATGGAGATTCGCTCTTGCTGGGATAAAAGTATGGGCGTCTCACCGTGCGCCCCCTCCCCCCCCAACCCCCTCCCCTCCCCCGCAGGCATACGGGCCGTACGGGCCGGGGGGAGTGGAGGGAATCCTCTCTGAGCTGGCTGACTCTGAAGCCCGTCGCGCTGTCTCTCTCGCACCTTGAACGTGTCCCATGGGTGCGAGAGAGAGAGAGAAAGCGACGACAGCACTGTTCGGAACGGTTCGGAATCAGCTTGCAGTGGGTTGCAGTCGATGGAGGGCACGGGCGAGGGCACGGGGCGCAGGTCGCACAGCACGGCTGGCTAGTGTCCCTCTCGCCTCGCCCCTACACTCCCTACACTGGACGCTCTGCGAGTGCGACAGGGACAGAACGACCGGCTGATTCTGTGGAACCGCCGAACCGCCCGCGGACCGACGTAACGCTCGGCCGAAATGGTGCTTGACACGCACGCAGAGTGACGTGGTGGTGTTTGCTCCGCGACAGTGACCCTCGACACTGTAATGGCAGCCAAGCCACTCGAGTCTGGCCGCGCGAGGCGAGGTGTGTGTGAGGTGCGCGAGGCGCGGAGCGGCGCGGAG
Source organism: Thrips palmi (assembly GCF_012932325.1). Classification (NCBI taxonomy): domain Eukaryota; kingdom Metazoa; phylum Arthropoda; class Insecta; order Thysanoptera; family Thripidae; genus Thrips; species Thrips palmi. Next base: position 3,975,668 of record NW_023144624.1, on the reverse strand, counting down.
TACGCCAAAGACACCGCCATCCGCGAAAGCCCTGAGTAGCTGCGGCCCAGGCTGCCCGTGCTTCTTGCCACTCCGAATGGTAATTGCACTGCCGCGTCTGATAAAGTAAAAAATAGGCGTGGGCTGTTTACGTGCGGATGCTTGGCGCACCGGAGTGTACACTGCTGGCTGCGGAGGACAATGGCGCGTTCTCGGCGTTGGCGATTGGCCGTTTCGGCCAGTCTGGTTTTGTTTTTGAACGGCTGATACAACGCAGCTTCCGCCAGCCAGCCGACTCCAGCCTGGTCCAGCCGACCTTGGCGGAGCCGGGCCGTGCCGGTTGATACCTCGCCTGGCACTCGTTTGGCTACAAAACCTCCGATTGGCCACTACTGAACAGATTCGGTGAGGTCAACCTCTTCCCGGGCGGACGTTACAGGATGGCCGACATGGTGCTACACTGCCAAGCCGGCAAGCCAGCCCGGCCGCGTCGCCGCGTCCGGGACTCCGGGCGTTAATTCGCGACGTCGTGGCTGGCGGGCTGGCCTAGGCTGGCCCGGTCGCGGTGTATCCCGGCGTATCCCCGCGAGGAAGGAAAGTCAACACGGCCGCCGTGGCCGCCCGGGCTGTTGGCGTTTACGATCACCAGAGCCCCTCTGTGAATTGGATGCAAAGGTTGCCGTCGTTGTGGCCTCATCTACACTGCGGCGCGTCGGCGCGTTCCTCCGTCGGAAACACCTTTTGGGCGTCGGACGCTCGCGCCAGTCTCTCTCGCACTCGCGGGGCCCCCCCTTTGGGTGCGAGAGAGACAGAGCGACGGAAACGACTCTCTGAATCAGTGTGCTGCTCGCGCATGCTCGCGCCACTCGTGTGCGTCTTCGGGGCGGGGCTCGCCGAGCTCTCCGGGGCGTTGGGCGTTTGGTCGTTGGTTTGCCGAGACGGTCCAACAGGCGTCACCGCGCCGCTTCGGTTCTCACAGTAATCTGTCTCTATGACGTCAACAGCCAAGTCTTGTATTATTTTCAGCATGTCGGGTGTACTTTTATGTATCCCACCGGTCGGGTCACCAGATTTTGAGATGATGTTCCCGGTTGTACTACATGTTTCATAAATACAGGATTCATCCTTTGTTTTCAACAGGCGGGCCCCCGTTTCTCTTTCAATTTGCATATTCTCGTTGGACTATTTTTCCTGTGCAGCGCAGGGACGTCCCTCTTTCGAGTCTGCACTTCACTTTTCATTCTGCAGGGACTTCCCTCTCCAGTGTGCAGGGACTTCCCTCTCCAGTGTGCAGGGACTCCCCTTTCCAGTCTTCAGGGACTTCCCTTTCCAGGGTGCAGGGATTGCCCTTTTCAGTAGAGACTTTCCTTTCCAGTGTGCTGGGACTGGGAGTGTGCCTGCAGGAACTTACCTTTCCCATCTGAAGGGACTTCTCTTCTCCCCATAGCCTACATGATTGTCACGTACAGCGTCCGCTCGGTGTTTCGAGCGTGATGGCGTTGTCGTCTCGCGTTGACGTCAAACTGGTCAAACCAATCGCCGACGAACTGACGTGAGTCTGACCGCAGACTTTAGGACTCTAGTGTGGCCCTACCACGGGGACTTCCCTTCGCCGTGCATCTCGGTGTAGGACTCTAGTGTGGCCCTACGGCGGGGACTCCCCTGCCCAGGACTCTAGTCCGAATCCCGCCCAGCGCGTGTCCTCGGCGCGGCCTTGGTGGCCTTGGCGCCGCGGGACGCTCAAGGTCGTCCGACTCGTCTCTTCGAGCGTCTCTTCTTCCGATCGGCCGGACGCGGCGGCCCGTCGAAGTGCGTCGCGGAGCCGCGGGCGGAGCCGGGCGGCCTGGCCTTTACGGTGTAGTGGAATAGTCTTCCAAAGGCAGCCGGTCCGGTCCTCCAGCCTCCAGGGGCCTTCAGGTCCTCAAGACTCGGCGGGCTGCTGTCGCCACATTCCACCACTCCGCCGCGCCGCCGCCACCGCGCCGCCCCCCTCGGCGGGGCGAGAGTCCACTAGCGTCTGCTAGCGTCCTAGAGGCGGGCCTCGGTCGGTGGAGAACCTCGACCAGCTGAGCGCGGGCCGCCCAGGCCGCGCAGGTGGAGGTGGAAGGAAGTGGCAAACGGGTTTGTTTTGGTTGCGGAAGCTGTCCTGCCGCGGTGCCGCCGCTTGTCCATTATTGGCTGGCTGCTAATTTGGGGGTCTGGCTGACGGGCTGCGCGCTGCATCGAGGCTGGCTGCAGTCTGCGGCAAAGAGGCTGCAGGCAGAGTGGCCGGATACATGCAGTATCCGTACACAGGTGACTGACTAGACCGTCTAAGACTCTACTGCCGCCAAAGCAGAACTCTAGTTTTCTCACTGTGGAACCGTGTTGTGCGCCTTTTGGAAGGAAGCAAAGGGGGTTCCGTCCATGATTCACTCACTTGCAGCTCGCTGCGCCGGGCCGGGCGGGCTGGGCATGGCTAGGCATAGCGAGCCGGGTCGCGGAGACGCGAACAAAGGTGGCCGTGCCGCCGTGCCATTTGCATGTTAGCCTGTTGGCTGTGTCACGTCCTGCTCGACCACGTGAACCACGTGAACCACGGGACGCGACGGGACGGCAGATTACACCGCTCCATGCTCACCCACCCAGCCGGCCGTGCACGGAAACGGAGGCAGATGACAGATTCCAGAAGTGGAACTCGAAATGTGCGCACACACCGCCCTACACCTCCACGCCGCGAGTGGTAGAGTGGGGCGGCAGCGGCCTCATCCCCTGCTCGCGCCTCCGCGTGGAAGTCCCAAGTCCCGCCTTGGCGGCTTGGGCTGTTGGTGCAGCAGACTCCGAGAGTCGGTTTCGTCGCGCTGTCTCTCTCGCACCCACACCGGAGGCTCCATGAGTGCGAGAGAGACAGCGACGAAGCGATCCTTCGTGATGGGGCGGCAGGTGCCGTAATCCGGTGCCGTTGCCAGCGTCCTGACACTTGCCCGCGACTCGCCGCACATGCTCACCGCCCAGACAGTCATTAACGCGCCTTGTTTTCCCTGTGGTTGCAGTACGGGCGAGAGAGCATCGAAATCGCCAAGAGGCAGAGCCAGACGAACGAGGAGCGGAAGGCTGCCGAGGCTGCCGAGGGGCGCAAGGCGCTTCTCAACGGCAACGCCACGCCGGTCTCGGATTCGCCTTCGCCCCAAGACCCCTCACCGCATGGCGACAACGGCCACAAGCAGGACGGGGTCCTTGTCAACAGCTCGCACGTCATCAGTCACGATCTCATACTGCAGCCTGACCCAGAGCTCAACTACAATGGAGTTCAGAGTGACTCAGTGAGTATACTTCGACTTCTTGAAATGCCGTCTTGGAGAGCCGATGCAGACCTGGATTGCATTAATATCATTTGTTTTCATTTTATCTGTACATTTTGCCTGTCTTCCAGGACAAGGATAAGGATGAGGTGGAGTTGCCAAGAAGAAGCTCCGAGGACAAATTGAAGCGAGACTTTGAATTATCAGATTGTTTTGAGTTTGTCAAGGCAGGCGTGGAGGCTATTATTGAAGATCAAGTTACATCAAGATTTGAGGCAGAAGAACTGAGGGTACATTTCACTCGAGGTAATGTTTTGAAAATTTCTTGTTTCAACCATTGTAACCTTTGTCTCTAATTTGCAGTCCTGGAACTTGTTAACTCGTACTAACAGAAGATATGAATTTATTAGTTGGAGATTGACCGTTATTTGGATGTCTGGATTTGTGATGAGATACTTTTTCCTCTTCCCATTGCGAGTTTTAATTTGCTTCTTTGGGGTAAGTTTCCTTTTTTTAATGTTAAAATATTTTAAGTTATGTATTTAAAGGACAGTTGGAAAGTACTTTTTTTTCAATCCCCGAGTTCCACATTTTGTGAATCTCATCTAGATGACAAGGTCTGATATCTTTGATACAGTAGTGACAATTTACACAGTTTTCAAATTTTTTTTAAATTTCAGTTATTGTGGACTTTGATTGGTACTGGTTTGGTGGGTTTAATACCTGACTGTGCATTAAAACGAATATTGAATAATTGGGTGATGCTAACATGTTTCCGGATTTTGGCACGATCACTATCTTCGAGTCTAACATACCACAACCTTGAGTTAATGCCCAAATCGGGCGGAGTGTGTGTTGCTAATCACACCAGTCCCATTGATGTAGTTATTTTGGGCACCATGACCACATTTGCGTTGGTGAGTCATCAGGTCATCTGAACTCAGTGTGGTGTGGTGTTTTGTCTGTTCAGCAAAAAGTTTTGTTCCCAAGATGTCTGCCTGAGTAATGATAATAATAATACAAGATTATGTTGTTTCTCAATTTGAAAAATATCCTGTCCCATGCCCATGTGACATTTATTCATTAGGTCATAGGTGATAACTGCTATGACATAGTGGATTATTGTTTGTCATTGTGAAGTCTTTGTTTTTCTTTTGTTTCTTTTTGTACATCATCTGTGCTTGAGTGTGATGTCAAACCTGTTTGCTTCATGGCATCTGTACTTATTGTCTGCAGGTCATGTGGCTCACCATATGTACAAGTATTGTTGGGTATGTCCCTGAAGGGAAGTTCAAGAGGTGGTTGAACAGGCGTGTGTCTATTATGTGCTTTGGTGTCTTGTCAAATGCATTGTCGGCTGTCATTACGTATCACAATGTAGATAACCGCCCCCAGTATGGCATTTGTGTTGCAAACCATACCTCTCCCATTGATGTCCTTGTTCTTGCCTGTGACAACTGCTACTCCTTGGTAAGAATAGGAACTAATCACTTAAATGCTTGTGCTTCTACTGTAGTAAAGTTCTTCTTTCAATAAAGCTATCTATTTTGTCGAGGGTAAGGTACTGGTCTGAATGCTGTTCATCGCTTTTTCAGATTGGTCAACGACATGGAGGGTTTTTGGGCATTTTGCAAAGAGCTCTTGCCAGAGCTTCCCCACACATATGGTTTGAGAGAGGTGAAGTGAAAGATCGCACAGCTGTAACCCAGAGGTTTGTTGTTTTGTCTTGTATACTTATCAACTTGAACCCTGGAATTCGCTTTAAATGAAATTGGTGAAATTATTGACCTTCATGAGATGTGCTGATTATGATGATGATGTCTCATATTCATTCATGATTGTTTACTTTTTCAGATTGAAGAAACATGTTTCGGATCCCAACAATCCTCCAATTCTTATTTTCCCCGAAGGTACTTGCATCAACAATACTTCTGTAATGCAATTTAAGAAAGGCAGCTTTGAAGTAAAAGGAGCCATCTACCCAGTTGCTATTAAGGTTTGCTATTTGATAATTTGGAATGACATTTTATGTTCTTTTTTGGTAGCTTCTAATCTTAATTTTTTCTTACAGTATGATCCTAGATTTGGTGATGCTTTTTGGAACAGTAGCCGATATTCAATGATGCAATATCTTTACATGATGATGACTAGTTGGGCAATAGTTTGCGACGTCTGGTATTTACCTCCTGTAATTAGGGAAGAAGGAGAGTCTGCGGTTTCCTTTGCTAGCAGAGTGAAAAGAGAAATCGCAAAGCAAGGTGGTCTTGTTGACCTGATGTGGTGAGCTTCTATTTTTATTACATCTCAATGTCTTACATAAATTTTTGATATTTCATTGACCCTTAATATTCTACAACAGGGATGGTCAACTGAAGAGATCAAAACCCAAACCAGAGTGGAAAGAAAGGCAGCAGGAAGAGTTCAGCAAACGACTGAAGGTTGAGTAAATTTGTTAATTTTGGACTGTAACATCATACCTCCAACCTGAAAATGTGACCTTTTGGCCTTTTCAATTTGTGATAATTTTGATATGTGTGTGAATGTGTGTGTCTGTGAGTAATTGTGTGTGCGTATGACTGTGTGTGTGGGGGGAGGGGGGGGGGTGTACATACGAAATTGAGTGTGTGGGAGGTAGAGAGACAGAATGTGTGTGTACAAGGGCAAACTCTTCTTGAGAACTCTTTAGGATCATATCAAAATTTTGATTTCTTTTAGATATTGTAAGGACAAAATCTTACATAAGTCATGATCAAAGTTGTTAAGTGTTTGCAATAGTTGCATTATTCCTTACCCCAGATTGCTTATCAGTTGTGTACAAATATTGTTGATATATTCATCCTAAGTTATGACGGGATAATTAAATCATATCATTAAATTACTGCTTTTATGGCATCTGCTTACAAGTTGTAGGCCTTGGTATCTTGGGTTATTCACTGCACTTAAGAGGACTGGCGATTACCACCAGAAGATTTAAATTAAATGCATAATTAGCAGGCTATTAAGACTGAGGTCCTTCTTCTTTTTCATTGTTAAATTGTAACTTAGAATGTGTGTTTGTGAATGAATGTAATTTATTTTTTAATTGATGAAGTGGTGCGTAACTGAAACACTTGTCACACATGAATTTTGCTGTCATAGTATTGTTAGCATTAATTCTCTGTATTAGCTATAGGTGTGAGATACCCATATATCAATGTCTTCTGCAGGGATCTTGCTCAAAGTGTCACATCATCTTTGCGTTGAGGAAGCATCTTTTGTAGTTTTACCATTGAAACCCCTTCATGTTGCCCTGAAACGAAGTAGTCATTGTGTGCTTCTATATGGAGGATTGCTTGTAACGAACACTCACAATACTCCACATATTGTATACTTGTGAAGCATTTGGTTGCAAATGCTATTTTTCTTTCGGCAGTTTTCTCTCTGCCAATGACTGAATTGATTATTTCTTTATGGCCAACCTATTATTATGGATTTCTGCGTTATATACCAAATTGCCATGCATGAGGTATGTATCTTGTTAACTTTGCCAATCAATTCTTTTAGAAAAAAACAAAAACAAAACAACAAACTAATAATAAGAACTCAAGATTTGTAATTTTATTTGCACAATATGTACCAAGAGTAAAAAAGAGTAAGGGTAGCAACATCACATTAGATCAATTAACTTTAGATGGGACACTTTGATTTGTTATTATTTAAGTCTTGAATGTGCAGGTGACTTGTAGCACCCTGCATTGAGAAAAGGGTGCATGTTATGAATGTTCCTTGCCCACAGAATGGTTGCAGCAGTCATTGACATTTTTAACTTACAGTAGTATCAGCTTTAAGTTGTTACCCTTTTCTTCATAAATTGTTAGTAAGTGTCTTTTACAGTCATTTTATGTCTTCACTTCTTTTGTCATACCTACTGTGGATGTTTTTATTGACCTGAGTCTGTGTTCAGGAAGCTAAAGCAACATTTTCTGTACTGCTTTCTTTTTCCTTTCAATGAAGTATTTGTTAATTTTATATACGAAACCAGTCTTTTGAAACTAAGTGGTTTGGTCCATTTTGAACCCAGCCTTGAATTCTTCTGGGTTATAACGCATGTACGTTACATGAAGTTACATCCATGAAAATGGTCTTCCAAGTTCGGAGAATTTCCTTAATTTCCTACACTTAAAGTATCCATAGTTTTCTTCCTCTATCGTCTGTTTTGCATTCATGATGGTGTAACTACTGTACTCTGAAGATTAAGGAATTCTTTTCTTCCTATTTTCCAGTTTCAAGCTTTCATGCCAGAGACTGTATTACAAGTGTTCTGATCTTGCTTTCTTTGTAACAATCTGAAAGCATTTAAATAATGCCTTTAAGGGAGTGCATAACCTACCAGGGATCGAAATGTGATTTTAGTCCAAGCGTATTGATAACAAGAGTGGTTAGTGATCATGAGTCGTGCAGTTATTGGTTTCATGTTTCTCTAATGAATTATTTTTTTACTTTCACAGAGGCATGTATTATATTTATGTCCAGGAACTGTGTTCTTTGACTTAAAGCTTTCATTATTATCATGACCCTTGAGTTAGTCATATTAAGAGGTTGTGCATTTAGCATCAGTTATGTTAGAGCTTTGACCACCTCCTTGTGAAGTGTATCAGATTTTAAGTAGAACATCCATGTTCGTTTTTGAGTTAGTGTGTAGTCGCTTTTGCCTTTGAGGCAGTTATCCTGTGATAAAACTTGTGTGTAACATAGCAATGAATCGTTACTTTACCGATGACTAATTACTGTGTAATTCTAGCAAACGAATTTGCACCTTTTGAGACATATGGAGACAATAATAGTCTAGTCCCTCCTCGTATGGAAATGTATGATATTCTGCTGCTAAGTCTTTCCATGATGTACTTTGTCTCATGAAGTAAACATTTAAAAGAACTTTCTTGTTTTATTTTTGACATGCCATACAATTCCTGTACAAGACACAAAATACCTCCTTTTCAACTTAAAAAAAGCCTCAACAGTATAACTAAATATGTATAATCAATTTACAGATACTGCTCTAAATTGATCAAATTAAAACAGTAAGTACGCAGTGCACCTACTGCATTAAGTGACTAATTTGATGCAGAGGCACACTCTTTATAGATCATTAAAACACTATTACTGAACACTTAACAGTTAAACAAAAATTGAGGAAACTTTATACAAATTTAATTTGTCTTCTTCAGAAACTTACTTTGGCTTAGTTTCTTGATCAGTAACATATCTGATGAACACATTGTTTTCTGGAATAGGGTCTGGGGGAGTCTCCAGCTCATGCTGGTAAGAGGAGGCAATAGCTAGAACTGTGCCTGCAAATGAAAATTGTTAAAAATCATTAGCTTAGATTATAGGTATTACAAATAGATAGATAGATATATTTTTTGTTAAAACAAAACCTACCATCATGGCTAAAGCAAAGAGAGGATATGGAAGTAGGGTATCGATGGAACTGACACAGCCTCTTCTTGTTAAATCCATCCCATATATTCACGAATCCATCTGATCCTCCAGTTGCAAATGTGTTGTAGGTTTGATGAAAGCTACATTGAAAATATTTTTAATGTTAAATTGATCAAGAAAGAACAAAGAAAAGATAGGCCAGTGGAAAAGTTTTGCATGCCTTACCTTATTGCATTGACAGGGTAAATGTTTTCAATAGCACCCTCCTTAATACGATGACATTTGAACGCATATTTCTTTTTTTGTATTTCTGGGTTTACATCAAGATATTCCACAGCAACACGGCCTTCTATGCTGCTCAAAACATAAGCCTAGATGGAAGAAACAATTGTAATATCATTTTTAAAACTTCTTTTTAACCAAATACGTGTGTGCAGATGTAATGCATACCTGTTTGTTTGGAAAGCATCGGATACAGCGTGTTTGATATTTTAAGCTTGAATCTCTTCGCTGCTGAATGAAACACATATTACGCAGGTCCCACACAATTACTTTTCTTCCTGCTGTACCAACAACAAATGTCTCTCCACACACACTCATTGTGTAAACCTAGAACAGAAACATAGTTAATGTGTAAAGCATTACAATATGCAGTATAAAACAATATTTTAGGGTGGAGAAGGAGGGGTGGCATTATGAGAGTTGGATACCTTATCTGGTTGATTGTAAGTGCCAACACATCTTGGTTGTCTTGGGTCCCACATTTTAACTGTAGAATCCCAACTTCCTGTGAGAATACCTTGCACTTCTGAAGCATACTCGATTGCACGAATGGCACTGTCATGAGTGCCAACCACAGTTTCTGCAATAAATATACAATTGAATAACTAACTAGTATATAAACCAATTGTGAAAAAATCCTCAAAAAGAAATACAATGAATAAAACAGTAACTATAACTTACCTGTATTACTATTGAAATCAAACATTTTTAGAGTGTTATCAAGTCCACCACTGTATGAATGAACTGCATCCTGAAGTAAGCAAAAAATCAGTTTTCAGTGCTAGTGTCACATAAGAAGAACCAACACGGGAGGTGGGACTTTTAGTAAACACAAATTGACAATGCATAAGTTTAGATTTTACCTGAAAGCAACAGTCCAAAACTGGGTGGTCATGGGAATATTTGAGGCGCAAGGTGTTACTCGTGACATCATAAAGGCGAACAGTTCCATCCCATGCTGACACCAAAAGGAATTGGACTGAGTTGGGTCCAAACTTTACAGATGAAATGCTGTCATCTGGCGTGTTTTGAAGCTTAAATTCTGTCCGTGTTTCCCCAGTCATCTTCTTTCCTGCAAACATGTCCCATACAGATAAATATACTAAGCTATAATAATTACTTTGTCACGAGTAAATTGAAAACTGTCAAAACATTGGAAAGGTAAAATTCATTACGTAGGGTTTCAAAAAATTTAATGAAACAAAATTTAATGAAACATATGGGTAGGAAACCTACAATCATTCAAAAACGAATTTAGACGATACTAGACAGACAACAAGGTTAATTATCAAAAGTACCTAATGTACGAGAGGTTAGGTTCCCTATCCCAAAACTGGAAACATAAATTCTTCACAAGCTGGAATGAATGAAAGATGTGTGCGTGATGGTCATGCGATTGTGATCAAGGTGAAACCGATTTGAAAATGAATTACCCGTGGGAAATATGTGAGAAGAATCTGAGGATGAAATGAAGACCGGCAGAGCTTGTTTCTTGTTGTCGCCGGGCTAATGGCTAATGGCTTATTCACAGAAAGAAATTGCACTGCACGCACGCTGCAAGACTGCTTTGCTTATTCGCAGCACTGAATGCATTTCGTGGTACCTGTCAAAGTCAAACCAACCAAAACAAAAATTGACAATGATCTCCTAACGTTCTCTGGAAAAGTTAGAGTATTTCAAAAAGGTGTTAACGACACTTTCGTGACTTAGGTGAGTAAAGTCTTTTTTCAGCCGTCTAATGTCCATTGTCATGGAACCTTGCATTTCCTTGTATGTCTGTCTCTTTGTTTACAACAAACCAGTCGTAGGTAGGTTTATGTCCCCCACACCTTTAATTTAAGTCTTGTCTCTATTTTGCATTTTGGGAGAAACGATGGTCCCATGTTGCTCTTAACATTACTCATCTTCTTTGTTGAGGCAACCTTTTTGTTCCTTCTTCTCTCCTCTTTATCCTTTTTTCTTGTCCCGCTGCCATTTTCCCACACAGAACAACATTAGTTTCAATTTGTCTAATCAGCTTCTTTTTTGTTAGGAGATTTGGGGCTTTTCTTGGCTCTGATTTCAAACATTTTGTAACGATCACACAATGAGTCAAGATTCTGAGCTGCTCTGTGATGAACCAGACCAGTGGCCTCGTGGAACTCTGAGCTTCACAAAGTTACCTGAAGAACGGAGCCACACCAGTGAACACATCCGTAGGTCTTTCTGTTTTCTTTTAAACTTTAATTGTCTTCAATTTCTCTCCTTAATTTTTTAGTTAGTCTTTCATTAATGTCTTTTTACACTAAAGTTTCTGGGTAGGTGCTTGGTTGCTAGATTTTCTTGCTTCTCGTATCCTATATTTAGTTTCAAGTATGTACTAGAAACACAAAACACTTATTTTCCATAAGTATGCAGTCTTGAAGTGCCTCAATATACGCCTTTGACCATCTGACGTGCAAGCAACAATATTCTATAGACCTGCTTACTTATGAAAAATGACTGTGTTTCTTTCCTAAATACTGATGTGAAACTGAAAGCCCTTCTCTTTGGATTTTAACAATTGGCTATTTTGTTGATTTTTACATGTAGAATCCTGGAAAAAGGTTCCACTTCCTGAAAAAAACATGAGTGGCACAATGAATGGGACCCCTGATTCGAATGGAGACAATCTATTCTTTAATGGGGCTGTAAAATTTCAAGTTATGTCTGTCCGTATTGTGGAAGAGGCAGGACAGAAAAAACATGTGGTAAGTGGAACCAAGTACTCCTGGTTGTGTTTTATGCTCGGCTTTATGATACAGAACACTAATAATATTATCTTGCCCTCTCAATTTTAGGCGTATACTATTTGTGTGAGAAAGGAAGGTTTAAATGTTGACCCACATCCAGCAGTGATTGAACGTCGCTATTCAGATTTCTTAGATCTCTTCCTTGCCCTGCGTAAAGAATTTCCATCTCTCATGGCTGGTGTTTCCTTCCCAAGAAAGGTAAGTCAGAGCATCCATTCATTGAAGTTATCAAACTGTATTGAACTTTATATGTTGAAATATTATGTCTTATTGCTACAGGTTTTAATTGGAAACTTTGGACCAGTTGTCATTGAATCTCGCCAGAAAGGATTTGAATTGCTTCTTGGACATGCTGCCAAAGATGAAAAGTTGAATCAGTCATCCAGCTTAGCAGCTTTCCTACAGAATGCAGAACAGCGTGAAGCGCAATCCTGGATGATGCAGAAACGTTATGACTTGGTCTGTTTGCATTCTTAAAGCAGGAGATCAGACATGTTGTCTTTTTTAAAAAATCTATTTCTAAGTTGGTTTTTATTTTTCCAGGCTGCCCCTCTGTTGGAGAATGCTTTCAGGCTTCTGAATAAACTGTACACTGATCGCCATCCCTATGTCATCATTGCTCTATGTCGTTTAGTTGCTTGTTGTGCTGCAGACTCAAATGAATCTCGCTCGGGAGGACGAGCTGAAAAGTTTGCTGAGCTGGCTTTGCGAAGATTTGAAGCTGTTAGTGATGCAGATCTTCTTCGATTCTATATCCCTTTGCTTCAGTTGTGTGTGCATTTGTGGTGGTCGTTGGGAAAGGACAAACAACCTATAACAAACAGACTGGAAGATTTGAAGCTTCGTGGCATTCGAGTGGATGGGCTTCCCTCTCTTCTTGACGCCATGCTAGAAATGCTTAATTGCTAAATTTGTCCATTAATTGGATTTTATGACTTATGTAACAAGGAGCAAAATAATCTCAGCATGCCTGTTAGATTTAATATTAAATTTTCTCTATTCTTTTTTCCTGTTTTAAAAATCATAGAGTTGCTTTGCTAATTTTCTGGTGTAAATCACAGAATTTGACCCATCTCCTCTTTTCCAAAATCTGGCTGTGATTTGAAACATCATTATTCAGTATGAAAGTCATCACATTATTTTAAAACCCTCTTTTGAATCAATACTCGGAGACTGGAAATACTGACTTTAAATCAATTTGAATGTAACCCCAATTGGGCCTATTTGAAGGTTTCATTTAATGGTCCAGAACTGAATAGTATCCTGTATCCATATTAGTCACGTTCTGTGATTCTTGACCAAGTTCTGAAAGTAATGTAGAATAATGAACATCTTTGTTAAGACAGTTGCCTGTATGTCCTCTGTTTGTTTTAGCATGCATTCATTTTATTCAAACTATATTTAGTTTATAAGCAAGTGTGAGAAGGTGAGAAGAAATGTTGTATTCCTGTCAAGATAATGTAAGACTTTTGTCTTCTATTTTACTTTTAAGTTCAAAACTTTTGTGATTTTTCAGTGCAGGACTATGTTTGAAATGGTCTTACCTAACTTCATAGATTGTGCTTTTTAGTTAACATCCATTATGTGTTCATGCGGTTCCTAGTTTGAGGCAGCTCACTTCTATTATGCTGTGGTTATATTTTAAAGATGTTTTTTTTAAAGTACATTTTATTGGTCACTAACTATGCTTCTGAAAATATGAATGTTAACTGGTGCATTTACTAAAAGTCAATTAATTTCTTGTCAATTTCATTCTTACATCACATTAATAATAGTATGGTCTAAGTAGACACATAGTGGGCCAAGCATTTATCAGCTTGCCTGTTGTTTTCAAATTAACAGGAAATTGATTTTGATTATGTGTTGCACTACAAAATATTTTAGTTGACCGAGTGCCTCTGGAGAGTTGTACTGTAGATGTAAGTTGGTAATGTTCTTGTTTGTAAAGATTTTATAAGTGTGTTTCAATTTTACATTTAAATATGTGTTTTCCTGTGAACAATTTTTGACTTCAAGAGGAATTTATCAGAACTTTCCTTTGATAGAAATCCAAAGATGTAGTAGGACTTGTATTAGATTTGATTTGCAACTTGTGCTTTATATTTTGAAGGCAATGATTTTCGAGTCTCATCATAACTGTACTAGCAGAATTTTAGGTGTATAACCAACAGACAAACACAATGTTCTGAAAGCCATGTTTGTTTGACTTTGCAGAATGAAGGTATTTTACTGTATACTGTTTTGTTTCTCGCAACCCTTTCCCCCTGTTTCCCTCTCTCAATCTCACGCACATGCAGCACTCACTCGCAGTCACTCACCGCCCCATCCGACTCACTGACACCGGCGTAGGGTGACGCATGACGCGACGCACCGCCTGCAGATAAGACACGAAAGATTGGAACAACCGGTGCCTGCACCGACCGGGCCTCGCGCTATTGCCTTGCGTCCGCCAGTGTTCTGCGTATCGTGGCTCGACGTGGCTCTGCGTCGTTTCCTGGGATCTGTTCGAGTGAGTTTATCTCCAAAAGCGCTATTTTTGAACAGGCATTTCTCTTGCGTGCGGAGGGGGGTGAGAAAATTCAGCAGGTAGGCCACCAAGTGAGGGCGATGCGCGCCTGCGTGGCGGGCTGCCTACTCTCCGTTGGCAGGCGCTTCACCCAGTACACCAGTAGTTCTCCCGACTGGAGAGTCTCTCCTCGCCGCGTGTCCCTCGCTCCCTCCACTGAGTGCGGGCCATTTTACAATGGGGCAGTTCACTCCATTTGTTCGGTTGTTCGGCCGTTCCGATCCCGATAAGACCGACTCGTCCGGCGATTGATCGCGATCAACGCGTCCTTTGGGCACTCCCACTCCGCATGATGCCCGCCCAACGCCAGGGAATAATCTAGGTATCAGATAGCCGAGCCGGTAGTGGTTCGTAGTCACATCCGCCGCCTGAAGTGGCGTGCCAGGAAAACACTGCCGAGGCGTCATCTAGCGACATCTGGGATTTGAATTTTAAACGAATTTGTTCTGCAGGCTCCTCTCACCGGACACCATGTACCCGTCAAGCGGCGGCTTCGTAAGTGCGGTGAACCAGAGTGCCTGCTGTTTGCTGCGAATGCGAAAGCAAGTCGTCAAGTCAAATGTGTCTCTCCGTCTTCCCCGCAGAATGTGCCGTTCGTGCGCCAGCTGGACGGACCCTTTCACCCCGGCCGCGTCATCGCCTTCAGCGGCACCATCCCGCACCATGCCTCCAGGCAAGCAAATAAAATGCGTTTTTGTGTTTATGGGGGCAGGCCGGGCAGGCCGGGCAGGCTGGGATTCGCTGGTGCAAAGCGTGGCAAAGCAAAGCCCCCCCCGGACTGCACTGGCCAGGCCATGGCCAGTCGTCAAACTGACGGGAAATGAGCCATGAGGAAGGAGGAAAGCAGGAGAGTATGCAACCGGGACTGCCTAACCGCGAGGCGCCCAGTCCGTTTGTCCTGCGAGCCTGGGTAGCCGGGGTTACCGTGTTATCAACGTGGCGGTTCGGGCTCCAGAGTGTCGGAACTGCGAGTTGGAGCTCGGGGTACCGCCGCCGCTGCCCATCCACTCTCAGTGACAGTACTTTTTGGCAGGTTCGAGCTGAACCTGCAGTGCGGCGGCGCGGAGCCCAGCATGTCGGACATCGCGCTGCACGTGTCGGTGCGCTTCGACCAGTACTGCGTGGTGCGCAACACCAAGCAGGGCGGCTGGCAGCACGAGGAGCGTGACGGCGGCATCCCCGGCACCGTGCGCCCCGGCGCCGCCTTCCAGATGCTGGTGCGCTGCGAGCCCCACGCCTTCAAGGTGAGCCCCACGCCGATGCCCCACCTTAGCCGAACTGGCAGATCCGGAGCCTGCCTGGGGGTGGGCAGTACTGCGGGCTGGATCCGCGCTTGACTGTGTTTGAACCGGCCGTCTCGCCGTCTGGACGCAGATCGCCTTCAACGGCCAGCACTTCCGGGACTACCGCCACCGCCTGCCCTACCAGCGAGTGACGCACGTGAGCGCGGACGGCAACATCCAGATGTACAGCGTGTCCGGGGTGCTGGGGCCCTGCTCCAGCTCCACGCAGCAGACGCACAACCCGGTGAGTGGAAAGTTCACTCAGCGCCCTCTGCGACGCGCTTCCAAACTGCCCAGACTGTGACGCAACGCCTTCCGTGTTCCAGGGCGTGCCCCACACCCAGATGATCGGCTCCATCTACCCTGGGCGCTGCCTCCGCGTCAGGGGCTTCATTCCCCATAACGCCTACAGGTACACTCCAGCAGCTGTTCCGGCGCTCTGTCTCTCTGGCACCCGTGTAGGTGCGAGAGAGACGGAGCGACGGAAACGACTCTCGGAATCAATCTGCAGACCAAAACGGAGAGCGCAGCATCACAACGCCGATCCTTGACTGCCCTCTCTGCAGGTTCAGCGTGAACCTGGCGACGGGGCCGTCCATGACCGGGGACGACATCGCCTTGCACGTGTCCACGCGGCCCTCCGAGGGCATCGTGGAGATCAACACCTGTCGGCGCGGCGGCTGGGAGAACGGCCAGCAGCACCGGCCCTGCCCCGTGCGCGCCGGCCAGCACTTCGAGATGATTGTCATGGTGGAGGACTACAACTACAGGGTAAGCCGGATCCCGGCATACTGCTCACTACACCAGGAATTGAAGTTCCCGGGAGACAGTCGGCCTGAACGGTTCGCACGACATCAGCGGACTGATTCATAGGACAATTCTTCGGCCGTCTCTCTCGCACTCATGGGGCTCAAGGGGCGGCCCGGACGGGTGCGAGAGAGACAGAGCGACGGAGCGCTGGACGTAATTGGAGGCGCGCCGCACGAAGAGAGGCCGGCGTGCCGCCGTAGTTGAGTTGCCAATTCCCGAAAAAAGAGAGAAACTACTGTACCACACATGTTGCAGATCGCGTTCAACGGCGTGCACTTCGCCGAGTGGCCGCACCGCCACCCGTACCAGCACGTGAGGAGCGTCATCGTGGAGGGCACCGTGCAGCTGCAGCTGGTCAGCCTGGAGGGGGAGCCGCGGTCCGGGGGCTACGCGCCGCCGCCGCCACCCTCCTTCTTCCCGTCGCCCTACGACGACCCGCACCACTACCCCAGCCCCTACCCGATCCTCTACTAGGACATTCAGACCGGCCGCAGGCAGCCACAGCCTGTATACGCTGCATGCGACCCGATTGGTTTTTGAATCGTTTTCAATGTGCAGACGCAAAGTAAAAAAATACGATTTCAAGAAATCCTAGGAGTCACGAAGTCAATTTGATTAAGAGAGTGGAGAAAGAAAAGAAGTGGTGGTGTTGTGAAGTTGTGGCTCAGGGGACTACCAATGGCAGTGGTACCAATGTGGTCGATGTGCCACCCGTCGAAATTTAAACTTGACAATAAATAGAAATCAAAATGCTGGTAAATTCAAAAAATTCCAATGCTAATGTATTCCGCAGTGTTCTGACAATGGAACATCTTTAAAGTCCATCATTATTAAAATGTTCTTAGCAGAAAGAAGGCAGTAAATTAATTTTCAAGGGTTGGCAACAATCTTCTCGGCGTCTACGCCCTTGCGAAAATCGCGAAGCTGAAAGCACCAGCAGTCGGGCATTAAAACTGCCCCTCCATTGTTGCTGACGTTGAATTGTTTGGCTTGTTTCAAAAGGCTATGGTTCTCTAGTCATGTTTTCTTCAATTCTTTGTAATAGTTCTCACTCACAACGAATCAACACCACGACGGTTGGTTTGACAAACTTCATAAACTCGGGAGGGAAGGTTTCGAAACGCGGGTGAGTCTTGTTCGAGGAACATGAGCACTGCAAGTCGCGAGGTGGAGCGAAGTGGTCCTAGTGCTAACTGAATCACAACAACAACAAAATTGTTTTATTGACAGAAAAAAAGGTAATATTTGGGAAACTTTATGTCAAAAAAAAAGAACTTTTGTTTTGCTAATTTTTTGTGAATATTTTTTTAGAAAATTATCACATAAAATTGAAAATTTGTTTTATATGAATTTCATAAGCAGGAAACAAAGAAAAACAAAAAGAGAGCAAAATTAATACAGATTTCAAATGCTACAGTTGGTTAAACTGTTAAACAGGTTACAAACCTACTGCGCATGCCCAAACACACTCCGATCAAGAAGTATTATTGGATAGTTCTACCCGAAAAACTGCGTTCGAACCGACACCAATTCTATTGTTGCATCTTGTCTACCTGCAGTCAAAGAAATTTTTCATTTCGAACGCGCCATTTCAGCTTTTGGAGTAAGCTGTACAGACCCAAAATGAAGCTCGGCTATTGGTCCGCCCCGGCTCGGCTCCCCCCACTCCCTTTGACGAGTCGAGTTTTGCCATGGAAACGGCGATTTTGACAGCAAATTTCTCAAAATTGGCCGTTAACTTTTTAACCAGATTTCAGCATGAGAATCAGCGTTCAAAGTTATACAAGTCTGCAAAATCTCATTAAAATCGTATAGAAAATTTCCGAAATGCATAAAGGGCCACACAAATTGAATCTCGGGCCGGCTGAATCCTGGGTATACTATAAGGCTACTTCGTGCCTAATAAAGGGCATCCTTGGGGACTTGCGGTTGTACAAGTCTGTCTCCGCGAGGTCGCGGTGCACGCTGCTTACTTCCGCACGCACTATCTTCTATCCCGCTGCAACGCTTCCATTCTATGCCTCTATCCGTCGGCCGGAAGTCCCAGCAGCCAGCGCAAGCAGATCCTGCAGTCATACAGTGTAGGACGCAAGTCATACAGTGTAGGACGCAAGTCATACAGTGTAGGACGCAAGTCATACAGTGTAGGACGCAAGTCATACAGTGTAGGACGCAAGTCATACAGTGTAGGACGCAAGTCATACAGTGTAGGACGCAAGTCATACAGTGTAGGACGCAAGTCATACAGTGTAGGACGCAAGTCATACAGTGCGAGGCAGCCTGAGCCTCCCACAGCTGAAGCGTCTGAGAGCAGCGAGGCGCGCTGGTCCAGCTGGTCGCTGAGCCGCGTTCGCCGATTCCTAATCGGCGGCGAAATGGGAAACACCGCCAGCGCGGACCTCGGCGCCCGTGACCTTGGCGGCCTTGGCGCCCTTCACGGCGCGCGCCCGCGCCACCACCACATGGACGGCATGGACACTCTGACCGGTTACGACCGGCCGGCTGTTTCTCTCACATGAAAACACCCCGGTCCAGTCCCTCCTGCAGCTGGAGGCGGGGGGCGGGGGGCGGCGGGGCTGGGTTCGGTTGGGTGGGGGTACTTTGGGCGTAGCGGACGCGGCGCGGCGGCGGCGTGGGCCTGAAAGCCGGGGCCCAAGTCAGACGCCGACGTTCTCGATAACAGTGCGGAACTCCTGCACTGGCAACAAGCCTGCTCGGTCCAGATCCAGTCCGCCAGTCCGCCAGACTCGGGGCACGCAGCCAACGTCCGCGACGGCGAGCGCTGTCCCGGTGCGACTTGGTGCAGGCCGCAGTGCAGGCTGCAGTGCCAGGATGCTGTACAGAATGTCAGTGCTGCTGACGGCGCTGTGCTGCGCTTCGCTCGTGGCGGCCGCCCCCTCCGACGCGGTCGCGGCCTCGGAGCCCCCCGTCGACGCGCCCCCCTCGGACCCCCTCGCCGAACAGTTCACCGACCTGCCGCCCACGCCGCCCGAGCCGTCCACGGAGGCCCCGGAGCCAGGCTGCGCGCCGTGTAGGCCGGCCAGGTAAGCGCTGGTACACCGCGAAGCCGCGACCTGCCGCTCGATGCCGAAGGACCGGTTCGTCGCTCTGTCTTTCTCGCACTCACGGAGCGTTCCGTTGAGGTGCGACTGAGACAGAGCGACGAAACGACCCTGTGGAATCGGGTGGCTGCGGGAAGCGCGATGCCCGGCGTCTGGAGGCAGCGGGCTGTCCTCAGTGTCCGCAGTGTTCGCGGAGCTGACGGCCTGCTCGGCCTGCTCTGGCTGCTCTGCTCGGCAGGTGCCCGCGCACCGCCATGGAGTGCGCCGCGGGCGTGGGGCTCGCGCCGGACCCGTGCGGCTGCTGCGCGGACGGCGTCTGCGGGCTGCCGGAGGGCAGTCGCTGCTACAACGCCTCCAGCGACGCCGTCGACGACCTGGCCCTCCGGGCCCTGGGCGTGTGCGGCGACAACATGGACTGCATCAAGCGCACCGACCTCCGCGAAGAGGTGAACAGCAAAGCAAGCGAAGCTAGAACTAGAGGCCCCGCTGAGGCAGGCCCAATGTTTCTAGCTAGGTGTTTCGCGAAGTCCCGACTGCACCCCACCCCACGTGCCCCACCCCACAACCGGGCCACGACGCCGAGGACGGAATGGATTTGAGTCTGGACCATCGCCTCCCTTTTCCCGCCGGGAAACACTAGGTTGCATTATGCTGTGCAGTTATCAGCATCTCCCCTCCCCGCTCCTTGAGCCACAGCTGGCGTAGCTGGCGGTGCCCCAGCATGCCCCGGGCGGGGTCTGCTCGAGCTGACGTCCTTCTTGAGCAGATACGCGGCTCTTGCCCGCGGCGCGTCCCGGCCGGGGCCCAGGGCCCATGCATCGCAAAGTGACGTCGTTACGCGACAAGGCTAGCAGACTGATTCCGCGAGTCGCTTTCGTCGCTCTGTCTCTCTCACACTCGTGGGGTGTCCCGTTTAGGTGCGAGAGAGACAGCGACGAAAACGACTCTCGGAATCAGTCTGCAACCAGGCTGGCAAGGGGGAAGGCCAGACGCGGGGCGTCGTCTCGCCCTCGCATCGAGCTGGAAGCACCACGCCGAGAGGCGCGGTCGCGGTCCCCCCTTTTTCTCTCCCTAACGCCAACGTGTTGGTGCTGTTCGTGCCCATGCCAGGACAAGCCCGAGGCGCTGTGCGTGTGCCGCGACCCCGGCCAGGTCTGCGGCTCCGACAACACGACCTACGCCTCCACGTGCCTCATGAAGTCGGCGCGGCCGGCCAGCGCGGACGAGGCGCCCGTCAAGGTGTGGCTCAAGCACCGAGGCCCCTGCCGGTCAGGTAAGCAGGCACAGGCCGTCCCCCTTGAGGACTACTAAAACAAATTGATGAAATGTCGGTGTTCGCTGGGATCGCGATGGCAGCGCCGTGGATCGTGACGGCGCCGACGTCAGTGAGCTACGTCGCCGGCTCCCCCGTGTCCCTGGAGTGCGAGGTGAAAGGCTATCCGGGCCCCACGGCCTCCTGGGAGCGCATCAAGGACGGCATCGCCACCCCGCTACCCGGTCAGTGATGGCGTCAGTACCACGGCCAGCTCGACGCGGCGGTACCCCGCGCGCAGGGGCGCACGCCGCGCACGGGGTATCGTCGCGGCCGCTGTTCTCAAGTTCGGTAAGTGAGTGCCCTGACGCGACGGCGCGCTGACGGCCACCCTGTCGCCCCTGTCGCAGGCGACGACGCCTCCCTCGTGGTGATGCTGCGCGGCGGCCCCGAGCCCTTCATGGCCACGACCTGGCTGCAGATCATGACGCTGCGCGAGGCCGACGTCGGCACCTACATCTGCGTGGCCACCAACAGCGAGGGCGTCGCCAGGGTCGGCACCAACGTCGCCATCGCCGCCGAGGAGGACGTCGTGCGCCCCTAGGCCGCCGACACCTGACTTTGATGCCAGAGCTTCGTGTTGATAACAAACGTACAAATAGCATTTAGGTTTCGGCGTCCGCCCGCGACGTGCTTCACTAGTTAGGCCCTTGACGCGTCGTCCTCGGCGTGAACATCACTCTCGAGGAGAAGTGGAATCGTCACGGAGAGGTGGCCGATGCACCGTGAGCGAGCGGCAGGTGACGGATTTCCATCACGGGTTTGAGCGCATGAGGTCACACGCGACTTGAAAAAGCATACGATGAGCTATTCGTGACGATTCTGTTTTCCTTGAGATGCTGACTGGAAAAGAGGAGAGTTGATCTTGCGGGGGTCTGTTGACCTGCTGCGGGAGGGAAGCCCTAGGGAAGCCCCAGACCGGCTCCTGTCTCTTAGCACGACGCGGACTTATGCACGCCGTTTGGCCGAATTGATGACTTATTTATTTTACTTTTCTGTGATAGAGAGCAACGTCTGCTTTGGGTATGTAAACGTGGACATAATTGTAGAAAACTTTATTTTTTAATGTAGAACTAACAGTTATTGCTCTTGATAGTATACTCTCACACTAAACATGATTTATTTACCTTAAGCCTCCTGTGTAAAATTAATGTACATGCTAATGTTGTAATAAAAACGTAACTCTAGCTGGAAGGTTGGCGACACCCCGATGCCCAGTTCACCAGCCGTCAGGCGCCGACGTGCTGGAAAGAATCGCGCCGAACACATGTTAAAAGCTTGTTCGCTCCTGGTGGAACGTCTTCACTTAGGGGTAGTCAGTATTCGTACCCCGGAGTGAGCCAGCCGCCTCTGCTAGACGACCTGTTGGGCGCGACGTCCCTGCCAAGCAAACGGAAACAGTTCAGGAAGCGCCGCCCGAGCGCGACGCGAAGCGCGAAGCTGCGCGACGGCAGTACGGCAGCGAGGCTAGAGAGGCGAGTGAAGCACGATACCCTCCGTCGGCAGTCGGCAGTCGACAGTCGGCACCCTTCGAGTGCGGGGCCGGCGCCTCGCGCCCTGAGCCTCGCGCCCTGCGCCCTACAGGGGCCCGTGGGTCGCCAGGAAGCCACGGAGGGGCGGGGGGAGCGGGGGCGGGGGCGCGGCGTCGTACTCGGGGGGCCCCGGGAGACCCGACTCCCAGCCCAGGCTGGTAGATGCGCCGAGTCAAAAAACAAAACCAAGGCAAAACGGTAAAGTGACAACGAAAAGCGCTGTGGGTTCGGCATAGTAAGTCGCAGGCCACGCCTGGTCACAGCGGAGTGCCCAGGTCAGGTGGCCGTCGGTTGGGAGGCTTGCCCCGAGGCCTGCCCCTGCCGCCTGCCGGGCGGGCGGTGCCCCGCGCGCGGAGTCGCGGTGTGGTGTGCGCCGCGCTCTCCTACCTGACGGCCGGCATGCGGTACCGGCTGCTCCCCTGCGCCCGGACGAGACGCAGCGCCGGCGCCGTGGCGGCCATCAGCAGCACCAGCGACAGCGTCAGGCTGGCCCACAGCCCGTTCTGCAAAGCATGCAAAGCCAGACGCGCGTTGGTCGTTTTCATCCCGGATTGGGCGAGTCCCTTGGCGACTTACCAACGGGTCCATGGCGTGCCGACACAGCAGCGTGCTGAGTGCGTCGAACGAGGACCACAGCGGGCCGCACCGCGCCACGCTGCGGCAAATCAAATCACGGGGACGGCGATCAAGCCGGGCATCGTCCCGCAGGCTCACTCCGACCTTCGTCCTCGTCGCTCTGTCTCTCTCGCACTCATGGGGCGGTCCGTAGGGGTGCGAGAGAGACAGAGTGACGAAGCAGTGTTCGGAATCAGACGGCAGAGCGACGAAAACGCCTCTCGGAATCGGTCCGCTGACGAGGGCCCGCTGCGCGCGCCAGCCCACTGTGCGTTGGGTTGCCTACTCCGCAGGCGGACTCGGTGGACTCTGCGGACTCACCGTGCTCGCAGCCCCGTGACCACGTGGTCACGCGCCTGCTGCAGGTAGCCCCGCACGCGCGCCCGGAACTGGTTCGCCTTCTGGTCGGCCATGGTGGCGCCCTGCTTGTCCACGAAGTACTGGATCGTCTTGAGGTGCGACAGGCTCTGGTTCACGTGGCGCTGCAGCGGCGCCAGCTCCACCTCCAGTGTCGTGAGCTGGTACACCAGGTTCTCCTGCAGTGGCGAATGAATGAATGAATGAATGAATGAATGAATGAATGAATGAATGAATGAATGAATGAATGAATGAATGAATGAATGAATGAATGAATGAATGAATGAATGAATGAATGAATGAATGAATGAATGCGCTTTGTGCACAGGTTTGTTCGAAAAACTTCTCATGCACAAAATTGTGTGAGCGAGCGGCCACGACATTGTGCAACTACGTTGACTGTTCACCTTCCTAGCAGCCAGGGGCTGCACTTGCGTGGCCAGCACCCTCCTCGTCCTGGTGGCGAGAGTCTCGACCCGCGAGGCCGTGGCCACGTCCCCGATCTGGTTGGCCACGCTCTCCATCTGGTCGGCCAGCGCCGAGAGGTCGCTGCCCGTGACGCCGCCGGCCACCTGCAGCCGGTGCGCCGTGAGGTTGGCCATGGAGGCGTCCAGCAGCGCCTTCAGGTCGGCCTGCAGCTCGGGCGTGAGCAGCTGCAGGTGCTGCAGGTCCGGCCGCAGCTGCGCCAGCTGGCGCTCCACCTCGGGCCAGCTGGTGGGGTCCGTGGCGTCCTCCAAGTCCGTCGCCCAGCGCAGCCCCAGCACCGAGTACGCGCCGCCGTCGTAGCGGCAACCCCTGCAGGCAGGTCGAAGGCCACCTGCCAGTTAGCCATTCCGATTTGCGAACATCATCGGAGCCGCCGGAGACAACCCAGCGAGGTGGCGCCGCCCTCGCCGTGGCCTGGGCGGTCGGTCGAAGGTGACTTGAGAGCTCTGGTTTCGCCACTGCAGCGACAGGACTCGAACCGAACGTGTGACCCCACCAATAGATTCCTCCTTCGAAGAGCAATCCATTGGTAGGGTCACACGTTCGTTTCTAGTCCCACTCAGCGACTCTGGGGCTAAAAACGCGTCTAGAATTTCGGCCGCCTCCACCAGTCTACTGGCTCACTGTGCACTACAGCCCGTACCTGAGGACGTCCTTGATGGGCAGGGAGACAGTCTTGTTGGGGTACAGCAGCTGCGACAGCGTGTAGGGGTCGAGGGCGCGGGAGAGCGCGGCGTAGTCGGGCCCGGACTTGAGGGGCCTGCACACGAAGACCTCGGCGTGGCCCGCCACCAGCAGCACGGCCAGCGAGGCCAGCCACAGCGGCGCGGACACCAGCCCCACCAGCACCACGGACCTGGCAACACGCCGATTAGGCACTGCCCGCTGCAGGTGGAGGGGACTCGGTGGCAAGTACTCACGACAACAGCGGGGCGCCAGCGCGCTCGCTGGGGCCGCAGCACAGGCACACGGCGCTACCCAGCAGCAGGATGGTGGGCAGCATGACGAGCATGGACGCACCTGGAAGCACGGCGCCATGGCGCGCGTCAGCCTCGGTGTCAACCGCTGCCGTCCAGGCTGGCGTGCCTACAGTGTGCCTACTCACCCACGCTGGCCGTCCACCTCCACGTGTCGTACTGGTTGGCCATGTCTGTGAGCTCCAGAGCCCGCGCCCTGGCCGTGGCCAAGTCCAGGCTCAGGCGGTCCGAGATGCCGTCCAGCGGCTGCAGCAGCGTCGTCATGCTCTCCAGGCGGCTGTCCAGGGCGTCCACCACGCCTAGGGGCACGTCGACGTCGACGTCAGGGTGCACAGTGCAGCACTCCATTGCGTTCTCTCCAGCCCTTCCGGCCTTTGGCCTGCTCCACGCCACCCTGACGCTACTTACCCTGCCTGGCTGAGGCCGTGCGCTCGGCCACCAGCTCCGGGACGGTCTGGAACTCGGCGCGCGCGCGCTCCGCCACCCAGGACAGGTTTCGCGACCCCAGCGACTGCAGCGCGGCCAGGCGCGCGTCGGACAGCACCTGCGTCAGGATGGTCAGAGCCGTCTGGGGTTTTGCTGTTGGTTCTGTCTGGCCAGAGCGTCGACCCCGCGGATGAGAATGTCCCCAGCGTGGCGGGCTCGTTCTCGTGCAGCCATCCGTTTTCGTTTTTGGTTCGCGTCGACATGATGGATTTCGCCGAGCGCGCGAATGTGTGCGTGTGTGTGGAAGGTAATGTGACGACAATGCTTTACTTTTCCTGGCGGCGCTGGGTCCCGAGACTCCGTCGGGGTCCGCGGCCAGCAGTCTGACTCCAGCCGACTCCAAACGGGGTTCGCTCCGGCCACGGCGTGCCACGGCGTGCCACGGCGTGCCACGGCGCCACGCCAGGTGACTCAGCCAATGTGCGCCGCCCATTAATATTCATTAAATGGACGTCATCGCGACTTCCGCCTGCGAGTCCGAGGCTGCGCCCTGACCGCCCCGCCCCGGCCGCCCTGGCCCGCCGTGCCAAGAGTGCTCGCTGGCTCGAGCGGGTGTAACTACCGTACCCGGCCGGGAGTACAGCCCGCCATCATGCAGCCTTGTAAAACCTGTAATACCCTAATAATGAAAGAGTGGCTGGAGAAAGCCCGTCCCACCCCCCGCGCCCCCACGCGTATTCGAACCCACGCCACGACCCGCGGCGTTGGCGTCGACGATCGCCAGCCAAAGGGCTTGGCTTCGGACCTAAGCACCGCACCGCGCGCACCGCCATCTCTCATTTCGACCCTCCCCTCCCCCTCCCCCAGCCCGCGCTGGACTGCGTTCAAAAGGTCTCGCCTCCGTCCCCTCCTCCCCTCCCGCCCCTCGCCGTGCCAGCGCCACTCCGTGCGGTGGCTTCGGTCGGCCGCGCGGCAGCGGCGTGGCGGCGGAAAGGAAAGATGGGCTAATTAAGGCTAGTTTAATTAAAACAGAGGACATGAGCAGGTCAATGGGGCTGGGCCGGCCTGGCCTGGCCGGGCTCCGCGGTGGGGGAAAGGGTTCGACCCGCTAAGAGGCTGAGAATGGAGTCGTCCTGACCTTGCCCGCCTCGCCGCCGCGGCAGTGGCCAACGCACTCCCCGTTCCAATTCCCATCGAGAGGGCCACGCCTTTCGAAGGGCGAGTCGCGGCGTGCTCATTGGACTTGCCTCGGAATATATACTCTTTTAAAAGTGGCGTCTCCTTGAGTAACAGTGTCACCGTCCAAAGTTTGATCCGCATCTTGACTTATTTTAGGGGTGGTGTTTGCAAGCGTGGATCCAGAGGGGCAAAAGGACAATTGCTCTCCACCCCTTCCACTGGCCCCTTGATAGCCGCCTGAGAGGTAGGCAAAAAGCACCACGTTGCTCCCGTAAGTAGGCAAAAAGTGCTGCTTCCCCCCCCCCCGCTCTGGGGCTGCCTCTGGACCCGCCACTGGGTATTCGAACCCGCGTCCCTTACCGCCTCGAGTCCCAGCGTGACGTGCAGCCCCGCGGTGTGCAGTGTGTCGCACAGCGGCTTCTCCTGGCGCGGGCACGTCCGCTTGAGCGCGTCCACGTGGCCGCGCAGCTCCTGCAGGCGGTCGTGCACCTGCGCGGCGGCCTCCCTGGCCTCGGACGCCGTGTCCAGCAGCTGCTGCACCTTGGCGGTCACGGCCTGCGAGGCTGCAGTGCGTGGGCAAGTTAGTGGGGGTCACGTGCTGGGAGTGGAGCGTCGTGACGACGCGGAAGGGGAGGGGACGCACCGCTTGCCACGTCGATGAGGGCGTCCAGGGCCACGTCCAGCCCCGTCTCGGCGGCCAGCTCCCGCTGCAAGGGCCGCCCCAGCAGCTGGTCCACGTCTGCGGGCAGAGAAGAGGGTCAGCCAAAGCAAAGGCACCCTTGGCCGGCAAGCCGACGGCAAGCCCAAGGCAAGCCAGCGAGCCCGAAGCGTCGCCGCACTCACTGTTGAGGTCCTGGCGGCAGGCGAGCACGGCCTGGCGGAAGGTCCCCGCGATCAGCGAGTCGATCTGCAGGCGGGCGTTGCGCACGAACACGTCCACGTCGCCCAGCGCGGCCTGCACCACCACGGGCGCGCTGGACACCGCCATGGACACCTGCTGGTTGGTGGCGAGCTGCGCGCACACCGACAGACTGCGCGCAGAACCAGTTCAGGATCATCAACAAGTCAAGTCGATATGAAAGGCATCCGAAGATGAGTACTTGTGGTGTACCGCACGCACATGAGCGCGAACAGGACGGCGGTGAGCAGCGCGAGGAGCGACCGCTGCTGACACGGGTCGCCGCCGCCGCACACGACGCGCGGGTCCCACATGTCGAGCTGCGGCATGTTCGGCAAGGTGGGCGGCGGCCCCACGGGCGGCGGCGGCGTGGCGGGCGGCGTCTCGGGGGGCGACTCGCGGGAGGCGGCGGCCCTCCGCTGCTTGCCGCCCTGCTGGCTGCCGCCGCTGGCCGTCGCCGTCGCGCGGCGACCGCGGGCCGGATGAGGGATGTCATGACCACCGTCGGCGCTGGCGCAGATCCGGGCGCAGGCGTAGCACAGGCACACGCAGGGGCTGACGAGGGCCAGCAGCACGTAGAGCGCGGACAGGCTGACAAAGCCCGCCTCCAGCTGCAGGGCCTGTGGGGAGCGCGGGAGCGTCAACGCCGTGGGCTGGGCGTGGGCGGCGCGGCGCGGCGCGGCCCGGCGATCCAAACGTCCCATTCCGGAGAAGAACTGCCAGGACGGAGTGCCGGCGGGCCGCGCTAGCCGCGCCGGTCGCGGGGGCGCGGGCGTGGCGTGGCGTGGCGTGGCACAGTGTGGCGCAGCGTGGGGCCGCGCAGGGAAAAGGCAGCAAACTTTGGCGGAAGTTGGTGGCCATACGACGCGGCGGAGCGCTACCCCGTTGAGCTGTGGGGGCGTCCGGGCGTCGGTACATCCCTTTAACTGTCGGGGGAGCGAGGCGGGGCGGGGCGGCTTCTGTGGCGCCGCACCCCGTGCCCCCCCCCCGCAACCCTTTCTGCGCCCGGCCGCGTCCCTGTCCGAGAGAGGCTGGCTCCAGTTCGCCTGTGACTACGCTTCGCTTCGCCGGCGGCCACGCGGCCACCTCTCTCAGACAAAGTAGTTTCTCCTTCGGGTATTTGAACCCAGGAGACTCCACTGCCTGCCGCCTGCGGCCGGGACTATGCCGCTGGGAGCTTGATGAATTGAGTGCTCGCTTTCTGGCTTGGAGGCACTGCCAGGCACTGCCAGGCACTGCACGGCCCTCGCGATTGTCAATTCACTTAGTGTCAGAGGACATCCCCCTCGGTCCCAACCTCACCCTTCGGCCAACCACGCCCCTCCCACCCCACTGAGTACCTCCCCGAACATCATCAGTTCGGTACCCGGCACCCCCACCCAGTGACTTTGCATACCGCTATCTTTCTCCTCCGTCGTAGTCCGCGGACCGAACGGCCAAAAAAGTTTTTTGTCCGGCAGGGTCTTCCTTCCAGCTCAACGAAGTGACCCGGCCCAAGCCCAAGCTGCAGGTAGATGGATGAGGAGCGGGCTCTGTCACGCCGCCACGAAAAAGGATTTCAGCAAAAGGGTCGGGTTGGCAGCACCCACGGCGGGGGTTCATCTGCCGACAGTCCAACAGTGTACTGCGCTAGCTGGCGCTGGCTGGCGCTGGCCTGGTGCGAGGCGCGAGGGTGGGGCGGACGGACGGGAGGGTGCGGCGGGGTTCAGAGTGGCGCGGGGGAGTGCGGCAGCCGCCACAGCACGGTGCGACGCAACGCGAGCTGGGCGGAGCAAGGCGGAGCAGGGCGAGGCCTGTTTGACGCGTAATTGTGGAATCGCCTCGGAAGATCTGGTCCCGTTAAATTTATATGCAGAGGGCGGCCGCGGTCGTGCCGGGCCGCGCCGCGCCGCAAGGCGAGCAAGGAAATGAGGCGACGAGCCGAAAAGCCAGAAATGATAATGCCTCTGCGGTCGCCGAACGCGGTCGCATTTCGCTGCATTCCGGTGAGGGCCCGGGTTCGAATACCACCGGCGTCTCGCATCCGCATTTCTTTTTGTTTCCCGCCTCACACACGGCTTAGAGGAAATTGTTCGGCATGACGGGTGGAACTAGTGGGCAGCCATTTCCCTGTGCTCTGCGGCCTGCGGGGCTTTGGGGCGTCCGTCTCCGTCTTTCTCCACTGAGGCTGCCTTTTGTCCGGCGCCCGGCACGGCGCGGCACGGCGCGGCTCACGGCTCACCACGGCCCGGGCCGCCCTTTCATCGGAAGACACTTGCTTTGTGCAGAGCGGCCAGCGCGGCCGGCGCGCCCAGGAGGGGATGCAGGAAGCACGGGGATTATCTTCGTCATCAACGAGGAACACTAAAGCGGCGAGGCCGCTCACAGTGTAGCCGCGCACAGTGTGGCCGCACACAGTGTGTCCGGTGACCCGGCCCGTCGCCGGAGACGCGTGACCTTGGCGGGGACGCTGCGGGACGCTGCGGCAAGGCTCCTCGGCGACGCGGCGACGCGGCTTGGAGGCTCACGCTCGGCCACCCGTCCACTGGGCTGAAGGCGCTGAAGGAGGGAGCCGCCCGCCCGAGCCCGCCGGGGTAGGCCGTGCCGTGGCCTGGCCGTGGCGACAACTTGGACGGACTCGGTTATTTATAAACCGAGTCAGGGGCTGTGGCCGCCCTGCCGCCCTGCCGCCCTGCCGCCGTGGCCCGCCCCCGCAGTGCGCCTAAGAGCGCTAGTTTTAAGCGCCGCCCCGTCCCGGTCGCCCTCGCCCTGGTCCCGCCCGCGCCCCCGGGCCCGCACCAGCAAGGCGCCGCGCCCCCACTTGCCAACTATTATTGCAGAACAAACTGTGCCGTGCTTTAAATTAATCATCACGGTCCATTAATTATTCTCCTTTCTTGTTGATGTTCCTCGCGAATATCAATCAAAAATTAATCGGCTCGCCTAAAAAGGCGCGCGGTAAACAAACGAAACATCCTGTCGGGGGTGGGGGAGCGGCCCCGGCGGCGCTGCCGGCCGCCCTGCCTACGCCGCTGTGGGCCGAGGCCGCCAAGTCCGAACGGTGCTGTTCCATCGCGCTGTCTCTCTCGCACCCCCGAGACGTTCCGGAGAGGTGCGACAGGGACGGCCGAGACGGGGCATCGTTTGGAATCGAGCTGCAGGCCTTCATTAACGAGTATTGCCGCGTTCGGGGCGATATCAGTCGACGCGTCCTCGCCGCCCTCGCCGCGACCCTTGCTTTACTTTCACCGCGAGTCATGCAGTCCGCCTCCGCGCTCTGCTCGCTCCCCCCGTTCCCCCGCTTTACTCGTTTTACTGTTTTACTCGTTTTACTCCTCATTCCGCGTCATCATCGCCCTCCGCGCGGCCCCCCCTCCACTCGTGTCGACGAGGGCGGCTCGCCGTGATGGCGACGGCCTGCCGTGTTGCCGACTCATTTGCGGGGACGGGGTTGGGTCGGGCTGGGCTCTCTCCACTTGGAGTGAAATGTCGAGTTCGGTTCTGCTGAGGCGGTGGCGGCGGCGGCGGTGGCGGCAGGGGGACCACCACGCGGGATGCGGGGCAAGCGGGGCAAGCAAGCCGAAACCCCGGCCGGCCTGCAGAGTGATCCCGAACGGCGCGCTCGTCGGCCTGTCTCTCTCGCACCCTCGCGGGACGTCCCGTGAGTGTGAGAGAGACCGCCCACGCGGTGGCGGCCCGTCCGTCCGGGGCCGGCGAGTAGAAAGGAGGGTGATTTCGTTACCGACGCCACACCAGCAGACAGACCGGAAGGCAGGTGAGGAAAAGAAGAGGAGAAAAAGGTGAAAGGGGTCGGGGCACGCGGGGCCGCGCCTGCAGCGCTGTTTGCCACCCTCCCTCCGCGGGCCGGGCCGGGCCGGCCGGTCCCCCACCCATTTCCGCTCGTTCGCGTCTTGCTAACCTGATTCCGAGGCCAAAGTTGGGGATCCGCCTCACCGAAACGGAACGGCCGAGTGGGCGCGAGCCTCGGCGACAATCTCGGACCGATTTTCGGGCCAAGGGAGACAGAGAGAGAAAAAGACGCGCCTGTGTGCCGGAAGCCTTGGCTCCGGGGAGACACAGGCGAGGCCGCCGATGGCGGACAAATCAAGTCACCGCTGCTATTCCGCCGCCACCATGCCGAGTGCAAGTTGCACTTCTGGGCGACGAACGGGCCGCACGCAATTAACGTCGTCCTCCCGCACTTTATGGCCCCGTTTTTGTGTTGATGTTTTCCCCGCTTTCTTCTCTACTGCTCCTAATCTCCCCTTTCTTTCTGCTGTGCCGGGCGTACGCGTGTGTGAGTGCGCCATGGCCGGGGGCCGGAGGGCCGGAGGGGAGGGGAGGGGGTTACGAATGTCTCCCTCGCACGGCCAGGGGGAATGGCGTGGAATGGCATGCATCCCCGCGGCGCTGCCTTGAGTGCGAGAGAGACGGACGGGCTTCCCTGTCGCGCCGGTCGAGTCACTGAGGACATCACGCCGAGGACGCGGCCGGAGGCTGGCGTTCTCACCTGGCAGTGCAGTGCATCGGCATACCAGTGTGCTGACTGGAGGCTGTCCTGGAGGACACCCTCGACTGGCCCGGAGCGGAGGGCTGGCCACCGAGACGCACCCGAGCGTATACTCACCTGCAGGACGACGGACTCCAAGGGCACCCGATTGCGCAGCACGTCGCTCAGCAAGTCTGCAACCCACAACCATTTTCTCAGAAGCCGCACAGGAGAAATGAAGCGTGTTGGTAACGATGGCCGAGACGACGCCGGAGCGAGGCAGCCGGGCAGCGCGGCAGCGAGGCTCAGGGTCTTCTTTACGGCTTTTTGTTGGATTGCCTCGCAGCTCCACTCGCTTGGCGCTCGGCTCTCGAGATGAAAGGATTAGAATGAAAGTCGTTCATTGCCCTACTTGCAGCGTGAGTCGCTCGCTGCTCCCTGACTTTCGCGCCACTTTGCGAGTTTCATTTTGCCATTCTGCTGCCATTATGAGACACGGCGTTCGCACCCTCGGCGACGGGGAGGAAGACTGAGCGCGTCGAGTGCCGCCGTCGGGACAGGTAGGTGTATCGGCCGGCGCCTTTAGCCGCGCCTTGAGTCGGACCTCGCCGCCACCTCCGCGCGTTCCTCGGGCAGCGCGCCAACGCGGCCGGGCGGGGCGGGGCGGGGCGGGGCCGCCAAGAAACAAAGTTAGGAAAGAGAGAAATGGGAAAGGTAAAGAATGGGCGCGCTGCCGCCGGCACACCAGCCCCTCCAGCCTTCAGCCCCACCAGCCATCGGCGGCAGCGCGGCAGCGGCATGAGCGACTGCAACAGGAAGCGGTTCTGGAGTCCTGGACGACCCGGAGCCCGCCGCGGCCCGCGTTCATTCAATGTGTTCCGAGTCTGGCGGTGATTTAGGCATCCTGTTTTGCGAGCCGCGCCGTGCACAACCTCGCCGAACCTCGCCCCCGCGACTCGGCCGTTCGGCAACCACCCTCTTCGCCATTCGCAAACGTGCGAGGCATTCCCCACTCGCGCAGCAGGCCCCGGTGGCAGCGCTGCCGCAGCAGGCGCCAAAGCGGCCCGTGGCGGCCAGGGGCCTGCCCCGCCTGCCCCGCGGCTGGGGAGTGAGTTGATTCGACGCTGCGCTGTATTACCCAGGAATGCGTCTAAATGGCGGAATGGAGGTGGCGGCCCGGGCACCGCCCGGCCGGGCAGATCGGCCTGGGGCGACTGCGTGGCGGGGGGTAGGGGAGGGGGAGGGGGGGGGGGGGGGGGGAGAAGGCGCGTTGGGCGAACTGGAGCGGAGGCGAGGAGGGCCGCTGCGTTCGGTAGTGGTGGCCCGGAATACTCACTGTGCTTGGCTGCTTGCCCACACGCCCTCGCTCCCCTCCCCCTTCCCCCCAGTGCGCAGTGCAACCACGACCCCCTTCGTCTTCCGAATCTCTGCCCTCCTCATGCAGACATTTACACTGGACGGAAAAAAGATATATTTTACAAGTTTGTAGCGCCGCGCCGTCGTCGGGGGCGGCGGGTGGGTGGGCTTTCTATCTCTCGAGGTCTCTCGAGTCAGATATTTTTTTGACGCTTCCACGAGTTTGCGTAAGAAAAAAGGAAATTCGGTAAACGGCCGTCGGGGAATCCACTTAGCGCAGTGAAGCCCTCCGTGCAGTTTCTCGCTTTGGCTCGCTTTGGCTTGCTTTGGCCAGTTCGCGCCGCATGGCTGGCTGTGCCGGGCCGTGCCGGGCCGTGCTCGCTGTGCCCTGCCCCTATCGGCCCTGCGGCCGGCGGCCCTTGCCCTTCGGCCCCCCATTTAGCCAGCTTCCAGCAAAGGGCAGGCAAGCTGCAGCCCTAGACTGCCCTAGGCCCGGCCCTAGGCTCGGCCCCAGGGGCGTAACGACCTCGGTGAGTACCGGTCTGGCCTGATTTAGGGCGGCGGGGGGAGGGGGAGCGTCGTCTCAGTCCCTTCCCTTCGCGGTCCCTTCCCGCAGCAAGTCGACGCAGGCGGGCGGAGGGCGAACCCGCAAAAGTGCTGACAACCTCAACCGGGCTCTGCACGGCTCGGCAAAGTCATCCGTCCACGAAACACGTAACGCCGCGCCTACAGTGTGGGTGGCCACTCACCCAGGGGGAAGTCGTTGGGCTGCACGTAGGACAGGAAGGCCGCCAGGTAGCCGAAGACGTCGCTGCCCTCGCCGATGTCGAGGTGGCCGAGCTGGTAGGCGTCGCCGCCCGGCACCTCGCGGAACTTGATGACGGCCAGCTCGGGCGGCGGCTCGGCCAGCCCCGCCACGGGTGCCACCGCGCGCGGCTGGTCCAGCTCCTGCGGAAGACAAATAGACCGAGGACACGCCACTCTCGGACCGGCCGGCCGGGCCGAGCATACGCGTATTCGGCTCGTGTATAAACGAAAGTGCTCGGCGGCTTATTGAGGCCGCTTCCCACATGTCGGCCTTTCCCCGGCCCGGCCCGGCCCCCGCGTTGCGGCTGAGCCACGTAAATGAGATTAGCCTCCCGCTTTGAACTTCACCCCGCCGCCCCGCCCGCCGCCCCGCCGCCCCGCCGCCCCGCGGCCCGCCGGCCCGCCGCCCCGCCGCCCCGCCGCTCGAGCGCGGGGTAGGCAACGCGAGCGGCAGCGGAGCGCTGCGGACCAGCCTTTGCCTACCTGGAACGCCTGCGGGCGCTCGCCGCCGTGATCCGTCGGCGGCGTCATCCTCCGTGCTGGCGGAGGACGCGGGTGGCGCCGGCTCGGTGGGCCACCGGATGACGTCATACGCGTCACCCAGTGCGTCGCTTATGACGGCCCCGGTCTGGTTGACGGCGTGCTGCGCGTGCTGCGCGCGCTGCCATGGCGGCGCCCTCGTGGCGCGGATGGTGCGCAGGATGCGGCCCTTGCGCGACGTGAAGATGAAGGCCCTGGTGCTGAACCTGCTGGTCGGCGGCGTGGTGGGGGCGTCGCCGCCGTCGCCGCTGGGCAGCCCCGTGGCCTGGATCAACTTGTTGGAGGGCACTGGTGCGGCTTCGCTAGCTTCGCTAGCCTCGGCGTCCGGGGATGCCGTGGATGTCGCCGGCCCGGTCGGGGGAGGGGGCGGTGGCGGTGGCGGGGCCGGAGGGAATAAGGCGGACGCATTAGGCGGGGTCAACGAGCCCCGCGCGCCCCGCGCCTGTAACACGAGACCAGGAAGACCGATGCACGTGCACGTTTTATTTTGTAATCGCGTCTGCGCCGCTCTTGTCGAGTTTCCATCGGGGTGCCGAGCGGAAAGGCGAAACGCCAAAGGGGGCTACGCCGGCCGCCACGGCCACGCAGTGCACGCAGTCCGCACTGCAAAAATCGGCAAGAGGCTCTTCCTTCCATTCCTTGAGCGCGGAACTGGGTCAAATGCATTCAGTTGCACCTGCGGCGCGGTTTGTCGAAACGGTCCCCTACGGCCTCAGGAAACATTTAGATTAGAAAACTGGTCCACTTTCCCACTTCGCACGAGACTTTGCTCTCGGGTTTGACGAGAGTGGTGGCGACAAAGCGGCTGCTAATTGGACGAAGGCAAATCGGCTCGGCTCGGCTCGTCTCGACTCGACTCGGCTCGACTCGTCTCGACTCGGCTCGGGTGCTGCATGGCCTGCACTACCGGAGTCAATTATTCGACCGGGTGACCCTAAAAGGCTGGAAGGGCCCTGGCGACTTCCAGCGCCGTTCCAGCACCAGACTGATATGCCTGGATGGCGCGCAAAAAAGTGAACGCCTCGACAGCCCCGCGGACAGGCAGACAGACATGCGCGGGCGGGCGGACGGACACGCCTTCTGGCGGTCCTGGCGGTCCTATGGCGGTCCTCGCCGTAATCGCATCATTGGCGCGGCCACTTCCCACTTCTCATACCTCTCATATCCGTTCCGCGCGCTGCCTCACGCCGCGCTTATATCGACTTTTCCCACACTTCCTGGCCCGCCCCGCCCCGCACCGCCCTGTCCACCCTTCCCGCTCCGCACACACGCACGCGTGTCGGGGTGGCACAATATGGCAGCGTGGCAGACCAGCCCCAACGCCAGCAATAAAGTCGCCGACAGTTATTTTATCCGCATTTTTTTGTGCAGTCGGAAACACAGTGTCCTCCTCCCTCACTGGCGATTCTAATCTGAGAGCAAAGTCCGCTTTTGCTCGCTGTCTGTAAAAATAAATATTCTGCCTGGACCGCTTGGCGCCTCGGAGAGTACAAGCTAGCCGACACGTCCTTGAACTATCTTATTCATTCCTATCTTTTCCTGCGAAATGTATCATCTGCTAACAAAATCACTCTTGTTTTTTTTTGCGTGCTTACTTCTCCCGCAGCGCAGGCGGCGAGAGAAAAACAGCGACAAGGGAGACTGGCAGGAGCGCGGCTATCTAGGCCAGAGCGCTGCGCTCCGGCTCGCTGCGGCTCCGGCGTCCCGAAGTCAAGTCCGGAAGTGCGCGAATGGAACACTCACTCACCGCCAACAGCGCTGCAGGCGTCGCGTCCCCGCTTCGATTCTTGTCGGCCGCGCCGGCGGCCTTGCTGTCGTCGACGACGGCGTTGTTGTTGTTGTCGTCCTGTCGCATGGCCTCGGCCGCGCCATCGCGCGCCCGGACGTCGTCAACGGCACCGCCGCGGCGTACAGCCCCGGGCGCGTCCTTGCGGGGGGGCGCGGTGCGCTCCGAGGCCAGGGCGCCGAGGCCATCGGCAGGCCGGACGTCGCCGCCGCCGGCCCCCGGCCACTCTGGGGGACGGTCTCCTCGATGTCGGCGGCGGCGGCGGGCTCGGCCGGCACCAGCGCGCCTCGCGAGGCGGCCGCCAGCAGCAGCAAGCAGAGCGCGACCTTCATGACGTCCTCCAGCGCGCCGCTGCAGGCATGGCCGACTTCGGCGTTCTTCAGCTTGCTTCAGCGCGACGGCGCGGCGGGCGCTCGCTCTGGTGCATGGCGGGCGCAGGAGGGCTGCACGGCGCGCTGCCGTCGTTGGCGACCGTCGTGCCGACCGCCGCGGACCGCCGACGCAACCTGCCGGCCGGAGGCCCGAGGGGCGTATCGCCGGTCCACCCGGCCGCCCCTCCCTGCCGGCCGGCGACGCCGACGCCGACGACTTGAGGGGCTTCGCGTCACGGGGCCAGCCGGGCCGACTCGCGGGGCCCGGGGCGCCTGCGCAGCGCACCAGTGCACCGCCACACACGGCGGCACGGCGACAAGGCACGGCGACAAGGCGGCCCGCATTTAGCCATTTAGTGTTGGCTGTGTTTGTGCCGCTGAGTCCGTTACGGCCGTTTACCGCAGCCCGCCCAGAAGAGAGGAAAGAAAATCACGTAAAGCAATGATTGTGGAGTTACTTTTTCGGGGCACGATCGGATTGGACTCGACGACAGCTGCGTGGTGCCGCGCGGAAACACCCGGCAGCCTCACTGCAGCCCCGCCCCGCCCCGCCCCGCTCTATCGCGGAGCGGCCAAAGTTGAAACGTGAAACGCGAAATACCCTTCGTTTTGAATGCCCTTCTCACTCGCGTTTAACAGTCTTCGTTTCGGCGAGAGAGACAGAGAGAGAGAGACGAGAAGAGAGACGGCAGTCTCGGCAATGCCGTAAAGGGCGGCTTAGGAGCGAGGCGGAGGAGAGGGAGAGAACCCTCGGACGCTGGAGCCTGACGGTGATGCGCGGCTGGAGAGGGAGACGACTTCCACCGGTGTCCTCTGTCTTCTTGGCCTTCGTCGGCGTGGTGCGCGGGCGCGTGCTGCTGGTGGCACAACGAAGGTTCGCGGCGCTCGGTGGCTCGCCTGGCTGCCGCCGGGGACGGGATGGGATGGGACGGG
This sequence comes from Thrips palmi, assembly GCF_012932325.1. NCBI lineage: Eukaryota > Metazoa > Arthropoda > Insecta > Thysanoptera > Thripidae > Thrips > Thrips palmi. The sequence continues at coordinate 3,938,170 of NW_023144624.1, read as the reverse complement.
ATGGAATGGGACGGGATGGGACTGGATGGGATGGCTCCATCGAAATAAACAAGCCCGATTGTTGTCGCGTCCCGAAGCGCGTCGTCAAACACTCCTTGAGTGATTCTCGACCACTCTGCGTTTGGCTGCTGGATGCTGGAGTGCTCCGGGCGGCACTGGAGGCGCTGGGGGCTGGAGGGCGCCGCGCCGCTCTAACGAGCCACTCACGGCCACTCGACGTCCTGCCCGGCGACCCGGCGTCCCGACGTCCCGCCCCGACGCCGTGGCACACGGTGGCACACCAGTACCATTTCGTACCTCCGAGAGCTTTATTAGGGCAGACGCGCAACCAGGGGGTGGGGAGGGCAGGCACGGAATTCCAGGTCGGCTGACGTGGTATGGCTTATTACATGTTTGCCGAGACAAACATCCCACTGCGAATTAGAGGGGCTCGACACTAGTAGGGGGCGGCCCGGCCCGGCCCGGCCCGCCGCAGGGGTGGATGTCATCAAGAAGTAGTCGCGAGCTAGCCGAGCTAGCGACATTGCCACAAGTGGCGCCTCACTCATTACCACAATCCACCCCGCCGCACGCACGCAATTTATTTCCCTTTTTCTCTCACGTTTTTTTCTCCCCGTCTTTCTCCCTTTTTTTTGGAAAATAAATACAGAAAGCGGCGCGAGACTCGGAGCGTGTGGTGTTGTTGGGGCAGGAAAGGAAAGGTCTTTTGGTGTTCGCCGGGCGTATCGGGGAGCAGGGCCACGCCACGTCACGCCACGGCACGGCACGCCACGTCACGCCACGCCACGCCACGTCGGGCGGGGTAGTGTGCGGTCCAGTTCGCTGCGTGGCCCTTTGATTCCGAGGTGGCCGCAGAGCACTGCCCCCCGTTCCGCTCCGCCCTTCTCCCCCTCCCCCTCCGCTTTATCTTGGACAAACAGACTCAGCCAGGCCCATTCATGAAGCGACCCGCTTATATCTCCCCCTCCCCTGTGCCCTTGACCTCCCCCTCCCCCTCCCCTCCCTCATCGCTTCATTCCGATACTCGTCCGAGGGATGAAAAGCGATCCCCTTTTTCCCGGCTGCTGCCGCCTGATTCCGAAGGCGCGTTTTGTCGCTCTGCCCCTCTCGCACTCATGGGGCCGCGTCGTCAGTGCGAGAGAGACGGAGCGACGGAGAGGACTCAGCCCGCTGGTCCGCCGGGCCGCGTTGCCATGCCGTCACGCCACGCCGCCGCGCAGCAGATGCATTTTCCAGCGAGTGATTGGATGGGCCGGGATTGGCGTTGGCGCGGTTCGCAACCTTGGACCCAAGGGCCGGAGGGCCGGAGGGCCGGAGGGCGAGGACTGGGGACCCGCGTCCGCTAGGCGGCATGCCGGCCGGAGGGCTCGCCGCCGCTCGCGCGTCGCAGGGCTGCTAGGGCTGCCAGGGCTGCTAGGGCTGCCAGGGCTGCCGGGCTGCCAACCGTATCTGGATGCGGCCGTGCGGCCTCATGCGGCCAGTGCCAGCGGGTAGGGCCAGCGGGTCATGCAGGCAGTAGCAGGCAGTGGCAGGCGGGCGGGCGAGAGGAGCTGCACCCGATTGCCGTCGGTCACGGAATTCCGAGATGGACGCGGCATTCGGGGAATGCGGGCAGCGTGCTCGCCGCTGCAGGCTGCGGGCTGATTCCGAGCAGAGCCTCTCTCTCTCTCTCTCTCTCTCTCTCGCACCCCTAAGCGGCATGGCCGCGGTCCGAGCGAGACGCACCGCGACGAGGGCACACTGTTCGGAGCGAGCCTGCTGGCGGTGGCCTGGGGTTTCTTTCTTCCCGAGCGCGCCCGCGCGGGCTGCCGACCTCAATGGGCGTCTAGGTGGCCATTAGCGCGGCCAGCGCGGCGTGGACCGCGGCTCGGCGGGGCGGGGCGTAGTCCACTGGACGAGACAGACCTGCTCAGAAACGCACAAACGGTGACCGCCCGGTGACCCCCTCCCTTCATTAAGCAGCGGGATGCAACAAGCTCGCGTCTGTAATGGCGGACGCGGCGGACGCGGCGGCAATGCGAGGGTTAACGAAGTGCGCGAGGTCCTCAAAAAACGGAGAGGGAAAACGACAGGAAGCCGGCGCTGCCTCGGGCGCCGCGTAAATATGAAAAATAAGCAGGCACGTCCTGGTGCCGCCGGTGCCGCCGGTCTGCGAGGGCACTGGCGGGGCGGACGCTCGTCTGGCGGCCACGCTTCGCGCTCGCTTCGCGCTTTGCGTCCCCCAGAGCCACTCCTCGCCTCGCCCCGCCAGCCGCGGATACAGGAAAGGGGAGGGGGGATACAGGAAAGGGGAGGGGGTTTGTCAATCTAAACAAAAACACATACTTTCCCTCTGTAACTAGGTAGAACGTCATAATTTGCTCCTCCAAATGCCGCCTCTGTTTCGGCCTCTGCACCCCGCCCCGCACGCAGGCAATGTTTTTTGTTTTCGCGTTTTGGTCTCCCCCCCAATTTGTATTGCCTTACACTTACACTAGTGAAACTTCCCCAGCCGACAGACCCACTGGGTCTGCGCGGCGACGCGGCGACCCCGTGGGGCTGTGGCCGTGAGGGTTCTAATTAACTAAGTACGCCAGCGTGTGGTAAGGCTTCGCGCTTGGCGCTTCGCACGCGCGGAGACGAACGGACAGGCGGACAGACGGGCAGGCAGACAGACGGGCAGGCGGACGGCCCGCGGGGAATTAGGCGAGAGCACGCAGGAAGCGCGAACAACAAGTCTGGAGCCGTTTCTGCATATTATTACGCAAAAGCGCGCCGCGCCGGCCTGGCCCGGCCTGGCCCGGCCGCCTGGAGACAACCTGACCTGGAGACGGAGACGACCGAGACGAACTCCTGCGAGACGCGCCAGGAACCTGGTGCGACCCGGTCTTCCGACGCACGCGAACCGGTGGAGAAAAACAAGTCAGTTGCGCCCCGTTTCCGAGGGAGAAAAATTCCTACTCAGTAAAGTCAGTAAACTCGTTCTGGTTCCTTCCGGCACCCCTTGATCGTCCCGTCCCCCACCAGAGACAAAGCCCTGCTTCTTTCTGCGCCGCCATGCCGTGCCGAGCCGTGCTGAGCCGCGCCCTGCCGAGCCGTGCTGAGCCGCGCCCTGCCGTGCTCCACACGCCTCTTCTCCCTTTCATGCTGACGCCCAGACGTGTCGCCCTCCCCTCCTCCCCTCCCTTCGCCTCTCCGGCCCGGCTCGACCGTCCCACGACACAGGCCTGGCAAGTGGCTGGGAAAAGCAGGTGCAGCGGTATTGTCAGCGCGGAATCCCCTCCCACACCTTCCCCCTCCCCTCCCCCTCCCCGCCCCGCCCCCACACGTGCCACCAAATAAAAGAGCTCGCCAACAAAGACTGCGCGTTTTTCATTCGCTACACCGTCCCGCTCCGCGTCCCGCACCGCCAGCACGTCGGCCACCTGCGTGTCCGCCGCGCGCCGCGCTCGGTACGCGCGTTCAATTTCAAACTCGAGTGCGCGCTGCGTTTTATTTCGCGACTAAACCACTGTGGCATGTTGCCGCGACCAGAGAGAGAAGGGTGGCAGGGGAAGGGGGTCATTCTGGGAGATTTGAGTTGGCATAGCTCCGGGCGGCGACCAGTCGGTAAATATAGCGAATGTGTTTGCGCACGCGTGCGCTTGTGCGCGTGTGCGCGGGAGAGAGAGAAAGAGAGAGAGGTGGGAGATCCGAGAATCGATCCTCCTAACCAGGAAATGACGGATGAATTCCAGCCGCAGGGGAAGGCGTCGTATCTCATGGCCGGCCAACGGCCAGCCGCCAAAGTTTTCCCCGGCCGGTGCGTGCTCGCGAGCAGCCTGCGTTCGGCGTCTCGGTCGCCGGGCCGGCTTGCCCTGTCGGCGTACTTCTACCAAGACGGCGGCCTTCTCGGCGGCCTTCTCGGCGGCCTTCTCGGCGGCCTTCTCGGCGGCCTTCTCGGCGGCCTTCTCGGCGGCCTTCTCGGCGGCCTTCTCGGCGGCCTTCTCGGCGGCCTTCTCGGCGGCCTTCTCGGCGGCCTTCTCGGCGGCCTTCTCGGCGGCCTTTTCGGTGGCCTTCTTGGCGGAGGCTGCCGCCACGGCGCCTGCAGTGCGCGTGATAGGCAACCGGACGACCTCGGCGCGCTGCGGGCCTGCCTATGCTGCAGGGGCTCCGCTCCTCCAACTGTGCCAGAGCGGCGCTAGCGCCCGCTCAGGCCGGGGTAGGCATCCGCGCGACACGCCTGCGTCGCGGGCCGGCCTACCTCCCAGGCTGGCTCTTTGCAGTGCTTGGCCGTGCTTGGCAGGGTAGGATGGGGTGGCGCCCGTGGTCCGTGGCGCCCCACCACCCGCACCGCCCCTCCCCTCCCCGGCGGCCAGCGGCGTCGGCACGGCGTCGGCACGGCGTCGGCACGGCGTCGGCTCGGCTGCAGCAACCGCCCCTGGTTGCCTGGCCGCCCCGGCGCTGGCCGCGCTGGCGCGCTGCTCGGCGCGCTGGCTTCAGTGGGCGCTGGGACGCGACCGCGCTGGGTCCTGTGACGCGCCGACGCGCCGACGCGCTGCCACTCGCCGGCACGAGCGTGGCGACGGCGTGCGTGCGTGGCACGTGCTGGTCGCGTGCGTGACTCGACGTGACAAGTGCGGCGCGCGGTGTGCAGTGTGGTGACAGTGTGGTGACAGTGTGGTGACAGTGTGGTGGCGGTGCCTCGTGGCCGCCGAGGGCGTCTCTCTGCCGCTCTGCGCCAGCACCGGCCCAGGATACACGACCAGTGCCGACGAGGTAGGCCGCCCGGGCTTGCAGGACTCTAGCGGGGTGCAGAAGCCGTGCACAGGGGCAACGCGCCGGTCTGACCAAGGATTCACGTTTGTTTTCCTTCGGACGTTTCATTATAAAATAAACAGTTGGACAGATAGATGGATAGATGAATCACGACGGCGGACGCGCGAAGACTCTTAAGAAGAGTCTTCGGGGAGGGGCGTCGCTGCCCCGAAAAACTTGTGAAACTTTTTTCTTTTTTGGTGTCGTCGGACTGCGCTCTAGCGCCCCGCGGCCGCCTTGGCCGCCTCGGCCCCCCAATCGCCGTGTTGACGCAGCGGGTTTGCTTTGTTCCAGGCGGGCCTTTGACGGCCGTTCCGCCACCGCGCCTCGGGATATGCACGCGCCCACACGGTAAGCAGCCAGCGCAGCTAGCCGAGCAACGGGGCCCCACGCGCCTCTCACATCCGTTTGCCAAGAATCGGCTTATTTTTTTTCCATCCCGCGTGTGATGATGGGGACTGAGCGGGCTTTCCCCGCGCCAGTCCGCCAGTGGAGGTGGATTCCCCCTGAGCAGCAATAAAGTGGGGGAAATTCGTCCCCGCTGGGTTGGCAGAACCGCGCCGCGCCGCGCCGTGCGACCCAGTGCCCCATCAGAGACATTCCCACTTGGCGAGGCGAGTTGGCGGCACTGAAGTCGACGCCGCTCTCCACGCCAAGCTCCACGCAGAGACGGCACAAGTGGCAAGATCATTAATTATGACCAAAGTTTAATTGAAGAAGAGTTATTTTGCGACCTGAGTTCGAGGCGCGAGGTGCTGCGGCGGTTGCCCCGAAAGTAAGAGTTTAGGAAAGCGACAAAAAAGGAAGCAAGATTAAGCTGGCCGTTTGAATGACGGCCACCAGACCACACGGACGACGACGCCAACCTCGTGGCCTACATTTTTTTGATGCAGTGTGTGCGGGGCGGGAAGCGTATGAATCCCAAATGCGGAGCGTCGGTCCAGGGTCACTGATACAAGTTGCAGCAAGGAGCGCTGCAGACAAGAAGGCGTCCCGCGACACGGGAGCAGATACGTAGAAAGATTACGAAGCGGGGCGGGGCGGGGCTCATACATAAAATAACGCTTTGTCACCCTAATCGACTCGGGCCGTACTGCTTCGGTAATGCGAGTTGAGCCAAAAAAGGGGGATTCCTGCGTTGGGTACGCGACCTACTCGACCAATCAAATTAGAAAGGCCTCCGCGCCCCGCACGGCGTCGGGCGGCAACGGGTGGGACGGCAGCGCGCGCGCACCCGCCTCCCCGACGCACCCGCGCGCCCCGCCGCGCCGCGCCCGCCGCGCCCCGCGCCGCGCCCCGCCGCGCCCCGCCGCGCCCCGCCGCCGCGCCCCGCCCCCGCCCCGCCGCCGCGCCCCCCGCCGCCGCCGCCCCGCCGCGCCCCGCCCCGCCGTGCCCCGCCGTCCGCCGCGATGATTGGCGCCTGGCCGCCTGGCCTCCATCCCGTTTCGTTTTTATGCCCGCATTAAGGTCGGGTTTCCACCGTCAGGGCGGAGAGGGCGCGGCGGCGGCGGCGCGGCGTCTGCTCAGTGCTTCACTCTTCCCCCCTCCGTGATGCGACCTTGTTCCAGCGGCCTGCAATGCGAATGTGAATAAGAATGTGGAGGAGGCCACTTCTTTTTTATAATGCGACCGACAATGCGTTGTGGGCATACCCGTGGCCACCCGTGGGTTTCCTCCCCTGTGGGCGGCGGCGGAAGAAAACATGCTGGCCTGTGGGACGAGACGGGGCGGGGCGGGGCGAAGGCAGTCCGGAGATAAATGAGGCACTGGAGTTTCGCACAAATTTTTGCCATGCTGGTAAAGTCATTGTAGTGGCTCTGGCTGGGCCATGGCTCTGGCTGCTGCTGGGCTGCGCTCGGCGAGCCCAGCCCCCGTCTCGTTCTCGCCCTTCCAGGAGGAATTTCGACTAATAGGTTCCGGCGAAACTCGGCGCGCTGCTGCCGTGCTGCTGCTCAAGTAGTGCATCTCGGGGCCGAACGGCCGAACCACAGCACCGCAAGGCTGCGCATGGCGCGCCGGGCTCTGAATGCCAGCGCCTCGATGGAGGCTTCGAGGCGATCCGCCCTCCCTCAAGGGGCCGAACCCGGGACCGGCCAGAGGCCCGGCCAAAGGCCCGGCGCGCCGCCGATACAGCGCGGTATTCGACTCGGCATGCCCAAGCTGGAAAACCGAAGCGTCTTTTCCCCAGTTTTCGGCCAACATTGCGCCCTATACCACCCTACTCGCGGCGGACAGTCCGTGTCGTACCTGGCCCAGCGCAGCCCGGCCCGGCCCGGCCCGTCCCGGCCCACGCCATTAAAGGCATCCGATGTATCGCCCGGTTGATGGATGGCACGGCCAGCCTCATGGCGGCCCACACCGGCCCCACCGAGGGCCCGCCGCCTCCTTCCACTTTCAAGTGGCTCCGCCCGCTTCGGCCGCTTCGCCAAGTTGCGGGGAAAATCGGATTCCCGTTAGTGGGCGACAGCTGACGAGCACTGCTAGAAACGCCTGCCCGCCTATTTTTCGAACGACGCTCGCTGCGGAGACGGCGAGCTTGGCTGCGAGCAGGTGGAGCCATGGTGGAGCAGGTTGCGCCGCCACCTCGGTCACTTTGCTCCCGTGGCTTGCCGACTCATTCCGAGAGTCGACTTCGTCTCTCTCGCACCCATACGGAACGCCTCACGAGTGCGAGAGAGACAGAGCGATGAAAACGACTCTCGGAATCAGTGTGCCGGCCGGGCCAGGGCCGGGCCCTCCGGGACTCCGGGACGCAGGCGGGCAGGCGCGGCGCCAGCACTGGCCGCGGAGCGTGCCGACGTCGACAGAAACGAAATGTAATCTGGCGGCTAAAATAATATTCCTCGGTAGGGAGGAAAGGTAATAAAAAATGAAGACAAACCAGTGGCGACGTGATTTATCTGAACGGAGAACGAAGCGCAGTGGACTGCGGCCGTGCCTGCCCGACGCGACGACGCCTGCCCCATGCCTGCCCCATGCCTGCCCCATGCCCATGCCTGCCCCATGCCTGACCGCTCCCGGACGGAAGAATGGGGTCAGGCGGGTGCAAGCGGACCACCACCACTACTCAGCGCTCAAAAACGCGTCCCGTGGCTCAGCTTTATTTATTTAAGGGTGGCCACCCCTTTATTTTTTCCCCTTCCCCCGCGGCTTTCTTCGACTCTTTGCCATGGCCCCGCTCCGCCCCGCACCCCGCCTCAGTGTGTTGCATTTTGCTGGCCTTCTTCATGTGATGTGGTGCTGCAGCCTGCCTCCTCGCCCGGCCTCGCCCGGCCTCGGCCCCCACGCAGCCGCAAAAACAAGCATCCTGGATTTGGAACAAACGACCGTGCTTATGTCTGGAGCAGCGTAGTGGTGCCGGGCGGAGTGGGGAGGGGGAGGGGAAACCGCGCTGCCACCCTCCAGCAAACACACTGGAAATTTATAATTGAGGGACAGAATGGAAAAGGACGTTAATTTTATCTTGGCGCCCGTGCCGTCTGTTTGTCAGTCTGTCTGTCTGGCAGACACGCGCACGTAGGCACACACACGCACGCACGCGCGCGCGCACGCACACAGACACACACACACACACACACACACACATGTTGAACCTCTCGCGGCGCCTGTCCTGCCGCTAGAAACGAGTGCCAGGCCGGTATCCACGGATGTCCCTGGCAGCGCGTCGGCCCGCCCCGGGCGCCGCCACGGCCCTGCCGCCCCGCTGCCCTGCGGGATTAGACCGAAACGGCGAACCCGTTCCGTGCCGGGGAATTGGTATTCGCCAAGGGCCCGGCCGGCCTTGGAGCGGCGCGGCGCGGGGCGGCGCGGGGCGGAGCGGAGCGCCGAGCTCTCAGGGAAGTCAAGAGAACGCGCGGCCCTGGCTGCCCTGGCGTGGCTGCCAGGCCAAGCGGGCCGCACTGCCGCACTGCCGCACTCGGCGCTAAAGGGCCAAAGGGCTCGTCGCTTGTTCCCCGCTCGCTCGCTCGCTCGCTCCACGATCAGCTGTTACGGCGCTCCGCGAGCTCCGGGCTGTTTCGCCACATCGCCCATGTTCCGCCACTTCATCATCATCCCGCCGCGCTGCTGTTGGCTGGCGTGCGACGGCGGCCCTGAGCCCCGCGCCGTAAACGGGACGTGAAGTCGGCAGTCAGCGTCATCGACGAGGTGACGATGCGATTCGGTGTCTTTGACGACGGGGAGGCAGCCGGGCCGCAAAGCGTCGCACGGCGTCGCACGGATGGACCTCGACGACCGACCCCGCCACCCCGCCGCAATGCCGTGTGCGACGCTGCAGGCTGCTGCAGCACCCAATGCACACAGGGCATTCTTAATGAAACACACACACACTCACACACCCACACACGGCACGCACACACACGCACGCTGCGCATACACTGGCCACTGGCCCCTCCGGGCAGCGCGTCGTTGTCCTTCCTGTCCTGCCGCGCGCCCCACCCCGCCCCGCCGGCCGTTTGGAGGGCCGGGGTGGCCAGCAGCCTCGTTCCGAAGAGGCCCTTCGTCGCTCTGCCTCTGTTGCACGCACGAGGCGTCCCGTAGGGGTGCGAGGGGGGCAGAGCCACGGATCGACTCTTCGGGATCGCGCGCCAAGGCAGCCAAGGCCTCGGCCGCCACGACGGCGGGGCTCCGCGGCGCGTTTGATCTCCCTCTCCCTCCCCGAGGCGTCTCTGCCATTCAAACCGAAAGGCCATGCCTGCCAGCCCCGCCAGCCCCGCCAGCCCCAGCAGGGCGCGCGGCGCCGTGCGGTCGGTGAGTGGAATCGAACCCAATAAGAGGGTGGCAGCCTGTATGCATCCACTCCCTTTGCCGCCTCGCCTGAATCACTCTTTTCCTTCCTCGCCACGATGGTTACGCGCCTCCTCCCCCTCCAAGCCCCGCGCCTCGTCCGGTCTGTCTTTCTATCAAACGTATTGCCAAGCAGTATTGTCCCCCGTTTCGTTTACCCCCCTACCCCCTCTTTCCTCCCCAGCCACCCCTCGGCGGGGCGCTAAACGTATTCAGCACCCGGCCTGCTCGAGTTTCGCATGTATACGGGAGTGGGGGCGAAAAATCCCTTCCGCCCCTCTGGGCGCGGTAATATTCCGGAGCTTCTGGAATAACGAAGCCGCACGTGGGGCGGCCGGGCCGGGCCGGGCCTAGCGAACGTGATGATGTTGTTCAAACACGACGACGAGTCCAAATAGACGCCGCGGTGCGCTCCTCCAGTAATGGTGCATGGCGAGCATGGCGAGCATGGCGAGCATGGCGTGCGCCAGGTCCGCGCTTCGCGGCGCTTCGGCCGGCTTTGGCAGGGCGTGGGTCGTATCAGGGCCAAGTACGGCCTCGGCCGTCAGTTCATTACAGCAGCCCGCCAACCAAGCCAACCTGTCTCCCTCCCTCGCACTCACCATGCAGGACGCATGCGAGAGAGAGACGGAGCAACGAAGCAAGCAACTGCTCCGCACACCATGCACCGGCCGCTCGAACTTCCCGTGACATCATCTTTATTGCGTCAACACGGTCGGTCCCCAAAGCGATATGCACGCATTTGTTGACTCTCCGCAGCTCCGCTCCACAGCCAGAGGCAGGGCCAGAGCCAGACCGGAGGCAGTCAATATTTCGCCAAGACAATTGGATGAAGAGCTCGCGGGTTGGGGCGGGGTGGGGCGGGGAGGGCGAAAAGTTGCTGCGCGGCACGCGGCCCCGCGGACTCGAAAACACAACACATTCGTTTGCCGCTTAATTGCTTTGTTTTTGCCGCGACTCTGCCACGCCGCTGGCGAGCGGTCTGCTCTGGTGTCTCACCCCCCCCTCCCCCGCTTCCTAAACCACACACACACACACACACACACACACACACACACACACACAAACACACACACACATAATCAGCACTTGCAAAGCGTGTCTCGCTCATGTCCTACATTGTTGACGGTGCGTGTCCGTGACACCTAAAGTCGGACCGCCACCGACCGCCGACCGCCCGCACTTCACAAAAGCGTGGCAAGGAATAGGGTACATTTCGCCAGCGCGCTCCAGGGACTCCAGGGACTGCCAATGCTACCCTTGTGGTTGTGCCGCGTGCTTGCCGTGCTTGGGGCATCGGCACGGCAGTGCGCGCTTCGTGTTCCGTGTCCAGCCTCGCCCCGAAGCGCGTCGCCGGATAGTGTTTGCTGACCGTCCGTCCCGGTCCGTCCAATGAGGCTGGCCGCGCCGGGCCGTGCCGCCATGCCCAGGACGTGAAGAGTTTGTGCTACCGGCCGGCATTGTGTGTTAACAATCAAGCCGTATTGTGTGTGCTCCCGGTGCTGCCGTCCTGGGCGACGCGACTGACGGTAGCTCACACTCGGCGGTACGGTCCACTGCTGCTCGCCCGACAAGAAAAAGGAACACTGGTAAAACAAAAGCATAAGATCTAACGCCCTTAACGCGGTGTAACAGGCTTGAACTTTTGCTCGAACTTTTGAAGGATATCAAAATTTTGCCTAGAAGTCCCACGCCCTTGCAGTGGCGCAAACCGAGTTGACGCTGCTCCAGGGGCGGTAATCGTCCATGCCCCTGTAGGGCCTTTGTTTTGCCCGTTGGAATGTTTCAACGACGCAGTCTATCCCGTGGTTCTGCGGAGTCTTTATTTTTCCACGGTCGGTGCGGGCCAGGTCTAGCCCATGCAGACGGCGAGGTGGGCGGTGGCGCGCGCGGCGGGGATAGCGGCCTTCCTGGCGGCGCAGCCGGCGATGGCGCCCATGCCGCCGGCGGCGGACCCCGAGCAACCCAGCACGGTGTTCTTGACGGCTTGCGACACGCCGGGCGTGCTCTTGAGGCAGTTCTTGAGCTTGTTGATGTCCAGGTGGATCTTGACCTTCATCTTAATGTTGTGGAAGAAATGCCTGATGTTGCGGCGCTGGATGTCGTGGGGGCGGCCCTTTCCCTCGGGGCTCGCGGCCTGCAAAGAGAGGGATAGAGAGCGTTCGTCAGCCACCTGCCGGCAGCGAGCTGGAGGGCTGCAACCGCATTAATGTCGCGTCGTCGCTCTGCCTTCGTGGTCCTCATTGGGGTGCGACTCGCACCGTGCGAGGGAGACAGAGCGGCGAGGCGACTCTGTGCGTACAGCGAGGGCGGCGAGGGCGGCGACAGCGAGCAGGAGGACGGCGACGTGACGAGCCATGGCGGAGTGGGCTGGGAACTGAGGGGGCAGCGCATCATTCGGCGGATCAAGGCGTTGGTTTTATACCACAGTCCTTCTCAGAATCGTGGACACGTGACACGTGTGCACGTTGCAGCGTGGCCGGCGTAGCCGTCGGCGCGGTCACGACGGCCGGCCCGCGTGACCGCGCGTGACGCACATCGCGCACCGTCGTGGCCCTAGAGGGCCTCGCCGGCGTCACGGGCTTGTCGGCTTGTAAACCGACGGACAGAGGACCATGATTCTATTTGGATCGGCAGTTAAAACTCAAATCAAGGCTGCCTTGTGACGTTATCGTTATCGGCCTCGGACAGGTGCAGAGAAAACAGTCCACACTGTGCACGAAACGGTCGGACACATGCAGCGGTAAAACAAAAGGCATTGCGCCCTGCGCGATTGACACCCATGGAACTAATAAAATAAAATGCAGCCATTAATTTTTTTAGGGGTTCCCAAGAACCCCTATTGTCCGAGGTCCCCCCCCCTCTCCGATTTTCAAATAAACAACGCTAAACTATTTCAACCATAGAACGAGATGGCCTCAGTAAACACACGCACAACTGATCCAAATTATTTCCCCATTAATTGAATAAATTATGATTAATTGTGAATTATGTAAAATTATTACAAATTATTGGTAATTATTCCAAAAAAAAATAAAATAATGAAAATAAAATTGAAATTGTCCGGAAGGACGATCATGCTCCGTAGCGACGCCCGAGCTGCGGCAAGCTTAGGTGGCTTTGGGTTGTGTCAAGCTGGATGATCACAGACGTGGATTTATTCAACTCATTGACACGAGGCTAATGGCCTGGTATGACAAAATTAAGTGCTGCTCTGAAATCCACGGTTGAGGCTACGTTAGTCGATTTGAGAATTTACGCAACCACAACATCTGTCGTCTGCACCCTCAGATTCTTATGATGAAAGGCCATCGTAACATACGTTGAAATGAGAACATACGTACTACAATAAAATTCATGCATAATACGATGAAATTCATGCGTAATACGATGATATACATGCGTAATACGATGAAATTCATGCGTAATACGATGGAAAATTAAGCATATTATGTATGTTCAAATTTATGCGTACCTTACGATGAAAAACCATCGTAATACGTATAAAAACGATCATAAGATGTTGAGTGTGTGCTAGCGGACTTCACCGCTACAAACACCACAAACCATCACTTCCTCTTTGGAAAATTGATAAGCATTCAATATTTCCATAACGGCACTGGTAGCCAAGGAATGTGACGTCACGTTTGTTTTCACGTGAAAACGGCGATGTTAGTTTGAGCGTGACAAACGGTGAAAATCAACATTCAAACGAATGTGACACACTGCACCGCTTTGTCACATTACTTCGGGTGTAACATGCAATTAGCTGTCAAACTGTCACATTAAAACGTATGTGACACATGGTACCCAAGTACACATGTCGTGTCACATCCAAACGAATGTGACACCCATGTACTGTCACGTTCTTTTGAATGTGTAATGCACCGTTATGGAAATATTGGATGCTTGTCAATTTTCCAAATAGATAGTGATGGTTCGTGGTGTTTGTAGCGGTGAAGTCCGCTAGCAGACGACAGATGTTGCGGTTGCGTAAATTCTCATACCGTGGATTTCAGAGCAGCACTTAATTTGTCATACCAGGTGATTAGCCTCGTGTCGATGACTTGAAATCCACGTCGGTGATCGTCCTGCTCGACACAACTCAAATCAACATAAGCTTGCCGCTGCTCGGGCGTCGCTACGGAGCATGATCGTCCTTCCAGACAATTTCAATTTTATTTTCATTATTTTAATTTTTTTGGAATAATTACCAATAATTTGTAATAATTTTACATAATTCACAATTAATCATAATTTATTCAATTAATGGGGGAATAATTTGGATCAGGTGTGCGTGTATTTACTGAGCCATCCCCCATAGAACAAACGAAAATTCCAATTTTTTTTCGAAAATTCATCGTGGAAATTTTCCGTAAACTAGAAAAACATAAATTTGCAACATTCGAAAACGACAACCGTTAATGATATGAAAAAATGGTTCAAATAAAAAATGTGCCACTCCTCAAAACTAAACCTCCTGGCTCATCAAAGTAACAAGAAATCGTCTGAGTTCTGAGCAAATGGTTATGCGAATTTTTTGGCGATTGTTGTTTTTCTGAGCGTTTCTTTGCTTTTGGCGAGGCTTACGCATTCGTGACTCGCGTCGCGCTCGTCGACGTGCGGCAATTTCAGATCAAAGTCCGCAGGCCGAGTATAAAGGCTCGCCACGGCGCTTCGGTCACCACGTCGCCACGTCGTCGCCATGGCCAAGCACTTGCCCGTCGTCCTGCTCGCCGTCGCCGCCCTGGTCGCCCTCGCGGTACATTGATGAGTCACGGCGTGCGGCCGCCTGGCCTTGCGCCTGGCATTGCACCCGGCCTGGCTGGGTGACTCTGGAGTCACTTGACAGACAATCTTTGCTCTCGGCCACTGCAGGCAGCGGACCCCGCGCCACCACGAGAAGGCGGTGACGTGCACGCCGTGGAGCGCCGCGGCCTCCGCCACTTCTTCAAGGAGGCCAAGGGGAAGATGCGCCACTTCGGCGGCAACATGATCAAGCTCAAGGGCTGCCTGCGGCGGATGCCCGGGCTGCCCAGGACCGCCCTGCACATCGCGGAGAACTGCGCGCTGTCGGCGTTCGGCGGCGTCCCCGCCGTGGCCGCGTGCGTCGCCGTGTCCGGGGCCGTGCCCGCCGCGCGCGCCACGTCGCACCTCGTCGTCTGCATGGGCTGAGCGGGGCTGGGCGGGGAGCAATGGAGGAATAAACGGTGGGCTGTGTACACATCACCCGGCCGCTCATTGAGGCCGTCCCACAGGGGGGCAGAAGACCGTCGGGGGCGGTCATAATCCCGGACGCGTTTTGAGCTCCAAAGTCGCTAAGGGGATCGAACCAAACGTGTGACCCCACCAATGGATTCCTCGATCGGAGAGCAATCCATTGGTGGGGTCACACGTTCGGTTCTAGTCCTGTTTAGCTGCTCTGGTACTCAAAACGCGTCTAGAGTTTTGGCCGCCTCCACCGATCATCTCGCACACTCTGCGTCCGTCACCGCCTTCAGAACACGCTCGCTCGCTCACACTGCTGCAGCGGACTGACCCGTTGGGCGGCGTGCGAGAGAGACAGAGCGACGAAAATGACTCTCGAAATCAGTCTGCTGGTTCACGGGTAGACGGCCATAGCGGACGGAGCAGCGTGTCCGAACGGCCCGGCAAGCGAGAAGGGGGCCTTGGCGACGGCAGGAGGAAAGAGGGGGGGGACGAGGAGGGGGCAGCTTCCCCGAGGCTGATGCGTGAGACCCTCCCCCGAGGCCATGGCCAGACCCAGTGTGGACCGGTCCGTGAACGGCTTGGTGCGGCGGTGGGGCTCCCCCTCCCCCTTCTAAGCCTCCAGGCTTCACTAAATCAAATTCTATCGCGGGCAATGGCGTGGAGAGGCTAGGCTCGTTGGGCGGCGTCCTGCCGCGTCCCTGCCGCGTCCCTGCCGCGTCCCTGCCGCGTCCCTGCCGCGTCCCTGCCGCGTCCCTGCCGCGTCCCTGCCGCGTCCCTGCCGCGTCCCTGCCGCGTCCCTGCCGCGTCCCTGCCGCGTCCCTGCCGCGTCGCGCGGCCCGGGGATATCCTTTCCAAGGTGTCTTGCGGCGCTGACACATCGGAAACCAACGGACCAAATCTGATTCCAGCAGGTCGACCAGAAAAGAAAAACAAGGCAAGGAGGAAAAAAGCCCACTCCGATGTTGTGGCGTGTGTGGTGTGACATAGGTCCGGAAAAAATGTGTGGGTGTTGGCAGCGAAAAAGAAAGAAAAAGATTTGTTCGTTTTTTTCCTCGAGGAAGGCAGCGCGGCGGCGGAGGTGGCGTTCGTGATGTTTGCGACGACGCGCACGTTTCCCGATGGCCACTCGACCCGAAGGGAAGGTCGGGAAGGTAGGGACGGAAGGGTCGTGGAGAAAAGGCATGATGGAGCGTAGCGCCGCGTAGCACCGCGTAGCGCGAAGCCCAGGCGTGGCAGCGCGGCAGCCCAGCCAGCCCTGGGCCCAGCACCAGGAGCCCCAGGTGGATAAGTCTGCCGAGGTGCTCTTTCTTGTCAACACGACGCCCGTAAACGCGTGCGTGCGCGCGCGCGCGTGTGTGTGTGTGCTTCCACACATGCACTGAGGAAGGTGATTTCGTGGCGGCCAGTGGCTGGCCGACTTAACCGCATTGTTTCATTTTTAATCCGAAGCGCCGCTATGTCGCCCCGAGGCTGGCTGGGCTGGCCGGGGCCGGGCTGGCTGGCGGAAAAAGGCCCGGGGGAGGCGAGGCGGCCGCCGCCAATGGACCAGGCAAGCGAGCGAGGGCGGCGGGGTAACCGAACCGGGTAACCAGGCGGCGGCTAGCAGGCCGCTGTCACCAGCTTCCAGCTTCTGTCGGCGTGTAGCACGCGGGTAACCTCGGGCCGCACCGAACCCAGTTACCCCGGTTAGCCCGGACCGGGCTTGCATGCGGCCATGTCGCCGTGCCCGGCTGCCCGGCCGCGCCACCCGGCGGCCGGCCTGCGCCTCAGTGACCAGCCACAAACCTCATCGTGCTGCCGTTTTTTCTTGTCCGTTATTTTTTCCCCGCGGTGCTCTTTCCCCGCCGCTTCCGCTTTTATTTTGCGGGAAAAATGGGGTGGCGAGGCTGCGTCCGAGAGCGGCGCCACACGCCACATCCCCTCCGACGCGGACGCGACCCCGCACGGTCCGCACGGCGCGGACGCGGCGGACGCGGCCCCGCTGCTTGTTTGGACGGTAAATCACGCCAGATATAACCGCGTGCCGCGCGCTGGAACCGCTGGAACGGGGCGGCGTGACGTTGAAAAGCCAGAACGGCCGCATTTGCGTCGCCCTGGTGTTGCCGCCGACCTAGTGTTGCCACTCTGGTGATGGCCGCCGTGCTAGTGTTGCCACCTCAGGCAGTAGGCAGGGCACTCCGCCGCCTCCTCGACCGCAACCTCTTCTCCTCCCGGGCCGATGTCGATACTCCTGTTACGCTCGGCCGCTCCTCGTATCGGCGCGATGGGCTGGGTGGGCTCGGCAGGTGACCCCCTCCTAATTGCCCTCTTCCGCCGACACACCAAGACACCGCGCACGCCGCACACTCGCCAAAGGGCCATCGCAGGCCGTCTCGCAGGCCGTCTCACAGGCCAGGCCGTCTCACAGGCCAGGCCGTCTCACAGGCCAGGCCGTCTCACAGGCCAGGCCGTCTCACAGGCCAGGCCGTCTCACAGGCCAGGCCGTCTCACAGGCCAGGCCGTCTCACAGGCCAGGCCGTCTCACAGGCCAGGCCGTCTCACAGGCCAGGCCGTCTCACAGGCCTTGTCGCAGGCCGTCTTGCAGGACCCCATCATCATTTCCTGGCGGAGGCCCTCTTACTCGGCCCGATTTCCCCTTCTATATGAGGTCCCCGGCCGCCGCGAGGACTCTAGGGCCATTATGACTCTGTCAATGGGTCGACCCGACTAAAGAGGCACTGCGGAAGGGAGTAAAGATTGGGAGGAGGTGAGGGCGTGCTGTGTGTGTGTGTGTGAGAGAGGGAGAGAGAGAGAGAGAGAGAGAGAGAGAGAGAGAGAGAGAGAGAGAGAGAGAGAGAGAGAGAGAGAGAGAGAGAGAGATCTGTGTGGCCGTGTGGGTGAGTGTGTGAGAGAGCCTGCCTGTGTCGGTGTGTCGTCATGGCGTGCAGAAGAGTGGGGAGACTGGTAAAACATGCAGGGCGCGAAGAGTAATCGCGTACAAGCACGTGATCGATCAAGACGCTCTGCAGTGTGTGTTTTATTTCACCCTCTGTTTTCCCTTGTTCCTGTCGTCGAGGCACCATCGTTTAAATTCAGAGGCTATCACACGATGAAAACATGAAACAAGGTAACGAAATATGCGGCGTCAGTAAACAGAATCGACGCTCGGCGAGCCTGCCCACGCTGCCGAAGCTGGCCGGCTTATTAGCAAATAGGATTGCGCGGGCCGACCGGCCGACCGTCGGTGCAGCCACCATTGCCGCCACCACTGCAGCCAGCACTCGGATGCGGACCGGTGGGGTGGCCGTGCCGTGCCGGTCCGTCCACACTCTCGGTCCGGATGGCGGCAAGCGCGGGGCGAGCACTGTCCGGACCGGAGCAGTGCGGCGGGCTCGCGGGGCCACCCCGGGGCCTGGGGTTCAGTCACTCGGCTGAGGCGCCCCCACCCCTTGTGTGTTTCTTCCCCCGGCTCGTGTTTTATTGTGCCCCGCGGCCAAGTGACGGTGACGGGGTGGGGTGGAAGGGGGTGGAAAGGGGGGGGGGTGGAAGGGGGCTGCACTGTCCCGCCGGAACCCCCGCCGCCGTCGCCTGGGAATTGATCTGCAGTTGTCCGAATTAAAGCCGTCCCGACTTTCATTTATTTCATCGTTTTGCGCGTGTGGATGTGTAGAGCTCGGTTATGCCAGCGGGTGGAAACTCTATTGCCGAAAAAGACATGCAAAGGTTTTTTGTGCACCTTAGATCTCGGAACCCAGAGGTGGTAGGTAAAATCCGAGGTCATATTTGGAATCCTCATAAAATTTCACTCGGCGTAGGGTATGTTTGGAGTGGGAGGTCAAGGAAATGGTCGGTCATTTTGCAATGAGAAAAAGAAAAAAAGGAGAAAAAACGCTGTGGGACCATGATCGAAACGTTGCATTGTTTTGTGGTAACACTTAATGCAAGAGAACGGGACCTTGTAGGTGAATTCTGAGGTCATATTCTGAATCCTGAGGAAATTTCCTGTGCATTACGCTGCCTGGGAGTCGTCAACACACCAAAATAACAGAGAACCGTTGCCGTGAAACTGAGAGAGGGTATGCAGCGATTGTATTGCATAAAATTACAAAACAGTCTGCCGTTGACTGCGTGTTCTAAAGGGTACAGGCCCTCCTTCTTTGAAACCTATAGGTGGAATGCACACACGAAAGCACGCTGAATTCATATCTGTACTCAGAATTTGAATTGGCCTTACCGTTGTCTCACATTAAGCATGACCAAATAGCAATTTTCGGGATAAAGCGTAAATTTCTATCCTGGTCCCAGAGCGTTTTTCACCTGTTTTTTTACTTTCTCATGGAAAAATGACTGACCATTTCCTTTGGCCCTGGCACTAAACATGTCCTACGCCGAGTGAAATTTTATGAGGATTCCAAATATGACCTCGGATTTCACCTACCACCTCTGGGTTCCGAGATCTAAGCTGCACAAAAACCTTTGCATGCCGTTTTTGGCAACAGAGTTTCCACCCGCTGGTTATGCACGCGCCGTGTCTCCCCTGACCGTACCGTCGCGCCAAAAAAGGAGCAGCTAACAAACAACAAAAGCGTGGGGCTGCAAACAATAGGTTTCACTTTCATTGTATGGCAATTTCCCCGAACAGAAGTAAACTCCTGTACAATGACAATATCCCTCCTGCGAGTTTATAAAATTTGTCAAACCCGACCACCGTACTGTAGTCACGTTGTGAGTAAAACCTATTTAAAAGAATTGAGCAAACCATGACTTGAGAGAACCGCAGTATCTAAAAGCTCGTAAAACAGTTCCCCTAACCAAAAATAGAGGGGCTGTTTGAATGAGCGACTGTTCGCTTCTTCCACCTCACGGTTTTCTTAAGAGAGCAGGCGCAGAGCATGATAATTGTTGCCAACCGAAACATGCAATGGCTGCTTCCTTTTTGCTGACAGCTTAACATCCCGAAACCGTATAATCCTTTACAGTGCTGAATTCAAGTAGTTATTCCGATCCCGAGTCACTGCGCAATACGTTGGAATTTTTTTTTGTGCTCCTCTTCTTACGTCTGAATGTCATATTCATGACACGGCGGTCTGCCGCCGGCGCGGTTTGAGTGGTAAACAATGGGAGGGACAAACTCTTGCGTCGGAACTTCTCGTCGTGTCCTGTGGGACCCCAAGTGTTACTTGATGAGGTGCAAAGGGGGCGGGCGGGGGGAGGGGCGGGTTGCGACGATCGCTATCAAACTGCGTCGAAACCAACCTTGAGGGGCTGCTCGCTACTCCCCTGCTCCCCGCCGCGACAAGCCTCTGGGGAAGTCCCCTGCAGAACTCAGTCGGAGAGCAGTGCTGTCACTGTCAAAAAGAGGAAAAAAAGGGAGAATCGACTATGTTTTGATCATTCAGACCCCTGATAAAATTATTACTCGAC
Source organism: Thrips palmi (assembly GCF_012932325.1). NCBI lineage: Eukaryota > Metazoa > Arthropoda > Insecta > Thysanoptera > Thripidae > Thrips > Thrips palmi. Next base: position 3,917,995 of record NW_023144624.1, on the reverse strand, counting down.
TCAAAACAAAATTTGGTCGATTTTAGTGTAGAGTTTTCAAAGGTGACCGCGTCTCGGGAGATAGAAGGCATCGCAGTCGAATACATCATGAAGACTTTGACGTAATTTGAGAAAAGCCACGCTGAAACGAAAGAAAAAACATTAAGAAACAGTATAGGAAACATAAACAAGAGCCGTAGAACGACATGTCCTAAATTTAAGTCGATCCAGCTTTATTTTTGTGACAGTGCCTAGATTCCGGAAGACAACAGCGAGCCAGCGAGCGCAGGGCGCAGGCACGAGTGGCGCGTATGCATATCCACGCCTGAAAGAGTGGGGACCTCGTTTCTGCTTACTTCGACAGTGCGATTCCCACCCCGAGGCGACCAGGCCGACGCCGCACCACAAACCACGGCGACAAGCCATCGAGAGGGTGCCGGCCGTCGGCAGGCCGTCGGGCCAGCGGGGTCTGCAGGGCCAGCGGGGCCGCCAGGCTGGGTTCACTGCTGGGGGCGCTAAATACAGTCCGACGCAATGCTCGAGAGCCTATAAAACAGCTGGGGGCCGGACTGGCCGCGCCGCTCGCCTCGCACTGCTTGGGGCCAGCCCGGCCAGCCTGCCGGGGGACGGCCGCCGGCGGGGAGGGGCTGGGAGGCAAGAGGGTCAGGCCAGCAGTTGCAGTTTGCCATGAAACAAACTTGGACGCGTGACTCATAAAACGGCGGCGAGCTAAACTGGCGTGGCGATATCGGGTCGCTCCGGGGGCGGCGGGGGGGGCGGCGAAGGCGGAGAGGGACGTCAAGTGATTCGCCCCCTGCCTGCCGCTGACGCAGACAAAGACCCTCCCCTTTTTTCATGCCCGTTTTCTTCTCCCCTCGAACCGCAAGCCGCGCAAGGCCTAGGCCAGGCGGTGCATGCGTCGTTCGGGATGTTTCCGGTGAGGCGTGCTTCCGCCGCTTGATGTAAGGAGGGCGACCGCCCCGACCGCCGAGGTCGCCGTCGACGGCATGGCCTGCGGCACGGCCTGCATTGCGGCCCGGAAGGCCAGGCCCCAGGCGGGGTGGCTGGCTGGCGGCGAGCCTGGCGGAAGGGGAACTCGGGAGGGAGCTCTGCCTCGAAGCCACATTTTTTCCTGTTTCGTTAAGTTGGTTGACGTTGTTTGCCCCAACCACGGTTTGATGTAAGAAGTAATGGCTGCAGCGAATTGCTCTGTTTTCCCCGCAAATTCTCATAACTTTGACCCGTTTCGGGGGAGCGCCCCATGTGGGCCACGTGCACTGCCTTGGCCACGTAACGTACGTGCTGTGACATACATATTTAAAGCCTCAGCCCGTTGGAACGAGACATTTTCGTTACGATAACAACGCGTGTCCGATTTTTGATTCGCCGACGTGCTGGCCGCCTCGGCCGGTCACGAACTGCGCCGAGGCGGACGACGGCGGGCCCGAAGCGTGCGCACCGCTCAAACGCACTCCGACGACCGCCATGGACGGCAACGCTCTGCTCATCCTGATCCTCGCCGTCGCCGTCGCCTCGCGCGCCGTAAGTCAGCCGACAACAACGCTCCCAGTCACTTCAATCGAGTTTCAGCCACAAAAATGTTTTAAAAGAGTAGTGGGGTAATGGCTTTGGGTGAAGTGCCCGCTCTCAGAACTTGAGTGACCACTCAGGTGCTCCAAGTGTGCACGCAGTACGCACGCTTCAGTGCTCCATGGCCATGTGTGTCCCTACTACACTTAAGTTTTCAGTGAGGTAAGGCTCGTGGGTCGGAGAGTGCCAGTGTAGTACTTCATCCTTGCAGGGCGACGCCCATGCCAGAGAGGACCCCGCCGTCACCAAGCTGAAGCACTGCCTGGACACCACGCCGGGCCTGACCCACGCCCTGCGCGGCGCGGCCAAGGACTGCGCCGACGCCGGCCTCAACGTGGGCGCCATCGCGGCCTGCGTGAACGGCAAGGGCGTCTTCCCGGCCAAGTCGCGCATCAACCTGCACATGCACCTCGCCGTCTGCATGGAGTAAACACGAAATACACTGGTCGTGATTTGGCTCGAGTAGCAGTCCGTGTCGTGGATTTACTTCGCCGACACCTGTTTTTGAGGTTTCAGACTGCGAGTCCTAATAAGTTTATTGCAGTTGCTTACTCGAACGCTAGAGGTCTGCCGAGGCCTAAACAGGGCTGATGATGATGAGGCTAAAGTACCCAAACTACCCAAACCACCCTAGGCTACCTCCAAACCAAAGCAAAATGCAAAACAAAATAAAAACGAAAAATATGAAAAACTCAATAAATACAACTAACTGAGTCTAATCGTGAGTCCGAAACACGAGTTCATTACGTCACGTCGTCAAACCCAGACGGCGCTCACGACCTCAGTACAGTTGAACAGATTATGAAAGCGTACCAACCTAGCAGACTGAGTAGCGGGCAAAACAAATCCATCGGCCTTGGTCCACCCTCTGGTCGCGCGTGTGTGCGCGTGTGTGCGTGTGCGTGCGTCCGTCGTAGAGCTCCTCGGCCCGATTAACAAGTAACGTTGGCGTCGCGGGGCACCATGGGGCACCATGGGGCACGCAGGCCGGTGCTGGCCGTCGTTCAGGGCGTGCGCGGCGGCCGTTTGGGGCTCGGCTCTCTGGCGGGGCCGGCCGGCTGTCTGCGGGCTGACTCCGCGACGGCGCCCTGCCTCACTCGCTGCCCTACGGGACGTTCGGGACGCCCCGCGAGTGCGAGAGAGACGGAGCGGCGCGGCGGCGTCTCGCAAGCAGCCCGCGGGGCGAGTATAAGTCACGCCGCGCGGCGTATCGACGCCACTTGAGAAACCGCCCGCCCCCGAGGTGCAACAAACAGCAAAGCTCCTCCTCTTCCCTTCCGCCAATGGCCGGCCGTCTGCTCATGTGCGGCGCCCTGCTCGCCGTGCTCGCCGTGCTGGCGTCCACCCTGCTGGTACGTGAGGCCGCGCGCTCGCCGTCGCTGCGCCAGACTTTGTTTAACGCGGCGGCAGGCTGCGCGCGTGCGGCCGAAATCGGGTTCTACTCCCGGCACCTGCGACGTCCACTGTAAACGAGTACCGATTTCGACCGACAGGTGGACGCGGGGCCACCGCCGCCCCACAAGCCGCCGCCCCCGAAGGCGGGGCACCACTGGCACATGCCGCACCCGCACCTGCCCAAGAACTGGCACGTGCCACACCCGCACCTGTCCCCGGCGGCGCACGCCAAGCTGCAGAAGATCAAGAACTGCCTGACGTCGCAGCTCAAGGCGTTCCCGGGCGGCGCGGCCAAGGTGCTGGGCGTGTGCGTGCCCACCGTCACCATGGGGCCGCCCGCCTTCGGCTCGTGCGTGGCGGGCAAGGGCATCATGTCGGCCGCCCGCGCCACCAGTCACTTCGCCGCCTGCGTCGGCTAGCGTCGCTGACGCGCTCTCCGGACGCCCCCCCCCCCTTCCCCCTCCAGCCACCCCCAGCTACCCCCAGCGTCACAGCATTAATCCCATTTCTGTTTCTTGTTTTTCTTTTTTTCTGAGAGAATGTTTTGATGTATGCTGCAGGGCTCCAAAACTAAGCTTAACCCAAAACAAATCGTTACTTAAATAAAGTGACAGAGGGAAAAAAAGTGAAAAATAAAGTTATGCTTTGTAACAATTAAGTCCCTTGTGCACTTTTCGAACAAATTTCCCAAAGCTTCAAGAGGTTAAGAGTTACAAGGAACATAGCTTTGACGGATGAGATAGCGTTAAAGAACTAACTAGTCTTTGATATAGACAGGGATGTGGGATGTCGGTGACCCATGTGGAATAAATGAGAGTGAATAAGGCCTGAAGGACTGATGAATGCTGTCTGCTTATCGGTCTTGCAAACCCCGTGGATGACTGACGTGTTGCTCTGACCGCCCCTCTTCGCTCCAGTTCCGCTGGTGGGGACTGCGAGGCTAGGGAATCAGCCACACAGGTAGCGCAGCAGTCGTGGTGTACGCGGACGAATTTGCGAAAATTGGGGCGATGGAGCGATCCTCGACCCAAATTGGGATGTGGGAATTTTGGAATAAATGAGACTGAATCATCCTGAAGGGCAAACAGCCGTCTGCTTTCTCTGCAACCGTGGATGAACTGGGCGTGTTACTTTTGGCGTTTGTGTTCCCGGATCGTGTGGCATCTGAGGATCGGGACACGCACACGGTGAGCCGCAGCAGGCCGTGGTGACGCGGACTGAATTTGCGAAAATTGGGCGATGGAGCGATCCTCGCCAAAATTTGGGCGGTGAAGGAATTCTCGCCCAAAATTGACTCTCTCATTCCCAGTGCAGACAAACAGACCGGCGTGCTTTCTTTCATCGTGGATCGGGGAATCGTGGATCGTAGATATACTTCTGGCGTCGTGTTCAGGAATCGTGTACATTTAGTGATACGGCGACACGCACGCGGTACACTGCACTGCACTACACTGTTCGTCGAGGACTGACGTTCCCTAGCACGGCATCGAACCAGGGCCGCCAGTTTTATTTTTAAGGTTCAGAGAAAAGGGCGTGGGGGCGGAGGCAGGGGGAGGGGGCTGTCTGCGGCGATGATAGGCCCAGCTTGTGTGGGACGTGTTATACGTGGGGCCATGTGCCTGATGATGGGGGTAGGGGACCGCGAGAGGGGTGTATCAGGACCGGGAGTCGTTGGATGTAGAAAAAAAGAGGGCGGGGGGAGGGGGCAGCGTCGCATCTCTGGACCGGCGTCGTCGGGGCCAAAGTCGGATTTGCGGTGGGGCGTCCCCTCGGCTCCCGCCACGCCCCGCCACGCCCCGCCACGCCCCACGAAGACGTCGGTGAGGGGCCGCGCCGGGCCGTGCCCACAACGGCCCCACAATCCGATTAATATATGACTCGGGCCTGCCATGCGCCATTTCAATAAAATCCTTTCCATTCAGCGCGCCGGCCGTGGTTGCCAAGTCGCTGCCTGTCGCGGCGACGCCGTCGAACCCATGTCGACGGCCTCGCCGGCCTCGCCGGCCTCGCTAGCCGCATCCAGGCCCGCGGCCGCGCGGCCTGATCCGTACCGTGGTGCCTGCGGCCGCCAGCAAACACTCCTCCCTACATGGAGGAGATGATGTCCCTCCTGATCGGCACCTCCTACACTGTGCACACATGCACCTCCACTGCCGCCGAGGGTCTGACTGCACGAATAATCGACTAATCGATGAGCGCGAAATGATGCTATTTTCCACAACGCCGAGAAACCACATCCCCGGGCAAGAATTTTCTTGTTTCGCCCGGGAACTGGTATCTTCCGGCGCCCAACGAAGACGAAGCGCGCTTTGTTCCTCTCTGGCCCGCGGCAAGCCGTCATCGGCTGGGGCTGGTGGCAGGCTGGTGGCTGGGGGTTCGAAGCCCAGATATGCAGCAGCAACCCCGCGCGCGCCTTCCGGAACGCATCTGTCCCACGCACCGCTCCGGCAGCCCCCCTCCCCCCTCCCTCTTTTCCAGTGTGGCGGCGCCGAGGGGCGCTGCGCCCGATAAAGTGGCTCGCCATTATCAGCGAAATGGAGAAATGGCGAAAAAAAGGACATTACGGCCGGGATGCACCGCGCCGCGCTGCGCCGAGCCGCGTGCACTCGCCGTGCGTGTTTTCCACTCGGCCTGCCTGTCTCTCTGTCTGTATGTCTGTCTGTCTGTCTGTCTGTCTGTCTGTCTGTCTGTCTGTCCGTCTGTCTGTCTGCGTCCATCCGGCCGTGTGGCGCGGTGCAATTCCAGCGTTTATTCCTTTTCGCGACGCCCTCTCGCGCGCCGCGTCAAATATTCATCCTCGGCTGCTCCAATCTCGCGAGACAAGACAAGGAGAGGCAGAGAGAGGGGGGGGGGAGAGGCGGGAAAGTGAGAGTGAGAGGGGGAAGGGGTGCACATGTCGTACTCGTTACAGGGCGGAGGGGATTGGAACAGGGGGTCTGCCAGTCCTTATCACGCCGTGTGTGCGAGAGAGACGGAGAGAGGCCGGGCCGGAGATAAGAAGGTACGAGGGCCCGGCGTGAGGAGGGGGGGGGGGGAGGGGAGGGGCGGTGAGATAAGGCAGGCAGGCAGGCAGGGACGTCGTTCGGCCGGGCGGCGAACGCGGCGAACGCGGCGGCGCCGGCAACTTCGAACCTCGACAACAATGCTGCGTTTGAGGTGCTCAGAATGAACGGGGGTGGTTCGCCGTCCCGCCGCTGTCCCAGCCCGCCGGCCACTACACTGCAAACTTCTTCTACAGCGGCGGGACGGCGGTAGTTTCTTCACAACAGTTTTGACCGGACTGGTTTGCCGTGCTCGTCGCTGGGGGGGATGAGGTGATGCGGTGGCTTGCTTGGTGACGGTGAAGCGAATCAAAGTGGAAGGTACTCGTCTCGTTGACGTCGTCGGTGGACACACGAAGGGCCCGCAGCGGTCGGTCGGCCCCCTCCTACACGTACCGAACGCACGCGTAAACGCCCCAAACCGCCCCCAGCCACCGCGAGGGTCTGCTGGTCCTGCTTGTCCTTAATGGAGTGCTTTAAGGGCCTTAAGCAGGGGTAGCTTAACCACCCCAAGGTGACTGCGTCATGTGGCCTGCATCCGAACCACGCCTCTGCCTGCGCCTCTAAGGACAGAGACAAAAGAGAAATCAGAAGCCATTTGGAAAATGTGAGGAAATGCTCTGGCCGTTTCGAGGACGCGACACCACTAAAGGGAGGTCGGGACAATCTCCAGGGTCTGTTTTTAGGAGGCAGCAGGTACCCAGGCTGACACTAGTATCCTACTGAATCATACCGCTAAGCCAGCTAGCGTCCGCCTTCCCACACTACTCGACACACTTCTCTCTCTCTCTCGCTCTCGCTCTCTCCTGCCCGTTTCTTGCGCCCCCTCCAGCCTTGAGCCCCAAGGTGCCCCGGTCTCGGGTCCTTCTCCGGGAGAACCCCCAGGAGGCCCCGCGGCCCCGTGCGAGGCTGCCAAGAAGGGCCCCGGCAGGGCAGGGTATGGCAGGGCAGCGCGGGGCAGGGCGCGGCAGGGCAGGGCGCGGCAGGGCAGGGCGCGGCAGGGCAGGGCGCGGCAGGGCAGGGCGCGGCAGGGCAGGGCGCCCGCGCGAGGGCGCGGCAGGCGGCGCGGGCGGGCGCAGACCCGCGGCAGCCCCCATCAGAGGTATATCGAATTACCAATGAGGGGAGGGAAGGGGACGGGGCCGTGCCGAGTCCTACACTGCAAAGCAATATCGCAAACAGACAGGGCAAATCCTTTTACCGCTCCCGCGACAAGTCATTTTGCAGAAAACAGGGTAAGGGCTCGTCGTCCGCCCGTCCGCGCGCGCTCTCTCCCTCTCGAGCAGGGCGACGAGGAAAGGGAAATGTTAGGAAAGGGAGAGGGGAAAGAGTGTCAAGTCAATCATCCAGCTGAGCTGCGCGGACAGGCCGCGCCACTACCTCGCTCCCGATCGCCCCTGCAATAAATCACACAGTCGTCTGCAATGTCTGCGATGTCTGCGATGTCTGCACCCACACCTCCTTTCTTCGCCTTTTCCTCGGAAATTCCCCGCCGTTTCCTTGCGTCTGACATCCCGACCCGATTTGAGCGACGCGTTGCTGCGCTGGCCCTCCCCCTCCCCCTCCCCCGCCTCCCCCTCCGGCCGGCACGGCAAAACGTCGGATTCGCTTTCACTTTCCCGTCCGTCCGCCCATCAGTCCGTCCCGTCCGCCTCGGCGACACATTGCAATTCCGATGTCGCGCACGCATTGCGTTTCGCGTGACGGACACGCGTGGCGGCAGTGCGGCGGCACGGCGTCGCCTTGCCCGCCTTGCCCGCTGGCTGCGGACGGCAGCGTCGGGGGCTGGTCGGGGGCGCCGGGAGCGCTCGGAGCGCGAGTTAAAAGGATTGCAAACGGGCTGAATGGGTCGTTGTGCGGTGCTTTACAAGCGCGCTTTACAAGCGAGCGCTGCAGTTTAAGCCGCGCTGCACGGCGAGCCGCGCCCTCCGCGCTTGTCTGCAACGCACACTGGGAATGGAAGCAGGCAGCCGGCGGTGAAAAGGTAATAGGACTGGCGCTGGCGTGGGGAGGGGGGGAGTGAGGGGTCCAAATGAGGTGCCGAGCCATGCCGAGCCATGCCGAGCGTGTCGGCCTCCAAGACGCGGGACTTTAGCGTAAACGACGTGCTGGCACGGTCCGCCCCGTGCCGCCCCGTGCCGCCCCTCCCCGGGCCTCGCAGTGCCGCCACGGTGCCACGCGCCTCCATGATGCCTGGCTGTGTTTACACACAGGTGGACCAGCGCGGCGGGGGCGGCTCGAACGGCCGGCGAGGGGGCTTTAGGGATGGATGTCTTTATCCCGCTCCGGCTTTCTTTTCTTTCCGTTCGGTAAGTTTCGCTCGCAGTGCCGCTCCATGGCGAGCAGGGCCCGGCCGGCAGCGTTCACCATCACCCTGCCCTGAACGCCAACGACTAGACAGCGTCTAAACGCCGCGTGCTTCGCTGGGTCCTGCCAGAGATGCATCGCCTTTGTAAAGTGAGGCAGCAGCCCGATTCCGAAAGTGGGTTTCGTCGCCCTGTCTCTCTCGCACTTGACGACGACGCATGAGTGCGAGAGAGACAGGGAACAACCCTCGGAATCAGTCTGCAGCGGAGCGAAGAGCGGGAGCACCGCGGCAGCGCGGCAGCGCCGCAGCTCCCTGTCGGTGGGCGCAATCGGCGCCCCGATCTCGGTCTTACCCCAGAAACACCGAGGCCGAGGCCAGCACGCGCCCTGCGCAGCCCTGCGCCACGGCCTCGACCGCCACGGCCCGAGAGGCGGCGTGTAATGACTGAGATCAAGAATCTGTGAACACAGCTGCCCCCCCTCCTTTTCCTCCCCCAGGGACTCCCGGACGGAGAACCTGAGCCCGCCCTGCCGCTGCCCCTCCCCCCCTGCCGGCCTAGCGACGTGCCGTGCGGGGTGGGCCGGGGCGGGCCGGGCCGGGTCGGGGTTCCGGGTGACACATTCGCGGGCATCACCATGCAAATTACCTCATCTGGACACATCACTCTAGCCTACATCCTACACCGCGCGGCGGCCTGGCTGCGCGTCCGACGGAGCGCGGGGAGTCCTGACTTGGTCCCTTTGATCCACTCCGCTCCCGCTCCCGTCCTGGCTCCCGTCCCGGCCCGCTCCTCTCCTGCTTGAAATGCTGCCCGGGTGGGTGGCCGTTAAAGAGGACGCGCTAGTCGGGGGGAAGGGGGAGCGGGAGGGGAGGGGAGGGGCAACCGCAGCGAGCAGCCCAGGCGCGGCAGGGAAACGGCGGAGACGCCAGTCCAACCAGTCCAACCCCCAGACGTCGGAAACGACCTGAAAATTGTAATTGTTCACAAACTCGGCGAAACCGCTCCGCACCGCTCCGTCCGCGGCCTTGGCCGAGCGAGCAGCTCCTTCATCCCCGGCTGCCTGGCGACGTGTCCGGGCAGAAAAGGCGTAACTGTATAGGATTTCCCATACAGTTACGCTTTTTCTGCCCGGACACGTCGCTGGGCTGCCTGGTCGCGTGGGGACCACTTCCTGTCGCCCCGGATAGAAAAGTGTGGACCGGCTCGGTTCCGCGCCCCGCCGCCCCGCACCCAGCGCCCGCTCACGCGTTAACTTTTTTTTTACAACTTTTTCTCTGTTTTGTGATTTTTTTGCCAGGCGCGTCCAGGGCTGACGGGGCCGGGCGATGGGCGGAGGGCGTCATGGAGCACGACGTGGAGGTTCCAGCGCGCGCCCCCTCGCCGTCGCAGAGGCCACCACCTTCCAGCACCTGGCCAGCCTGGCCAGCCTGGCCACCAGGTAACTTGGCAAACAAACGGCACCGCGCAGCATCGCCGACTTGCAGTGTGGCGATCAGAGCCTTGGGCCGCACTCCACTCCGCGGATTAAAAATTAAGGACGCAACTCTACGACGTCGTCGTCGCCGCAGTGCGGGGCGGGGCGGCGCGGTGCGGCGAGGTACGGCAAGGCACGGCGCGGGCCTGAAGCATTTTAAGGGGGCCGTCGCGGCATTCCTAGCCTTTTTGAACCACGCACGCCTCGTACGCCGTTGTCTCTGATGTCTCCCTCCTCACAAAGGGGCCGGGGCACACACGCTGGAGTATCTGCTGGGGAAATGTTGGCGGGGCGAGTTGGGTGGCCTGGCGTCGGCCTGCCTCCTCCGAGCCTCCGAGCCTCCCAGCCTCCGACCCGACGATGAGGAAACTGGAAAGTCAGTAACAAGCACTCAGCACACGAGCACGGCCCTACCGACCCGACCCACGCCCTCCTTCCTCTGTCCGTCCGCCCGCCCGCCCGCCCGCGTGTCTCCGGTCTGTCTGTCAGTCTGGGCTCCTCTGCATGGCGCCCCACCGTATCTTGCAGTGTCACGCAGTATCTCCCTTCTTTTGACTGATAGCGACAGCGGAGTGTCGGCAACCCGAGGAAACTTGGTAGTATAACACGACAGGGGATGTTTTGTCAGTTTCCAACGACAAATCAAAAAGTGCTTGCTCTGCAGGTTTAACAGTGCGGCTTGTCTTGTTGTTGTTGTTGCAGTGATCCTTGGGCCGGGGCTGGCTGTCCCGGGCCGCGCCCGCCCTGCCCGCACGCCCGTCCGCGCCGACGGGCGGCTTGCCGCCGAGGCCGTCGAGGTCGTGCGCGAGGACGATGACGGCACGAACGAACCACACGCACAACATTGCTCAATAACTAGCACTTTTAAGCACGACTGACTCACTGCCACGCGATATCTGTGATAGAATTTTTTGTTTCCGCGCTTTTTTTTTCGTACTTGAAAACGAGAGAGTTTGTTTGACGGCCGTGACTGCGTGGCTGACTGCGTGGCTGGCTGTGGAGCTCGCGGCTGGCGGACGCAGAGCAGAGCGGGCGGCGACTGGGCGGCGACTGGGCGGCCACCGCGTCATGCTGTACCGCGGCGCGGAGCAGCGCTCGGCCCTGCTAGTGCCCCCGTCTCTGGCGAACAGCACGTGCGGCGCCGTCAGGTGAGTCTGTCTCTGTCTACTATTCTGACACACCCGGCAGGCTGTTTCCGAACGCGGCTTTCGTCGCTCTGTCTCTCTCACCCCCTCGCGGCACGCCCCATGCAAGGGAGGCACCGCTGGGTACCACTGTGTCGTTCCCTGCCCCCAGCCACGGCCCTCTGGAAGTCCTTGGCGTTTTTAAAGTGACGAGGCGAGTACGTCTTGATGAGCCACCCGGCGCGGCAGCGAGGCGCGGCAGCGTGGCGGCGTGGCAGCGGGCTGCTTGCACAAAACTTAACACTTGCACGGCGACTTTCTTGCGCGTTTCAAAAGCAACAACGGGGAGCTCCGACGCGCCGCGCGACGCCTCCACGCCGCCACGCCGCCACGCCGCCGTGGCCCCGGCAGGAGACGCGGCGCAACGCGATCAGAAGTTGACTTCCCCCTCCCCTTCCCCTCCACCGCGCCTCGCAGCGTGACTCGCATAGGCAAGTGCTAGTTTGTCTTTGCCCGTTTGTGTGACGCTGTGTGACGCAGTGTGACGCTGCGTGGCGCCGCCGCGTGCGTCCTTCAGCCCGTCTCGTTAGGCGCGTGTCTTCTGCATCTTCCTCTCTTCTTATTCGACTCCATTCCCGCCGAAGGACGGGCGGAGTGGAGAAGATCCAGGCCTCGCCACGGCCGTCTTCCGGAAATATTATTATTTTTATCGCGTTTCCAATCAGCGAGGGCCTCCGTCGGCAATCCCACCAATCGCGGCCAAATCCTCGGGCGGCGTGCTTCGCGTGCCGCGTCGCCGCGTCGTCGCGTCGTCACCGCGAGTGTCAATAAATTGAAACGATTCTCTGCGCGGCTGCGGCTGGCCGCACCGTGCCCACCCTCTGTTTTCCTCGTGTACCCGACGGGGTCTCGGACGGGGTGGATGGGGCGGGGCGGGGCGGGGGGACGCCGTTGTCGGGTCGGGCCAAGAACGGTCTCCCTCTGAGCCGACCCCCGCCACCGCCCCGGGCGGCCCCGGCGGCCCCGGGCCACCACCAGCGCGCGCCCAGCCCGGATTCTTTCTCTCCTTGAAGCCAGTCAGGATGGTGTCCTCGCCGGTCCCCGCCACCAGTCAAATGAAAAGGTCCCAAAAGAGAGGCGAGGAGATTTGGGGAGCCGCGGGCCTCGCCGCCATCGCCGCCCTCCTCGCCGACACGGCGCGCCACGCCGAGCGCCACGCCGAGCGCCTCGCAGACCGGCGGCCAGGGATTTGGCCGAGAGGGAGGGGGAGCGGAGGGGGATGATCGTTTGTGTCGGACTTTGCCCTTTTTTCCGAGGACGGGGGTGCCAACGGAGTCTGCAAATTACCTGTGCGCTTCACAGAGGGCAGCCCGAGGGGCAGACGCGCGGCCGGACGCAGCGACGCGGCGACGCGCGACGCGGCACGAGAGCTTTCAAGTTCAACGCGGACTTTTCACTCGTATTTTCCAGGTTGACCTCTGTGTCCTCGGGTGTGTCCTTCGGGGACGTCGCCCAGGCCACCATCGTCCTGATCCTGTCGCTGGGCGTAGTCGGCGCCAACCTCATGCTGATCGTGGTCATCAACAGCCGGCGCTACTCCAAGTACATCCACGAGCAGGTGCGTGCGATGTGTCACTTTCGAATCGCTGAAGTGTCACTGGCGTGTCCCTGACGAATCGCTGATTGTTAATGACGAGCCGTGGTCGAGTTCCTTGCGTGTCTCTGACACGTCACCGACATGTCACTGGCATGTCATTTTGTTGGGTCGCTCACGTGTCACTGACGAGTCACTGCCGGTTGCTGACGTGTCGCCGAGGCGCTGTCTGCGGCGTACGTGTCCTTGGCCGGTGGCGCCCGGGGTCCTTGGTCGTGTCTGGCAGTGTCCCAGTGTCGTCCCAGTGGCCCCGCGGCCCGCCCCGCGCCCCGACCGCTGCCAGCCCGTTTGGTCGAGGGCTGGCGGCTGGATGCAGGGAGGGGCCCATTCCCATTTCATATTTAAATAAATTGGCGGGCTGGTCGAGACTCCCTTGCGGAGCGCGGAGCAGAGGCAGCGCCTCGTGTGTCGGCGTGGCGGCCGATCGCCTACAAAAACACGGCCGCCTCGCCGCCGCCGGGGCGCTGTCACGAGAAGAAATCGGGCGCCCCGTCGGCGGCGCCGACGTCGAGTTCCCAACAGCTCCGGCGCTCTGTCTCTCTCGCTCTCTATCGAGCGCCACACGGGTGCGAGAGGGACAGAGCGACGGAAGCACTGTTCTGAATGCTGGCGAGCGCAAGAACTGAGCGGCTTTTGCACTGTTGCAGCCGCGCTACCTGCTCACGTCGCTGGCCAGCAACGACCTGGCCATCGGGCTGCTCGTCACGCCCTTCGCCCTGGTGCCCTCCGTCAACCACTGCTGGCCCTTCGGCGAGATCGTCTGCCAGATCCAGGTGAGTGTGAGCAGCATCTCGACGTGTAGCGCCCGGCTGGCGGGCTGTGCCGCGGAACAGGCGTGCGCGGCGTGCTGGCCTACCCCACGACGATCGGGCGCTTTCGGCCGCGGCCCGCCGCCCCGCGCCCCGTTTGGCCTCACTCACTCTTCCTCATTACTTATTTGCAGTCGTCGTTTTGCTGCCCCCCCCTTTTCCCCACCGCACGGTGGAGGGAAGGAAGTTGCCGAAGCAATCTCCATTCTATTAAACGACACGGCACGAGCCCCCGCCCGGACAGAGCGCGGGGAGGTACGGGTTCGAGTACCGCCGACTGCCCTCTTTTTATAAGGGAGGAGCATTGTGTGTCTGTTTTTTGTGTCAGTCTATCTCGCTGTGTCTCTTCTCGGCGTGTAAGGAAGGTTGACTACCTGGGGGAGCTTTTTCAGGAGCCTCGGTGGTTTAAGGTTCCGAGAGCGAAAAGGCCGTGCGATCCCGGCAGTGAGATCCTGCAATCGCTGCAATCGCACATCATTTCGGAACATTTTTCGACTGCCTTCCTCCCGCTGCAGCTCAAACCCGTCCCCGAACACACGGCTAGAGGCACAGCATGACAGCGCAGTGGTCAAGGTCACATTAGCCGAGTGACTGCGCAAGCGCGATGGATTTATCCCCGACGGCGGGTGGCGCCTCCTTGATTCATCGGGGAGGCAATCTTTGAAACTGGCCTTTGATTGCTGTATGTTCGGTACGGAAGCGCCGGACAGTGGGGGTATTAATGTGGTACACAACCACCCCGTGAAATTAAAAAGACTGGGGAGGAGGTGTAGAGTTCCGTATTTTTCATCCATTTTCTGTCAAACGTCGTCTGGAAGATGATTGCGGGGCGCATCGGTGCACCGACCATTATTTTGACCTACCTGTCAGTCAAAAATGCCAATATTTTTACTGAATTTTTTAATTGTATATTTTAATTCAGGTCGATCAAAGTAGATAGGTCTAGTTTTTGTCGGTCTAATTTAGGCTCTCTTTAAGTGGTACGGACCTCTTAGAAGGATGCTGCAGAAGCCTCGAGACCAGAAGGGGCGTCGAAGCCTGCGGGAATGTTTGGAACGTTTACTCCGCAGCCCAGCGTGTTAACACGATCGTTGCCAACTGTGAAACACGAAAAGGATTGAGTGGAGGCGGGCCAGGCCGCGAGGGTCGGAGAAAGGAGGCCAGATTAGTTGGGAGGGGGGAGGGGCTCCAGTGGGGCGGCTTTCTGAAGAAGGAAGAGGAGGAGGGGGGGGGGGCTTGTGGGAGATAAGCTTCTGTAAGTAAGCCTCATCAAGGGGCGAGAAAAATCTAGCAGATTCTTTTTCTGCCATCATCCCTCGCAATGCCCGTCCCCGTCCCCCTCCGCGTCGTGCTCGTCGAACTTCCGGAGGGGCGACCTGCCGGGGAACGCTTGCTCGATCGCAGCGCGTCAAGTTGGCGGGCAAGCGGGCCAGCACCGACCCCAGACTTCTGTCTCAGCAAGTTCTTGGTTTTGCATAAAAACACAAAAAAAAACAACCGTTACGTTATTTTCCGAGGCCAGACTGTCGGCGCTCGGACGGCGGAGTACACGAAGTAAAGTTCGGAATACGCAATGACGGACCGCACCTTGGACTAAAACGTCAATGTTTTCAATTTATTATGCTTTTTAAAATTTATCGATCACGCGTATAATCTCTGGAAAAAGAAAAGAAAAGGTACACCGAAACAAAACCTGCCACGCTCCGAACATGCTCACGATATGCTGCGTCATCAAACTGTGAAACGCCGTGCGGGCTGAGACTGCTGCGCGTTTGTGCGTGCGTGCGTGTGCGGAAAGTACTGAGTGGAGCGGGCAGCTGCGTGAAAGGGTTTTGAGAAAAGAGCAGAAAGGAACAGAGAGGGAGGAGGAGGACCAGGGAGAAAAAGAGGGGAGGGGGTGAGGGATTGTTAGGTCGAATGTTTTCGCGTTTCGAAAGGCCTTTGCCTGCTTTTCGCCGCAGCGCGCGTGTGTGGTTTTAAAAGCTGGCCGTCAAGTGCTGTCACGCACCGCGGGGGCAAAGAGAGAGAGAGAGAGGGGGGGGGGATAGTCGTGGGATGGAGGGAGGTGGGCCGGGGCCGCGGTGCGGCGGTGCCGGGGGATGTTGAGAAGTGTTTTGGAAGGGAGCGGGCGCCTGCAAACGTGATGGCCGCACTGTAAAACAGCGCCCCCACCCCCTCCGCCCTCTCCCCTCCCCGTCCACGTCCTTCCGTCCTTATTCACCGAATCGGCCTCGGTGGCCTCGTGGAGCGCCGGGTGCCGGCAGGCAGGAGGCACGCGCGCCGAAGCAAGGCGGAGCGGGGCGAAGCGGGCCGGGGCGGGGCGGAGCCGGCGATACGGTAAAGGCCGGTGTATGGGAACCACCTGAATTGGGTTATGGCGCACGGCACGTCGGGGCGGCCTCAAGTGTGTGTGTGTGTGTGTGTGTGTGTGTGTGTGTGTGTGTGTGTGTGCGTGGGTGTGAGTGAGTGAGTGTGTGGGTGGGTGCGCGCCAGCATGTGAGCGCGTGGCGGGAAATGGCAGAGGGTCCCAGACGGCGCGCCCTGACGTCCTGACTCAACGGGATCCGCGTCTTTCCCACTTACGGGGCACTTCCCCGTCCATCAGCGCAGCGGCGCCGCGGCGAGGCAAGGCCGTGCGGAGGGCCGGCGGTGGGATTCCGGATGAAACACCTGCTGTGTGTGGGGGCTCGCGCCAAGGCTTGCGCCGTGGGGCTGTGGCCTTGGGCCTTGGGCCTCGGGCCGTGTGGTGGCATGAGGATAGGATTCGCGTTAGGGGCGCCGCTCTTTTCCACCTTTCCTCGTCCGCCTGCGGCTGGCCCTCGGGCTGGCCGGCCCGGCGCACGTCCACCCATCCGTCCGCATTTCCCTTCGTCCTTCCGTCTGTCTGTCTGCTCGCTTGTCTATCTATCTGTCTCTGTCTGTCCGTCCGTCCGTCCGTCCGCTCGTCTAGGGACTCGTCTAGGGGCTCGTCGCCTGCCATCTGAATTCGTCGCGGTTTTGAATGGGGTCGCCGGTCGCGCCGCCGGCCCGGCCCGCCCCGCCCCGCCACGGCCCCACCATTATACGGGAATCTTTAATCACGAGATGCCGCGACGCGACGCCATCACGGCGACAAATGAGCCGCAAAATTTCTCAGATTCCAGAACGCTGCGTCAGAAAAGCAATGATGGTGTGTTGCTTGTTGTTTGTTGTTTGTGCCCGGCCGGTCGCTGTGCCTTGTGCCATGCTTGTTCCTTTCCCCCTCGCGAAAATGGTCGGAAAGCCGAGACTGTAATTAATACCCTGTCGGACACGGACTTGCATGGATGAATGGATCGCCTTGTCATCGGCGCTGATGGGCACGGCCAGGGGCGAGCAGGAGGGGGGGGGGAGATGAGCAGGAGGGGGAGGAGGGCGAGAAGGGATGCCGACGCGGTGCTCCGTCGCCTCGCCTACCCAGCGCGGCCACCACGGCCTCGCTGCCCGGCCAGGGTTTCGCTCTGCTTCGCGGGGAGCAAGTTTTGGCGGTTTTGGCCGCGCTTCGCGACGCTCCGTGCTGGCTGCTGGTGCTGGCTGCTGGCTCGGCGCGTCGCGCGGTGCCCCAGGGCCAGGCCAGGGCGGCCAGGGCCGGCCGGGCGCCATCTCCGACATTCGCGGGAGTCGTTTGGCGCCAACTTTATCCTCATTTGCCTGAATATCTAATCGCCGCGTCCCGAAGGTTCCCGAAAGATGCCCGAATTTTTCCGAAGGTTTCCGAAGGCTTCCGAAAGTCCCCCAAAGGTGGCTGAAGGTCTGGGATGTCCTGAAGGTCCTGGAGGTCCTGTGGGCGACAGTGTAAACGCCAGCCGCACCGCCTCGGGGACGGCACGCCGACGGCCATGAAACGTGAAAGTGAATCTCCCCCTGACCCGATTCACTTCCTCCCCCTCCGCCACAAAAATCGCGCGCCGCCCTCCTGATTCATATTCATATTGGGCGGCCGGCACTCAGTGAAAGTGTGGCCAATATTCCGGCGCTTGAGCCGAAAAACGGTCTCGTCGGCCAGGCCGGGCCAGGCCGGGCCTGCACTGCAAATCGTCGTGACGTATCATGTCCCGCCAGAACTCGACTACTTGCAAACTTTGGTGCAGTCGGCGCCCAGCTCTCGTGGTCCTCTCTCCCTCTCTCTTTCCCCCTCCCTCCCTCCCCCTCACTCGATCACGCGGGAGTAGTGAGTGAGCGAGTGCGAGTGTGGCGGTGTGTGGGTGGGAGAGTGGGGGTGTGTGAGTGTGTGTAGGCGCAAGCGGGGCGCAGCGGATATGTATCTCTGTCTCTCTCCTCGTCGTATCCATCATCCTCGTCCTCGCTCTCCCCATATCCCCCTCCCCCTGTGTTTGCCTACACCATACTCGTTCGCTCTTCCACGCTGCCACATCCACCTACACTTTTTACTCCTTAAAAAAATCCACCAAAACAACAACAACAACAACAACAACAACAAAAACGACGACAACAACAAAAACAACCACAAAGTATTGTGGTAAATTTTATCACTGGACCGGACCAAAATCTGGTGTGATATAATTGAATTTATTATGGAGGTCAGTCTGGTGAAGTTTTACGAAACAGCTTTTGGAAAAGGGTTGGGGGCAACCTATTATGTGTTTCTGTGCTCGAGACAACGCCAAGCAGTGCCCCCCGCGCGAGGCTGTGCGAGGCCGCGCGAGGCTAGGCGCTCGCTGCGCGCTGCCGCCGCTGAGGCGCGGAGAATTGATGTCCGCCAGCATGGAGGGAAATGACTCGGGCGCTTCGCCTCGCTTCGCCTCGCTTCCCCGCCGAGCCGCCCTAGAGCGGCTGGAGCGGTTGGAGCGCCCAGAGCGCCTAGAGAGCCCTCGGTGGCCCTGACCTAGGCTTGGCAATAGCAAAATGCCGTCTGCAGTGAGGCGGGGGGGAAGGGGAGGGGGCGATGCTGCATCGGCGCGTCCTTGCCCAGCCCGCCCACTCGCGCCACACACACACACAGACACACACACTCACACACACCACACACAGACGGAACTGATTTGAACCGAGACTGACGCGCATGAATGTGCGGTTTCGAACTAGCCAAACGCTGCCGCTGGCTGAGTCGGTTGACACCGCCGCAGGCTGACACCGCCACACTGCGCAGTCACTGACACCGCCACACTGCACAGTCACTGACTACGCCAAGCGGCGCCACGCGGCCACGGGTCCCGTGTGTGTCAGGGCTTTCCCTCTAAGCGCAGCTGGCAACGTGGCCAGCTTGAACACGACGCCATTGCCATCCGGGCCCTGTGTGGGTCTGTGCGTGTGAGCGTGTGTGTGCTGGTGTGCGTGTGTGCGGGGGGAGGGGGGGGGCGTGCATGTGAAGGGGGTTATACGGGCTCCAGCTGTGGGTGGACCATTCGGGATGTCTCTCTCTCTCTCTCTCTCTCTCTCTCTCTCTCTCTCTCTCTCTCTCTCTCTCTCTCTCTCTCTCTCTCTCTCTCTCTCTCTCTCTCTTCCCCTCGCGGTTATCATGACGGCCGACCGCGTGGTGTAATTTCATAACTCATTCCCCCAGAGGAAGTCGTTTCTTTCTCTCTTTTTCTCCTCCTTTTCCGCGCGTTGTATTTTTGAATTGGAGCCGCGCTGCGCTGAAATGCAGAAATCTAGCGTCCGCCGTTGGCAGGGAAGCCCTTATCGAGATGGCTGTGAATATTGACCACCGTAAATCAGAACGCCGTCCCCTTCATTCCCCCCACTCTGTCTTTTTGTCCAATTAGGCGTCGCGGCCAAGTCCATATCTCGAGATCGGCCATCGGAGTAACTGGTCCCAGTGAACCGTGGGGGCGGGTAGGCCGAGGGGTAGGCCGAGCAGGCGGGGCTGGCGAGGCCGAGCCAGCCGAGCCAGCCCAGGCAGGTGGTGCGGGTAGGCCAGGCGGCAGGCAGGCAGGCGGGCAGGCAAGCAGGCAGGCAAGCAGGCAGGCAGGCAGGCGAGGGTGGCTGGCGGGCGGGCGGACGCCTGTTTGGACCGGAACTCCACTCCGGAACGGGGACAATCTTGCCGACAACCCCGGCCTGCTCCAGGCTGGAGGCCGGGCTGGAGGCCGGGCCGCCCTGGAACGGCGAGGGTCGGGGCCGCCGGGGCATCCCGGTTGGCACTCTCCGAGGGCCTTCCAAGTGACCGGGCCCCGCTTCGCCCGCTACGCCCCCGGAGCCCGGCGCCCGGTCGTCCGGTCCCAGGAGCGCCGAGCAGCGCTGCTGAGGGCCGTTGACCCAATTCTTGAATTATCACCGTCTCTTCCTTTTCACTCGTCATCCACGGCGACCGGGCCACTTTCCTCCTGTTGCCCTTCATCGACGCCCTGCCGGCCGATTCGTCTGTCTCTCTCGCTCTCACGGGACGTCCCGTGGGGGCCCGCGGAATCGGCCCGCTGGTTTCTTAGCAGTGAGCGAGTTGGCCGGACTGACTGACTGACTGACTGTCTTTGGTTTCCTCTCGTCTTGTCGCAGGCGCTGCTCCGGGGGGCGCTGACGCAGCAGAGCGCCGTCATCCTCATCTGCATGGCCATGGACCGCTACATGTGCATGCTGCACCCCGTGCGATACCACCGGCACTCCAGCAAAAAGGTACGGTGTGCATTCCGATGAAAGGGCTGCCTGCAAGTCTCACCGCGTTTCAATGACTCGTCCGCGAGGCTGGAGCGCCTGTGAAGCTGAGGGTAGGCCATCCCGCCACACGGGCCTGACGTAGACTTGCCTATCTTCGGCTCCGCAGGCTGGCGCAAGCTTGGGCGGGCGCTTGGGCGGGCGCGCCGCCGGACTATGCTCTCCACTCGACAGGGACGATGCTGCCTGGCCTGCCCGACCGCCAGCTTGCCGGCTTACAGGACGAGCATGGCAGCTTTCCCTCTGTTCCGCAGAATTAGCATCGAGCCCCTCCGCCTCCGCCGTGCTCTGCCGCGGAGTGGCGCTCGGCTTCGCTCTGCTTCGCCTGGCGACGGCCGCGTCGAAAGTACACTTGTGGAGCGCAGCCCTTCCCTTGGCTCTCCGACTGTCACGATTCCTTCATGGCCCAATCATAAAACACGGCCTGAGGTTTCCGGTGCCTACCCGCTGCTGTGTGGGAATCCGATCACGCCGGGGAGGGGGAGGGGCAGCCGACCGGAAATCTGTGCTCGGGGGAGATTCGGCGCGCCGCTCCGCCACGCCGCTCCGCCACGCCACCATGTAGCGCGGCAGCTGCTTGACGACGGCCCCGCCGGGCCCCGGCCTCGCCGAGGGCCTAGACGGCACCGCCGGCACCGCAGCCTTTCATTTTGATTCACGTGGTCGCACCGCAGCGCGCAGCGCTTCTCTCATTTGTATTTATTTTTGCCGAGCCTTCTTGTTTATGTTTTTTTTTTCGTCCGGCAGTTACTTTCACGTGTAGCTGCAAACGAAGCGCCGCCGCGCCAGTTTGACTCCTTTGCGCCCCACTTCGCTTTGCCCCTCTTCGGGGAGCCCGGCGTGATACGGCGCCCAGCCGGCGCGCGGCACGGCCCCTTCCAAGGCCCCTTCCGACCCGGCCGACCCAGGTGGATATGAATGCAGCGAGGACGCCGTCGATGGCGCAAGCCGCGCCCCAGCACCGGCAGCACGGCGTCGACGGCCAGGCCGGCGAGCAGGCGGCAGTATTGAAATTTGTTGTAGGGCAGCGGGAAGTAGGGGGATGGGGGAACGGGGCGACGCCGTCCCAGCGTCCCGGCGACAAAGCCATCAGCTCCCCTTTGGGACCACTTGCACTCCCCCGGAGGCCCTGGAGGCTGAAGGTAGCAGCGGCCGACGCCTTGGCTGCCTGCCTGGCTGGCTGCCTGGCTGCCTTGCTGCCTTGCTGCCTTGGCACGCGCTGTCTTGGCGGCTGGCCTGCACTGCGTTGACTGCGTCACGCTCCGCCAGTGCTTTGCCCGTGCCACAGCCACTGCCGTCCGGGGCGCCCTTCACTTCACTCGCCGACAGTGCAGTGCGAGGGCGGATGTGTCGGATCGAGGAGGAAACTAGCGAGGCCGGCGAGCCTCGCTGCTCGTCCTATTGATTCTCCCAGCCCGGCCTCGGTCTCTGCTTTTGTCTGGCGGACGCCGCTCACGCCGCTGGACTGGCGCACCGGCAGGCAGCGCGGCTCGGCGCGGCTCGGCGCGGCATTAGGCGCAGACCGCGCAGACGGCCGTGTTTACAGGAGTCTTTATGTTCTCGAGGCCCCGCCGGCCTCACCGGCCCCGCCGGCCCGGCCTAGCCAGCCCAAGCGGAAAAGGGGAGAAGCACGCCATTGGCCAGGCAGCCCGAGGGCGGCCCGACGGCGGCCGGGTCCCTCCGTCTCCGCCCCGCCGAGTGCGCGGTGCAGCGCGTTGCAGGGCAAGCCCACCCGATTCACCGCGCCGATACTCCGCGCTAACGACTAACGAGCGGTGTCGACGGGGTCCTGCCGCCCTCCCCCGCCGCGCGGCCCGCAGTGATTGGATTGCCCACTTGGCGATACCCCTTGCAAGGCATAACGACGACGGTGTTCCCCGCCCCGGCCGGCCGGCCGGCCTCGGCGCTCGATGCACTGTATCAAGGCCGTCGAGGCCGTCGAGGCCGTGGGGATCGTCGAGGTCGTCGTCGTCGTGCGAGGAGCGCGGGGCGGCGCGGCCCGACCTATACTTGGCCAATTAAGAGCTGATCGGCGGCCAGATAGCGGGGCTGCCGGGGCCCCGGCCGCCGACTCGGCCGACGGCGCGGCCGGGGACGGGCGACCCTCCGGAGGAGGGGGACGGGGACGACGGGGTGCTTGCAGCAAATAATTTCCGGAATGGAGACGCCGTGCGAAATTTGTTGGCCGTTCCCACTCATATTCTGGCGAGACTTGCCCGGGGGCTCGGCTTCCCCTCCCGCCAGCCCCGACGGCCTCCGCTTGCACCGACCCCCCCCGTCCCCCCGGCGAGCTGCGCTAGACCATCCAGACAAGCTTTGTCAGTCGAAATAACTACTGGGTCAGCTCGTCTAGCCTTCTCCAGCCTTCTCCAGCAGGCAGCTCCCAGCCTCCCGCCCAGCCTCCCGCCTGCCGCCTCCCGCCCGCCTCCCGCCTCCGCCCCGCCTCCCGCCTCCGCCTCCCGCCTCCCGCCTCCGCCTCCGCCTCCCGCCTCCCGCCTCCCGCCTCCCGCCTCCCGCCTCCCGCCTCCCGCCTCCCGCCTCCCGCCTCCCGCCTCCCGCCTCCCGCCTCCCGCCTCCCGCCTCCCGCCTCCCGCCTCCAGCCTCCAGCCTCCAGCCTCCAGCCTCCAGCCTCCAGCCTGCAGCCTTCCGGTCGGCCCGTCCACTACCCGCGCACTTCCGGCGCCGCAAAGCCTTCGGCCCGCCTCCCGGCCTCGGGGCTTCCAGGCTGCTTCCGGCGGCCTCCCCTGGAGTCTCCCCTGGAGCGCCGCGCGGCGCCGTGTCCAGTTGTCTTTCTCCCTCGGTCCAAACACGAAACTGCTACAAGAGAGCGACCGCGGCTCCCTCGCTCGCACATATTTCTCCCTCTCTTTCCTTTATTCCTGCCGTCGGTGCCGTCGGTGCAGATTGAATGGCCATTCAGCGGCCACTCAAGTCGTCGTGGCGGAACAAAGGGCACGCTCTGTCTCTCTCGCACCCCCGCGGAACGCCCATGAGTGGAGGGAGACAGAAAGCCCCGTCCGAGATGAGCGTGATGCTTCAGACTTCCCGCCAATCGCATTCGGAAGGCGAGGGCGAGGCGTTGCTTGTGGTCGCGTCGTTTCAATGATTCCAGTCGGCGGCTGGGGCGGCAGGGCCAGCCTCCCTCCAGGGTCCAGGGTGGCGCGGTCAGTGCGGCCGGCAGGCGCGGAGGCTAAGTCGTGAGGTGACCCTTGGGTAAGGCTTACCTCTGGCCGCCTCCCCTCCTGTAAGTCCCTGTAAGTCCCTGCAAGGCCCTGCAAGGCCCAGTAAGTCCCTGTAAGGCCCCGTGAGTCCCTGTAAGGCCGATCCGCCACAGTTCTCTCCCATTGTCGCCCCGCTCACGTCTGGGTGATAACACAACACACGGCGGGGCGTGGCGGGGCGCGGCGGGGCGGGACGGGCCGGGGCGTGGCGGGGCGTGGTGGGCCGGGCCGGGCCGGGCTGGGGCATGGTTACGCGGCGGTACAAGTCGTGGGTCGGCCCGGATCCCCCAGGGTGCTGCCGCGCTGCCGGCTTGGTTTGGCCCGGCTCACGCGGCCAGCCCGCGTCGGATCCTCAGACGCACTGCTAAAAACAAAGCGTCGTGTGTGTGGCAGGGGCAGGCTAGACCCTGCGCCGCCTCGCCCGCCGGCATGAGGGAGTGTGAGTGATCGTGCCTGCCGTCCTCCGAGACCCATTCATTTATTTCCGCACTGCAGCTGGGTCGCGTCGAGTGCGTCGCAGACGGTCGTAGAAGACGGAAGGATTACATTTTGTTTCTTAATGAATCTTTTTGCTCTGCTTTGTCAGTAGGGTGGCGCTTCTGCCTGCGTTCTGGGTCACGAGGTCTTGCCATACTTTAAGTGTACCTCACAGACGCATGCCCGGCGGACGACGCCAGCCCCGTGATGACGGTTCCCCCGTTTTACCGCTGTGCTCTCTTTTCTTTTTCCAGGGCTGCGTGGCGGTCATCTCGATGACGTGGGTGCTGTGCCTGTCGCTGTTCGCGCTGCTGGTGCTGCCGCGCGGCGGCTACTACTTCAACCACACGGGGCTGCTGGCCTGCGACCCGTTCTACTCGCGGGCCTCGCTGCGCATCCTGGCCTCGTGCTGCTTCTACTTCCCGACCACCATGATCCTCATGTACTGCTACGGCTCGGCGTTCCACGTCAACAAGCTGCGGCTAAAGCGGGCCGTGACGGGCTGCGGACAGCCCCACGCACAGCAGGGCCACGCCGTGCAGGGCCACACCGTGCAGGGCCACACCGTGCAGGGCCACGCCGTGCAGGGCCACGCCCCGGGCCACGCGCACGCCCCGTCCCAGAGCCACCACGCCCAGGGCCACGCCCAGGGCCACGCCCAGGGCCACGCTCACGCGCAGAGCCAGGGCGCCAACCAGGGCGGTCTCGAGGCCGTCAAGACACCGTCCACGCTCAACAAGGTTCGTGCGTCTCTTTGTACCTCTCGGTTTGGCGAAATCACCCTCTTTGGGGCAGGCGTTGTGGGGGCCAGCCCGCCGCCGCAAAGAGCCCTTCTTCAGCCGAGATAATTCACTTGGAAGAAATGAATGTACTTGAATAGCTTCAAATACACCCGCTTAGTGTACACTGGTTCAAGAGTTGCCTGGTTTGGGTGTGGAAGAATCTTGAGCGCGGTGGAGTGTATGGTCCTCCGCGGCCCCACCCCACGCCGAGCCGCGCCATCCCGCGGGCTCTGCTGCAGCTGCTGGATCTCCACAATCTGATAGTCTCGACCGATTACCTCCGGTTTGAGTCAAACCAGTGGGGGGCGGGGCGAGGAGGAAGCCCCACCGGGGGGGGGGCAACTTGGGATTCGGTCGGTGTTCGACTGGTTCGCCGCGCGCCCCCGCGCCGCTAAGCGAGTAGGCTTAACGCCCTGGGCCTGTGGCTTCTGAAGCTTCCGAATCTTCTGAAAACACCCGGAAGCGATGGGGTGGCGCGCCATGGCGGCGGAGGGGGGAATCGAAACATCGAAACGCAGAGCCTGGCGGTTTGGCGGGCGTTCCGCTAGTTGCGGTTTGGTTCGAGTCGGCTTGGCGGCCTCCAAACTTAATTCGGCGTTGTTGCTTTTGCGCTGCCTCGCCGCTTGCCGCTCGCCGTGCCCCGCCGCGCACTGTCTAATCCCGGCCGACGGCACCACGGCACGGCACGGCGTGGCACGGCAGATTATCCACCGTTTCCTCGCAACTGCCATGCGGCCGGGCCGGCCGGGCCGGCACACCGCCGCCCCCAGCACCCCCGTTTATTTAAAAAAAATCATTTCTCTTCCTTGCCGTCCGTTTGTTTTGTTTGCGTCCGTTTGGCCGCCGCACTGCGGTTTGTTTGTTTGCGGCGCGCATTCGTCTTAACTTTCATTTTGCGGGACGGACAAAGAAATGGTAGTCGGCGGAGAGAGTGGGGCGGAATGAGAATGGGGCCAGGCCGCCAGGCGTGTCGGCCGGGCTTCGCCGGGCTTTGGTTTACGCGGCCGCCAGGCACCCTTCAAATGGGCCTCGTCTCTCCGGACTGCCCGTTGCTGCCCCTTGCTGCCCCTTGCTGCTCGTCGCTCTCGGGGCACAATGAGCAATGTCCCACAGTGGGCCAGAAGACCGGTGGTTTGAGCTCCAGAATCGCTAAATGGCACTCGAACCGAACGTGTGACCCCATCGATGGATTCCTCGTTCGAAGAGCAATCCGTTGGTGCGGGGTTACGCGTTCGTTTCTAGTCTTATGTAGCGACTCTTGATTTCAAAACGCGTCTAGAATTTTGGCCGCCTCCACAGGTCTTCTGGCCCACTGCGCGGTGGTCCCCAAGCCGGGAGAGGGGGAGAAAAGGGGGGGTCAGGAAGGCCTCTTCGGAGTGGCGTTTCGTTTCGTGGACTCCAATCAGCCTCAAACGAGACTCGGGCACCAGTGGATTTCTCGTTCGAAGAGCAACCTATTGGAGCCATCACTCTGAAAATGCGGAGCTCAGAACGCACCCATCACAGCCTGTCCGGGACTAGACTGGTCCACTTCCCACTTCGTGCTCACGCCGTGCCAGCCCCAAAGCTCTAGCGCTACTCAGTGCCGTTATAAGGCGGACACTCCGCGCTGATTGTGGCACTGCCGCGCTGCCAGTGCACTAATTTGGTGAGAGGAGTGTGTGTGTGTGTGTGTGTGAGAGAGAGAGAGAGAGAGAGAGAGAGAGAGAGAGAGAGAGAGAGAGAGAGAGAGAGAGAGAAAGAGAGGGGGCTAGTAAGAGTGAGATAGAGAGAAGCCCCTCAGTCCAGCAGCCTGGGACGCCGCCATGCCGTTGCAGTTCTTATGGCCGGACACGGAAAAAGGGAGGGTGGGGGTGCCTCCCCGCAGCAGCCCGCAGCGGACCCCGCTCGCCCTTTTATTGTTACAAACGCTGTCGAGTGGCGGGCCTAGCCTAAAGTGCCGACCGTGCCGACCCCAGCGTGTTGTTGCTGAGGTCCGGGTTCGAGTCCCGCCCGCGGCGTCAGCGCGCTTTTAGCCAGGTAGAAGCACACTGTTGGGGGACTCGCCGCGCCAGGCTACGCGCGCCGTGCCGCCGCCGGGAGAACACTGTATCTGGGGGGACTTTTTTTCTCCTTCACCCGTCATTCCCGACGGAGTGAAGGAAGGAAGATGGAGGGCTCTCTGCCTCAATTGTACAATTCTTTTAAAGTGGCACTCCTGCGCTCCTTTGCGAAAGTGAGCACGGCATGGAAGAGGGGAAGGGGGCTGGAAGGGGGCACGCCGCTGACGGACAAAGAGAAGTTGCCGTTTGGCGGTTGGCAGGGTGGGGCGGGCGGGGCGGGGCAGCACGGGGCGCGGCTTCCGGGAAGCCCCCGTCGAGCCCTCGCGGCCCGCTGGGCTTTGGATCAGCAGCTGGACGTCTCAATGATGATGAAGAACGTCGATTCTTTGCTCAGCACGATGAGCGCGATGGCGGTGCCACGGGCAAGGCGCGGCTGTGTGCGGCGTCGCCTTTCAGAGATGAAATCAGATCAACGTCCCGTGTTCCCGAGCGGAAACTGACGCGCTGTCCGTTTAAATGGCCGGCCTTTTTTCTGGACACCGCAAATGTTTCGCCGCCTGGCTCCACTTTTATCGCACCCGCTCATGGCCTACTTGTGGCACCCGGGGGCATTCACAGTATGCGCATGCGGAAAAGCTAAAACAAAATCCCGAAGAAGAGATAGCTCGTTTGTGTGGTGCTAGCCTCCAGGAGTACGCGTAGTATTATTTAATCGCCACATAACAGCTGACAAAATATCTGCCCGCCATGGACCGAAGCGCATTTTCTTTTCTTGTTTTCCTTCATCTTTTTTTTACGCCCCTTTTTACGTGCGGAAGCTACTGAGCTGCAGCGAGGCCGAGATGATGACGACGCCCGCGGCAGTCCTCGGCGCCCCGGCCTCGGCCGCCTCGGCACTCCGGTAGAATCGCTTGCTGCACGTCGCCGCACTATATGCCGCGCCATCACCGCGAAACTGCACCGACAGATACACGCACGGGCACTCTCTCTCTCTCTCTCTCTCTCTCTCTCTCTCTCTCTCTCTCTCTCTCTCTCTCTCTCTCTCTCTCTCTCTCTCTCTCACACACACACACACACACACACACAGACGCGCTCGCACTCACACTCAAACACGCGGTCGCGAGTGCAGCAACTTTGGCAGTCAGGTTGTGAGTTAGTGCCCGCGTGGTTACGACCAATGCCAGAACCCACCACCAACCCTCAACCCTCACGCCGTGCGCTGCTTTCTTTCGCGCTGCAGTGTGGCTGCGCCCGCTCTTTTGACGACGCCGCGCCCTCGGCCGCGCCACTGCTTCCCTTCCAACGGCAACGCCCCGCGGAGAGGAGCAGGCCGAAAATTTCGTCCGATCCATTTTCACCGCCACGGGGTGGTGGACCACTGGTCGCCCCAGGCGCCCGCGGTGTGCCGGGTAGGCAACCCACGGGCACGCTGGACACGTGAGCGGCGCGGGCCGGCCTACCCTGCACGGCGCTCTGGTCCCGGCGCCCTTGCTCGCTGCGTGCGCTGCGTGCCCCCGGCCTCTCTGGACCTCTTCCAGCCAATGGACAGCAGCCGCTTATATTGGAGCGGCACGCGGTGAGACACCCCACAGTGGGCCAGAAGCCGGCGGAGGAGGCCAAAACTCTCGACGCGTTTTGAGCTCCAGAGTCGCTAAATGGGACTCGAACCGAACGTGTGACCCCACCAATGGATTGCTCTCCCCCCTGGTGGGGTCACACGTTCGTTTCGAGGCCTGTTTAGCGACTCTGGAGCTCAAAACGCGTCTAGAGTTTTGGCCACCTCCACCGGTCTTCTGGCCCACTGTGCACTCCCCCCCGGCTTTTCTGCCGCGCGCCCCTCCTACGCTGTTCCCGTGATCTCCATGGAGGAGTGCTTGTCCAGGAGCCCCGCCATGGTTCGAGCCGCTGCAAGTACCGCCATCGGCACACTGCGGTGGTGCGAGTGTGGCTACCCACGGGCTTGCTCGGCTTGGTGGGCATGGTGCTACGGTACGCCGGCTCGATGGTACCTGTGCTGGGACTGGGACTTTGGCCGGGCACGGCGGCACGGCTCGGTGAGGGCCCTCGCCGACAAAGCGCACTCTGCATAACGGGCGACTCATGAATCATGATGGATGCCCGTTGAATGTGTTGATGCCGCCCTGCACTGCAGACAGACTCCGAGCCGAAAGCCCCGCGTCTCTCTCACACACGCGTGGGGCAACCCGTATGTGAGTGAGAGAGACAGACCGATGGGACCCCCGCTCGCTCGGAATCAGCCAGGGGACTGCCCGTCCTCTCACCTCTTCTTCTTTTTCGCTGTTTTCTCGCGTGCATGCGCGCGTGTATGTGTGCGAGAGAGAAAGAGAGTGAGGAAGAGTGAGCAAAGAATGTGGTTGCCATGGTGATTGGTTGTGGTGGGGGTTGCGCCGTTGGCCTGACGGTCCGGCAGTGCCAAGAAGCTCGGTTACAAATGGCCAACTGTCAGCCTGGTGGCGTTACTCCAGGCTGGGGCCTGCAAGGGGGTGGGATAGGGTGGGGTTCCCTAAAGAACCCAAAAGTGGCGGGGCGGGCTGCGGTAGCCCGGCCGGCACTTGCTTCCTTGTTTTCCGGCTTCGGGCATAAAGCGTCTAAGACAGTGGCCCCACCGTCAACCTGCCTCGCTGGTTCGACTTCCCGCTATCTCCCTCCGCGCCTTGTGAAAGGGCGTGTGTTTGTTTGTGTGTGTGTGTTTTCGCTGGGAATGGCCGTCGACTTGACTCTGTCTTTTTTCCTGTGCAGCTGGTGACGCACGAGCGGCGGCTCAGCACCGTGGCCTCCAGGACCATGGCTGCGATGTCGCTGGGCTTCATCGTGATGGTGACCCCGTGGACCATCCAGGAGGTGGTGGCGGCCTGCACCGGCTCCAAGGTGGGGATTGAGGCGATCGGGATGCCCCCCCCCCTCTGTTTTCCTTTCATCTGGGGACCCGTGACGCCTAGCGCGGCCTAGCGCAGCCTAGCGCCCCATCGCGGCCCCATTGTGCGCAATGCACGTCGTCCCCTCCGCCTCCACCTAACGCTCTCCGTGTCTGCCCCGCAGCTGCCGCCGTTCCTGGACTTCTTCTTCACGTGGCTGGCGCTCAGCAACTCCTTCTGGAACCCGTTCCTGTATTGGCTGCTCAACCGCCAGTTCCGCAGGATCTGCAAGGACATCTTCGACACAAAGGTACCGCTCTCGCCCTCCAGGGACAGGGCCAGCTCCCCTCGGGGGGTCGCGCTTTCCTTCTACTTTCTTTTTTCGAGTTTGTTCGTCCCTAACCAAGTGTTTTCGCTGGCGTGTTTTCGCAGGTCCTGTGCCGCAAACCGCCCTCCGTGGCCAAGGAGCCGCACTGCTGCTCCAGTCAGCAGAGCTTGGGTGGGGCCGGCCACCACAGCCACCACAGCCACCACAGCCACCACAGCCACCACAGCCACCACAGCCACCACAGCCACTTGAGTCTGCACCACAGCCTGCGGGACAGGGACCGCGACCGGGGCCAGGACCTGGACGTGCTTGACCGGGACTGGAGCCGGGACCGCAAGCGGGACCGCGACAACGTCCGCGACGACGACCTCCGCGACGACTCCAGCGACGAGAACGGCAGCGGCGCCAGCCTGAGCGACGGCAGCAGCAGCGGCGGCGGCAGCCTCAACAGCAGCATCGCGCGGCTGGCCGTGCCGCCGCCGCCGCGCCTGCAGCCGCGCACCGCGCCGCCGCCCCTCACCGGCCTCGCCGTCTCCCTGGCCTCGGCCTCGCACCCGGACCTCGAGTCGCTGGAGTCGCTGGAGTGCGGCAAGCTGGTGAAGGGCATGGCGGGGCTGGAGCGCACCCTGTCGGCCACGAGCCTGACGGGCCTGCCGCCCCGCATCGTGCCGCCGCACCATCTCACGCACTCGTACCACCACCGCCACTACCAGCACCAGCACCACCATCACCACCACCGCGCCACCACGCTGTGCGGCTCCGCGCGCCCCAACGGCAGCGTGCCCAGCGGGCTGCTGGACGCCGCGTGACGACGGCCAGGCGGCGACCGCGACCGCGACCGCCCCGAGGCCAAGTAGAGCGTCAGCAGCGTCAGGCTCCTCACGTGCTGAGGGCGAGCCATGGGATTGGCCCAGCGCCTGGGTCGGTAGGCAACCCCTCAGGCAACAGTGCCAACGCTTGCGCTGCTGTGCAGTCCGTTTGTTCAGACACACGCAAATCTCAGAGTGCATCGGAAATCTGAAACCTCCCAGCTCAGGCGGGCCTTAAGGGTCGGGCCTGTTAGGATATGTGTGAAAGAGTTAATTGAAATGGGCTATTTGATTCTATGGTTTTGTTTGCTTGAGATGGGATACGGTGAAAGCATGGTCGAGCCCTACATATCGGATATGTTTGTGTTCTGTTTTGATCTTATGACCCGCCCTGACGTCATGCATCATTCCCTCGCGGACCGTGTCCGAGGGGCTGCCTACCCAGCAGGCGCGCGCAACGGAGACACGGTGTGACACGTTGACGAGGGGAGAACGGTACCTGCAACCTGCACCGGCTCACTAACCCTTGCAGTGTGTCGCGGAGCGGAAAGTGCCTAGTAAAAAGTGTTGGAGCAGGACACGTGTGTGGTGAGTGAGTGAGTGAGAAAAGTCTCGTACCAAAGACATCCCTGAATGAGGGCTCATAAATTTCTGCTCAGTTTCAAACCTACATAGTATTATTTTTGAACGGATCTTGTTGTGAATAGACATTATAGAGATGGTTCAAATTTGGAATGAATTGTGGTGATACACGTTTTCAAGAGTTTCGGTGGAGGAAAGGTGTGCAGGGAAGTGCGAACAAAGTTGTATTCCAAAAAAAAGCCTTTGGACTTGCGAAAATGTAGTGCAAGAAATTTGATGGAACTATTGAGTGTTTTTTTTTTTGTGCATAAAAGGAGCATCTGTTGATGTCCTGATACATGCCATGTGAATGGCGTGGACTCATTGTGTTGTACAGGTGAGTCAAGTAAGAGAGTTATTACTTGAGTCATGGTGTATGTGCTTTTTATACAGGTCAGTTTTTGTTTTGTAGAATATCAGGGTTTACTTAATATTTAGAAAAGCCTGAAGTGTTTTTTAGTTTTCTTATTGAACTGTTTTAATTTGTACGTAAGTGACATGTGTAAATAATGAATGTAAGCGCGCCAAGCAGAATTAGATCGTCCTTTCTCAGTGATAATGGTAACTCTTGCTTCTGTGTTACAATACAACAATATATTAAAGGAGAAAAAGAAATGCAAATGATTAGAGACAATAATTGTTTCTAATTAAAACTGCCTCAATAGTAGTGGAATAATTATATCTTGAATTGAAGTGGACTTCTACTTCTAATTGTAAATTCCATCATGTTACCAAAATATTGTTTGTACTTCACCAGTGGGATAGTGACGGTCACATAAAATGTTCAATACTAGAATGCTAGTAAATTTGTCAAATCATAGTTCTTTGAGTTACTGTTATGGTATGATTTTGTAAATTTCCTTTCTTTTTCTGGGTTTAATTGTACCTCAGTCCTTAAGAAGGAAAAAAAGGGAGGTGTTAAATAGTGTTGACAAATAATGAAAACCGATGGAACCAATGATCTTTGTTCTTCAGCGTGACACATTGTGCCCATGAAATACGTAATGTGAAAAGTTATGCATGGCTAGGCCTATGACTGTGGCAATATTTTTTCCTGTCTACTATGCTGTTGACATATTTTGTCACATTGGAGAACAAATGAAAAGAGTTTTCCATTTGTGCGCCAATTATTTATAAATTTGAATTGCTCACTCCTGACATGCTTTACTCCACCGTGTTAAAGTTTGGTGGTGTGATAGCAGCGTTTTGATCATATTGGATTTCCCTGCTGGTCAGGAAATACTTGATTGCAATAAAGGTAAGAATAATGGAACAGTACTTGTAGCTCGCATTTATTTTGTTTTACCATATGACTTCTGCAATGAAAACAAACTTACTCCTGATAAAATGGATCTCAAAAAGGGTCCGAAATAAAAAAATCTCCAAAATGAAGAAAGCACTCCTGTTGCGCCTGCCAATGAGCGAAATTCATGAGGATGAGGATCAACATTCAATAAAAAATAATTTAATGACAACGTATGTACACAAACAAATAAAATCCACCTGTTTCCTTTTCTCAAATTGGTGCATGACAGGTGCAGGACACAACATCAACATCCAATATAAGAAATTTGGCTGATGCTATTCATGATTTGAGGAACTTGTGTTTCCTCTGTATAATGAGAACTGCTGTTGAGCGCGAAATGCAATGCTCTCCGCTGACCCCAATATTGCATGAGGATCACCTCGAAGCATAGATAGGTGCGGATGGGGGTGAGGGTATGGTATCTGATAAGTGGCATTCGTTGATGCCGGGTTGATGCCAACATGAGGAGGGAATGAGTCGAGCTGCTGAAGTTGTTGCTGATGGAGATAGGCTTCAACATTATGATGTTGGTGGGCTGGCTGTAATTCAGTCAAGGTATGAAGTTTGGAAGGATGATTATGGGTTGGGCTGCTTGAGGAAGATGTGGAAACTGAAGGCAGACCTGTATCACAAACTGAGGGGCTCTTCATCTCTACTTGAACGTGATCAATAACTGAGGTGTCTGCCACTGAGCCAGCATTTGACTCATTATCTGTATCACCTTGACTTGCGCTTTTTTTCCGCTTTCCACTTTTGTTTTTGTTTGGCTTTCTTCCAAAGTGTTTTAATTCAAGGTGGCGGCGCAGGTTTCTTGATTGACGAATGATAGCATGGCAAAGAGGACAAGCAGCAGGTTGATCCGAAAGACCTTTTTTGTCTGCCAATATTGAAGCTGCAAGGGCTGCAGCATCAGCAGCTGCTGCAACATCTCCATCTGTGAAAAATATAGCATATATAGACACCTCTGTGACCAGAGACTTTTATAAACAATAAAATCTGCCGAACAAGAAAATAAACGTAATAAAAAAATGGGGTGGTAACTTTTTTTCCACAAACTTACATGAATCATCCTTGTTTTCCTCATCATTCATGACTAAATGATGAGCAGGAATTAAATTTGAATCATCGACAAGTGATGAGGCAGTCCTCGGAATATCAGGAGGTAATAATGCTGAATTGCTGGCATTTTGCTTCTGACACTTCGGTGCATCTTCTGTCACGCTACTAACAACTTTCTTTATGGTTTGGCTCACATGGGTTTGTGCTGGCTTTGTTTGAGTTCCTGTTGTGATTGTGGGATTTTCTTTGGGGGTACTTTCAATATCAGAGTCCTAAAATGTGACAAAAAAAATTTTAAAAAATATGATTTCATATTACAAGTCAAACAACTGATATTCAATTTTTAGTTTACAAAAAGGAACTTACATCATCTTCAGAATCAACTTTTCCCCACTTTTCGTGAGGTCTGTCTCTGCTATCGCAGTCCTCTGTCTTTGGCTTCCTTTTGCGACAGGATGATTCTGATGCACTAACTGTAGCTAAAATGTCTGTCTTTGTTGCTGCAGCAAGTGACGCTGCATTGACTTTTTGACCAGCCTCAGATGAGATGGCTAGGGCTGCCTCAGCCTCACCCTGAAGTTCTGGTTCCTACAAAAGTGATAAGATAATATAATTTTTTCACAATATTTAACTTTTGACCAACAAGCACACAAAAGAATTTAACAGAAAAAATAGGTTGAGCAATTTTAAAATGTTAACTTACATCGGCAGTAATGGATCCTTCAACGAGACCACGTATACAGAGAATATGAGCTGCTTGCAAAAGAGCGGTCAACTCAGAGGGGTGTACACTCACCGCACCGGTGTACACAAAATCCAGCACTTGTTCTAGTTCAGTTGCACCAATGCCTGCTAATAAAATTACGGGATGCTGACATTGAGCCACCTAGAGAAACAAAAAAAAAAAGACAAAACACATGAGCAATTTGAATGATTATTTTACGGAGTCTCTTTAAAGCCATGAGTACGTCAAAAATGCTAAGATAGCTAGTTCTTCGATAGAGCAAAGATGGTACAGAGAGTAATGGAAGTATATGGTGTTACATACCTTTAACAGGTCTAAAAATAAGGAGCTAGCCGCAGAAAGAACAACTTTGTGTGCAAGGAATGTTCGTCCTCCTGCAGATAAAGTCACGTCCACAAGATCGCCTCTTGTTCGGAGTCCTTTGACTGCATGTTTCAGAGAGGAATCAAAATCGCTCCACCCAAGGCTGTACTGTTGTGCAGAGCTGCCCATGGTTAGGAGCCAGTTCTGTTGACAAAGTTAGCTGTGTTAGTCAAAATTCCTTGAAATAGAAAATTATTCCTCTTCTTTAATATTGTGTTCAAAGTTCTCACAGAAAAAAAGAGCTACTTAAGTGATAACTAACGCCCAGAAGAAAAAAAACATATCTACTCTCCAAGAAAATTAAATCCATTTGTACAAGAAAAATAAGGGACTCCTATGATCATTTTTTACTTGGCTTTCCTCACAAAAGATGCAGTACTTAAAAGACTGCAGGGTCATTTTGGTGCGCAACATGTTAAAAATAATAAGAGCCCATGGATTAAGGAAGAATTAGAGTCAGTGTTTCTGATTATTATTTATTTTTTTATATCAGACTCATAATGTTAATGTTACTTGAATTTAAGCCACAAGGAAGAAAATTCCTACTTATGAATTATTCAGGTAGAGAGGAATGAGCCAAAGTCAACATGTTTCAATATGTTCAATGAAATCAACACATGTTCTAATCAATATTTCTTTAGTATAGAATTTGAGTAAAGGCAGTAGTCTCACATGAGCTCATGTTTGGTAATAATATGAGAAAAGTTAAAATAGACAAACCCAAAGTTATTCTTATTACAGAAAGTTTATTATAGATATACAAAAATACACTTCCCAGCAAAATGCAGATTAGAATTTAAAGCCTGGTTACACACACTTCTGGAAGATAAGTGCCCACATCAAAATTACTAAAGCTAACAATAAACCAGATGAGGAAACTAGAAATGTGCTGTCATGTCAAAATTCAAGAACAAGAATCGGCAAATAAAAATGGAATTTGCATTCACCTTACAAAGCTAAAGACAATAAATTATGGTACATATGAAGGTTACTAGTTACTCATTTTAATAGTAATACATTTGGAAGAAAGAAAAAGTACTTTGTTCAGTAAACTGCAAGAATAGGAGACAGCTGATAGATGAATGACTCACTGCTCAATAATTTGTTCTCTCTATCGAACAGAACTGTAGCTGAAGCTCTAAACTATTCTTATGCAGTATAAAAATGAACACTATAGAATAGAAAGACTAACATTGACATGAATGAAATCGACTCGAATGCAATGAGGGATATATAAGTCATGGACAGCAATTCATAAGAAATTTCAAATCCTTTACAAAGGAAGGAAAGAGGGGCAAGGGAAAAAAACTAATAATATATATTAAGCATAAACAACGATATACACTAAACAGTCAAGCAAAGATGAGGATTTGAGGATGACACTACAGATTTACTGAAATCCTGGAGAAGAAAAAAAACAACACGTTTTAATACTGAATGGCTTACAGCACAACAGTCATTCTAAATAAGACAATGTTGAGCCACGTTTCACCATATGTAACAAGGGCTAGAAATGATCAGATCTTTGCAAATGTCAACAGATCAGGGTGACATATGAAAACTACTTCATAAACTGAATCAGTCATAGGTCCTCACAGAATCCACACCTCATCCAGATTTAAACAATTATAAACTTTAAACACAAGTTTCTGTAAAGAGAAGGAACTCAAAACATACTTGGTGAAATGAGAAAAATATAACATAGGGAGGAAATAATTTAGTAACGTAAAAACAATGTCAAAATCAAATAATCCGAGGAATTCACCTGTCAAATTGAACTAAACCTTACCTGCAATTTCCATAACGATACAGCAAATACCAATAATTGCAAGGAGATCTCTTAAAACGAGTCAACAGTTATTACAGAAATAAATATGACAAGGCGCCAATCACAAAACCAAACCAATAAAATGAATTAAACAAAATGTGCATCAATTTCGCTAGATGGCGAGGGAACTCCTCACACCGTAAACATACTCTTGCTGTTAGCACCCACTTTGGAAGCCGTGTCCTTATGACTCTGGAAGCTCATGGTTAGCTTTGGGGGCATCCTCAGCCTCTCCTTGAGCCGGCGCCCGATTTCCATGATGCTGCTACTGTGGTTTGCGTCGGCGGTCCAGATGCCGATCTTGTCGCCACGAGCGCGCACGTTCACGACGGCCCCACAGACCTCGTCAGAGTACTCGTCGAAGGCCTCGCCCACCATGCACAGCAGCACCTCGAGCCAGTACCGGTCCAAGTCCTGGGTCTTCTTGTCCACGCTCAGGAGCCAGCGGCCGCCGTGCTTGTTGGCGTCGTCCTCCCACATGGGCCGCACGCCCTTTTTGAACAGCGAGTAGTCGCAGCCCGTGCTCAGCTCGCTCGCGTTCCTGATGTGGTTGTACAGGCTCCAGAAGTCCTCCACGGTGGCGAAGCTAGTGATTTCGCGTTGGTTCTCCTCCCAGGTCTTCTTGCGGTCGTTCTCGTAGTACCACAGGGTCCACGTATTGTGCAGGGGGTGCTTAATGAGCATTTCGCCGGACAAATCGTCTCCCTTGCCTTGCTGCTGCTTCTTCTCGTCAACCTCCTCAACCTCGTCCGCCTTATTCCCAGCCATCACTAAGCTATTAACAATGTCAAACAGAGAGTCAAAACTTGCCTTGGTGCCAAGAGCGTAAGTTCATTCACTACGCCGGGTGGCGCAAGGTGGAAAAACGGTTCAAAAGGTCCAAATATGACGGGGATAACTAGGTGACAGAAATCCAGCACAGCTCCGGAGCGTCCTGTCCTTTCCCTTTGCTTTCGCTGACGGCAACGACACCGCAATGGCTGCCGTTGCTTGCTGGCTGTCTGGCAGGCGGGCGCGTTCCGCAACCCACTTTCTGAGGCCGGCGGCACCGCGGCGGCACGGTCACAAGGAGGTCATTGCCTCGGCCCGGCTCGGCTCCAGTGTTGCCGCGCGGCCGCGCCCACCCGCAACACTGCCGACAAAAGAAGGGCGCGCCCGTTCAAACGCAGCCGCGTCCAGAGCCCCATTATTGCGCGGGAGAGTGTCCAGAGCAGTGAGCAGTGTAGCGGTGTAGCTAGCTGTGTGTACCCGGAGAGCGACGAGCAGAGCGCCATGGACCCAATGTGAGTCATTCGACGCCCGAGAGCGTGCCTCAGTCACGGCCACGGCCAAATCCGTCTTGACCTGCTATTGCCTCTGCAGGCACGCAGCGGTAACCATCCAGGCCGCGGCGAGGGGGCTGGCGGCACGGCGGCGCCTCGCGCAGTGCCACGCCGCGGCCACCGTCATCCAGCGACTCTGGAGGGGGCACGCCTGCAGGGTGGCCGTGAAAGCCGACCTGCAGGTGGGAGCATGGTGGGAGTAGAGTCCAGTGGGCCACCGGCCTGTGGGGAAGGGGAATGCAGCACTTTTTGCCTGCCCTTCAAGCGGTATCTAGGTGCCATGGAGACGGTGGGGGCAAAAACCCCTTTCTCTCCCCCCCCCCTCTTTCTATATCCACGCGTGGCGTGCCTCTCAAGTTCAAGTTCATGTAGGCCGGACGCCTGTGACGCAGACAGACCCGCAGCACACGCCGACCGGCGTGGTGAAGCCTGACGCCTTAAAGTGTAGACACGGTAACACACCCCTCGCTGTGCCGCAGGACGACATCGCGAGCCTACTGCACCAAATATACCAGAGGGCCGCCACGACGATTCAGGCCGCATGGCGCGGACACTGGGCGAGGAAGAAGGTGTTTTCGTACCACATCTACGTCGCGTGGAGGGCGCGCTGTCTGCTCCGGGGCCACCACCTCATGCAGGAGATGATGGTACGCTCTGGCTGCAGGCTAGTTGTAGACCGGCAAAGAAACTTCGTGTCGACTTAAACTTGATTCCTTCTCAACAGGATCAAAGAGAACTTCTCGAAAAACAAGATCGCTCTCTGGCAGAGTACGAGGCTGAAAAATGCTCCCAAGTAGTTTTACGCAAACTGCATCATCTTGTTTCAACAAAATCAACTCCAGGAGTTTTTAATTCTACCAGAAATCCGTAAGTCATCTACCCTTGGAAAAGAGTTATTGGAAACACAAAACTGCTTCTTTACACTTGGTTTAAATGTGTAGGTGCGCTCGAGCAGTAGAGGATGGGCTGCGGAAAGTTAGGTTTCGCACACTGTCCACACCTGTGAGTACCTTTTAATCTTTAGGGAACTAACAAGTTCAAATTCCAATCAAATTATTAAAAGAAACACTTTAATTCTGTCAGCATCCAGAAAACTGTACTGGACTGGCCGATCAAGTTCGAGCCTTAGAGTGGGAAGCAACACAAGGTCAAAAACTTTCTGTACAGAGGGCTGTGCACCTTCCAAAGATCTGGAAATCGCGACTAAGAAGTCTTCAAAGTATTGCAACTTAGGAGAAGATACATGTGTTACACTATGACCTCCCTAGCTCTGAGGATAAGAATGAAAGTAATACAGAAGAAAATGTGACAATTGTGATAGATTGAACAGTAAAGAAAATGCAATTAAATCAAAGAGTGAAAACATTAAGAAAATTATGTTTTTCATAATGATTTATTGACTTAACTCTGCACCTGTAATGCAAGATGCAAGACCCAGGACATACATGTTATTTTAGCTTTCTGACAAAAATAATATAAGTAAATTTTTTCAGAAAAACAAAGACTTACTCTAGATGAGTCAATATGTAAAAAAA
This sequence comes from Thrips palmi, assembly GCF_012932325.1. Classification (NCBI taxonomy): domain Eukaryota; kingdom Metazoa; phylum Arthropoda; class Insecta; order Thysanoptera; family Thripidae; genus Thrips; species Thrips palmi. The sequence goes on along the minus strand of NW_023144624.1, from coordinate 3,878,676 downwards.
AATGGCACTGTCATAAAGTTTTTTTAAAATCAAAAGTTGAAGAAATGAAGTGGATGAGCATAAGAAAAAGATTTGTGACAGGAATTCGTAAGTACCACACTGATTAAAAGCAGAAGTCAAAAACTTGATTGAATAGCATGCCTGTTACCTACAATAAGAAATATTTTGTAAAAAAAAAGAAAAACTTCATGTTATGAAATTATTTGACACAGCTTACAATGCTGCTTGTAAAAATAGAAAAAGACAGTACATGATTACAAGGAAAGAAGTTTAAAAATCACAGTATAGTTTGTTTCAGTTACCTATGTCCTATTTCATTGTCAAAGACTCAAAGCCACCCACAAAAAAAAAAGAATAAATAATAATCTAATGGACGGACACTCACATACTTAGTATACTCACAGTACTATAATAGCAGTTCCTCATAGCTCATTCACATTATTATTTATAAGCAGTTGCAAACTATAGACTCATTTTGGATAGCTTCATGACCAGTTTACAGAAAGCTCCTCACTATATAAGAAAAGGCACTTCAAGTGCCTCATTTAATAAATAAGTGATAGAAGCAGGAAGAAGATACTGATTTGTGAGGATCTTAATTCGGTGATTGCACCTTTTTAAGAGACAACGCTGCATACATTAAAATCTAGTCATTGATACCATAAAATATGGATGTAACCACAACCGTTGACAAAAAAAAAAGAACATTATGCCAGTCAGGTACTAAAGACAAAGGGCTTAAATAAATTCACAAAAAAGTCACAACAGAATGTCCTTAAATAAAAATAAGTCTTTTACCAAAATAAGCAAAATATTGGTCTAAACAAAAAGTTTCATTGTATTTCTTTGCCCTAATCTTTGGAACATTTTTGTCCCAGCCTATTTACTATTTTACCTACGGGATACTGTCATATAAGTAATACTGATAATTACAAGTTCATAACATTTCACTCAAGGAGACTTCTCTTAAGCATGAACCAGGGCACAGTTAACAAAGCTCCCCCAACCAAATAGGTTGTCGATGATCCAACACTCCAATAAGCTGCAATATGTAAACAAGCAAACAATAGTAATTACTTTTGAGTTGAAGATGTCAAGAGAACAGCTTGTGGAACAAGTACTCACCACATGAAGCTACAATGGGTCCAGCTGCTCGAGCTAATGCGCCAAGTGATCTGAAAATGCCCATGACAGTTCCTTTCTGGTGGTCTGCTCCCAGTCTTGACACCAGAGTCGTCATACAGGGAACAACCATGGATGTAGCTATGGAGAAACACAAAAGTTTTAAAAAATTGAAATACATATATTAACTGACTTATGTTTGAAAGATGCACAACATTAAATAAACTTACAAACAGCAAAAAGAAATACTCCAACATAGAGTAGGAAACTTGTGGTAGCCAGTCCAACACACACAAATGAGGGTATGATCAAAAGTAGTCCCTGAAAAGAAGTCAGAAAATCAAGACACTTGTGCCAATAAATTACTACCTATGCATAATAAAAAACTTAAGTGCTTACAAGAACTGCAGTAGATTTAGTTCGAGAAGGAGGCACACGTCGTACAAACGATCCTTGAAGTACTGCCATTGTTAATCCAATAGCAAAGAACATCCATCCTTGCTGCATTCTTGTGTAGGCAAATTTGTGGTGAGTCAGGAAAGTTAGAGTGAACTCCAATCCAGAGTAAAGGAACAAGTAGATGAAATACACAACACCCAGTCGCTGAAGTTCCTTCAAATCTAATAAGAATAATTAGAATAATGTTCATAGAAAATGTCTAACAACAAGAATCAGAATAGACAGGACCTTACCTTTCGTTGGAAGATTTTTCACAGCAGAAAATCTGAACAAGTCTAAAATAAAAATATAAGATGCAGCCTGTGAAAGGCTACTTGCAACTGATGTGGCTCTTTTTTCCTAAAGGTAAAAAATAAACAGTTGAGAATTAAATCTGAAGCAAGGTAAGAACAGAAATAAAGGATACCAAGCAATCAGATGACATACCTTAGGAAGTGTCTCTTTGAAGCAAACAGCAACAAAAAGAATGTCAGCAACTGACAAAGAGAGAGCAAACATTGCAGGCCACACGAACCAAGCGCCAGTCTGAGCTTGAGCCCACTTTGAGAAAACTGCACCAATCACAGGCCCAACAATGAAGCCTACAGAAAAGGCTATACCCACTAGAGCCTGACAATGAAATTTAGTCATTAGTAAGTTTCAGCAAAAAGACTTAAAATAATTTTTTTAACACAATTTACCATTCCAACCCCTCTTGCTTTGTTGCTTGATACATCAGCCATAATTGACATTGACAAAGAGACGTTTCCTTTGCTGAGCCCTCCAATAAAGCGTGCCAGGACAAACAGAAGGAAGCTGTGGGATACTGCCCACAATGCATAGGAGGAAGCGATTCCAACCTAAACAGAACACATGGATGAGAGCTCAAACTAAGAAATACCGCAAGTATCTCACAACTTAATCACTTACCAGGCATGTCACAAGAACAGCTTTGCGTCCATAAACATCTGACAAGCCTCCAACAACAGGTGATGCTACAAACTGCAAATAACTGAACATGGATCCCAGAAAACCTGGGGTAAAGCAAAGCCATTAGATTTCATTTTCAGTTTATTTCAGATCTAAAGGCTTCTCCTAATAGCATCAGCAAAAATGAAAATGTAAGGAAGATTACATACCACCAAAGAGAACTGAGTTGAACTGATCAGGTGCACCAACAAAATTTTGGAAGTACTTGACAATTTGTAGAATCCTTTGGTACAAACCATCTGGCCCATCGTTTTTGTGATAATGATCCAACAATGAGGGGAAAAGTGGTAAGATCATTGTGAAGGCCAACAGATCCAATAACAATGATACAAACACCACATAAACCTATAAAAAAGAATCCAAAGTTTACAAACATAATACTTTACGGAAAGCACATCAGTATGTATGGGAAAAGACATGAGACCTGCCCAAGAACTACTAACCATTGGATGGGTTTTCTCATTCTGGCAGGAGTCTGTCTCATCCTCTGCTTTCTTTGCAGTTCCATTTGCTTTCCCATTCACAGTTTCAGTAAGGTGCTGATCTTTCGAAAATGTTCTCTTGGTCAAATTATTTCCGTTAGAAAGATTGTCAGCTTTCATCTTTGAAGTCGCAGTCAAAGAAGAGGCTGATTTCTTGAAGGTGGACACTCCGTTAGTGGAAGCACCATTGGCATACCCACCATTGGCTGTTGGATTGGAAGACGCACGGCTTGAGGATCTTGTTTGTACCATAGTGTACTCTTGACTAAAAGAGAAAACAAATGAAAAAGGTGGTTAATTTTGTCAATTTTCACAATGATGGCAGTCCACCAGTATGTCCCCAAAGATGACAAATAACAGACTGCTCGCTTCTAGCCACACAAAACCACTGGACTGGCCTGCCACCATAAGAGCAAACAATCACAAGTCTCAGATAAGACAGAACGGCATGAGGGTCAGATAACTGGAACAAGAGCTTGAGCGGAGAGCTCTACAAAATATCTCAGCTTCAGGGGCCTGAGCGAAGAGAAAAGTGAAAGGACTAGTAAATGACATGAGTAGGCGACATGAGGTATTTACCCGTACTTTTAAACGCAGAACAACCTTGCCTCACAACACTGCTATGTTAAATGAGTGGTTGAGAGTATCTTGAGGAAATCAAAGGCCCCAAAATGAAATAATGGATAGCAGCCGACGCAGCGCAGCATCACTGGTACAGCACAAGGTTCGATCCGATCGCCCGGTCCCTTCAAAGTAACCTACTTTCGGCACTTTCTCCCAGCCAAATGACGAATGACGTGGAAGGGGTGACCGGCAATCCTTTTAATTAAATGACCCAGGATTTCTGATAGGATATGGAAGAGCCAGAGCAACAAAGAATGAACGGTTTGACGGCTCAAGCGTCATCTGAAGGGGTCCTGCATTTCGCAAACTGGATAACGTTCGCAAAGAAGAGAAGGCTCTCCTCGAGAAAGTGACAGTATAACCTAGGGATCCGTGCTCGCTGCTCGCTGACACGAACGTATAGGCAAACGGACGCATGTAGGGACATCCTTACCATTGGGTGATTCGCTGTCGCGAAAATTAACAGGCTGCTGTCACGGGTACTGACAGTACAAGGATGTTGTCAAACAAGCCAAATCTTGTTTACAAATTTAAGAGAAACTTTCTCTTCTCAACATGCAACCTGCCACCTTGACATTCCGGTAAAAGTTTCGATTTCAATTTTGAAAACTACAATACTCTTGTCTTTAAACAAACATAATATATTTTTGTACTTAATTTGGCTTTTTTCTCCCTACAAAACCCGATAAACCACGGATAAACCATCAGTAAAGAAAGGGTTCGGTCACATGTTTGACATGCCAGGTTGGCAGTACGGAACAGCTGCGCTGTCAGTATGAGAATTTCTGTGCAGATGCAACGCTCACCTAGAGTCCTAAAGGCCTTTAGGACTCTACGCTCACCCTAGTGCCTTATATTTGGGGTAGAGTCATCTAACTCTACAACTTGCTCCATCAACCTCTGCTCACGGATCCACGGACCCAAATTGGGGAAGAGTCGAATATTTTTTAATTTGTTTAACCAAACCACTTCCGATGAGTTCGTGAACGGAAGAGTCTCCCCCTCCCCTCTCCACCTCGCTCCGCCCCACCGCCCACCGCCACGCCCCCACGCCCCCTGCATTCTCCGGGCATTGGTGGATCTTGGGCGCGTTTTTGCGTGGTAGTACTTGATGACGTCAGCAGGGCTCGTTGTTGGGGAGGGTCATGGGCCTAGGGCACGGCGGGGGCGGGGTGGGGCGGGGCCTCGCAGTTACACAATAACTAATTAGTGCTGGTGGTGAGTGCGATGCGCTGCAGTGCAATGCCCGACGCCACAGCAGATGCATAAGTAAGTCGCACACCAATTAGACGGTGGAGGGGGCGAGCACGGCGAGCAGCAGTCCAGCGAGCACTGCCGGTTGGCCAGCCTGCTGCGGCCTGCTGCGGCTGCAGACTCCTTCCGAGAGTCCTTTTCGTCGCTCTGTCTCTCTCGCACCCATTCGGGACGCCCGAGGAGTGCGAGAGAGACAGAGCGACGAAGACGACTCGCGGAATGAGTCTGCTGCCCGTCCGTCCGTGGCGTTGGTAGAGTGCGAAGCCCTGCGCAGCCTTCCGCTTTCGCTGCTGCCAAGGCTAAGTGCAGTGCACTGTGCGCCTCACTGTGCGCTCGGTGGCACGTGCAGACACTACACTGCAGAGGTACGCCACTACAAAAGGTGTAAATTGATGCAGCGAAATCGCATCAAGCTTTGCCGTGCCTTTGCAGAGCAGGCCGCTTGCAGTGCAGGCGCGCCCATCCACCGCGCCATCCGGAACCCGCAGCCAGCGAGGGAAAGAGAGAGAGAGGCTGCTGCCCGCGTTTATTCGCAGCATTCGCAGCTCCTGTTGCCAGTTTCTCATTGCTGGCTGAACACAAAGTGACGTAAAATGGCAGGGGTCCGGAGTCTGCAGACTGCGGCGGGGCGGGGCGTGGGGCGGCTGGACTAGATTAAGCCTTCCTCCTTGCCCACGCGTCCTGTAGTTCTGTAATTGGCCTGCCGGCAAGCCGGGCTCGAAATAAAGGAAATGCGAGTGTCGAAAGGCTGGAACGGCGCACACCCGGACACTGGCTCGGCCACACACACACACACGCCGCGAAATCCGTATTTGCGCGTGCGCCGAGCGGAACCCCTTGGCCCGGGCCGAGACGCTAGGCCCTAATCGGAGGGAGGGGAGGGGGTACTTAGCGCACACCTAACGTCCGGCTAGGCGCCACTAGCGTCAGCAAGCTGCAAGCACCTCCACCCGAAGCTGAAAAAATAGGGCTAGTTTGGCCCGTAACTATAGAGGCAGAATCAGGCGATGAGACGCAATAGTGCCCCCCTTCCCGAGCCCCCCTCTAACCTAAACTAACCGAACCGGAGATGGCCGCCTAAAAGGAAGGCAAAAGCACACTCTTTGCCCTTGAAAGTAGCCAAAAAGTCTCAATTCACCCGTGCCCCTCTAAGACCGAGCCTCTGGATCCGCCACTCGCATCAGAACACTACGTGTTTATCCACAGCCACTCTATACGTGCCTCGCGCGGCCGGCCGGAACAACCCTTTCCTGGAAACCATCCAGGTCCATCTGAAAACATTTCCGCCAACACCACGGCCAACGACTCTCGACCACGCAAGGAATTTATTAACAAACAGCATCATTTTCGTGCCCGCGCCGCCGTGAGCCGTGCCCGGCCGGCGAGGCGCGCTATCCAGACAAACACTAACGATAGGAATTAAAATTCTTGCGCTGTCACGTGCACTCTCCGACGACCAGGTTCAATGAACGGATTGACGAGCGAATCAAGGCACGAATGGATTCATTGATAGTTAAGTGGCCAAATGAATGGCCGAATAAATAGACGAATGAATGAATGAATGAATGAATGAATGCCGAATAAATTGACGAATGAATGAATGAATGAATGAATGAATGAATGAATGAATGAATGAATGAATGAATGAATGAATGAATGAATGATGCGAATGAATGAAGAATGAATGAATGAATGAATGATGAATGAATGAATGAATGAATGAATGAATGAATGAATGAATGAATGAATGAATGAATGAATGAATGAATGAATGAATGAATGAATGAATGAATGAATGAATATTGAAAATAGATTGAATATAGATTGAGTATAGATTGAATACAGATTGAATGAATCGATGCACGAATGAAAGCACCATTGTATGAACAAATGCATGGCTGAATGAATAAGAATGAATGAAGGACCGACCGAGCACCGAAATGTACGCGGAAGTCCGGCCGCCCTCCCCACGCACGACAAGTGCCCCGTGACGCAATGCAGCCTGACTGTTGGGCCGTCGGTGCGACAGTCACGTCAGCTCGTCCCATTCCATGTCCTTCGCTTCGGGCAGCCTTCGGTGGACCAGGACACACGTCAATGCCAGGGACGGTGGCCGCGGCCCTGCCGCCATGCTGCCGCAAGGGGTTCGCCGAGTGGCGTGGCGCCGCGTGCCGCGTGCCGCGCGGGGTGCATGGTGCGGGGTGGGGCCTATCCGGTCATCTGTCTGCAGCCAAGCAAATCCAGTGATGTGTGCTCGGGCTGCACGGGGTGGTGGGAGCAGTGGTTGGGCGGCCAGAGGGGTGGGGCGCTGCCCCGGCGCTGCCTTGGCGCTGCCTTGGCGCCGCGCACGCCGGCCGCGTACAAAAGCCTTGGGGCCCCTGCAGCCCCATCACTGCCAAGAGCGCAGCCAAGGACGAGCCACGGATACAGCAGCAGCCATGCAGCAGGTGAGTGCAGCAGGGGCCACCGCTTTTCATGATTTGGGTGCACAAGATTTCCATGGGGAAGAGATTTCGTCGGATTTGGCGCTCAACTTTTGCTAAGTTTGTGGTGTTTTGGGGGGAAAAGATGGATTTCAAGAAATCCCAGGCGCTCAAGTGAACATGGGACTTCAATAGGGGTTGCCCCGTTGTGCTGTATTCATGATTCGTTACTCAAGAGAGGTTTATTTCAAGCGTGAGTTTTAAGTTGTCATTCGTTTGAGTGTAAGCTTATCCACGTTCAAACGAATGTGACATTCGTGACATCCTTACGGAAGTGTCACGTTTAAGCCAATGTAACACCGTTATTCAAACGAACGTGACACACACATTTTCTCCTTGCAAAATCTATCATTAGTTAATCTCAATAGTTAATCTGTAGTTACCAGTCACTTTTGACTGCAGTTTCCGGACTATAGGTTTGTCCTGCAGTTTAAACTGCAGTCTAACTACAGGTCCTTCCTCCCGGGTCGGAAGTCGCGCTGAAGAACGGGGATGGTTCTAGAGACTTGCCAGCTTTGCTGACACAGAGCAGGCCGCCTGTTGCCCACTAATACGTACTGCTACGGGTCGAAAACCAGGAACACATAGGAACACATTGCCCTGCCCACACGCCTTGGTTCAAGCCGAAACTGGGGCAGGGGCAAGAAGGATCACCATCAATGGGTATCGTTTGAATGTGTTCCGAATTTGCGCGACTGTGTGCTTTGCCAGCGGGTGAAGCGTTCGACGACGAGTCGGGCGAGAGGCTTTGCCAGCCAGCCCGCTCGCGGGGTAGGGGTGTTGGCGGGTGTCGGCCTGCCCCTTTCTTTGTGGCTGCGCGCGGCGAGGCCCGCGAACCGCGCGAAACGCGAGCCAGACGCCGATAGGGCAATGCGTGCGCCGCGGCCGAGTCCGCGGCGCTGGATCGCGCTAGATGCGATCGGGCGCCATCTTCCCGGAGGAGCCGCGCGTGCCGCCGTTCCGCGCACGCACGCGCCTTCCGTGCCTTCCCGCGCACGGCGTGCCGGCGTGCAGGGCGTGCCGGGCGTGCCCATCCAGACTCGGAAGTAGAGGGCAGGGACGTCATCAGGAACGCCATCCCGGAATGCCCGCTGTAAAAGTGTTTCCTGGACGGTGGGACTGCCTGCCGCCACCGCCGGACTGGAGCAGTGCGTGTGAGCGGACGCGCGCAACAACAAAGCACCGGCACGACAAAACGGCGCACAGTGTGCCAGAAGACCGGCGCAGGCGGCTAAAACTCTAGACGCGTTTTGAGCTCCAGAGTCGCTGAACAGGACTCACTCGAAACCGAGCGTGTGACCCCACCAATGGATTCCTCGTTCAGAGAGCAAGGAACGGGTCACACGCTCGGGTCGAGTCCCATTTAGCGACTCTGGAGTTCAAAACGCGTCTAGAATTTTGGCCGCCGGTCCCCACTTTGCAGGCGCGGTTTAAGGAGCCCCCGACAGGAGGGGCGATTGAGTACATTTTGCCTACCTACAGGGGCATGTGATGCTGGTTGCCTACCACCAGGCGTTTGGGGAAATCCCCCCCCCCACCGCACCTGTCACTGTGCGATGGCCGTGGGTTCGAATACCCGCCGTTCTCCCCTCTTTCTCTTTATTTTCACGCCCTCTTCTTGATTGACTGTTTGGCTTCGCACCGTTCCAGATGTACACCGCCCTGTGCGTGCTCGCCCTGGGGGCCGCCAGCGTCCACGCCGGCGTCGTGTCCTCGAGGAGGTCGCTGGAGGGCGCGTCCTCGCTCGGCCACATCACCCACCTGCCCCTGGAGGGCGAGCACCACGAGCACCACGAGCACCACCACGAGGAGGTAAACCGCGCCAATCTCTCCGCAATTAGAGCACGCCATCCGATGGTACTCGCGGCGGGCGTGGCGGGGCGTGTAACGACTTCACTACCGAGCCAGCTGAGCAAACTTTCCATACAGATCCATGTCGGACGCCTCGGCGCCGTTTTACTGGTCGCGTCCGCGTAACTGCAGCAGCCCCGCCCCTTTCCCCGGCGTCACGGCACGTCACGGCCGCTGGGCAGCCGTTAGGCCCCGCCGACGTTAGCGAGCGTTACCTTTCGTTCGGCGATGAGCGGCACGGCGCGGCGCGGCGCGCTTCGTTCGGCACTTTGGCGGTTTATGGCGCCTCGGAGTGCAGAGCAGTGCAAAGCGCCGACTGGTGCGTGCCGCCGTGCCGCGTCTCGGCGTGCACGGTAGCGCGAAGAGAAAAATAATTGAACGATCACTTAGAGCAACACTGGGGCGGGGGTGTGGAAGCCAATTCTTAGCTCTTTTCGCGCTTTCATTCATTTGAAGATTTAGTTTTTCTTGATTCTTGGTTGTAACTTAGGGGTAACTTACATTGTTTTAATTACCCGTTTTGAAAAAGGAAAGTGATTGGTGCTCTTAGAGCCACTCATTAAACACTACTCAGCCCGGCTTCAAACAGACCGCCACACCAGCCTAGCGACATGTGCCCTGGTTATGCGCCGTGTCCGTTCCGTCCGTTCCGTCCGTCCGTCCCGCGGTTGCATCACGTCACTATGCCGTCCCGAGTCACGGCGTGACGCTAAAACGTAACGAGACGCGCAGCGTCCGCCCGTCCGGCCAGTCTCTCTCTCTCTAGTCTCTCTGGCTGGCCGGCACGCGACACTAAACGGCGCTGGACGCTGGACGTACCTCGGGCACCTCGGCGCGGATGCGTCCGGCGACCGCCGCGGGAGTCCCGGAGTCCCAGAGAGTCCGCGTGGCCGTCCGCCAGGAAGTGCGCGGCGAACCTGCTCGCCCGGCCCGGCCGGCCGCCGGGCGTGGCACCTGCGAAGCGACGCGGCGACGCGGCAAAGCACTGATACCAGTCCGGGACTCGGGACTCCGGCACCGGTGCCCGGCGACAACTGCATTCGTACAGCGAAACTTGCTCCAAACTGGACGCGCGCGATAGCCACCCTGCTGTCACCGTGTGCCCCGCGTGGCCCCGTCCCATTAGCCAGCCCCGCCAGCCCGTGTCGCATGTATTCACGGTGTAGGAGCACGTCGTGCCATTACCCCGTGTCACCGCGTACTATTACCCCTACCGCCGAGCGTACTTTTACCCCGACCGCGTACTTTTACCACTGCCGCCGCCTGCTCTATGACCCCGTCTCGCCGCGTACTTTTCAATGTCGCAGGCGTACTATTACCCCCGTGTCGCAGCGCGTACTATTACGCCGTCTCGCCGCGTGTCACCTCCCCCGGCCCCCTCCTCTATCCGTGCGAGGCATCTCGCCTAGTTACGCGAGCTGCTTCTGTTTTGCCTGTCGCAACTTTTCCACACGGCGGCGTGGTGGCGCGGCGGCGCGGCGCTCGGCGACAGCGGTGGCGCCGTCCACCCATTATTTGACAGAATTTCTCCACGTCGGCGTGAGAAATGCGGTCCATCAAGCTCTTCTTTGTCCCTTTCCTTCTTTATGGCGACAGGCCGCCGCCGGCGCGGCGGGGCTACTCTAGAGCTAAACGAGTGTCGCTTACACTGTGCTGTACTCACAGGGCAAGCCGTACAAGTTCGGGTACGGCGTCAAGGACGCGCACCACGGCCTGGACTTCAACCAGCAGGAGGCGAGCGACGGCCACACCGTGTCCGGCCACTACCGAGTGCAGCTGCCCGACGGCAGGACGCAGGTGAGAAGCGAAGCAAGCGAAGCAAGCGACGAGACGAGCCCCGGCCAGCGCGAGACAAACACCAACGGCTTCGTTCTGATTGGCGTTGTCGAGCACCGCGCCGTCTCGAATCGATGGGAAAGGCTCGCTCGGCTGCAGCGGGCCTAAGCGGGCCGGTTGGGCTGCGTGAACGGCAAGGCGCAGGCGCAGCGCGTGCACTGTGGGACTCCTACACGTGCAGAGCGGAGCTAGCGCCTCGGGCTAGGCAACCCATCCGGCACCCGCGCGGCGGAGCGCAGCCGGTGCACGTAAGGCTTTGCTCGGTGAGTCTAACCAGTGTTCTCCCCCCGCTCCCGCTGCCGCAGGTGGTGACGTACACGGCCGACTGGAAGAACGGCTACAACGCCAACGTGCAGTACGAGGGCGAGGCGTCCCACCCCAAGGTGGTGGCGTCCGCCGACCACGGCTGGGCCGGCGCCGCGTCGCTGGGCTCGCTGGGCTCGGACCACCTGTCCGGCGGCGAGTACTCGCTGGGGTCGTCGTCGTCCCTGGGAGGCTCCTCCTACAGCACCGGCGGCGGCGACCACAGCTCCAAGTGGACGCCCTCGCACCCCTAGACCTAGGACGGCGGCTCGCCGTGTTGTTACTGTTGTTGTTGTTGGAAATAAAGACTGCTCCTTGTTAAGTTACCTCTGCCGTGTTGTTGTTGTTGTTGGCCATCCCGCATGGCTGAGTCCATTCCCAGCCGAGGCTCTGCTCGCTGGCTGCTCGCTGGTCCAGGCGCCGTGTCCAATCTCGGGGTATCGTTCCATCGTCATTATCCCAGTGATGGGGTTCTGGGCACGGAAGGCTGCCCCGAGCCCTGCCGCCCAGCCCGGCCCAGCCCTGCCGCACTTCCTCCAGGGCACCAAGAAGGCCTTCCTCCCCGCCAGGAAGGCAGGAAGCTGGAGAAGCTGCTGGCGGTGGCGGCGCGCCGTGGCGCCGTGGCCTGGCAATGACCCAGTCGAGGCATGTACTTATCAGTTGACATTGACGGCTAGATGGCAGCCCGCTCAGGGCCAGACGCGGCAGGCGGGCTCGCCAATTTCAAAAACAAAACAAAACCGAAAGAGGAATGCAAAGCATAGTAGCAGGGAGGGTGACCGCCATGCCGTGCTCCGCGACGCGCCCGTGCCCCTGAGTGACGGCAGTTACTAGTGGCTCCGCAGAGGCTTTGCAGTGCTTTGCAGTGTGGAAAAGGTCAACGCGGTCCCGGGAGAGGGGAGTAGGGGGAGTAGGGACACAGAGCAAGAGAGAGAGATTCTGGAGCGGGCTGGACTAGGCATTGCGGGAGGCACGACTACTACCAGGCAATCCATCGGCGACCATGCCGCCGCGCCGGCGCTGGGGACTGGGGACGCGCTATATGCAGATTCCGACCAATCAGGGAGCTCCCCCTGGCCTGGCCTGGCGCCTCGCCGCGGCGGCGGGGGAATACCAAATCGCCTTCCGTGTCGTCGATGCCGGCCCTGCCAGGCCCTGCCCGACTGCGCGTGAGTTTTGAAATGCGCGCCACTGCCCGCCTCACGACGGGCCCGCCGCGCACCGCGAGAAACCGCGCCGCGCCTGGGACAGGGACTGCAGGGACTACAGAGCGATGCCGAGGAATCGCCATTTCGTCGCTCTGTCTCTCCCATCTCCACGGGAAGCCCCACGAGTGCGACAGTGACAGCGACTCTGCCTGCAGGCGGCGTAAAGGGCCAGCCCGGTGCGAGTGGAGTAGCCTCCGCGGCCTCACTGTGCCCAAGAACAGCAGCAGCAAAAGCAGCAGCAGCCGCCTGATTCCGAAGGGTCGTTTCGTCGCTCTGTCTCTCTCACACTCGTGGGGGCGCCCCGTGAGTGCGAGAGAGACAGAGCGACGAAACGACCCTTCGGACTCACCCGGCGGCAGGAGGTGCTCGCAATTTCGACCGCCGGGCGCCGTAAAAGTGTCAGCACGTGGCGACGGCACGGCCGCGACGGCCGCGACGCCGACGCCGCGATACCCCGGCCCGGAGGGCGCTATTACGGGGCGGGCGGCGACGCGGCGACGCGGCGATGCATGCCGCGCGATGCCGCGGCCGTACCGCGTCGCCCGGCGTCCAATCCGTGATTTACCGGCAGCGCGACCCTCATTTGTCAGTCTGCAACGCGTTGCCCCACGAGCGGAGCAGCGGAGTGCCCTCCAGAGCCTCCCGGACCGACGAGGGTGGAGGGTCAATCAGCCAGGAAGGCTTCTCCACTCTACTGCAGCACTATACTGGGAAGCCAGCAGCCCGAAAGTTAAGATCGAGTTAATTTGGGCAAAACATGAAGGAGCGGTTTTAACTTCAGAAAGTTGGCCTCCAGCGCCTGTGAGCAATGGTAATGAGTCAGGCCATCGGTCCGACCGCAGCACACGGTTGCAGAGAGGGTGGCCTACCTTGCCCCGTGAGAAGGCAGGGGCGAGGTAGGCCACCGTCTCTACAGGAGTGTGCTGCGAGTCGAGCCGGTGGCCTATCTCACAGGCGCTGAAGGTCTTCGCACTCGTCTGCACTTGCCGCTCTATCTCTCTCGCTCTCATGTTGTGGGTCATACAGGTGCGAGAGAGACAGAGCGACGCGTGCGGGCAGCTGAATCAGGCGGCTGAAGGGGCAAGTGGAGGGTGAACGCGCGAGCAGCTTCAATTGGCTTCGCTGGAAGGTGCGAGGAAGACAGAGCGGGCGGAGCACTGTTCGGAAGGTGACTGCCGCACTGCTGGAGGTGTGACTCCGCGGTGGCGCGCGCCGCCTGGCTGCTCTGGCTGGCCGCCTGACCGGCTGGCTGCCTGCCTGGCTGGCCGTTCCACATTCGGTCTGCAAGGACGGCCGGCAGATGCTGCGCCGGGGGTTCCAATAAAGTAAACTAGAGAGAAGGGGAGGGGGGAAATTGCCTACCTGCCGGGGGCATTGCTGCCGCCTGCTGTCCGCGCCCCACTGAGACTGAGACGGTGGGCCGCGGTCCGATAACGAGGGCTGGGAAGCGACGCGGCGCCACCACAAAAAATATAATCGCCGGAGATTTATACGTGCAGTGCGCCCTGCCGCCCTGCCCTGCCCTGCGGCGTTGCGTCACCTCCCCGGATTGGCAGCAGTGGCGTGCCGGCAGCGTCATACGCCCCGTGAGGATAGGCATAGACCGCGCAGGTCCCAGAGGCGGAGAAGAGGCAGCCGGGCCGAGCCGAGCCGAGCCGAGCCGGGCAGCCCCAGATCCCTATCGCGTTATATTTTGATTGTAACCAAATCAGGCGGCATTGTAACGACGCGCAGATGAGGCTGGGATAAAGGTTATGGCGGCGCAGCCACACCAAGAGCCTCACCGCGAGCCACGCAAGCGCCGGCTCGGCCAGGCCCTCCTGCCAGCCAACCCCCGCTCCGCGTTAGCCGCGCGCGGAGCGTCGTTCGGACGGCTTGCCGAGGGGCTTGACGCTGCAAGCGCCATGCAGCCATGCAGCCATGCAGCCATGCACCAAGCGGCGGTCACATTCCGAGATCCACTCTGACTGAGACATTGGCGCATTGGCGCCGATATCAAGATGGCCGCGCGACTTGAGCGCGTTGCAGTACTCGCGGGGCGTACTGCACTGCGGCACCCAGATTCCGAGAGACGTTGTCGTCGCTCTGTCTCTCTCGCACTCATTGGGCGTACCGTGTAGGTGCGAGAGAGACAGAGCGACGAAAACGACTCTCGGAGTCTGGGTGCCGCCACCTGTGGCGTCCCGATTCGCCACTCGGCCGATTTAGCGAGGCGGAGGGAGGCAGGGAGGGCTGGCCTTGCGGTGTCGCGGCGTCATCGTCGGGGGGCGGCCGTAAACAAGGGCGATAGGGCAAATGATGGTCTTAAAGAAGATAAGCGGCTCGAGCCGGAGCAGGGCTCTGCAGCAGGCTCTGCAGCAGGGCGCGGTGGGGGTGGCGTCGTGAGCTCTATTGGAACTGATCGCGTTTAGTTGCGCAGCGGTTGGCAACCAACCCCTGCACCGTAAAGCGCAGAGACAAGCACGCCGCGGCTGCCGCTTCCTTCACTCTAACTCGCGCGGCCGCAGTGTAGCAGACGGAAGGCAGATGGCCGGCCAGAGATATGCAGGCGGACTGGCGGGTGGGCGGGCGGACGCACGGGCGGGCAGCGCCGCGCGCCACCCAGGGCACAGGGCTCATTGGTTTGAACGGGGTGTTGAGTTTCGGCCTGTGAGAGCATTAACCTTTGGGCAGCGATTCATGAAGTAGAACAATGCTGTGAGGGGCGGGGGCAGGGCAGGGCCGGCCTGGGCAATTATTGCTCGGAGGGCAAGGCTGGGTCACCCCGGCGCACCGCGCCGCACCGCACCGCGCAGGGCAGACCTTGACCTTTGGCGCGCCAGGGCTGGGCCTAGCCCCGTGGTGCTGCGAGGTGGCACCACGAGGTGGCACCTACGCAGCTCCCTTAACGTGCTGCAATTATTGTCTCGCTAACCTGCCGGCCGACTCCGCGAACACCGCGGCTCTCGTCGCGCTGTCTCTCTCGCACTCACGGGGCGCCGCGCAGGGGTGCGAGAGAGACAGAGCGACGAAAGCCCTGTTCGGAATCTGCTGTTGCGTCCCAAAACGGCGCCGTGATCGCCTTTAATTGGTCCGCGAGGACTGCCGCGCCACGACGCGCGGCGTATCAGCGGCCACTACACTGGATGGGCAGCGATAGCATGGTAATGTCCTGCGTGCCGCGCGCTGCGTGCTGCATCCAGTGCAGCGCCGCCACGGCAGTGGCTCGACTCGCGGCAGTGGTGCTCTGCCTATGGCCTGCCGGCCGCCACGCTCCCACGTACTGTACCACACCGCGCCGGCGGTGGGGCAGTGGGGCGACGCGACGACGCGGTGTCCGTGCCCGGCAACGCCGGCAACGCACGCACAGCCATCGCGACCATCCTCCTCCTCCTCCTTCTTCTTCTTCATCTCCTCCGGCCTTTGGACAAGACCACCCATAATTTTCAGGAGTTTTCGCGCCTCTCGCAGACCACGCATGGCGCGGCGCTGTGGTGCCATCTTGCTTTTCCGTTTCCCATTCCCTCGCGTTTTTTCGGTCCTGGTTCGATTCCCGCCATCGCCGTCCCCACCTTTTGTTGCAGTCGTGATTGACGGCGCCTCGGTTGCGCCTTGCGCCTCGCGACCATCGGCGAGCAAGCCTACACAGCAGACTGATTCCGAGAGTCGTTTTCGTCGCTCTGTCTCTCTCGCACACGTGGGGCGTTCCTCTTAGGTGCGAAAGAGACAGAGCGACCAAAGTGGCTCTCGGAATCAGTATACAGATTGGACGGGACGGGACGGCATAGACTCCCCCCCGAGGACAAAGTTGTCGCGACGCTCTCCGCGGACGGCGCGGCGCACGGCGGACGGTCGTCGTGGACCTCCCACGCCCGGCGGCCATCGGCCATCCGACGAGCAGGCGGGGCAGGCGGGGCAGGCGGAGCAGGCACAAGGCGCGCGCAACGCCCGGCGCCGCATCCGGTTCCGTAGGTTCCGTCGCCACGACGGACGACCACGCGGCCCGAGCACCTTGGCGACGAGGCGCGCCTCGGCCGCGAGGCAGCAGCGTTTAGCGCGCAGGCTAGTCGCGGGTTGCAGACTCCAGGAACGAGATGACACGCCGTCGGCACGCCATAAAGGGGAGCAGGGCCCTTCTAATTACTCGGAGCGCCACGCCGCGCGGCGTCGAGGAGGCCGCCAAGGCCGCGGAGCACCTCGGCGACGACGCGCACCGCGGACGTGCACAGGGGAACGTCGCCCCGCACGGCTGAAGCGACAAAGTGATTTCCGTTGGTTTTGGCCGTGGTGGGATGGCACCCAGGGAGACGACACCCAGGTGGGACGGCACGCAGCCGGGACGACATGCAGCTGGGACGTGAGGGCAGCCCGGTGACACGGAAAGGCTCCGTGCGCAATTAAAGCAGCAGAGCCATTTAACCCGCACTTAGCATGCGCGGGGTGCGGGGTCGGCCGAAACACACTCCGTGTTCCCTATCGATAAATATGGCGATGGAGAAACGTGCGCGGCCACTTGGACCGCCACCACCAGGCCGCCAGGGCCGCCAGGGCCACTAGGCCGGCAGTGCCGCGAGGACCGCGTGACGCGAGAGCAGCGCGAGCAGCGCGAGCCGTAGGTAATGATAATGGCCGACATTTAGCTCGTCGATCTGTCCCCCGAGATGCAGCCCGCCGCCGGCCCCTCAGTGTCCCCCGGTTGTGCCCCACGCCCCCGCCGTCAACGGGACGCCGCACTGCCAAAACAAAAACGGGGGATGGCCGGAGAAAAAGGCGGCGGTCCTCCGGACTCGCTTGCTCCTCGCCACCGCCATCCTGTCCTCTAAGGCGCCAAGGCGCCAAGGCTGCGCGCACAATGGTCCGGCCGCCGATAAGGGAAGGGCATTGTGTCGGCAGCAGACGACGCGGTGCGCGGTGCGCGATGCGCCGCGCCGTGGACGCAGCGCACGACGCGCCGCGACGCACGGCCGGACCGCGCGCATCTCTCCCGGCGGCCCCGTTCAGTTACCGGCTTGTGGCGGCGGCGCGGCGCGGCGCGGCTTGAATCACGTTAAGTGTTTGCGAGACTCGTCGCGAGGAGCCCCGCGGAGCAGAGGCTGAAATGACACATTCAGCCGCGTGCCTTACTTAGTTGGAATGGGCTCCATAGACAATGCATCGTTTTGTCAACACTCAACACGCGCTTCTGCCGTTGCTGCTGTGCAGACACTGCAGACACTGCAGGCACGCGGGGCCAGGCCAGCCAGGCCAGGAGGAGCTACAGAAAAGAGCACCGCGTCGAGTCGGCCTCCGGTCGGCACCCCGCCCGTCTCGAGCAGCAGCTTTGTGTGTGTGCCTTCGGCATAATCACCCTTGACGGTAAAGTTGCAAGATTTCGGCGCGAATGGGGTCAGTGCGGCCGCACTGTCAGGCGCGGGGCGCATGGGCACGGGGAATGCTCCTCAGGGCACACAGCGAAAATGTCGGGCCAGTCCTGAATGGGCGCATCGGGACGAGCAGACAGAGAGTCAGACAGACAGACAGACAGACAGACAGACAGACAGACAGACAGGCAGACAGGTGGACGGGCGGAGAGCGTGCGCGCAAGCAGCTGCATAAGTATTTCACCAATTTCGTTGACAACGCAGCTGGTCTCCACTGAGGTCCCCGGCGCACTTTGACCCCTTTCACTTTTTCCAAGAGCTCGCTAATGGTGGAGACCGTCATACGGATCGGCGGAGCGGGCGGCGCGGGCGGAGCGCGCTGCAGCCTTATTGCCTCACTTGTTGGCCACCGATCAGTGCTGCCGCGCCATCTGCCGTGGCCGTGGCGCCGTGGCCTGGGGGTTCGGTTAGGTTAGGTTTGGCGTATCATCGCCACCGTGAGGGTGTTGTCGTTGCGGTCGTCGTGGTGGTTGTGGTTGTCGTCGTGGTCGTCTTCGTCGTCGTCCTGGTACTACCCCCGCCAAAGGAAAGGCTCCCCCAGGCCGCCGTCCCGCACCATCCGCCCACCAAGGCTGCATGCACACAGTGCCCGTGGTGCCCGTGATGGCCAGCACGGCGCGGCCGCGGCGGCGCGGGTGGAAGCCCCTGGGCCTTGCCCTGGGCCCTGGGGACGCGGCGCGCCTTGCCGCACGCCTTGCCGCACGCCGCGAGGCGCTGCACGGTGTGGCGACTGTACAACGACATGGCGGCGGCACGGCCAGGGCACGGCCAGGGCCACGGCCAGGGCACGGCGTGGCGCTGCTCCTCTGCCGACCCACATTCCACAGGCCGCAGCTGCAGCAGCCAGTGCAGCAGACAGTGCAGCAGCCAGTGCAGCAGCCAGTGCAGCCAGTGCAGTGCCACACCAGTGCAACGGCCGACGCGGCAGACGCGCTCTGGGAACTGCACTGCTGCACTGTATGCACTGGAGTATACGGGAGCACAGGCCGCGCCGCGACGCCCCCTGCCCCGCCGCACCACATCGGCGACATGCCATAAATGAGAAAACACACTATACATGTAAATCCCAAAGGCCACGGAGAGGGATGGGTGCGTGGTGCGCTGTGGTGCACCGTGGTGCACTACAGCGGCACATGGAGGCACGCAACCCCAACAACGCGGTCGGGCCGAACACGCCGCCGTCGCCGGCGTGGCGCAACGTGCTCGACGAGTCCCTTTCCCTCGGCCGCAGGGCACCGCAGGGCACCGCAGGGCGTGGGGCTCCTCCTCGACGCCCCGACGGCCCCGCGACGTGGACCACGACGTGGACCACGACGCGGTGACCCGCACGCCCGACCTCGCCGATGCGGCCCATGCGGCCCAGGCGGCCCGCACCGTGACATCGGCACACTTCCGGCCGCAGGGTGGGCAGTCCGCCGCACCCCAGTGCCGGGCGGTGTGGCGGGGGCGGCTCGGGGGGCTGCCATCCGCAGGCGTCCTTTAGCGATGAACAGTCCTTGCATCGCTCTGTCTCTCTCACACCCTTATCCAGGCAGGAGTGCGAGAGAGACAGAGCGACGAGAGCGCTGTTCGGAGCCTTCGGAAGCAGCCTGCAGCCGGAAGCACGGGGCCGGACAGACACTCTGCCTCGAAGCGGCCCGCCCCGCCTCCGCCCTCTTGTTGTTGTCCGCGATGACGCTGGTGGCGCTGGTGTGGGCAGGCCATGCCTCTCGTGGTGCTTCATGGGGATTTTTGTCGGCCGCATGCCTTATTTGGCGACGCTACAAAACGCACTTGCAAAAGTGCCGAATGCTGATGACTCGTCAACGGTTTCTCAAGAGCTCATATCCTCCTGCTCGGAAGATACAGTACGAAGGAGGCTGGACCAAAGTTGAAACTAATTTGAAATATAGAAGTGAGGCGTCGTGCCGTGGCAAGTATTCGAACCCCGGTCTACGCCTGAGGCGGGTAAGTCAGCAGCAGCGACGCACTTGTGTCACAAGGACTGCACCAACCGCTGCGCTGTGGCAGGCCGCTGCCGCGACTCGTCTGCTTGTATGGACTGTGACTCTGTGACACTGGCGGTAACGACGGCCAGCGTTTGATCTGTCGCGGTGCTTCTCATTCCGGAGGGGGGGAGGGGGAGGAGGGGCAGGCCAAGTGGGTGGAGTGACACCGCGCACCGCGCCGGGGTGGCAGCGGGGCAGGCCGACGTAGAGGAAGGGGGAGGGCCTCCACGGCGTGCTTCGGGATGAGGCGGCCGGGGAACTCCCGGCGGGGGGCGTGGGGGCCGCTGCCGAGGGGGCGCAGGGGGCGCGCGGTGGGGGCCCATGGCGAGGAGGCGCAGGGGCGACCTAGCGTATATAAATAGACGCAAGGGCTGCTTCGAAGGGACAGTCCGTGCTGCTTGTGTGTGTGCACCGCCTCAGGATACATGGATCGCTCCCAGGTAAGTCGCAGGCAGTGGCGGGGCGTGTGTGTGTGAGTGTGCGTGTGTACGAGTGAGGGGCACCGAACTTTTTAGCCGAATAAAATCGAGGGGTAATTTTTGTGTTTGGTAAAATTGTCATTAGACACCCTGCGGTGACATGACGAGCAGGTATACAGCGATCCGCCGGTGGCGCCGGTGGCAGCGGGTATTTGCTCGCCCAGGAAAGGGAAGTCCAGATTCAAAGGATTTGGCTCGAGGCACTCATGTCAGTCTTAAATGGGCATTGCCCCGAAACCAGCTTAAAACTAGCTCGTGTGACTGCGTGAATTGGTTCTAGTTCCTGTGATAGCCACTTTAAATAGCTGAATTTTGGGGCAAACGGTGTATGGATATCTTAATTTTGCGGACTAGGCGTGCGTCCAGCATGTTGGTTTTTGACGCAATCTCGATTGACGCCTCTCCCTTACGTCCGATGGGGGCCGTACTTTTTGCTTAAAATAAAGTCTCTTTTAATGCTTTTAATTACGGTTTTTGAACAAGGAAAGTTTGAACATCCGGCAGCTAGTCGTTTCCAAGGAATCACATGGGTCAGCCGCCATCGCCAGCGCAGTGCCAGCGCAGTGCGAGCGCAGTGCGTGCGCGCATCCGATATCTCCTTGCCTCCGCGACGCGCGGTGTGGCGCGGTGACTCACCTTCGGCAGGAAGGCTTAGTTGGAGTTATCGCCACTCGGTGGCGCTGCCGCCCACCGCATCAGCGACGTCGGCGACGTCGGCGACCCCACGGGGCATTGTCGCCACGTCCCGTCCGTCTCACCGCCACCGCCGCCTTGTGCAAGCCGCATCTGGCAGAGCTTCGCGGAGCTTCGCACTTCCATTATCTCTCCGTCCTCCTCCCTGGCCGTCGTTTGGACGTGGCGCGGCGACGCGGCAGCAGCACCGCGAGCGGCGGACGGTCGTCCTCGTCGCCATCATAGTCGTCATTGCCAACAAAATACGCACACCAGTACACCAGCCAAAACGCGTCGCCCAGGCAACGGCACCTTTGGAGCCCTTGGATCTCTTGGAGCCCCTGCAGCTCCTGGATCCCTTGAAGCCCCTGTAGCTCCTGGACCTCTTGAAACTCCTGCAGCTCGTGGATCCCTTGAAGCCCCTGCAGCTCATCGATCCCTTGAAGCTCCTGCAGCTCCTGGATCCCTTGAAGCGCCTGTAGCTCCTGGATCCCTTGAAGCCCCTGAAGCTCCTGGATCTATTGGAGCTCTTGGAGCTAGGCTGCGCTGTAGTTTTCGGGGCCCTTGGAGTAGCTCGTGGAGCTTTGGGGCCCTTGGAGTAGCTCGAGGAGCCCTTGGAGTCCTGGGGCCCCGCTGCGGTGATAGCGCGAATAATTGCAACACTGTTTTGGAAGCGGAGATGCATCGGGACGGGCCTGCTTTGCTCGGCTCGGGCCGAGGCTCGGGCCCTTGCTGGACCGTGTTGCAAAACGCGCACCGAGCGGGACAGAGAGGGAGCCACTCCCTTGGAAGCGAGACGCTCTCTCTCACTCTCAGAGACAAACGGTTCGGGTGCCCTCGGGAGCGGATGGCGGGGCGGAGCATGAGGGCCAATGCTGCGGCCGCGTCGCTCACCGGACACCGCGCCGCTGCGCCGCCACTGCCAAATGGAAAAGCCTGATTGGCCGAGCGAACGAAGCGAACCGTTCGGCGTTCGGTTCCCACGGTCGCCTCATCAATGACGTGTCCGCGCTCCGCATGCGGTGCACCGCCTTCCATGCTGCCATGACGACGCCTCCGCAGACGACACTGCAGACGACATGACTTACACACGTGATGCAACTTGGATGCAACCTGCAGTGCCCGGGACGGCCTGCAGGCCGAACAGTGCTTTCGTCGATCTGTCTCTCTCGCACTCGTACGGCACGCCCCCCGAGTGCAAGAGAGAGAGAAAGGGTCTGCTGGGCACGGCCTGGGTGCCCCGAGTTCACGTCGGTGTCCACGATTCTCGTGTCGTCAGCACTCGATTGGAACAAGGCGATAGTGTCGCCATGCTGCCCGGCCAGCCAGCCAGCCAGGCCCTTCCCTTCCAGAGACTTGAACGCATGTTCAGCCTGGAGCTCGCCTCGCCGCTAATCCTTGTTAATCCGTAATCCAACACGCCCTTATCCGAGTCATTTACCAGTGTTGCTCGTGCCTGCGCCGGCCTGCGCCCTGCGCGATAGAGCATCTCAATGCGGCCGAGGGGCTTGGCGGCGTCGCGGCCCGGGAGACGTGTCACTCGGAGCCGATCCCCGGGTCATTAGGGTCCTCTCGGTTCGGTCTGGTTTGCTTTTGTTTATCGCAGTGTCCACACGCTTCGGGTTTTGGCACTGCTATTCAGCAGCTGACTGCAATTTAGCGTAGGAAAAACTCGTCCCCGCCGCGCCTGGCTTCGCGGCTTCGCCCTTCATTGCCTCGCCTTCTGGCTGCATCGTGACTCCGCGCTGTCCACGTAAGGCGCTAACCAAGCGACAAAAACGACGCGCTGGACGCCGACACCGCAAGTGAGTGTGTGTGGGTGTGTGTGTGTGAGGGAGAGGGTGCAGTGCGCGGCGGCGGCAGTGGCGTGGACGTCGCTCTCTCATCCCGCCGACATGATCGCGGCTGTCGCGGCGGTCGCGGGTTCGAATCCCAGCTCTGGCAGGCAGCTGTTGGTGTCATCCCGTCCCCTTCACCGACAAGGCTGCCCGGCAAGGCTGCGTCCCCAGGCGGCGCGGTGCGGCGCGGTGCGGGGAGCGCGATGCGCGCGGTGCGAGCGAGAGCGCCGACCGCCAGACAGAGTGCGCCTCCGCGGATAGCAGTGATGCGCGAGCTGCTCTCGGCGGATAGCTGAAGTCCTGAAGGGAAAGGTCGACGGCGTCCCTCGGTCTCGGTCCTTGGTGGACCCGCGTCGGGCCCTTCAAGCCCCTCAAGCTTCAAGCCAAATGTTCGTCTGTTGCAGGCGCTGCTGGCGCTCGCGCTGGCGCCCGCGCTGCTGAGCGTGGTGCTGGCCCAGTACCCGGCCGCGGGGCCGCCCTCCAACTCCTACCTGCCCCCGGCCCCTGGCGGCGGCCCCAAGGCCCCGACCGCGTCCTACGGCCCGCCCACCGGCGGCCCCGGTCCCCGGCCCAGCGGGGGCGGCGGCAACAAGCCCGGCGGCGGCGGCGGCGAGAGCGCCGAGGTAAGGCGACGACGGGGTGGAAGGGCCGAAACGGGGTCGGCGTCGCACAGTGGGCCAGAAGGCCGGTGGAGGCGGCCAAAGTTCCGGACGTGTTTTGTGCTCCAGAGCCGCTAAATGGGACTCGAACGGCACGTGTGGCCCCACCAATGGATTCCTCGTTCGGAGAGCAATCCATTCGTGGGGGTCACACGTTCGGTTCGAGTCCCTCTCAGCGACTCTGGAGCTCAAAACACGTCTGGGATTTCGACCACCTCCACCGGTCTTCTGGCAAATCCACTGTGCGTCGTGCAGACGAGGACGTGTCTCTGAAACCGATCTGGTGTGCGCAGCCGGAGCCGTACAGCTTCGAGTACGAGGTGAAGGACGACGCGACGGGCACGGACTTCAGCCGCAAGGAGAGCAGTGACGGCAACACGGTGACCGGCGAGTACCGAGTGCTGCTGCCCGACGGCAGGACGCAGGTGGGTGTGCTTCGCGCTTCGCGCTGCGCGGCGGGGAAAGGGGGAGCGCTCCCCGTTGTCCGCGATCCCCAAACTCACCACTTCGCTTGCCTTGCTTGCAGATGGTCACCTACAAGGCGGACGACGCCAGCGGCTTCGTCGCCGACGTCAAGTACGAGGGCGAGGCCATCCCCGGCCCGCCCGGACCCGGCGCTCCCGGTGGCGGCGGCGGCGGTGGACGTCCCGGGGGCGGCTACGGCCCCCCAGCCCCCGGCCCCGCCCCCGGTGGACCCGGCGGCAGGCCCGGCGGCGGAGGCGGCGGTGGCGGCTACCAGTACTAAGCGGCGCCCCGCCAGGCGCACCACACCAAACCACACCGCGCGATTCCAGGCCGCTTGTATTTATTCCAAATCTATTTAAATCCGGCGGCGGCGTCCACCGCGCTGGCCGCCACCGTCACCCTCACTGGCGAAATAAACTGGCCACTCCAAAGTCCGCTGTTGTCTTTCACCCCATCGCCCCACCACCCACCACAAAGACAGTGGAGTAGGCAACCCTTGGCGCGCCAAAGAAGAACCACGTCAGCGTCTGGCCCTGGCCGTCCGCGGCGCGCAGGCGGCGAGCGGTGGCGGCAGTGGAGATCGGGGAGCACGTTGGGCTGCCTACATCGCCGGCGCAGCGACGGGGGCGCGCAGCGCGCACGTCGAATGGGACGCCTACCTCGCAGGCGTGGGGCTGCGGCTCCTCGCAGACAGCTCGCATTATTCACGGGCCGAGCGGCCTGGCCTGCCTGCCTAGCCGGGGCACGGACACGCCTCGTCTAGAGGTCCAGCGCGGGCGGCTCGGCACCTGGGAGGCCACCAATCAGACCGCTAGGTAAGGGAGCGCGATAGCTAAGCTACACGCCCACGCGTTTGTACGGCACTCACGCTCACGTACACACACAAACACACACACACACACACACACAGCAGCGTGAGCACAATGCGCGCGGCTTGCATATTCATGGCGTTATCGCCTACGCGAGCCTGATTACTTATGGCGTGCCATATGGCCATGCACGCAAGTGGAGCCGAGGGCCGCGCGGGCCGCGAGGACCGCGAGGTGGCCCCAAAATAAATCAGCGGCGTCGGGGCCGGCAGATATTCTTCCTGGAGCCACAGCAGCCGAAGCAGCATAGCGCACTGATTCAGAGAGACGTGCCCGTCGCGCTGTCTTTCTCACACACTCATGCGGGATCTCTCGTGAGTGCGAGAGGGACAGAGAGGCGCAAAACGACTCTCGGAATCGGTCCGCGGGCAGCGGGCACACTCGCGGCCGTATTCGCATGCGGCGCACGCGGAGCGCCGCCGCGCTGCTGTAGCACGCCGTAGCGTGTTAGGGTTTTCGGCTGAGCGATGGGCGGCGGGCTGGCTGCAAGTTGGCTGGCTAGGGTGACCAACCCGGCCAGGACGGCGGTGCCCCTCATGCTCCCCGCGCGACCCACTGACCCAGATGCGGGGACAAAAGAGGCAGAAATAAACCCGGCAGGGCCAGGCAGGGCACTGGACGGACGGCCCTTGCTGCCCTGCTGCGAGGCTACAGGCTACAGGCTGCGCCGGGCTGGAAGGCGGTGCGCGCCGAATCGGCGGTGCCACATCGAGTGCGTCTGCCCGTCCTTCAGACTGATGCCGAGAGTCGTTTGCGTCGCTCTGTCTCTCTCGCACCCATATGGGACGCCCCATGAGTGCGAGGGATACGTACAGTGTGACGGAAACGACTCTCGGAATGAGTATGCTGCCGGTCGGGCGGCCGGACGGTAACCGAGAGTGTTAGCGGCAAGGGGTACCCAACTCAAGATAATCATTGCACGTCTAGTTGGTAATCAGTGAAATAATCAACATCATCCAATGAAATGACAATCGTACTTTCGGGGATTCAATATCACTTTTGACCATTTTTGTGAGGCCACTGCTCCCAAACTATCAGCGGTCAAAGCCTTCGCGAGGCGGGGCATGAAAGAGTAGGGTCTGCAGAATAGTAAGGCGTCGAGGGAGGCCTTTGACCGCAACTAAATTGGATGCAGTGACCGCTCAAAGTCAGCAAAAACGGCGATTTTCTGAAATTCATTCACTTTTTGACCATTTTTGCGAGGCCACTGCTCCCAAACTATCAGCGGTCAAAGCCTTCGCGAGGCGGGGCATGAAAGAGTAGGGTCTTCAGAATAGTAAGGCGTCGAGGGAGGCCTTTGACCGCAACTAAATTGGATGCAGTGACCACTCAAAGTCAGCAAAAACGGCGATTTTCTGAAATTCATTCACTTTTTGACCATTTTTGCGAGGCCACTGCTCCCAAACTATCAGCGGTCAAAGCCTTCCCGAGGCGGGGCATGAAAGAGTAGGGTCTTCAGAGTAGTAAGGCGTCGAGGGAGGCCCATGACCGCAACTAAATTGGATGCAGTGACCGCTCAAAGTCAGCAAAAACGGCGATTTTCTGAAATTCATTCACTTTTTGGCCTTGCGAGGCCACTGCTCCCAAACTATCAGCGGTCAAAGCCTTCCCGAGGCGGGGCATGAAAGAGTAGGGTCTTCAGAGTAGTAAGGCGTCGAGGAAGGCCCATGACCGCAACTAAATTTGACGCAGTGGCTGCCCAAAGTCACTAATATTGAATTTCCGACACTTTAACAGCTTTCTGAGGTCGGCGCTCAAATAATCCCCAATATTTCCCAATAATCAACATGATAACCTATTATCAGTGATAAATAATAAAATAATCAAAAGAAATCACATGTTATTATATACTCTAAACATAATCGGTGTACATGAAAATCTTGAGTTGGTTACCCCTTGGTTAGCGGTGTCGCTCTGAAGATGAAGGCCCGTAACGGAAAGGGGCACAAAGGCGCAGCAAGCCCGCCGGGTTAAAGACACCCCCCCCCCTCCGCCCCGCGCGTCCGTCCGTCCGTGTTGCTCCCGCCGTACGCAATGCAAGGCGACCAGGGCCACCCCCGGTGTGTGAACTGCTCGGGGCGCGGCGGGGCGGTCGTGGGATCGCGACTATCTCCGTTCTCAGTCCCACACCGCGCGTTATTTCTCATACCGGCTTAGCCTTTACAAGTACGGCACCCGCCGCCGGGCGCCGCCGCGACTGCCGCGGCGTGGTAAAAACCGAGTGCGTCATTATTTGGGGGCAGAACGGGGCCAAGTGCACACACAGTGCACACACAGGACGGCGGGACGGCGCGGGCAGGCGCGGCGTGGCCTGGCAGGGCGAGGGAGGCCCGCCGCGTCGCGGTGGTCGGCGCAAGGCGAAGGCTGGCGACGGCGAGGCGGCACGGTCCACGCGGCGGCCGGCAGGCGTTCCTCGCGCCGCGGGCGCCAGATATCGGGCCAGACATTCGAATGGAGGGCGCGGGGCTTGGCGCGGGGCTGCAGGGCGGGCCCGGGACTTCCCTGAGACCTCGGCGGCGACGGGGCGGACTGAACTCACTGCTAGTCGTTCGAGTCGTGACTCCGGCCCCGCCTCATCCTCATAGCCGCCAGGCCTGCCAATACATTCGGG
Organism: Thrips palmi; assembly: GCF_012932325.1. Lineage (NCBI taxonomy): Eukaryota > Metazoa > Arthropoda > Insecta > Thysanoptera > Thripidae > Thrips > Thrips palmi. The sequence goes on along the minus strand of NW_023144624.1, from coordinate 3,851,105 downwards.
GTCGCCGCCGTGCCGCCGTCCCGTCCCAAGGCGATGCGAAAACCCCGGGCCGACGCGGCCCGGCTGGGTCTCGAGGACTCGGGCTGGCTGGCTGGCTGGCTGGGGCTCGACTCGGCTCATCTGCCTCCCGCCCACCAAATCGCTGCTCACGATCACGCAGGCCCTCCTCCTCCCCGTCACCTCCGACTCCCTGCCTGCACGCCGCCGCCGTCGCCGCCACCGCCCCAGCTGCGAGACGAAATTATCATTTTCACGCCGTCAAGTTGGTAGGCAGCGAGGCTGCTGCCCCCCCCCGCCCCGCCCCGCCCCGCCCCGCCCCGCCCCGCCCAGCGCTAACTTGTGACAGAGTGGCTGCGCAGGACGCTGCAGGGCTGGGTGCAGGTTGCGTACGCGTTCATCGGCTCCGACTCGAACCAGACAAAAAACGAAACACACCAAAGCGCACACAACTTACAAAATTTCCGTCTTTTTTTGCGGAGATTCCGTTCTATTTGTGCGGCGTTGTGTTGTGCCATTCATGACAGTGTGGCCGCCGGGACACGCTCGCTTGTGTCGTACTTCAAGGGCCGATAACATCAATGTTTGTTTGTTGTGTTGTTTTTTTTTGCCACGGATTTCACACTTGATAATTCGGCGCACCGGTGCACCGCGTGATTACAGGGCCAGCAGCCTTTATCACAGTGCTTCTCGCACTGGACGCGGGTCTGCCTGTCTGTCCGTCCGTCCGCCCGGCCGCGCACTGCCCAGCCTAATGACATGTACGTGTCGCAAGCCAAACACGCCGCCCGCGCCGCGGACTCTGGACCAGGGCGGAGCACTACTCGTCCTGCAGGCTGCTTCCGAGGGGGACGTCTCTCTCTCACACTCCTCAGGGGGCATTCCGTAAGGGTGCGGGAGAGATAGTCCGGCGAAAACGACTCTCGGAATCAGTGTGGTGGTCGGTCAAACTAATGGTGCGGCCGGCTTGTTGCTGCTGGGGTCATCACCCAGGGGGGCAGCAGCAGCAGCAGGCTCGGCCCGCCGCGCGGCCCGGGGCGAGGCGTTACGGCGGGACGCCGATGACGCGGACGGCCACGACGGCCACCTGGACAGCACGTGGCATTGGCCAGGGCGCCGTCGGCGGGTCAGCGCGGCGCAGCGCGGCCTGCCGGAGAAAGAAGTAATCTTCTTCTCCTTCTTCTCCTCCGCCGCCTCGGTCCGGCGTTTAGCGGAGGTCACGGCGCGTCCCTCTGCTGCTGCGCGGCGCCGCCCCCGCGGCGGCACGCCACGGCACGCCACGGCACGCCGCGTGTGTCGGCTGCACTTGCGCCGCGTGACGAAACGGCACGTAGCGGATCACAATGGGTGATTCACGCCGAGCCGAGAGGAGAGGAGTGCTGCTGAAAAAGCAGAGGGCTCCCTTCCCTAGTCGATCGTGTCCCGCGTCGCGTCGTGTCGCGGCCTGGCGTGTCGCGGGCCACTCGCCCCGGGCCCCGGGCCGGGTGGGTGCCCGGTGGGCGGCGGCCCGCGTGCGTCGTGCTCCGGCAGGTCACGAAAAACTTTGGCCCAGTCAAGGTGACTGTCACCCAGCCCGCCCGAGCCGGGCCGGCCTGCTTGCGTGCCGCTTGCGCGCATCATCACCATCTGTTGTTCTGGCGGCGCCAGGCCGGGCCAGGCCACGCCAGGCCACGCCAGGCATGAAATCGCCCGGGAGGACACGACGGTCCAGAGGATGGGCCTTCCCCGCGGGTGGCCTGCCTGCCGGTCTGCCCGCCGGCCTGCCAAGTCCGTGGCCGACTGAACGCTTTGAAAGACGCGGGGGACTTGGAGCGCCTTCCCAGCGAAGAATGGCCGCCGGCCGCTGCAGATAAAAGCGACATTAGGAAAGAAAGTCGGGAAAACTGATGGTCGGCGCGTGGCGCGGCGTGGCGCCCTCCACGGGGCCCTGGTCCTTCCCTCTCATTAACTTCCGCTCAGCGAGCCCCCCGGAAGGCCCGGGGCCGGGGTGGGCGCTGCACCATTCGCTGCAGGCCGAGAGGAGCAGGGGCACCGCCGCGGGCACCGCGCTGAAGTCAACTGCGGGAAGGGGCGGGAGAGGACATGCCTTCCCATAACAACTCAATAGACACCTGAAGAGCAGATAAAAGGCATCACTTTGCGCCTGTAAGTGGCCAAAAAGTGGTGCTCAGCCCACGCACAGGCCCCGGATCCGCCACTGGCTGCAGCAATGCACGGCGGCGGTCCCCAAACCGCGCCGGCGGCCGATCCGTTTGTCTCGCGTGGCGCGGCGCGGCGTTAGTCCCTCGGTGCATTCGTATCAACGAGCACGCCGAGCACGCCGACGCACGGGCGGCACGCGAGCGCGGCACTGGCGGGACTGGCGGCACGCACGCGCTGGGAACGTGACGCAACTCGTCATTCCGACCTGCTCCCCGCTCAGGGTCTCGGTCACGGCGCGGGGCCCCGCCGGCCCCGCCGGCCCGACGCCCGGAGGCAGTGGACTGGAAAGTAATCCAGCATAGGCCTTGTCAGAATCCCTTGTCGAGCAGCGACGCAGCGAAGCAGCGCGGAGAAGCGTTCGGTACGGCGCGCGAAACACGTGTATGGGAACGAGAGCCCGCGCCCCGCGAGCAGAGGCGAGTCGCAACCCGTCACGGACCCCGCAACAAGAGTGACTCAGCCGGCCGGCTCCGAACGCACGGCTCTGTCTGTCCCTCTCGCACTCACGCGGCGTCCCACAGGGGTGCGAGAGAGACAGAGCGACGCTGCTGCGCTGTTGTTCGGAACGAGAGGGCCGCCGCGGCGCGCGGCTTTTATATTTGCCTTAAACGGGCGCGGCGGCCGATCGCGCCAAATGGCAGAGACGCTGAACCAATAACCGGCGCAGTCCTTACGGCTTGAACTTTGTCTTTACTGCCCCCATTCGTACCGCACTGTCGTGCCGTGTCGTGCCGTGCCGTGCCGTGCCGTGCCGCGCCGTGCCGAGCCGCTCGCCTCCACCTGCCAATTTTCTTTAAGCGCGCTGCTGCCTATGCGGCGCCTCGCACGCCCCGCCCCCGGGACGGTGCGGGACGGTACGGGACGGGACGCCAGATAGATCAGGCAGTAAATCGAAGGAGATACAGAGAAGAGCTGCCCCTGCCGCCCCCGCCGACTCGACTCCAGAGAGCGGCCGGCTGCCGTGCAGGCCGCGCGTTACGGCCACTGAAAGACCAGTCACCCCGACGCGTCTGCCTGCCCGCCAGCCTGCCCGCGAGTTACCGTTTCAATAAAGAAAACGCCACCCTTGACCCGGGCAGGCTGCGCCCCCGTCCGGCGGCCCCGGGAGTGCGGAGGGTCGACCGGCCGCCCAAAGGTTAGGTTAGGCTGGCAAGGCCGGACCCGCGGCGCGCGCAATGGTTCGTCGGGGGTAAACGGGTGAGGTGTTCCGGTCTAGTCGACAACTTCTTACTCACAAAGTTGCTCGAATGCGGCGTCGAACGCGAATGCGGGTCTGTGCTCCGGTGGCTCGCAGCGGGGGCTGGGCTGGGCAGGGATTACTTGACCCAGTTCGAACGGCTCCACCACCTCGAAAAATGTTGCTCTAAAGACGGACGCAGCACTTACTCCGCAGCGCGCCTCGGATTTACATGTTGCATGCGACGATAAACAAGTCGAGCGACGGCGGCGGCGGCGGCCGGACTCGGCATTTTTCTGCCCGAGAGCATTTTTCTCGGTCGACTCGACTTTTCGTCAGTTTATTTTTCAGCCCTCGGCGCAGTAATGTCCATGTCGTCGTCGAGGCTCGCTGTGCGAATCGGTTTACGGCATGCAGTCGCTGGCTGCGTGTTACTGCATCACGGTCTGCCCGCCTGCCTGCCCGCCTGCCTGCCGGGCCGAGTCCTTCGGTGCAGGACCCTCATCTATTGTCGACAGCCGCGTAACGCGAGGGGAGAGGGCAAAGGCCCCGCCGCCAAGTGCCGCAGAAAAACGGACGAAATAATAATCGAGTTAGATTCGTCGGGGCCCGCAGTCCACCTAGCGCGGTCCAGCGCCGCGCCACTGTCACTTCGGACCATTTGGCAACGGTCCGCGTCATTCTCTGTTCTCGCTTCATTTCGTGCGGCCACAGTGTCTCGGCTTGGCGCGAGCGTCGCGATGACGGCGGTGCCGCAACGCGTCGAGCCGTGCCCCGGAACTGCCCCCGCCCGAACCGATCATTTTCCTAATTGGTACAGTGCAGTGGTACCGTGTGCGAGCGCAAAGAGCACGCATGTGTGTGTGTGTGTCTGTGTGTGTGAGTGTGTCGAGTGACCGACATCGTCGGGAAAGCGCGCGGCCGCCGGACGCTGCAGCTGGAAGACTAAGTGCTGTCCACCTAACGCAATTAGCAACAATAGTGTGAAGTCATCAGGATGTACGCGCACACTCACACACACACACACATAGACACTCACACACACGCTCCGCGCCCTAACGCACAACGACGGGTTACCGGCGACGACGGTCGGATGCCGCAACACTGCCCTGCAATCCACTGTGCAGTACGTTATTGTTGCTGGTGTTATTGTTGGCAGAGCGGCGCGGGGGCGGTGCGGGGGCGGCGCGGGGGCGGGCCCAAAGAATGCCATTGTTTGACCGGGTGATAGCAGCAGCGCTAAGTAGAACGCTTCCCGTGGCGTCCGCGGCGTCCGTGCCGCCGGCGTCGTAGACGGGCGAACACACCACACCAGCGCGGGTGGCGGGCCGCGGTCCGGCGGACTCATTCTAGAGTCGTTTTCATCTCTCTGTCCCTCTCGCTCCCGTAGGGGACGCCCCGTGAGTGCGAGGGAGTGAGTCTCGGAATCAGTCTGCGGCTGGCTTTAAACCACTGGTGGCGGCGTGGCGGCGGGGGATGCGCGGCCGGGCCGCACTCCAGCACCGCGACAAAGTCGGACAAAGTCCTTGCAGCGCAGTGTATCGCCCTGCGCTGCACTGCGCTGCACTACGGGGGTTTGGGCAAGAAGCCTTTTTAGCAGATGATACCTTCACACTTGAAACATACTTAAAACTACTATACACATGAAGGTGTCAGCGTGCTTTTACTCTCGAGTCCAGAAACGAAGCGCGTATCCTAAACAATATAATAGGGGCTGGCTGCCGGGGCGGTGCAGGCCACAGCTCGGCACGGCTAGTACCAAAGTACCAACACCGGCCACCTCGCTCGGGTCTATATATTTTGTTTCATACACAATTTTAATTACTATCTTTGGAATGAGCCCGCATACTACCCCTTATAAGGAAACCGAACGAGTATTGACTGAGAAATTTGAAAGGGAAAAGAAAAAAATTTGAACTCTACACCCCCTCCCCAGTCTTAATGGGGAGGCCTCCTGCTTTACTTCGGTGTTCGGGATGGGAACCGGTGCTATCAGGTACCTGGGGTTAATCCCGTCAGCGACCCAAGCGTTCGCCGGGGGACCCAGTAGGACCCCAAAGCTCAGGCAGCTGGGTGAGAGCACCCAGTACGAAGCTCTTTGAGGGGCGGGACGTAGAGTGAGACGACAGAGAGACAGAGAGAGACTCAGACAGAGAAGAGGTTTGGTGGGAGCTTCTTGTTTTCGTAGGGTTGGTTGTGTACCCCATGGTACCCCCACTGTCCGGCGCTCCCGTACCGAACATACAGCGTTTTAGGCCAGCTTCAAAGGACTTATCATCGCCCCCCCGACGAATCAAGGAGGCACCACCCGCAACCACACACCGGATGGTCTGGATTGATGGATCAAATACTCCATCGCTCCAGTGCCGAGGCCAACCCGCCGAAGCGGATTGCTTTTTAGACACCCACAGCGGAGTGGCCAGGTGAATGTGACTCTGACCACTACGCTATCACGCTTGTACGTCTGGCAGCGTGTTGGACGACGGGTTTGAGTTGCACTGGGAGGAAGGCGGCCGAAAAATGTAATGAAGTGATGGGAATCGATCCCGGGACCCCGCCATCGGGATCACACGACTTTACGCTCTCGGCCACCACGGCCCATGACAAGGGGACCGGCGTGAGGTGGGTTCTTGACGCAACAGGACTCACCCGACCCGGTCAAAATTTCGCAAGAAGTTGGGGGAGTCGAACCGCCGACCCTAGCATTGGGAACTGACGCCTCTACTCCCTGGACCACCATGTCCCATGCACGGAGAGGGCTCACGTTCACGGGTTTCAACCGCACTGGGTGAGGCAGTAAAATTAAATGGAAATATTTGTTAGGAGTCGAACCTCCGGCATGTGGGTCTGTTGCACACGGCTCCGCTCGGATGGCCTCGAACCACCACCCTTAGGATAATAAGTCGAAAAAACGTATGTGACGCTGGTATTCGAACGCCCGCCTGCGGTAACTCGATCCCACGTCTCTAACCTCTCGGCTATCACAGCAGTTGTGAAACGCGATGGATCATCTGCTTTCATTAACGTTCGTTGAATGAGATTTTTTGCCAGTGTGTGGGCTGACGAGGTTGACGCAAGGCACGGCATGCGCGGTCCAGCGCCGCAGCTTCGCGCCCTCGCCATGGAGGCCTTGCCCAGCCTTGGCGGGACTCGGCGGCGGCCCGCTGCAAGTTCAAGGCCCCGCAGTCCTTGCAGTCCTTGCAGTGCAGGCGTCCTGTCCCTTCTCTCTTGGGATCATCAGCCTCCCTTCACTTGATTGGGCGCCATTGGCCCTCGAACAGCGGAGCAGCTGAGGCACCGTCTCCGCGGCGGTGTGACGGCGTGGCCACCCCGGCGCGGCGCGGCGGGGCGGGGCGGGGCGGGTCGTCACTACTTGCTGGAGGTGGTGTTGCGCGCCGCGATTGCGCCAAAAACGTGACACTAGGCTCGAGGCTCGAGCGGGTCGGACGCGAAAATATCTGCTTGGCAGGTCGGCTTAGCGCGGCCTGGCCCGGCCGCGCGGCTAGTTCGTGGTGTCACTGCGGGTGTCCTCACCGTTGTGACTGTCCTCGCCGCCAGGCCTCTCCGCCGCCCTGAGCGCGCTGAGCGCCCTGCCCTCTGCCCTTGTCGATGTCCCTCTCCAATTACTTCCCCGCCACCTCCTCGTCGTCGCCGGGATTAACACCCCGCTGCTTGCAAATCATCGCACTAACACTCTCTTTTTTATGCCTCCTCGCGGCGCGGCGTGGCGCGGCGTGGCGCAGCGCACGCTGCAGATTACTTTTTTGTCTCGTTGAACCAGGCGGCGGAGTGGCGGGGCGGAGTGATGGGGTCGGCGAGTCTCCTCTCCATCAGGTATACGAGTCTCTAGGCCACATGATTGATCGCTCATTTTCTGGATCGAGGTACAGGGACAGCGACGGGTGGACGGACGGCCCCTCTGGACGGGCGCCCAGCCCAAGGCCCGGCCTGCCACAACGCGTCCCCGTTGCAAAACCTGCGACAAATGCCCAACTTTCGCCCCCGCCTATCGTTTGGAAACCAGCGCTCCTGGCGGCGGCGGCAGTAAAGCCAGCCGAGCCAGCCGATCGCGCCGCGAGGAACATGCGTCTTTTTTCCCCGCGGTATGATGATGGGCGCGACGACGCGCAGGTTGGCCAACTCATCCGCGCGGCCCTGCCGTTGGCCCTGCCGTTGGCCCTGCCGGCCCTATCAATAGGCCATCTTATCAGAAGGACGCCTCTTTCTTTCTCTGCGGTTGGCAGCGCCGCAGACGCACAGTGCCTGGCAGTGCACACACAGGGAGACAGCGAATGGCCCTGCACCACCTGCACTATGAAAGGGACGGCGCACGTGTCTGAATACCTGACGCGCACGCCATCGGCGCCTGCACTGTGCAGAACCTCCTGTCATCGCCGAGGAGGGTCCTCCAGCCCGCCAGGCCCGCCAGCCCTGCCGGCCAGGAAGGCGAGCTATGGCACGCCGCACTACTTTATAAGGCTAAAACTGGGTCACCCCTTTTAAACCCGCCACTGTTTATGACCGAACCGAACCGCTCGCGCGCGCCGCTGCCGGCGGTTGGTTCTGCGCTGCGGGGAAGAGAGAAGACAAGGGAAATTTCCCGCACAAAGAGCCGCCGGAACGCCGAGTGCACCGAGTAAAGCACACGCTGCCCCGCACTGCGCCGCACTGCTCCGCACGCGTAATAGCGGTAATAGCCCTTTAACGGGACTTCCTGTAATCTCGCTAATGCCGGAGCCGCTCCGCTTCCAGGCGGGCCGGTGCCGAACACGTCGTTCTGTCCCACTCGCACCCCCTCGAAGCGCCCCTCGAGTGCGAGAGAGACAGAGCGATGCTCGGCATCATCAGCGGCGAGGACGCCGTCGTGGAGCGGTTGGGTACGGGTGCGGGCACGGTCCGGGCCGCGTTTTGGAGCGATCGGCCTGGGCTGGCCTCGCGGTCCATCGAGCCTCGCTGGACGACCATCGGCCATTCGGGTCCGCCGCGATCGCATCGATCGCATCGATATCTCGAATGCCTCTCCTCTTCCGGAACAGCCTCATCATCATCATGACTTCATCGGGGTTGTTGCGTCGTAAATTAGCGCCCATAGAGGAGGATGCGCCTCCTCCTGCGCCGTTTTCGGGGCGCGCCACACAAACAACAACACAGACTTTCGGCAGCTGCGCGGGATCGAACCTCGAACCTCGAACCCGCGGCCCGGAGGAAGCGGCGGCCGGCCCTGCATTGTTGCGCCACTCTTCGCCACGCTGCTCATCGCGGGCCGCATTAATTGGATCACATTTATCCTGATCCTTGATCCTCGTGACCCAGATCCGCCTTCGCAACGCGCGTCGTCGTGCGGCGGGCAGCGAGCCCAGGCCTGTCAATAACTCATCCGCGGCCCTTGCGGAGAGGACCCGCAGGACCCACAGGGCCTGCAGCGAGAGCAGGGGGAGCAAGGGGGGGACTAGGAGGGCTGGGAGAGCAGGGAGAGCTAGAGGAGCTGGAAGCGCAAGTAAGAGCTGCTCTGCAAACTCAAGTGTGTGCCAGGCACCTCGCGCGTCTCGGGCGGTTTCGCTGGTTTCGGGACTGTCCACTCCTTGACGGTGCACTTCGCTGGACGTCGCCGGACTGGGCTGGCCGGCGCCCAGCGTCCTTGCGTCGCGTTCCGAACGGCCGAGTCATCCCTGCGATCCGTTGCCCCTTAATTGAGAGCGTTGCAGAGTCGGCCAGAGCCTTGGCGTGCAAGTTTCGCACTGCGAGAGGCCCGGACTGGACGCGGCTGGAAGGCAAGGCGCCGCTCCAGAGCGCCAAAGAATGACCACAGAAAAAAAAATTCCATCCCGGCCGGGGCTGGGAGTCGAACCCGTGGCGCCTTATCTTGGGCCGGTCCCCGCGCCTCGCGCCGGCCCAAAGCAGATCGCTACGTCGCCCGCATATTTATCAGGCGATCGGCAACTAAAAGGTAAGACAGAGGTACCTGGTACCTGCCGGCGTCTGCCAGTCGGGTCACGTCTCCGCGCGCCGCGCCTCGCGCCTTGTGAAACGCCTCGCCGCTTTCGCACACTATTTCATTCTCCATTACGTCGTTTCCCTATTTTTGGCCGTGATCATATTGGAGGCTCTTCCCCGTCCACCCGCCTGCCTGCCTGTCTGTCTGTCCGCCTGTCTGTCCGTCTGTCTGTCCGCCCGCTACGTGATATGCCGCGCCCGGGCCCGCCTCGTTCACTGCATCGTTTCCCATAAATCCCAGAATAATGTCTCGCGGTCGGGAAGGCGGGAATGTGATGTGTTTTTTCTGTCGCGGTGTGAGGAAACGGCGGACGGGACGCAACATCAATGATCGCCCCGGCCCCTTAGTGGCCGCCGTGCCGCCGTGGCGCCGTGCCGTGTTGCTGTGACGGCAGCTTGTCAAAGCGGCGCTACGTCAGCCCCAACGGGGCGCCACCCAGGACTGCCCACTGGCCACTCACCCACACGCTCACGCACACAAACGAACTCAAACACACTCACAAAGTATCTCTTCCGGCCGCCTGGCGAATCGAGGATAGGCCAGCCCGCCACACTCCGGTGTCGTGGACTCGACGGGTTGCCTACCTGCCAGGCTGGCCGTCGGCGCGGCCTCGTCCCCCTCCCCCTCCCCGCTGCCAGCGACCTTGCACCGATTGGACGGGTGGCCGCAAGGGTCCTCCAGAGGGCCTCTCCTCTCCGGGCGCCCGGCCTGGCGCGGCACGGCCTGGCAGGCCTCTGGTGCCTTTGGGTCGCTGTTGTTGCGCAAAGGCATGATCCGTCCGTTTAGAACGGTCGTCTTCTTCCTTTCTCTTTCATCCTTTCGGCGCACGGCATTGCAGTGCAGGCAGCACCGATGGCCTCCGGGCAAGCCTCCGGGCCGCACTCGACGGCGACGAAACGAGTCCGCTGCGGACCGATTCCGAGAGTCGTTTTCGTCACTCTGTCTCTCCCGCACTCATGGGGCGTTCCATATAGGTGCGAGAGAGACAGAGCGACGAGAAAGACTCTCGGAATCAGTCTGCCTCTTCAGGGCCCTCCAGCCTCCGGGAGGATGGATATGCAGATGAAGTCAGCGACCCCGCCGTCTTTACCGTCTGGTCCCCGGGCGGGGCCGCGCCGTGCCCCGAAGTGGCTCGTTTCGTCGCTCTGTCTCTCTCACACCTCTACGGCGAGCTCCGTGAGTGCGACAGAGACGGAAGAATCCTTCGGAACGAGACGGCTGGCGCCACGGGCAAGGTCCCTTCCCGGTTGACAGCAAGGGCCCGCTGTCGCGCTCTACTCGGCTATGCTGGCACCTGGCTGGCACGCCCCCGAGGGCCCCGTAGGGCCTGAGGGGCTAGGGCTGCAGGTTGACTGCCCTCCCGCACGCCACTGTGACGCAACGCGACGCGACGACGCGGGGATGCGGCGGGACGGGGCGCGGGGTCCGCGGTGCCCCGCGGTGCCCCACGGTGCCGCAGTAAAGGGGGATTAACGGCCGCCAGGGTTCAAGCCCGATGAGGGTGTTCAGCGGTTTATCGCGGCGTTTTACCGACGTGCAAGAGCAACTTAGGCGGCACTTTATACCCGGCGGCCCATCCGAGCCCCACACCCCGTACAGTACAACGTTATTATGTTGGCTCCTCGAAGGCAGGCAGGAACCGGCGGCGGAGGGTCTTCTTCTTCTTCAAGGCGTCCGTCGTCCACGCGCGGCGGCACGCGGAGAACACGTCATTCCCCTTGTCTTGCTGTGCCCTGCCCCTGTCCCGCTGCGTGGGCGGGCGCCGGGCCTCGGTGGGCCTTGATCCCACACTGCTGTGCGCCGGCCCGGCGGCCGGTGGCGGCCCGGGCGCGCTGCTGGCGCTGCTGGCCCCGAGGACGTCGCGGAGGACATCGACACGCACGCCGGGCTCGAGGTGCTCGCTGAAGATGCGCCGAGATGCGCTCTGGTTCACTCGGCAGACTCTACTCTAAAAACATGATGCGCGGCATTCAGCTACTGATTGTTGGACGCGCCAAGATGCAGTGGAGTCGAAGACACGAACAGACCTGCGTGAATGTAATTTCTGCGCGCACCCGAGTCTTGGTCATCGCCGCAGCTCATCAGTGTCTCCAGTTCCGGCCGGTCCGTCCGCCTTTTCCAGCGCGCGATTCAAACACAAAGCGCTGCATCGTCCCTGAAGCTTCGGGCCGGCCGGAGACCAGACGCGCCTCGCTACGTACTGCGGTTTCGGTGCGGACGCTTTCCCGGGCAGGGTCTGGTAGGTCCGCGCCTTGGTCCGCGTCCGGGGCCGTTCCGGTTCACGGCGGTTCGCACACCTCCATTTCCGCGCTATGTATCGGTGTAATGAGCCGGTCCTAAACGAGAGCTGCAGGGCCTTGACGAGACACGCCTGGCCTTCTGCGGTCAGGGCGCGGCGGGGCGTGGCGGGGAGGAAGATGCGCCCAGCGCCGCGGCGGCCTCCTCGTGACCCCTCCTCCGGGTGCCCCCGTGCCCGTCCCCTCTCGCGGGCCGCCTCCGGCCGCCTCCTGGCCGTGCAGGCCGTGCAGGCCCTCCGGGTGCCGCCCCGGAATCATCCCGTGCCGTCCGGAAGTGAGGTAACGAGAGGGCTGGCGGGCGTGGCGGCGGCCGGTGCCGTCGGCGTGAAGCTCAAGGGCGTGCGCGATGACGATGACACCCGGAGAAGCGGCTCCGGCCGCCCGCCGCCTTGCCGATGGCCTGGGGCCTGGGGCCTGGGGCTGGAGGGCAACAGGGAGGAAGAGGAACCGGACCGTTTTCGGCGGGTGTGGTGGTCTTGGCTGCGCCGTGGCGGGCAAGGTTCTCGTCGGTTCACGTCCCCCGCGGCGGCGGAGCCTACCAGGCAGAGCGAGTCCAAACAGCACTCTCTGTCTCACTCGCACTCAAGCGGAACGTCCAGTGCACCGTTCAGGAATCAGGCCGCTTATTCTAAACGGCTTTGCAGCTCGCTACTAGGAACTGCAAAGAAGCCCTTTGGTAAATACTTTCGCGCCATAATCCAAAACTATAGACTTTGCGGCTCGTTTATTTGGAAGCGGGCGTTATGCTGCCGTCGCTTCGTCTCTCTCGCACTCGTGGGGCGTCCCGCGGTCCGCGCGGGTGCGAGGGAGACAGAGCGGCGTTCGCAATGAGTCCGCGGCTCCACTCCCATTACGGCGCGAGAAAGGCTCGGCCGCTGCGCCGCACCGCCGATTCCTGTGAGATGAATTCGCAAAGCGCCGCAAAGCGCTAACGAACTGGAGCGCGAGAATCCACAATCCCGCAGCAGCGCGCAGCAGACAGTGACTTTTAGAGGCCGCCGCCCCGAGCCGCCGTTTGCCACCTAGGAATACAAAGGGTCTCGAGCGGCTGGCTGGCTGGCTGGCTGGCTGGCTGGCTGGCGGTAAAGCACGGGGAGACCGTGGACCGTTCGCGACCATCACTTGCAATCCACATCAGCAGAGCGATACCTCATTTTCCGAGAAAGAGAGAGAGAAAGAGAGAAAGACAGACAGACAAACCCAGAGCGACGAAACCACTGTACAGGAACTTTGGCGGCGCGGGGCACTGTCTGTGTTCCTGGAGTTCCTCACACGACGGCGAAGGGCACGGCACGGCGTGGCAGGCCCAAGAGATACGGCATCTTTACAGTGCACGCCGTTCCGTTCCGCTGCGTTCCGCCGTTTCGATTTTGATGCCCTCTAAAAGGTTACACGCGTCTCCGCGTCCCCGACAAGTAGTCCCCGATACCGGACCGCGGCGTGACGCGACGTTAATAGATTCCGTGCGTGGCGGCGCCCAGATTTACGACGCGGCGGGGCAATGACATTGTCGCCGGCTGTCTCTCTCGCACCCGTGGGGCGTTCCGTAAGGGGTGCGAGAGGGACAGAGCGGCGTGAAGACTCTGCATGGAGCCGACCTGATCGGCGGCGGCGGCGTCATGCAAAATTCGACATTTCCCCTCCGCTTTGCCGACTTTGCCGCTCGCCGCCGCGCTGCGCTTCGGGATTGAGCAATTAAACGTAATGGAACGGCGTGCCTGCAAAGTCGGCAAGCCGGCAAGCCTGCAGGTGACATTCAAGGCTGCGACGAAGATGGACCGTAATCACGGCGAGTCGTCGACGCTTTCGGCTCTCGGCTTTCGGAACGCCCTCCGTGGCGGGCTGGCTGGCTGGCCCTTTCTGGTGAGCCGCCGGCGCTCATCAACAGCGGCAAGCTATCAACAAAAGTAAACCTTAAAAACCACATACACTGAGAAAAAAAATGATTATTTTGGGCCTCAATTGCTGTTGATGTTTGTTAAGCCTCTAACTCCATTGCGCAATCAACATCAATTATTCCAGGTACCGTTCATTGCGAAGTAATAGATGCGTCTGAAAAAGGGTGAGAACCCCCAAAGCAGAAACTTGTCGAAAAATAGACTGCCCCGCAAGCGCGGCGGGCCGAGGGGGCAGGAATGTCGCCAGGTGCGTTAAAAGCGAAACAGATCGCGAAGCCTGTTACGCGAAAAGTGGTCTGGCGTCCATTCTACGTAGTACCGTGTTTTTAATGACATTGCATGAAACCGTCCCTTCGTCTGCCACTTCAAAGGAACGAGAAGATAGTAAGTTTTCCTGGGCTGCACGCGCACAGCGCGGCACAGCGCGGCACAGCGCCTGCCTGCCGGGCCGTCGCCAAGCAGTGCCGCATCTTCTCCGACTCCGGCACCGCACGGCCGCCGCACGGCCGCCGCCAGGCGCGTACGCCAATCCACTCGTCTAATTGATGCTACACTTTTTTCTTTCCGGCAGGCCGAAGATCTTCGCTTCCTTCCTCGTTTGCAAGTGTGCAAGTGAAGCGGCTGCCGATGGGGGCTTGGTCCTTGGGGCTCGGAGGCCAGGCCACTGTCGGCGCTGGCCGGCCGCTGGCTCCCACGGCGGGGGCAGTGACGCTACGCTAGAACACGCCAGAGGCCACCCAGTGCCTCCGCCTGGCCGCGCCGGCCGCGCCACTGCGTCTGTCTGGCCGGGCCTAGGCGGGCCGGGCACACAGCACCACGCAGTGGCACGCACCGCCCAATGTGCCTTCTCGCCTCACTTCACCCAGACCTTGTGCCGCTGCGTCTCTCTCGCACCCACGCGGACCGCCCCACCGCCCCGCGAGTGCGAGAGAGACGGAGCGAGGCTGCGGTTCGGAATCGGCCTGCAGATTGACACGTAATGCGTCTCGCCACGTCCCGCTCGTCCGGAGGCTGTGCGGTGCTGCGCGGCTGGGCTGGGCCCTGCAGGCGGCAGCCCGGCAGCCTTCGTGGTTGATGGTCGGATAATTGGTGCCTCATCTTCACCGACTTCACTTCACTTGGACGTGGACGTGCGGCTAATGAGGTCGTTCTTTCGCACTGCCCCTCCCCTGCCGCCCCTGCCCCATGCCCGGCCGGCCCGGCCCCAGGGCGCGGCGTGGAGGAGCGGCCTGAAGGGCGGCGACTAGCAGTCACCCCTGGCCCGTTCAACATCTCCGTACCTCTCGTAGCGCAGCGGGTAGCGCGACGGACTCCGAAGCGCAAGGTCGTGGGTTCGACCCCCCGCGACGCGCACATTGCATTCCCCGTTTTTCCGGCCAATTCAGCGGCGGCGCGTCTCCGCTTAGCATGCGCCGCCTTTCCAAGCCGGCCTTGGTTGGATTCGACGCGCGCGTTGCGCACTACTCCTGCGATCAATCAACATTTTGTTTATTTTGGCGGCTGGGCTGGCTGGGCTGGCGGGGCTGGCGGCGCTCATCTCTACTCTCTTCCAGGTCGGCGCCACCGCTGCACGGCGCGTCAAGGCCGCGGGGCTGCCGCGGGGCGGGGTGGCCGGCGAAGGACGTAAATGTGTCAAGTGCGCGGGGGGCGTTGCGTTCCAGAAGGGAGGCAAGCCGCACTGCCGACTCACCTTTGGCGTGCCTGTGGCGTGCCTTTGGGTATCCACGCCGCCGCCCGCCTCCCGGACGCGGGCCGTCCGCGGCCCGTCCGCGCTCCACGCGTGCGTACAGCGGACTCACTCCGAAAGGCGATTTCGTCGGTGCCTCTCTCGCGCCTGTACGGGACGCCCGATGCGTGCGAGAGTGACAGAGCGCCGAAAACGACTGTCAGTCTCCGCGTACGTGCGTATCCATTCAGCAGCACGGGCCGCTCGGCCTGAGGCGCATCACGGTGCATCTCAATCGCACGGCGGCACGGCGGCCGCACGCGCCGGGTCACGCAAGCGCGCTGCAGCCCGCGGACCTTCACGCGCAGTCCACTATTTCGCGCAACCCCGCGCTGCCCCCAAATGGCCACCTCTGCAGTAAGGATGGGTTTTCCTGGTCGTTTTAGGACCAAGGCCAGACAAGAATTGGCGTCGAAATCCGGGTGGGGGATCTGGAGCTGTTTCCCTGCCAGGCTGGCCACTGCAGGCACTGCAGCCACTACAACCGCCCCGCCCACTGCCGTGCCCCTCGTCGCAAGGCGTACGCCGGACCACACAAGACCGTCCAAATCGAACCAGCCCGCGCAGTGTTGCCAACTTCAGTAAAGAAACGTGCAGCGGCTAGGCCACGCGCGCGAAGGCAGTCTCTGTGACATTTTATGACAGTTTTGCATATACGCGGGGTTGGCGGCCTGGCGGCTTGGCGGCGCTGTGCGGCGGGCTTCACCGGGCGGGCGGGAGCGAGCGCGCTGGTGGTTACGTTTGGAAACGGCGGGTGGTGGTGGTGCTGTCCCTCTCTCTCTTCTTTTTTGCAGGTTGGCAGAGAGACATACGGTGCTGCGGTCGTGGAGGCCTGGTTACCTCGTTCGGCTCGTTCCTGCTTTCGGGTCACCCTGCCGCTCTCGATGTCGCTCTCGATGTCGCTCTCGCTCGCTCTCGCTCTCGTATCGGCGCGTCGCTCAAAAACAACGACGACCGGACATGGCCCAAGCCGGCCGGCCCAGGCCCGGCCAAAGACCTGGCCAAAGGCCCGGCAGAACACACACACATCGCGTTCTTGCAAAATAAGGCGCAATCCGACGGCCGGCGCCCTAACCTAACCCGCGCCTACCAGAAGTAATTTAGGCGGTTCAAGGCGAGGGCGCTAGAACGGCTGGAACTAGACAGCATCGCACGGATTCAATTAGAAGCAGCTCACTGCCTTGCGGTTAATAAAAAAATGTGCGCAGCAAGGCCGACGACTTGTGTGAGGTCTCCGTTATGCGTGTGTATGTGTGTGTGTGTGCGGGTGTATACTACTATGGCTTGGGATGGGTACGCTCAGACGCTTCCCGCAGGTGGCTCTGTGCTCTGGATCGCGCTGCGACCGGCGCGGGCGCGGCCCGTGAAGCATACGACACGCACACAGCGACGCCCTACCAGGAATTGAATTTCCAATTCAAAGTGCTTCGGCAGTAGCCAATTTAGTGGCGTGCGCGTGGATGATGCGCGGGGCCTGCGCTTGCGCCTGGGTCAACCTGAAACACTCCTCACTCGCCTGCTCACCCACCGCGGGCACACTTAGGCCCACGCTTCCTACTAGACTGCATTCCTTGCGCCGCCAGCCAGCCAGCCAGCCAGCCAGCCAGCCAGCCAGCCAGCCAGCCAGCCAGCCAGCCACCGCCGCGCCGGGTCAGGCAGGGTAGGCAACCCAGGGGCTTGTTTGAGGTCACGCCGTTGGCAACACTGCGCGTGATTTATCTCGGCTTTGCCGGGCGTTGCCGGGCTTTGCGCACACCGGATGAGCGAGCTCTGTCGACGTGAGGGCGAGGGCGCCAAATTTGAACCGAAATAACAGGTTGGATTAGTTGTGCGGCCGAAGGCGGCGTCGGCGCTTTCAAGGCGAGAAGAGGCGGCCGGGATGCATCCTACGCTCCGGAAGATTAGTTTCTCGAGTTGGCGCTATCAGTGCTGACCCCGCCCGGCCCGAGCCCGCCGCCCCGCGCCCCGCCCCGCCCCGCCCGCTGTTACGATATCCGCGGCAAACCTGTTGGCGCCTTTTCGTCATTGCGCTCAAACCTCTCTGTGTTTGTTCCTCCCGCCCGCCGTGCCCGCAGTGCTCGCAGCGCAAAGTGCAACACACTCGAATTTCCCGCCGCGGCAAAATTTACGGTTACGGTCGCCGCTGACATCATTTTATGAAAGGAACGCCCGACATATCCCTCTGCCTCTACGCGCGACGCGCCGAAGGTTTCCAGTCCAGGGGTCACCCGAGTGTAGTTGTTAAAGCGAGATGATGGGCGCTTTGAATCATAGCTGACTTTGAAAGCAAGAAAAGCTCCGTCCGGCATTTGGATGCAAAGCAGCAGCAGCGTCGTCACCACCCGCGCCTGCAGTGCTGACGGCGGCGTGGTGACGGTGGCACGGTGACGGCGGCACGGTGACGGCGGCACGGTGACGGCGGCATGGTGACGGCGGTATGGTGACGGCGGCATGGTGACGGCGGCATGGTGACGGCGGCATGGTGACGGCGGCATGGTGACGGCGGCATGGTGACGGCGGTGTGGTGACGGCGGCACGGTGACGGCGGCCTATCGATGTCCCCCTACCGGCCGTTGGTGTCGGCCTCCGGATTTGCATAGACAGGGCGGGGGCAGGGACGAGGCAGGGAGGCACGTCATGCCCGAACAGCCGAGTGACGGACCGAAATGGAGCAGTTGACATTTCGGGGCGCTCCGGTAAATAAAGACCCGCACCGCACGCTTCGACAAAACGGAAAAAAATGGGGTTGCGGCTGCACACTTACCGACAACTCGAAATGCCACAGGCCTTCTTCTTTCTCTCTCTCGCACCTTGCGGGACCCACACTGCAGTGCAGCCGCGAGTCGGAAGGCACGCGCAAATAGCAAAACTTTTACTTTCAGGCCAACGCGAGCTCAACAATATCGGGCATGTTGCAGCAGACGCACGGACGGACGGACAGAGGGCGGGATCCCCCCTCCCCTCCCCCCGTTTCGCAAACGTTCGCGCCATGACATGCGTCCCTCCAGGACGACAAGTGCCTCCCCGACTACCCGAGTACCTCCCACGGCGGCCAGAGCCCCCGCCCCGCCAGGGCCCCCGCCCCGCCAGGGCCCCAAGTCGTGCCCATCGGAACCCTTTATTTCCCCACGAAGACTCTGAAGGTCGCCCCGCGTTCGAGTGTTCTGTGTGTATTCTTTTTTTGACGCCTTTTTTTTGTCGCCGACAAGCGCGGTGGTGTCAGGATGTATTCGATTCGTGTCGATGGCGCCGTTTTTGCGTGTTTGCGCAGCGATTGAGACAGCGACGCCGCTGTCCTCGCTGCAGATTGTCGTGGTAGTTTCGCGGCGATAAGTTCATCGAGCAGTTCTTCCCCCTTTTCTCGCAGGGTAGCTGGCCGGCGCTCCCGCGCGTGACGCGGGCAGCCCGCGGCCGCCCCGCGAGACATGGAGAGTCTCTCCCTTTCGGGCCTTTCGAGTGTGCCGACTTGCCGGCCGGCGAGTAATTGGAAGGGAAAGTGTTAAGTTTGTAACGCCCGATTATTATAAAACGCACTTGTCGACGTAACGGCGCCAACGGCGGCAACGGCGGCGGCCAAGTAGCGTTGCCGGCATTGCCGCGTTTCCCCGTAAGGCGCGAGGAGCAGCCCGACGAGACGAGGATGCAGCGCGCAGGGCGGCGCCGGGCAGGCTCGGTCCGAGGCCATGTCGCGCACTGCCCTTCTCTCTCGTCCTCTCGCACCCAAAGGGAACGCCTGATGAGTGCGAGAGAGACGGGGAGACGAAAGCGCTGTCCGAAACGGCAGCCCCGCTTTGCTGGTGGTGGCCGAGGTCTGGGCATCCAGCAAGGGGACAAGAGAAACGCGGTTGCCGCGACGCTGCGACCCACCGCGCCCAGCTTCTGTTCCCGGCCCCCCGGCAGGTACACGGGGTCCCCGGCTGCCCCCGCCGGTGCGGGCCCCCTCGGGGACAGCCCAGACCCCCGGGGCCCGGGGGGACCCGCAGCACCGCGACGTAACAAGCACCAGCGTGTCGACCAAGGCGTCAGGGCCTTAACTAGGGCCTATCGTTAACATATCCGCCTGCCTCGGCCTGCCGGCTGCACTGACACTGGCACGCAACCCGCGGCACGAACGCCGAGTGCAGCCTGCAGCAGGAGACGGTGAAGACGACCAAGACGACGAAGACAACCCAGACGACCAAGACAGGTGGAGGCAACTCGACGGTCCAAGTACCACCCCACCGAAGATGTCCCTGGACAGCGCAAGCTCACTTGAAGCCCGCTTGGACCGGACGGCTCAGGGCGCCATGGACAGCACACTAAAGCACGGTAACGTCCCTATAGACCGCCCCGCTGGCCGCGCCGCTGCGCTCCCACGAGTGGGGCATGGCTTCAGTGGTTCACATGCCTCCGATTCCCTCTCTCGATTTTTTTCGCCGTATGCACGCTGTACCTTGGCGCACGCTGTACGCGTCTCGTCTCGGGCCGAGCGGTCCTCGGCCGCCCCGGGCCGCCCAGTGAGAGCGAGAGAGCGAGAGAGCGAGAGCAAGAGCGCGGGGGCGTACGGACTCAAAGCGTGCGACCGAGGCCCATTGCACGCACTTCACCCGCCTGTCAAAATAATTTGTCACGTGACGAAACAGGCGGCCGGGTTAAGTCGTCACAGATTCGTCACAGCGTCGTGACTTTTTTTTCTCATTTTGAATGGAAATAACAGCGGTTCCGCGCGCAACCTTTCCGGACGCTTTGCGCGGGGAGGCGGAGCAGGAGGGAATTACATTCACAATCCTCCGCGCGGCAAAGCAGCGCGGTTGCGGGTTCGAATCCGCACGCGAGTGGACACCGATTTTTTTTTTCTTGTTCTGGATTCCGACGGCACTAAACAGCGAACGCCACACGCCACCGGGGTTGAAAGTAAAGTGCACTGTGCACTCTTCGCGGCTTGCGTCACTGTTAATGAGAGCACCGCCTCTCACGGCATGCCCCTTTGGCCCCCGTGGCCCTCGTGGGCCCAGTGGGCCCCGTGGGCTCCGTGGATCCCAGCGGAGGGCCCTTGGGCGCCGTCCGGGCCGTCCGCGCCGACAAGGCGGCAAGGGGCGCACTTGTTGTGCTGCCGAGGGGCTTGCAGAACTGCCCCGCGTGCGCCAACACAGCGCGCCGCACTTTGCCACTGTGGCGCTCGCCGCTCGGCCCGTTCCGGGTGCAGACTGACGTCGGCCACGTCGAGGGCTTCACCAACGCACTGCGAAAAAGCAGCTCACTCCGGACCCTCCACGCTCATCGCCGAGCCACTGCGAGTCGTCTGGTTGTGTGCAACCGCAACGCACCGCGATGGCAGCGTGCCGAGCGCAATGCGGTGTCCCCCGGCATGAACTTGGACAAATAGAGACATTCCTGCACCCCGCAGCGCAGCGCGCGTCCCAGTCGGCCACGCGCCGTCGGCGGCCCCGACGCCGCGACTGCCACCCGCCACAACCACGCCGGGGAGAGGCACGGCGGCACGGCACTGGCAGAGGCCGAGCAGAGGGTCGCCGAACCCGTCCTCCATCCTCCAGCCCGCTCCAGCCGCTCCAGCCGATGGCGGCCGATTATCGCTGGAAATGCCAGGGGCGTTATCGGGCCTCTCTGCAGCGCTCTGCAGCGCGCCGATTCCGCTCCATGACGTGAGGCCAGCGGAGCTCCTTACGGCCTGCTACACCAAAGCGGCGTGGCGGCGCACAGCGGGCGCAGGCGGCTAAAACTCTAGGTGCGTTTTGAGCTCCAGAGTCGCTAAACAGGACTCTAACCAAACGTGTGACCCCACCATTGGATTCCTCGTTCGGAGAGCAATCCATTAGTGGGGTCACACGTTCGGGTCGAGTCCTTTTTAGCGACTCTGGAGCTCAAACCGCGTCCAGAGTTTCGGCCGCCTGCGCCGGTCCCACTGTGTGTTGCGGCGAGGCGGCGCCGGTGGCGCAGACAGAGAAGGCGGAGACTGGCGACGCCTGACAAACGGTGCGAACGGCCGTCACAACGGCGACGCGGCGACGCGGCCCGTAGCTCATCATCCGGGCGCCAATTACCGGCTGGGCCTCGCGGGGGGCCGCGGCCAGGGCCCCGCGTCCGAACACGCGGTGTCCCTCTCGCGCCCCGACGGGACGTCCCAGGAGTGCGACAGAGATGGCGAGCGGAGAAAGCACTGTTCGGAACCCCAGCCTGCTGCCTCGCCGGGGCCACAAATCAGAAGCCGGTAGCGGCTATTGTATTTCGAACCGTTTTCCCGACGCCGACAGCGGCATTAGTAGAGGACGAGGAGGAAGGTGACAGCCAGCGGCAACATTAACAACAACAACAACAACAACAATAACAACAACAACACGAGACGAGGGGAGGAGCAGTGCGTTGCACAGCGTTCCCTGTTGTTGCACCGGGGCCAGGTCGGGGTGATGTGGTGCCTGATCTGGTTCACACCGATGAGAGAGGAGCGGCCGTCGCATGCAGAATACAGAGCGACCCTTCCCTGCCCCGAGCGCCAGGGCGAGCCCAGCCCACCGCCGCCAGCCGCACAGCCGCAGCGGCCGCAGCCCCCCCACCGACTGCGGTGCGGAGCGCGACAGCCGCGACAGCGACAATCCGAAATCGCGGCACACCGATAATGCGATCCCTATCGTAATATCTTTCCAGCCACGTGTCCCGCGTCGTCGTCTTGGGCAACCCATTTTGTGGTCGGCCAGGTCCCTGCCAGGTCCCTTACACGAGCCCGGTTAACCTCAACGATCAGAACAGAAGAAGGGGGAGCAGTGTGCATGCTGGCAGGCTCTGATGCGAGGCGCCGAACCGCCCGCGCCGCACCCCAGGACCCCAGGACCATGCCAGGGCCATGCCAGGACCCAGGACCCAGGACCCAGGACCCAGGACCCAGGACCCAGGACCCAGGACCCAGGACCCAGGACCCAGCCCAGGACCCAGGACCCAGGACCCAGGACCCAGGACCCAGGACCCAGGACCCAGGACCCAGGACCCAGGACCTAGGACCTAGGACCCAGGACCCAGGACCCAGGAGGACCTCAGGCGAGCGGAGAGCACGAGAGAATGACGCACTCGTAGGGCATTCGGAACTAGCTACCCGAAGACCCGCGACCCGCACGCACCTGAAGGAGGCCGTTCGAGTGTATGTGCGTGTATGTGTGCGTATGTGTGCGCGGAGCTCATTGGGGGTCGACGGGAATGCCTGTCCGCGGCGCGTGCGAGGCGCTCTTCCTCGGCGACGCAAAGGTTCGCCTTCCGCGTGATCAGCCTCACAATGCTGCCAGAGGAAGCGACGTGTCGCCTCCCCCTCCCCCTCTCCCCGCTGGGGCGGTTCCCAATCAGGGCGAGTGTGTCTGCGAGTCTCGTCCTCAGATAAGGAAGAACACAGCCAGGTGACGACAGAAAAGATAGCTCAGAAAGTAGGAGGAGGCGCGGCGCGGAACCGGTACTCGAACCCGGGACCCGCGCGGCCGGAGTCCCTTTTAGTAGTGGCGGGGCGGGGCCCGGGCGGGGCGATGTGGCGGCGGGTTCGGCCGGCAGCGCAATGAGCACGCGGTTCGCGGGCGTGGCCCCAGTGCAGTGGGCCCCGGCCGGCCCCGGCCGAGCGATGCCGAAGGATGGTTTCGTCGCTCTGTCTCTCTCGCACCCCTGCCGGACGCCCCGTGAGTGCGAGAGAGACATAGCGACGCTGTGGAATCGGTCGGCAGCCTGCACCGGGCGCACCCGGCAGTGCGGCGCGCACCGGTTCCCGGACTGGCCAAATGCATTCATTATTTTGGGTTGGGGCACTTTCGAAACAAAGTCATCCGCGACTGCAGGGTCCGCAGGGTCTGCGGGGCCACGCCCATTTCGACAGAACGCGGCCGCGCGTCAAACCGCGCGTAATTTCCCTGCGCATTACGCGAAAAAAAGTGAAAGACGTCGAGTCCGAATGGCCGAATGGCGCCGAATGGCCGGCCGGCCGTTCAATTGACCCACAAAGGGGGCGGTTTGTTGTCTTCGCGGCGTAACTGCGTCAGGACGGTGTGTGGTGGGCGGCGGCGTTGGCACACTGGAGAAGGAAAAGCTCATCCAGCGACGTGCACTGTTAGCGTGTGCGAAATTCGGCCCCACCGGGCGCCGGGGCCGCGGCCGCGAGGAGCCTTTACGACGTCCTGCCTCGTCACCAGCAGGCAGGCTCGCTCTGAACGGCGCTGTCGTCGCTCTGTCTCTGTCGCACACCCAGGGCGTCCCGCGTGGGTGCGAGAGAGACAGAGCGACGACGGGGCGCTGAGCGGAATCCGCCCGCAGGCTCGCCACCCTCGCGACGGACTTCGACAAAGAGCCGTAAACGCGCATCCTGCAGTTGTCTCGTCGACAGACGACAAAGTGTACCCACACTGCTTTGTTTTTCTTCGGCTTTCAAGTTTAAAGTGGCGCGCGCCCAAAGGTTTTCAGGGATACACGTGTTGTTGTTGTTGTTGTTGTTGTTGTTGTTTTGAACGGCGAATCCGCTGCTGCGCCTTGCGTTTATCAGTTCCCGTGCGAATATGCCAGCGTTCCCATAACGAGCCCATTCAGACGCCACAGCAAACAAAACTTTTTTTCTCTTTCTAATGCGTGTAAATCATGTGGTGGGATCCTTGGGTGCGCGTAAGGGCGGGTGTGGCAGCACGTTAGAATACCGACTCACAATGACAGGCTTAAAAATCCCGTGCCGATATGCGTTTTTTTTTTTCGACAAGATTTTTTTTGCCGCTCCTCTGGAACCACCCCGCGGCCGTGATAACCTCCAGGGGTTATGGGTTATGCCAGACATGCCGCGCGGCGCGCACAGCGTGTCACCTGAAGGATAGTGTTGGCAGTGCGACATGCTCCTTTGCATATACCGCGTACATCTCGCACCTGCCGCGCGCCGCCGCGCCGCGTGCGAAGGACTGCAGCGGGGTCCGCGGCGTCCGAAGCAGCATCCGCTTAACTAGGGACGGGTAGCCACCCGTGTTTCCTCGACATTTTGAAGCCTCAGGTTCATTCCGAACCACCGACTAGACGTCGCGCTTTGCGTCGCTCTGTCTCTCTCGCACTCATGGGGCGTTCGGCGAGTTCCGTGAGGGTGAGGGAGAGGGGACACAGAGCGCCGACGACGGAGCACAGGAGGCGCTTTTTCTGGACGGAATTAATTTTGAGCGGCCTAGGCTGGCGGGGCGGTGGGCGAGGTGGGGCGGGGCGGGGCGGGGCGGGGCGGGGCGGGGCAGGGCGGCGCCGTGGGGCGTCGAATTCCAGCGCGAAAATGGCGTGCTTGGACTGGCGACTGGCGGACTGGCGGACGCCGGGTCAGCTAGCGACAAAAAGGTCAGCGGGGAAGGAAATGGCACAGGGGCGAGTGCAGGGTAAGGCAAGGTCACGTTCAGTTAGTCGCGGACGACACCTTTTAGACAAGGTGGGGCGGGGCGGGGCGGGGCTCGAGGTGAGAACCATTCACCAACGCGATCACAATGCGCGTACAGTTCCGAATCGGCGAACTCGACCAGGAAGAGAGAAAGAAGTGGGTGCACAGTAAAAAGGGCAAGGCTGGGCGGGAATATTAAAACGGCGGCGTGATGCTGCCCTGCCTCTGCCCTGCCTCTGCCCTGCTGGCCAAGTCGCGCGCTGACGTCACTCTGGGCGACCTGGCGCAACGTGCACGCGAGCCCTGAGCTGCCGGACTCGCCAATGACGCTTTTCGGCAGGGCTTCGCCGGCCTTTGCGAAACTTGCTTGCCGCTGATTCTCGTTAACGTTCGGCTCAATTTTAGTTTGGCTGTAAATGGCCCAGAAAAAAAGTGCGCTGAACTGCTTGCTCGCGAGGCGCTCCCTGAATGAAGATGAGCCCCGAGACGCATTAAAACGCAATAAAAAGCAGTTCCGCGCGTCTGTCGGGGCGCCCCGTGCCCTCGTGGCCGTGTCGAAGATGCTCCCCGTCGCGCGCGGGTTCGAATCCCGACGCGGCACTGCTTTTATTGCCCACTTTGCGTAGGTACTTTGCCGTGCCGCCCGGCTGCCGCGCGGAGCACGCTACGCGCTGCCTGCGCTGCCGGGAACAGAGAGGCGCCGAGCACAGACAGCTGCCAACCCCGTTTGCGGCGTTTGCGGCGTTTGCGGCTTGCTAAATGGCCGCTAAGTGACGGGCAGGCGAGTCTGGCGACGCTTGGCGGGCGACGCGCGGGGCGTTAAGGCAACCGTTTTCGGTCGCCGGCTAAGAGCAAGCGAGCAAGCAGTGCGGCTCAGCGAAAACACAAGTAACGCCGCGAGGGCGTCGCCGCGCCGAGACAGCAGACGACGTGCAGCAGACGACGTACTAGCAGACGACGTACTGGTGGACGCAAGCTAGCGGGCGACGCCGGGGCGCTTAGGAAGGCCGGCGCCGCGCCGCGTGTTCCTGTCCGCGCTGCAGCGGTCCGCCGACTGCACCGGACGGGCCCGGCCGCCCCCCTCCCCGCCCCCTGCGGGGCCCCCTATGGTGGGGGCCTCGGTCCGGCGTCATCCCTCTCCCTCACTCTCGCTTTCTGCGGGCCCCACACTAACACCTCCGAGGCCCGGCGGCCCCCGCCTGCCGGGGCCCCAGTGGGCCCCAGTGGGCCCCAGCCTCCATTCACCGCCCCGCCCTGCGTTGGGAACACCCCAACACCCCCTCACCCCCCTCCCCTCCGCCGCTCACCTCCACCGCCCCCTACTTTGGCGGCAGCGCGTCTTTCGGTGACCCGCGGGGCAACAATGCATTTGAAACCGCAGAGGCCCCCCTCCCCCACCCCTCCCCGCTCGGAGCCCTGCCTGGCCCTGCCTGGCCCTGCCCCCTCCTGGCGGCGCGCTCCACCCTCTGGGAGCCCCCCACCCCTGCGGCCGGCGGGTCCCGCCTCGCGCTCCGCTCCGCTTTGCACCCCCACGTAGCTATATATAAACCCGGCGCCGCCGGACCAGGTACTCAGTGCATCCGTGCATCTTTTACCCACCACTAGTGCCATGGCGTTCTTTAAGGTTAGTCGAGTGCCCCGTCCAGCCCACCCCTCCGTTTTGGATTACTGCGTTGGATTCGACAGTGACAGTGACAACAAGTTCCACTCTGGATTAACTCACCAAGAAGAATTTTTTTTTATGGATGATTTAGTCGTTGTTGTGTTGTTGGTGTTATATTTTTTGAAGTGCTGCCTTTGGGCTCAGTTCACAAGACAAGAAGTGATCCGATGTATCGACGAAGTGTAGATTTCTCGATGTGTCCGTTTCGAAACTTTTATCATACACTCATAAAATGTTGTTAAGCAAAAATTTGCTGTTGTTCTTTTAAAAAAATAGTTGGAAGGTCTTTGCGAGCTTGAGAAATGCCGTCCAATTTAATGGCCGAGTTACAACTAAACTCATTGTGCTACCTACAGCAACAATAGATCACTACATGTTTGCATCGCACCGGATGCTTGTATTTCAATGTTTCCAAAATACTAAGGTCATTATGAAAGTTCCGTTTGACGTAACGAAAAATTAAATGTCTTAAGTTCTAAAGAAAAATGTACCCAAACTACGTATCTAACATAGCAATTTGTCTTTAAATGGAAGACTTATTTTTTGTGTCGTAGACATGTCCATAACCGATTGATTGGTTGTTTGAAAAGTACCTTTTGGTATAAATGGAATCAATCAGGTTGTGATGTAACAATTAGTTTACCGAAAAATGTTCT
The DNA here is from genome assembly GCF_012932325.1 of Thrips palmi. NCBI lineage: Eukaryota > Metazoa > Arthropoda > Insecta > Thysanoptera > Thripidae > Thrips > Thrips palmi. The sequence continues at coordinate 3,824,139 of NW_023144624.1, read as the reverse complement.
CTGGGTGAACATATTTATAACCAGATCAACTAAAAATTAAAGTAGACCTACAAACAAGTTTCTTTTTTAAATGAGTGCGCCCGCATTTTTGCAAAAAAAAAAAAGAGAGAGAAAATTAAAATTTTTGTATGATGTTTGTTTGGAACGGGTCAAAAGCTGCAGCTCTATTAGGGTTCGTCCATTCCTAGCTGTCCGATAAGCTCGCATGCTTCCACGCCGACGGGCTTAGCTCCTCGTGCCGACGCGTCGGGAAACGAAACCGACGCTCACGACCACCGCGCCCATGCCGATTCCATGAGATTTTTTTTCTGTCCCGAAGCCGCACGACGAGGATGAAGGTCCCTCCCGTCCTCGCAGGGTCCCGCGCGAAAGAGCGTTTTTAACAACTTTGCCTTCCTCCATCCTTCAAACTTCGCAGTAGTCGAAACAGTCCCAGTGGTATCGTGTCGCTTCCTTCCGCCGTTCCGGTCGAGTCCCCCCATGTCGCTTTCCGAAGCAACGCTAATTATGAAGTGACGTGCGGCGATTACGGCGTCCGAGGCGCCCTGGGGAGCCCTGGCTAGAGCCCTGGCGTGCCGGCGGGGACTGATTGCCCCCCCCCCCTCCCTCCGAGGATCGTTTACAGACGGTGATTCAGCGCCAGGAGGCAGCGCGGCTTGTGGCAGCATCCCTCCGGGTTGCGTGGGGCTGCATCTCACGCACTGCCTTAAGAAATCAAATCACGCGCCGTGACAGCGACAGCCAGCTCGCGGTGTCCGCCCCTCCCCCCCCCCTTTTCCCCCTCCCCGCGGAGATAGTAATTTATTCAAATCCGAATCGCGTTGCCGCTGGCCGAAGCGCCACCGGCGCGGTACAGTGCTAATCGCTGCTGCCAACCTGACTTGTTAGGCGGGGGAGCGGCTGGCCGGCCGGCCGGCCAACGGGAGCGCTGCTGCTGCTGCGGGTGCTCACTTTCACTGGCGGCAGGTTGGCGGCTCTGCTCACACGTCCTTGAACCGCACGCACGCACACACACAGAGGCCTACTTGACCCGCATTATCAATTTGAAACGTCATCTCTGTGAAATATCAAGGCCGGGACGGTGCTTGGCGTCGGACAGCCCTGCGCCGTGGCACGGCCGTGCGCCGGGGGCGTGGAGGGCGTGGAGGGCGTGGAGGGCGTGGAGCATGGTGGCGGCCAGGACGCGCTGCAGTGTACCGCCGCGGAGAGCCGTTTTCCCCCAGCCTCGAGGTTTCCAATCTTTTTGCTTTACAAACTTGGGCTTGGAGGTAATTTGTTACATAGTACTTTTCATCCGAAGGTGTTGAGATAATGACTGGCATAGCAAGCGCTGTCGATCGGTCGGGTCGTGGGTTTCCGAGGGCAGAAGACGCGCGGTGCGGACGGTGCGACCTCTCCCGCTCGCACTCGCGCTCTCCTCGTCACGCCGTCTCTTTCTGACCGGCCCGAGTCTTTGGGAGATTTGGGCGATCGCGCAGGGCCAAAGGGGCAGTCCGTGCTAACCCGGCGCCTTCTGTTGCAGGTGAGTGTGCCCCGCGCCGACCCGAACGCGGCACCGCGAGCTGTGCCTCGGTAACGTATGTCCCTGCGAAGCTGCGAGGCCACACTGTGAAAATACGTTGTCATTTGATGGAAAATCGTGAGACATCACTTGACATTACAATTTCATCACAAATTGATGGCATTTGCTTAAAAATTTGATTACATTTTCGTCTAGGCTCCCATACTTACTGCATGGACGTGAGAACAATGCCATCAACAGGTTTGATGACTAGGGAAATTGAGCTTTGAAATAATTGTCTTCTAGTGAGTCATCTAGTGACAGCCAATCTTTTCACAGTGTGGTGGGGGTGGGGTCGAGCGGTCGAGGGACCGCGCTCACAGGAGCAGGCCATCCCAGAGGTCGAAGCTGACAGTAAGCCCGAAAGTGGAACGCCCTGAAAGTGCGCTCCGAAAGCGGAGTGTCATCGCGAGTCCTTTTCTCCGGGAACGGAGGGGAGGCGCGGAGGGCATGACGATGACGGGCAGCTTGCGCAACCCGGGGCGCCCCGTCCACACCTGCCTGAACCGTGCCGGCGGCCTGGGCTCGGCTGAAAGCGCTTGCCGCGGGGTGGCCGCGAACCACGCCCCGTCGCCGAGATGCAAATAGTGAATCGAGGGCCGGTTGCGGCGCCGCGGCTCGGCGGGCCGGTGGTCCTGTGCGGCGCGGGCGTACAAGTCTCCAACCCCGTCGAGCAGGAACCGAGCCTCGACCCCAGCGCGGCATCGATTCGCCTTCGCCGCCTTCGCCGCCTTCGCCGCGGCCGGCGGGGCGCTGTTTACACACAGCCACCGAATGACCGCTTGGATTTCGCGACAACTTGCCGAAAACGAGGTGCTTCAAGTGGCGGCGCCTGTACCTTGCGTACCGTTCGCGTTGCAGGCAATACGGATTGAACATCATAATTCGGTAATCGGATTCAAGGATCAAGTTTTGTCCCATGCGTCTCCTAACGCGTGCCGCGTTTCTTCGATATCGAGACCTCTAGATCGATTTTTTTTGGCAAGTGCCCACTTCCGGCCAATCGCTTGTTCGTCGACGCGCCCCGGCTCGGGTCCCGGCGTCCCGGCGTCCCGACGGACGGGACGGATCGTGGGCATTGTCTGGGAGAGGAGGGCCGGACCGGTAGCTGGCAGAAGTGGGACGACCTTGACCCGATACTTTAAATTTCGCTCTGCTCTCGAGTCCGCAGTGCCATTGCAAACACTACACAAGTACTCGTAATACGTCGGCGTGCCGCAAGAGAGTGACAGCGTGTGCCACACTCTTGCGCCAGGGCGATTGTGTCTGCGTGGACCGCGCGATGATGAGCGATAAAGAGACGTAAAGGGAGAAAGAAACACTTGGCTCGGTCAAGGTCGTCCTCATCTGGTACTGCTCGTCCGCCCGTTGCGTGTGAACGGCCGCAAATATTGCGTCGGCTCTTTTTCTCCATACAATCTCGCGGTGATCTCTCTCTCTCTCTCTCTCTCTCTCTCTCTCTCTCTCTCTCTCTCTCTCTCTCTCTCTCTCTCTCTCTCTCTCTCTCTCTCTCTCTCTCTCTCTCTCTCTCTCTCTCTCTCTCTCTCTCTCTCCTTTTTTCGGTTTCCCACGGCGCCCCGCCCGGCCCCACCCGAGCACGGTTCGGGATTTAGCCGAGCGCACCGCACCCTTGTCGGACGTATTCGTGGGAGCGGGCGCTGTGTGTGTGTGTATGTGTGTATGTGTGTGCGCGCGCGCGTCAGTGTGAGAGTGGCCGTGTGTCTGTGTGCGTCGGTGTAGTGCAATGTGTGCATAATGTGCCATAGTGTTTCTCTAGGTCGCCGTCGGGAGGCGCGCTCGTCGTTAGGTTCAAGTGCGGTGGGTTGCGCACCTGCCTCAATATGAATGTTAATGTGTACCCGGCGCCGCCAAGCCGCGCCAAGCCACGCCAAGCCACGCCAAGCGCAATGTGGCGCCTTCTGCCCCGTTCGCCGCGCGGCCCGTGCGGCTCCATGGTGCGGCCCTTGGCCGGCCTTTGGGAAGAGCAGCCAGAGCACGGCGGGCACTCGGCGGGGGCGGGGTGTCGGACGGTAACGACCATTTAATAGCTGGCATGGGCGATGCCGTGCCTTGCAGTGCCGTGCCGTGCAGTGCCGTGCCTTGCAGTGCCGTGCCAGCCGTGCGCGGATGACGGCGGCCCACGCCCGCGCGGCCGTGCGGCCCGGGTCACGGCGTCACGGCGTCTGTGCGTCACTTCGACGCCCCGATGCGAAGAAGGGACACCGCGAGGTCCCCGCTCCCCCGCACTGCGAGCAGGCCGAGCAGGCCGAGCAGCGGGCGCCCTCCTTGTGGGTCAGGGACAGCGGACACCGGCCGATCGGGTTGCCCCTCAACGACACTGTAATTATCGCTCGATTTCCAGAAAGGCGCAAGGGCGGGATAAGTGCTCGTTGCCTCATTTCAATCTGGCCTCGTCCATTGCGATTCATTTTTACTTTCCGCCGCGCCTTTTTGGCGGTGCCCGGCGCCGTGGACGGCACTGGACCGCACTGGACCGCACTGGACGGCCGGACCTGGCTGGACTTTGTTGGGTAACGCGGGCAACAATCGGCGCCGCACACTCCGGAGCCTCCCGAGGGCTCCTCGCCGCTCCTTGCAAAACGCGAGGACGCTTTTGTTGGCATTCAGGAGAAAGGAGACGCAGAGGAGCGCTTTGAAAGGGGGTGACTCTTTGCGAGGAAGAGCGGAAGGAGCGGACAGACAGACAGACAGACAGACAGACAGACAGACAGACAGACAGACAGACAGACAGACAGACAGACAGACAGACAGACAGACAGACAGACAGACAGACAGACAGACAGACAGGCGGGCAAACGTGCCTCGCCTCGCGTTCCTCGCGTTGCGCACTTTGTACCTTTTTAGTTTTTCAAACTGTATTTTGCCGCTCGGCTAGTTCGCGTGCGTGCGCGCCCTCGAGGTGCGAATCCCGCATCGTTCACACACACTGTACACCTCCTCCGAACCCACGCCGCCGTGCCGTGCCGCGCCGTGCGTGTCTGGCGCTAAACGGCCTGCACAGCACCTGTTCTCGATTCGGCGCTTCGCTCGTCTTGGCTTCCAGCTCCAGGGCGCCGCCGTGCCGCCGTGCCGGCGAGTGCAGGCGGTGCAGTCAAAGCCGCCGCCCTGGCCGGCCTGGGAAAGAAAGTTACGTCAGGCTGCAGCAGATTCCCTGGCGCCCGGCCCGAGGCTGCCCGAGGCCCGGCCGGCCGGCCAGCAGGCTGACCCCCCGGCCATTATCACCACGCGGCGAGCTCGTTTAGAAAATGCGCCTCACTTAGGACTGGGCGCTGCAGTGCACTGCAGTGCGCCGCCGAGTTGCAGTCTTGCAGTGCAGCAGCAGGTCGCGGTGGCCAGGGGTAGTTGGCGGACAGCCCCTGTTAGCCCACCGCAAGCCCGGGACTACGCCACTCCAATTGTGGTGCACCAGTCGATCTGCCCCTCGGTCCGTCTGCCTGTCTGTCTGTCTGTCTGTCTGTCTGTCTGTCTGTCTGTCTGTCTGTCTGTCTGTCTGTCTGTCTGTCTGTCTGTCTGTCTGTCTGTCTGTCTGTCTGTCTGTCTGTCTGTCTGTCTGTCTGTCTGTCTGTCTGTCTGTCTGTCTGTCTGTCTGTCTGTCTGTCCGTCCGTCCGTCTTCCCCGTGCTGCAAGCTGCAAGCGGAGACGAGTATCCCGACAGACCTTTCGCAGGGTTACGTTGACACGTGACACAGAATCTGCTTTCTTTTCCTAGTTTCGGCCCAAGCGGCGCGGCGGCCTCGACGCCGTGGCCGTGCCGTGGCCGTCTGTGTCTCTGTGTTCGTGTCGCTTGCGTCTTGTCTTCTAGCCTTTCTCTGGCTGTGGCGGCTCTGGCGGCTTTGGCCGTCCGAGCGGACGTCATGAACTCTTGGCCTTCTCCTGGGCGGCGCCGCGCTTGGTGCCGCGGACCACCGGCCACGGCGCGGTGCAGGCAGAGCAGATGCACTCTGTGAAACACGGGCGTCGCGTCGGTCGTTCAGAGAGAGAGAGAGAGAGAGAGAGAGAGAGAGAGAGAGAGAGAGAGAGAGAGAGAGAGAGAGAGAGAGAGAGAGAGAGAGAGAAGATGGGACGGCTCAGGAGAGCGGCTCAGGCCGAAAGGACTGATTCCACACGGCGTTCCCTGTCTATTGCGCCCGCTCGGGACACTCCGTGAGAGCGAGAGAGACAGGGAGAGGCGGGAAGCGAAATCAGTCTGTTGGTCGCAAGAGTCCGTACGAGCGTTCCAACATCGTGCAGGAGTCGGACCCTCCCAGCCCCGTCGGCGCGGCGGGTGTCTTACAGGGGAGTGCCGACAGATCGCTTCATTTGACCGCGGCTCTGTCTCTGTTCCACGCGAGGGGCGCCCCGTAGGAGCGCGAGAGAGACAGAGCGACGTAACGACTCGCCGGCGTGGCTCCGCTGCGCACCCTTTTGCTCGCCGTTTCGCGGCGCGTCGCGTCGCGTCTCCGTCATCTCGTCTCAAATCCCCCGGGTGCAATTATTTCGGCGGAGTGGCGCCTCTTGGGAGGACGCGTCGTCGTTAAGAGTGAGCGTTGCAAGGCGGGCGGCGCGGCGCCTGCAGTGCGGTGGCTGCACTTGCTGGTGGCTGCACTGCAGTGCGCTGCAGGTGGCGCAAGCGGGGTCGTTGGCAAACGGGTTAAATGCAGAGTGCGGCCCGACGCATCCCGATCCGTAACGAGCACCGCGAGGGCTTTGTTGGCGCCGCTGCGCTCGCTGCGCTCGGCTCGGGCGCGGATCCAGTGGCGTCGATGGGGGGTGGTCCCAGCCCCGCCCCCGAGGTGGCGAAGTCAGGCAACGAGGTGCACAGGCGACATCCATCCCCCTGAAGTCTCCGGGTCGCCCCTGCCTTAGGCAATCGCCTTTAGGCGCCCACCACCAGCCCGGCCCGCGACGCGTGTGTATGTGTGTCGGACTAGTGAGATGCACAACAGTTGGTAGTCGTGTCCGTATCGCGCAGCCAATTAGTATCACAATCGATTGAGCTTCACGCTGCGGCTCGACACGCCTCGGTTCAGCAGGGCTCGACACGGCACGGATCAGCAGGGCTCGGCGCGACCCGGCGCGGTGGCCTATGGCATGCAGATGGTGAATCAGCTGTTCGTGGAGGCGCGGGGGTGGGGGTGGGGGGTTACTCTATTACAGTGCCGTGCTCCGCAGCCGGGGAGTGACTGTCGATCCTGTCAGTGACAACAGCGAATCTGTTAATTATCGGCACGCACTTGCAGTTTTTTGTTTGCAATCTATGTTCTCTCAGGCATTTATAGCGTGTCTTGTAAAAGGGTGACGAGCGTTTTTCCCCCACACTTGCAATACAAGCCACGTGTTTTCTCGAGACAAGTCAATCTTTGACGCTCTCGTTGCCCCCTCCCCTCTTTCTCTCACTGAGTCTCTCTTTGACGGTGTTGCTTACTTGGAGGGTACAGGAGCACCGATGCAGCGTCCTCCGTCTTCTCGCTCCGCCCGACAGCCGTGGCCATTTTTTAACGCAATGAAAGCAAAGCGCGTTATGCTGGGTTATGCTGGCACCGCGCCGCCGGAAGTGCCAGCGCACCGATTCCGAGAGTCGTTTTCGCCGCCCTGTCTCACTCACGACCGAGAGGCGTCGCGTATGGGTGCGAGAGAGACAGAGCGACGGAAACGACTTCTCGCGGAATCAGTGTGCCAGTGCCGCGGCCAGGCGCATCCTCGGCGTCCTCGCCGCCCCGCCCCGCCCCGACATGCACGCCATGAACTAGATGAGGCCGACTGACTGGCCGTGACTTATCCGCAGAGAATCGAAGCGTCCCGTCATTATTGGCCCTGCTCTGCCCTGCTCCCCGCGGCTCGTTTTTGCAGCGTGTTCGCAGCGCCTTGCTTGTCTTGCTTGTGTAGCCGGCGTGGCCGCGTGGCGCTCACGACGCGCTGTCGGCACGCTCGTCCTAGCCCAGCCCAGTCTAACCCTATCCACGCCGCGCTGCCGTCCGAGCGCCATCACTCATTCCGCTGCCCGCCGCGCCGCCGCCCCGTTGCGAAAGTCGATTAATTTCCCCGCGACAACGGTGCGATGCACTCTTCGGGTCCCCTTCGCGACAAAGTGTAGCGAACGGATGCACGCGCTGCCGGCCATAGCGAGTCCACGACGTCCATGACGTCCACGACGTCCTCGACGTCCGCGACGTCCACGACGTCCACGGCGTCCGCGACGTCCACGACGTCCGCGACGCCCAGCCCCAAACAAGGCGCACGCTTCCGGAAGGGCCGCGCGCAGAAGGCAGCACCCGTGACTTGCACGCACGCCACGCTGATTTAGAACCGGCGGCTGCCGGGAGCGGGTTCGAATCCCGGTCGCTCCATAGCGCAATTTTCATTCGTCAAGGATGGAGGCCGTGCCGTAACTCTGGCAGTGTGGCAGTGCTGCAGTGCTGCGCCACGCATCCTTCACCTTATGCGTCGGTCCAAATGAGTCGGGAGACACGGCGGTCGGGCCGTCCCGCCGTCCGCAGCGACGGTGGCGCCGCGCGGCTGCATAAGGAAACGGCGCCGGGCTGCCATTGGCTGCCATAGACCCGGCGGTACAAAACGCTGCCAGGCCCGGCGCGGCAACGCGCGGCAACGCGCAGCAACGGGCAGCAACCTTAACCTTACCTAACCTCGACTAAGCGGTGGCGGAGCGGCGGCGTCGGCGTCTGCCAGCGACTTGTCGCACCGGGAGTGCCCTATCAGGTTGGATAACCTGGCGCTTCGAGTACCAGGCAGGCCGCGGCAGGCAGACCGGGCACCAGCGCCAGGGCCTTCTCCATCACCGGCCGGTAGCGCACGGCGCGGCACCGCAGTGACGAGCGGAAACGGAATGCAATAACAATCCAATTTCGGCCAATCAGAGAGCGAGAGAGAGAGAGACTCTGCAAGCGGCGGCTGGCTATTCGCAGTGGCGAGCCGTAACGCCGATAACTACAGAACGAGAAAGCGGCCGAAGCGAGGCGGGCGAGGCGGGCCACATGTGGAAGCCTCTCTGTTCCGTTCCGGGCGGCGCGAGAAAGGATTAGCCGCTCTCGATCCAGGGGTTGGCAACACTGACTGGTCGGAGTGTCCGCGCTGCCTGCGCTTGCCGTCACGTTGGCAACACGCGACACGCTGGACGCATCGCCCAGGCATCGCCTTGCCCATCCCCCTTGCAACAGCCTCCTCTTTATTTTCCCTTCGCAGACTGCGCATCACAGTGGTCGCGTTGGCCAGGCTTTGGCACGCTCGTCCCTCTCACGGCGCGGCTGGCGCGGCGCGGCGGGGTGCTTGCAAAAGAATCACCGCGCGCAGCGTGGCGCAGCGCACAGGCATGCCACACACGAAAATGAAAGTGATGCGCGGTATGATCGTGAGCAGCCCCAGGGGGGAGCTCGGTTGGCTCTGACCTTTGGCACCCCTGGCAGGGCGTGGGGCAGGGCCCGGCCGGACTGTGTCCATCCACCGATGGCCAAACAAGCAGTGCTGTTGGCCAACAGGCCGCACAGGCGGGCTGGGGCTGAGTTCGTCTCTCACGACGGCCCGGCGGCCCGGCGGCCCTGCCCCGGGGAACCAGCCAGCCGCCTGCACTTGGAGGAACATATTGGACCCGTCGCAATAACCAGCCGGCCGGCTGAAAAGCGAAATGTCGACACTGTGACAGCGGAAAGCGCGAGGCAAGGCGCGAGGCGGCTGCGTTTTGAGTGGCGGGCTGGCGGCGCGGCTGCAGGCACACGCTGGAGGCCGTGCGGTGCGGTGCGCTTCTCGCCGGGGCTTCGATTAACGTCGAGCCAGAGCCGCGCTGACAAAATGTGAAGGTAACGGCTCAGCCGGCTGGGCTGGCTGGGCTGTCTGGGCCTCGGCGCCGCAGTACCGTCAGGGTGGCCTTCTTCTTCTTCCAATGGAGTCGGTGCCCCCGGGGGGCTTGTCCTCGCGGTGCGTCCTCGGGGCGTTCGGCAGCACCGCGACGTCGCGGCTCTGCCCCCTTCCGCCTATCGACCCGGCAGTTTCGCGGCGTTTCGCAGCTTGCGCCACCCCGCCGGCCGCGCTGGCACCGCCGCTGCATGTTAACCCCCGGCCGACCCCGACTTACACCCGATTCGGACTCGCCCCGCTCGCGCCGCTCGCGCCGTGACAAATGACCGGTTGGTCGTCGCGCGGGAATTGAAAGATGAGAAATTGCGCGACGCTGTCGAAGCGGAGTCCGCGCCTGCGACGCGCTGCCGCCTCCTAGTACGGCGCCAGTAACTGCCTGGCGGGCCGGCGGGCGCGACCCGTAGCCACGCGAAGCCTGGCGCAGGCACGCGCCCACCTGGACCCAAAAACACAAACGGCTAGTCAGACGCGACAGACATCTGTTCGTCTGTCCGTCCGTCCGCCTGTCCGTCCTGTCTGTCTGTCTGTCTGTCTGTCTGTCTGTCTGTCTGTCTGTCTGTCTGTCTGTCTGTCTGTCTGTCCATCCGTCTGTCCATCCGTCCGTCCATCCGCCCGTCCGTCCGCGGGAGGCCGAGCCAAGATAATTATCTAGGAGACGAGTCAATCGCCTTGGCGATGCTGGCCGATGATGAGACTCATTTCGCGGCGTGGCGGGCCGGGGCTGGGCTCGGTGAGGCGAGGTGGGGCGGAGCGGGGCGCGGCCCGGGCCACATTCACATTGTCGGCTCACGTCAGCCGATAAATAATAAACAATAATCCGCCCTTGGTTGCTGCCGAGCCGCACTGCCGTCTCGGGCCCTCCCATCTCGGCCGGCCTTGGCCCAGTTCGGCCGGGCCACCCGAGCTTTTGTCAATATTAACGTCGATCTAACGAGAACGGCCGGCAAATGGTCCGAGGAGTGCGGCGAGCATCCCGAGAGGCGAGACGCCCCCCCCCCCTCCCCTCCTCCCACGATTCCCCGACACTGACCGGGAGCCCGCTCCATTGTGAGGCGCCATCCAGCGAGGTCAGGGATGCGTCCGTCCAGCGCGGAGCCGCGGAGCCTTTCTACCGTTTCTATCCCGACAATGGCGCGGGGGAGGGGAAAGGGAGGGGGCATCGGGGGCACGCCCACGCGGCCTCACCGCGACGCGCGTACAAAATCGCGACAAACGGCCGTCGCCGTCTTTCAATTTTTCGAGTTAAGGCGAGGGGTGACCCACTGTGCAATTTTATGTACAACGATTGTTGCGGAAATGTGCTGGAACGCACAAGATTGCTGACCTTTTTGCCACTCGTGTTGCTTACTCACAGGCGCCTTCACCGCCTCAATGTGGAACGTGTTCAAATTTTGTCCAATTGATGTGGCATTTGTTCTAGCCTCGGTGGGAGGCGCGCCTCGATGAAGACCTAAAGACCGCGCTCGTGACAAGGTCGTCCGTGTTCCAGGTTGCGGTGGCAGTGAGCAGCTTGCTGGCGGCGGTCGCTCTGACCAGCGCAGAGCCCCCGAACAACCAGTACCTGCCGCCCACGTCCGGAGGACAGCAGGGCTACAACTACGACAGGTAAGCGCCACGGTTCGAGTACCGGCAACGCCGCGGCTGGCCCGTCGTGCTGCGACGGTGCTGCGCGCCTGCGAACCGCGGGGTAGCCGACCCGCGCTCACCGTGTTGCTTACTCACAGGCGCCTTCACCGCCTCAATGTGGAACGTGTTCAATTTTGTCCAATTGATGTGGCATTTGTTCTAGCCTCGGTGGGAGGCGCGCCTCGATGAAGACCTAGCGACCGCGCTCGTAACAAGGTCGTCCGTGTTCCAGGTTGCGGTGGCAGTGAGCAGCTTGCTGGCGGCGGTCGCTCTGACCAGCGCAGAGCCCCCGAACAACCAGTACCTGCCGCCCACGTCCGGAGGACAGCAGGGCTACAACTACGACAGGTAAGCGCCACGGTTCGAGTACCGGCAACGCCGCGGCTGGCCCGTCGTGCTGCGACGGTGCTGCGCGCCTGCGAACCGCGGGGTAGGCCGACCCGCGCTACACCCGTGTCGGCGGGTTGCCTACCTTGCCGGCGCTCCCGCCAGCCGCCTGCGAACTGCGGGGTAGGCCGACCCGCGCTACACCCGTGTCGGCGGGTTGCCTACCTCGCCGGCGCTCCCGCCAGCCGCCTGCGAACTGCGGGGTAGGCCGACCCGCGCTACACCCGTGTCGGCGGGTTGCCTACCTCGCCGGCGCGCTCGCCTTGCACAACGCGCGTGAAAACCCTCCGCTTGTAGCGCCCTGCCGCGTTCCAGTCGTCGGTGATGACACTGGAATGTGTGTGTGCGTGTGTGTGAGTAGCAGGTGTGAGCACGGCGAGTGGAAACCACACCGGCAATCCATTTGTCACAATCAGTGGCCATTATGGCCGGGCCGAGGGAGGGACATCTTGTCGGTCTCGGGTTGCGGGCATGCCGGGGCACGCCGGGGCATGCGGGCCGCGGCCGTGTGGAGCCTCATCTTGTTAATCGCGCGGGGGGGAGGCGGGGGGAGGGGGCTGTCGTCGCCGCCAGCACGCGGCTGCACGCGGCGCGTCCTGCCCCCCGCTGGGGCCGCTGGGGGCCCCGGGCCCCGCTGGGCGTGTTTGTTCGGCCCGCTGCCTTGCTGCCTTAATGACCCGGTTACGTTCTGCTACTGGACCTACTGGACGACCGGTTGCCCCGCGCCGCCGCATCGCCCATGCTTAATGTGAAGTGAAGCCTGCTCTGGGCCGCACTCGCACCCGACCCGAGCGCGCACCAAGGCCCTGCCTGCACGCTCGTTCCGAACAGGGCTTCGTCGCTCTGTCTCTCTCGCTCTTGCAAGGGGCGCCCCATGAGTGCGAGAGAGACGGAGCGACGGCTGCACGGTTCGGAATGAGCCTGTCCCTTTGCTTGCGGACACGCATGATTTGCGTGGCACCCCATCGATCGCCTCGACCTGCAGACCGATTCCGAGAGTCGTACTCGTCGTCGCTCTGTCTCTCTCGCACCTGCAGACTGATTCCGAGAGCCGTACTAGTCGTCGCTCTGTCTCTCTCGCACCTGCAAGGGACACCCCATGAGTGGCCGGCGCCTCGCGGCCTGGCGGCGGCAGCCTCCCACTGCCTGCACTGACGACGACGGCGGCAACACGCGGGATTTAGAACCCGTTGCTTATTGCGGCCGGGGGGCGGGGGAGTGGGTGTTGGCAACTGTCGTTAGCCAATCGCGGACCGCGACATTACAATCCCCGAACAGGAACGACTCGAATCCTGAGGAGCCTCGCCGAGCCTCGCCGAGCCAAGCCGCCCTGGCTCCGTCGAGGTTCTTGAAAAGATAAATCGGGAATGTGCCCTCCTCGAGACAGGGCAGGACAGGACGGGCCACCCACTGAGTGACTCTGGCTCTGGTCGCGCAGCCGCGAGGTGCGAGCGGTGTGAGCGCAGTGGCCGCTGTGAGGCAGGTCGCGGACGGTTGGCTGTGGTCAGTGCCAGCTGCCGCGGCCCGCCTGCCCGTCGCCGGCTTCCTCCTCTCCGCTCGGACCGGATCGCACTGAGTCCAGGAGCACCACGATGACGACTCTCCTTGTTGTTGCAGGCCGCCAGTGGCGTTTCCCCCCCGCCCCAGCCCGCCCGCCCCGGCACCCCGGCCGCAGCCGCAGCCCACCTACAACCCGCCCACCAACGGAGGCTACGACTACAACGCCAACGCCAACCTGCCCGGCAGCAACGGCGGGGACGTAAGTATTCCCCTGGAACTACTTTGCAAGTTGAAGGGCTCTCCGGGAGTGACCGCACCTTGCCCCTTTCGTTTCCAACCGCCGCTGAATTTTGCGCCCGGCAGCACGATGACCACCACCACCACGAGCCCGGCATGCCCTACGACTTCAACTACGCCGTCAAGGACGACTACTACGGCACGGACTACAGCCGCAACGAGGTGTCCGACGGCGACGTCATCCGCGGCGAGTACCGCGTGCAGCTCCCCGACGGCCGCCTGCAGATCGTGCGCTACACGGCCGACTGGAAGAACGGCTACAACGCCGACGTGTCCTACGAGGGCGAGGCCAAGTACCCCGAGCCCAGCCTCAAGAACACCGGCTACGTCAACAACGCGCCGCAGCAACAGCCCAACAACGGCGGCTACCAGTACCGGAAGTAACTTGCCGCGGGAATGGGGGGAATCTAAAGTAAAGAATTACAAACTGTTTGCTACTCTCGACCACCACCGCCACAAATTAAGCAGCCCGTCCTGGGTCCGCCAAAGTGATTTAATGTTATTGATTTGTGTTATTTTTTTGTCATTCCTAAGTTTGTTTTTTTATTCTGCCGCATCTCATTTTTATCTATTTTTTTTATTCTCTTAATCATAGTGCAGAAATTCTATTTGTTTTATTTTTTGTTTTTTTCCCATTGAAATGTGTGTGTATGTGTGTTGTTCAATAGTAGAGCTAAACCAAATGGACAGTGTCTCTCTAAAAGTGGACCCAAAGATTGTTGCTTCCCAAGGATTCAGGGAAGCAGACACACAGCAGAAAATGGTCTCAGCCATTCAACTTTATCCCAGTACCTCCTTTTCAGGAAAGCTACACCAGTTCTTATGTTATTATCAAAAAGTAGTTTTGAAAAGCAAACACCCCTGTGCCACCAAGCATTGTACATAACCCTGAGTGAATGAGTGAGCAAATGATTTCTGAATGACAAGTGTGTGTTGGGGCTGTGAACCCAATGTAATGACTGTGACTTTTGTATAAATATTTTATTATTAATAAAAATAAATAAATTGAAATTAATTTTGTTTGAATTAATATGTCCTCCAGCAGCTGATGTAGGCAAGGAAACACAACAGAAGCTTCAAAAATATACTGTATTCAGAAACAGGTTACAAGTTACAACAAAGTGAAACATGATCAGAATATTATACTATGCAGATCATAAAAATAGAATTTAAAAAGTCGTCTACGGGAAAATAACCCTTTGTACTCAAGTTTGGCAAATAAATAAAACAGTGATATAAATCAGTCTCAAAAAATAGCAACAATGTTACTAAAAATGTGAAACTATGAAATGAGAAAAAAACATTGAGAGATGAAACAACACAAAAAAATGATACACCAATGCTAATGGAAGCAACTGAAGTTCCCGTAAAAACTCACATTTTTCATAAACTCATATGTAACTCCTCTCACTTCTTTTCCGCTGCCTTCTCTTTCACAGACCCATCAGAGTAACCAAAGTACGCCTTCTCAGCCATGTTAACAAAAAGGCCAGTTTCAACAACACCTGGACAAGAGTTGGATAAGATAAAAAAAGACAAAAATATGTGCAGTAACAACAGTGACTAGAAAGGTAAACAGAAATGACTTACCTGGCATCAAGTTTAACTGTGTATTAACACTGTCCCAATCAAATTTGCTTTCTGGGAAAAGCCAGTCCAAAATGAAGTTTCCATTGTCAGTTACTACAGGGCCCTGTCATGTCAAAGAGGAAATATTAGAACTAAAATAACTTAAATGCTCTCTTTTCTTTAGTGCATATACTTACAGCCTTTGACTTGGCCATGCGAAGTTGTACTTTGCCTCCAAAACGGGTTTGGATTCTTTGCATGACTGGCACATATGACAAGGGAATTACTTCAATAGGAACTCCCTTTTTGTACTGTTCACCCAATGTTTGTGAATCTTTTCTGCAAACCAAACAAACGGTCACAATGTATATAATTGGAAACATAATCTTATAGGTACTACAGTTCGCTGGATACTTACGTGTAGTCTGCTATAATTATGAATCTTTTAGCACAAGAAGCAACAATCTTTTCTTGGGTGAGACAGCCACCGCCTCCTTTGATAGCAGTAAATTTGTTATCAAGCTCATCTGCGCCATCAATCGCAACATCAAGCTAGAACAAATCATGACACAAAGAAATGATATTTACACTACCACAGTTACAATGTATTGAACAAGAAAGAGAAGACAAAGTATAAACCTGTGGATAACGATCCAAATCACCCAAGATAAGATTGTTTTCAACAATCAGCTGCCGAGCTTGAAAAGATGTTGGAATGCACACCAGCTGAAGCTTCTCCTTCTGAACGCGTTCCGCTAAAAAAAAAAAAAAAAACATGAGAGCAACGCACATAAGTGAAAGTGAGTGGATAGAGAGAAAAACAGGAATGATGAGCTCTAATGATAAATTTCCTAATCCCATGGATCAAGGCACAAACATGAAACACTTGTCATGCTGTCATCAAAGAAGACGACTCTCTCACCCAATCTCTCAACAGCATAAACAACAGTGGATCCACTACCAACTCCAACAACATCCTTGTCCTGAAATACAAAGTTCAAAGTCAGTTTGGTTCTCTTATCATTTCATTATTGACATGACATGCCTATTCCAAACGCAGTCCACTAACCTTCACACATTCGTCCACCGCCCGGAAAGCGGCCGCCTTTTTGGCACTTTCGAGGAGTGACATGGTTGGTGATGAGTACGACCGGGAAAGATGGAGCGTAGGACAGAGGAGGGAGTCCAACCAGTCCAACCGGCTCAAAGCCAAAGCTGAAATGAAGGGAGAACGCTTCGATAGTCTTGTTATCACCTTTGGTATCATGACACGATCAAATCCCGCACGCAAAAAACAGAACAAAATCAAATGCATCATTACCAACAAACAAATATGAAATTTCAAAAACGAACTGTTCATAAAGGAGATAAAAAACATCCAAAATTGAAAAAATATGATAAAAACATTATTATTTTTTTCTTTACTGCTTGTTTGGTTTGTTTCCTGAATTCTAAAATAAGTTTGCAAGAGGATTCTGCTACCAACGTAATTACACCTAATCCAGTTTCCGGTTCCGGCAAGCCAAGCCGAAGCCTGGAAGACATTTTGTTCGTTCTGAAGGTTCGGCGTTGCTGTTTGCACGCAGTTTCTCTCACCCACCGCTCGTTTGCGAACAAGAAGTTGTGGGCTCCCCACAACCGTCTGTTGCCCGGACAGCCGCTCGGCTTCAAATCATCGAGGTTCCCCGCATATTTGAGTGGTGAGTGTCGCACATTAGCTATGCCGTTTGCGCAGGGATGGGATTCGCATTCGCGTAGGCCTACGTTTGATCAATACACCGTCTTTTCGGCGCCCCGCGTCCTTGCAGTCAACTATGTGGCTTAATCTGCGTGCGTTGCTCTGAATGTTCCAAATTGGAAGTGAGTGTGGAATGGTTTTCTTTGTAAATGCGGGTCATGCGCCTCCGCGGCATCTGGTTATTGCGCAATGCAGTCCGTCGTGCATTCCTATCGCTATCCCTGTCCCTGTCCCCGTCCCTGTCCCCGGTCGGCTCTCCCGAACGCACAACGCACCTGTGTCGTTCTCGCTGTTAATTTCTTTCAACTTAAAACGATGATGAGGCATAATGGTTGCCAGCTCTATTGCATCTAAGCGAATGCATCGTTTCTGTTTCAGGTTACCACCATCAAAATGGCTGGGCTTAAAAAGATCATCCTCAAGAATTCTACTCAGATGTCTTTGCATGAACGGTGAGAATCAGTGTCACAAGAAATACCCCTTGTTTGGGATTTGCCATGGCCCTCTTTGGAGCCCCATTAGTCATGCAGCTGGTACAGTCAATGTTCGGGGGCATTGACTTATCTCATGTTCAAGCCATCGTCGGGAAAATGGACTGTTCGTTTGGGAAGTGTGGCATTACTTGACTGGTTCTATTGAACCTGCAGTGTGAACACACTGGTTAAGTAAAGTATTTGTCCTATTGGATGACATGGAAGGCCTCGTAGGTCCTGTGGAAGTGCTTTATGCAATGGGTTGTGTATCATATTTAGCACAAAATTCCTGAGCGGAGTCAGTGGCTGTGGTGCAATTCTATTCGCAAGGTTGGGTTTGGATGTGATGCACTGTATCATTGAGCAAGAAATATCTTTGTGTCAGCTTTGACTAAATGTGACGATCACCTTGTGTGCCTCTGCAATGGTCCACGAGGGTTCCTCTGACCATACAATGTTCCTCGTATTGGGTATGATGAAGACACTTTGGAAGCACCCATCAATCAGAAGTTAACATACTGTGGCATGAACTGAGCATCAACATTACTTTCTACAACTCAACATGCAAGAAGAGAAGATTTTTCGTTGTTGAGCTATGTAGTTGAACTGAAGACAACATAACCAGAACATCCAACATCCTATTTGAAGATGGAGTCCAATTTCTCTGAACTATTAGTATTGCAGCCCCAACAATGAAGATGCTGAACACATGGATGTCACTTTGTTATTTCAGAGGGTATTACTATTACCTCATACTTGGGCAACCAGCTAATCTGATTTTATCCCAATCATTTAAAATGCATCCTCCGCTAATTTGGAATCAGACTCTGAAGGCTTATTCACCACAATTATGACTTGCCCAGTCTGGCCGAAGTGGGCTGTCATCAATAAGCCTTCTGTTCGATAATGAAGTGAACCCAGGAAATTGGTCTTTTCCCCTTGCATTGCATCCACAAGCCACAAAAGCCACAATTGCTCATTGCAGCCAAAATGCATATGAGTTGATATCAAGTGCCAAGATGTGCCGATGCCATGATACACACTTATGTGTTTGGAAATGAAGACACAGAGTATTCATTGGGCCTTTCACTTGAAGCACCCAAAAAGAGATAAGGTGAAAATTTTAATAATTTAAAAGGGTTTGCCTTGAGTGGGCTGGAAGTTTCCAATGACTGTCTTATCTTGATGATGTTCACTGTGGACATGTTCAAGTTGACTTGTATCTTTTTGGTTATAGATTTTATTTTCCTTTTAATTCAAAGAATTTTAACCATGATGGGCTTATCTTTCTTGATTTTGTTTTTGGTGTTTTCTTTCCTTGTTAAAGCCCATTATCTGGTGGGGCGTTTTTCACCCTCTCTTGCCATGGGAGATGGCTATTATATCTCTTATAATATCATTTTTTAGATTCCCATCAACTGGCACTAATTTTGCTCATACTAATGAGTGATCTTTGTATGGCATGCAGGCCCTTGCTATGGCTTGGTCTCCATACCCCCCTGGCCTATCCTACATGGTGCAGTCCTAACGTTTTTTACAGCTCTTTATGACCAACTCAATACTTGGTAGGGGGTTTCATGAAATGTTTTTCATGCAACTGAGATGGTCATAGGGCCATACACCTGACTTAAAGTTGTTGGTTCCAATTGAGCTGTTGACTGCAAATAAAGGGACGACCTTCTTATTGAATCCATTTGCTGGCTTCATAAAGCACCGTACCCCTTGGCAATGTTGCCTGGTTCATTGCTGGTGATTGCATTGACAACTTATGCAGTAAATAGCTGCCTGCAAGTGCACCAAGCAATTGCTAAGCTGTCCAGGGAGGCAGATTGTTGATAAAAATGAATATGGCACACACACAGCTTCACGTACCTGCGACAACCATCACGTCAAGAGGGAACTGTTCAAACGGTGCGGGCCAACCTTGCTCTTCAGCAACAGGCATCTGCACGGAACAGAAGACTTGCAGCTCAGATGGAACGTCGCCCTGCAGTAATGGCAGCCCTGAAGATAAAGCAGGTTTGTCTCTATTTTTATTGCTTTGTTGGTTGTTAGATCTTACCAATTTTCACCCTTTATTTAATTCTTGCAGAAAACCCTTCGTCAACGCCTTGGAGATGGGCTCCGTCCGCGCATTGGAGATAGCCTGCGCCAACGCATTGGTGTTGGGAGACTTAGTCTCAGTGACCGGCTATCAGCCAGGCCCATAGGGCACATGCGCTCACAATCAGTACCCCGCTCACCAAGAGCTCGCCTGAGTGTTGGTATTCGAGGCAGATTGTATCGACCTCAAGCCCAATTTCAACCTGCTCGTCAAATGAGAGCACCGTCAGTTGGTCGCCAGCGTGGTACACTTTGTAAGTACACTTTCTTATTTGGTTTTGAGATGCTTTTTATCGGTTTGCTTTAACATCGTTTGTGTTCACAGCTCGAAGTGCCAGCATAAGCAATTTAAGTCGGAGCCAGAGTACTGGTAATCTGAATACAGCTGGTCGTTTCCAAAACCAAATCCAGAATCGTACGTATCAGAACACAAATCGGTTCAATGTGAGTCGGGGAAATCAATACAGGCCACAAAGAGGTATGAGGGTGACAGGGGGCAGAGGTTTCAATGTTCAGCGGCCCTTCAGAGGAGCCCGGGGTAAGTAATAGTCTTATTTGTTAGTGTTACTTTATGACACATTCTAAGCACATGTGGATTTGCTAGGTCAAGTACAAGGACAACAACGCAGAGGCCAATTTAACAACTACCAGCAGCAACGAGGCGGACGTGGAAATTACAGGTGAGCTTTCATCAAATATTGTTTCTTGTGTCAACTTGCATTACACATTGCATTGTCTCACTGTTATTTTTATTGTTTATTTTGTAGGCAGGGGAACCAGTCTACGCGAGGAGTCCAGGGCATGCGAGGCCAGGGACGTGGGCGCGGCAGAGGCCAAGGGCGCGGACGGGGCCGTGGCCGTGGGGCTGCTCCCCCCAGCCGAGAGGAACTCGACAAGCAGTTGGATCTCTACATGGCAGGCACCAAGTCAACGCTGGATAAGGAACTTGACAGTTACATGAATCAAGGGCAGTGAATGCAAGCTGACTGAACTTACCACTTAAAATATGATGTGTTGAGGGAGAGTTTTGTTTTACTATTTTCTGACTTATTGTATCTTTTGATGTTCTAATTTATTCACTGGAAGGAACTGCTGCTTAGGCTCTTCCAGTTTTATCTGACTCCCTCTTAGTATCTTAACTGTTGCCTGTCCTGTGTGTTATAATTATTGGTTACCTTCATTACTTGAAGTAATGAGCTGAAACTAGAGCAGTTCTAATAGTAACATAAATCAACTTGAATTTACGGAAACTAATGTAATTGTAATATATGTGACATAAATTTGTATATAGCTATAATTAACCTTACACTCTTGGTGTGAATGTAGACTAAGTACATTATACTAGAAGCCAAAGTGAAAATTCTGTTAATTACTTCTAACCTTTGAACTCATGGACTGTCTGAGTGTGAAATCAATGTTTTGTTGTGAACTGTCCTCAATAGCATTGCTAGTTGTCAACTTTGAGGCAGACTGAGAAGATTGTCTCTCTCTCTCGCTTTTACTTTTAATGTTTTTTTGTACTATGCAGTGTTAGGAAAGCAATATGTTATTGTGAAGAATAGAGTGGAATAAATGTTCAAAAACAAACACATTGATTTTCAATTTGCAACCACTATAATTCACACTTCAAGTGAACTGATTGTTTAACAACAGTTACTAAAATACATCTACAGAAACTCAAAACTAGAGGATTCGGTAGACTTATCACAGAAAATTCAAAAGGAAATATAAATTTACAGAATATCTTTAAACAGCAGCACATCTGTAAATGGCTACAAATATGAAACAACTGGCAGTGGAGATTGGCATTTCAATTTAGATGAACTAATTCAGGGTACACTATTAGCAGAGTATATAGTTGTGAGATAAGATTTCACCCTAATATATACGCTTGTGTTTATTGTGGTGAAACAGTGGACAAAAATATGAACTTGAAACAATTGCTCTTGATTCTCTTGATTGCTCAGTGCCATATTGTGGCTGGTCTAACAAGTGCATGTAGCTGGAATAACTCTTCAACAGTGACTTGAGTCCCAGTGAACATAGTGCAAAGCTTATAAGCCTATTATTCTGAGAAAAGTATCACACAATATCAAATGACCAACATTTTATAAATGGCGATAATGTTTGTATGTAGGGCCCTGTTTGAAGCTAACACCATAAAGGCAAGTTAAATTAATGATACAAGAACTCTCTAAAGCACATAATACATTGTAAAAGCCAGCTCACAAGGATAAATTAAGTGCAGCAATTAAGTATATTACAGAATTACAAAAAAATAATCATCCTCCATTACATCAATTATTAGCAAATAAATAACAGTTCCAAATTTCCTCTCCTCAACTCAGTTATAGAGGAAAATGAGTTACTGACTCTGCTTGTTCAATTTCAATGAGGTAAAGATACAGTTTTGGTATATACAAGCATCTTTTTTTCTCGATTTAGCAAAGTGTGTCAATAAACTAAAATACAGGGGAAGGTTCATACTTCAATCATTTTGTGTTGCAGGATTAGGCACCAGTGGCTTAGCAGGTAGTATATCTTAATATCTTAGTTTTCTTATAACACCATCTTCATAACACTTCATATACAAGAAATTAAATCACATTCAGATAATCACAACACATCATGCCAGAAGGTAGAGAACATTAAGAGTAAGAAGCCCTACATAGTGACAGAGGGTCACCGAGGCAAAAATATTCAAAGGCAAAGCACTGTACCATATAATTAAATAGGTACACAAAATCTGAGATTCAGACAAAATTAATCCAAATTAACATAAAAAATAATCAGACCTGACTGTTAACAAATACATACTACTCACAATTACTCTATACACTATGCACATTATCTGTCACATGAGCTATTTGAAACAATTTTGATAGAACATCTTGCTTCTCTAGGTTCTTACAACTCATTAACTATTCATCAATTGAAATTATAAATTGCACATGAACACATAAGAACAGTTTAGTCTAGCGTAAAGAAACAGTTCAGATACAGAATCATCTTCATCCTCACATTTTCTTGTCAGGAAAGTGTACAACAGAAAGTCCCATGTATTCCCCAGGCGACCCATACGTATCAAATGGAATTGTATGGGGTGGGGAAGGCGTTAGTCACCAATAGTTGTTTTCAGTCTGAGGAGTCTGCATGACACCAACACCACCACCTAACCTACGGTAATTCATGGCTCCACAAAGTCGCCATTGATTCTGATCTGGGTCATACACCTCAATAGTCTTCAGGTAAGCAGTCCCATCAAACCCTCCAACAGCATAGAGCTGTCCATTGACTACTGCCAAACCAACCTGTGTAAAATAAATTAGTGTAAATGTTAACAGTGCTTTTAAGCGTTATAACTTATCATAGGTACAATTAAAGAATCAGAACTTACGCCACTCCTACGGGAAGTCATAGCAACAATTGGACTCCATGAGTTACTGTGAGGATTGTATCTTTCGGCACTCGACAATTCCATGCAGTCATCACGGCCTCCAACAGCATAAATTAAATTGTTGAATACAGCACACCCCAAATGTTTGCGCCTTGTAGACATAGGGGCAACAGGGCACCATTTGTTGGCCCTCGGATCATAACGCTCCACAGTGTTCAGAGGACACTGCCCATCTGAACCTCCAATAGCATACAAAAAGCCGCCCAACACTGCAACTGCTACGCCTAATCTCCTTGTTGTCATAGGAGCAACTTTGTACCATTTGTTTTCCTTTGGATCATACCTGTATTGAAAAGTAATAAAAATTTAATTTAAAAAATGCCTTTTAGTTGAACTGTAGGAGAGAACATACAGCAAAATTCAATTAATAGACTAACCTTTCAACATGGTTCAAGCACTGAACACCATCTTGTCCACCAACAGCGTAGAGGAAGCCATCTAGGACAGCTACTCCCACGCTTGTCCGGCAGGATGTAGTAGGAGCAACATCACATGACCACTGATTTGTTTGAGGATCATATCTGAAAAAAAATTATTATCTGTCAATAAGAACAAATGGGAAGAGCCTTAATACATTTAGTAACCGGAAACACATGTCTGCAGTCCTTCAGTTTTCTGAACTGAGAAACAATTTATCTAACCTTTCTATGCTATTCAAATAAGACTGTCCGTCATGGCCTCCAACTGCATAAAGAAGATCATTCAACACTGCAACACCAACACCACAGCGGCGTTTGCTCATTGGTGCAACCATTTTCCAGTCCATTGTTTGAGGATCAAATCTCTCCACAGATGCGATTGCATCTCCACTGCACCAGCCTCCAACTGTAACAGGAAATCCAGTTATGAAAAGCATGTCATTTGTGGATCAGAAAATAAACTTTCATTGTTTTCTTATTTCAAAATCATTTTTTGACCTTAATTGAACTTAAAGTATCACTGTGTAAAGAGACAAAATTACCGGCAAACAGAACCTCTCCTCGACGCATTGGTTTCCGGGGTCGTGTCCTAGGGCCCTGCATTAAAGGCCTCTCTTGGGGCAGTAATAAATAGTTTTTAGCCTCATCAACCAAATCTCTGCAAGCCTCATCACTTCTAACCAAGAGCTCTGAACCCACAGTGCCAACCAAAAATTTAGGACCGAGAAGTGGCAACCGCACATGTTGCAAAGCCTATATAATAAAACAAGAACATTGTATAGTGTGTGTAAGAAACAGATAAGAAATTGACTCAGATACCAATTATACACACTTGAGATAAATGTTGTCTTCTCTCTGATACATTGTATTTGACCCAATTCATGACAGCACTGAATACATGTTCTTCAGACCTCACATTGAGTTCATCACTTGAGATAATGTCAACTAGCTGTCCAACTGGCAAAAGTAGGAACTCTTCACTTTCCATTACCTGGAATAGAACCAAATAAGTTCAAGCAGGTGAATGAGAGAAGTGGTTTGTGCTGTTGAGAGAGGAGAAGTAATAATTTATAGCATACCTCTTGGAAATTATGCTGAGTAAATTTGTCCGCAATACGGAGTAATTCTCTGCATGCATGAGTATCGGCAAATGCCCGAATACCCAAACAGTTTGATGGATCCAGCTGCCGTTTTAAAAATTCACAACATATATCTTGAATTTCGGCCAACTGTAGAAGACAAGCTGCAAAATATGATGAAGATGCAGGTAAGCCCAAATAAGTAACCAAATTAATTCAAGATGAAATATTGATAAAGTTTATACCAGCTGGTAGTAATGTTTGTACGTTTCCTTCCTCAACAACAATGTTTGATGAATAACAAAAGTCAATAAGCAATTCCATGGCCAATTCATCAATGTCTCGTATGGTAACTTCAGTTTGTCTAGATTCTGCCAACTCCCCTGTGAACATTGCTCTGAAGTATGGACTGCACGCTGACAATATCACCCTAAAAAAATAAGAGGAAACACCAAATAATGAAAGGAATTTGTATGCAGCGAAACATGTTTATACCAAGAAACAAAAAGCCTACCTATGCGCAAATATTTTACGACTTCCCACATTGAGAACAACATCACAGAGTTCGCGATGGCGTCGTAGTACACTTAACTCATTAAGTGTACAACGTGCATGTTTGTCAGATGTGTGTGCGAGACGAGCTGGAGATGGGGGTCGATCCCCCAATTCCAGGTCGTTCATCCTTCGCTCCACTGCGCCCAACGAATGCAAACGCAATCGAGGGGACGCTGGGAAACCCCACTCTGAGTCAATCTGCAAGCAAAAAAATTTCCATAAGCAATATGACCTTCCATAATAATGCATACAGCCAATACCCTAAACAGTCATTTTATGAACAAAAAGAGACGTAAAAGAATTCAAGAAAGACACAACTGGAGTCCCGAACACAGAATATATCTAATTGCATGTGTCACAAACACAAATGAAAATTTGAAACTCTGGTCAGTGAGTATATAACCGATCATAACAAGTTTGACAACTAAGCGATGTAATCACAACAAACAAAAAATAATTAAAGAACATGCAGATCAAAAGCTGCAGTGAGCACATCAACAGAAATAGAAATAAACAATATTGTGGACTCTTGGATAACTTACTTTGCTATCTGTAAAGTCGTTCGAAAAGAGATCTGGCCCACAAGGAAAAGGTCTGCAAGCTGAGTGGTCTAACGCATTTGGACGATCAGACATTTACTTGAAATTGTGGAAAACTTTGCCAAAAAAGGGCACGAACTGACGGTGACATTATTTTTTCGAACCTAACCCAAAGCAAAGCAAAACTTCAAGTGACTCCACATCAGTGAAAACCTTGGGCAGAGAGAAGTCATTTAAAGTTCAGGTCAATTCTGATCAACGAAAAAGAACGTTGAAGCTTGATACTAGCGCAACCAATCTTAATTTGATATTGTTTTGTATCGATTGAACCAATTTCAAAACATTAAGAATAAACTAGGGTTCTAAAACACCTGCAGGCACCGCGCCTTGGAGACTCTCTTCTCTGCCCAGCAGCCCACATCGATTTCATGACGATCGACCACAACATTCTTATGTCAGCTGTGTGCCGTGTGCAGGAAGTCCTTTGACGGTATTTTCTTTCCAGGGAAAAGGCTATTTATAGCAAGTTGTCCGACCCTAAAGCAACAAAATGGTAAGAATTTTGTTTCTTCCGGACCCTTGTCTACTCCCCGATGGATTTCCATCACGATATTTTTGTCAGAACTGGCTCGCAGCAACTCCCCCCGCAGCTTGGCCGTATCTAACCCCTTATCTCCAGTTGTCATTTGATGATTAAAATACGGGCCAGTTCGCTGTATTCACTCTTTTCTCCGTTTTTGCCTACGTTCGTTGACCCCCGACCTCCTTGCTTTTCAACGAAGCGTTTTCTGCCCAGTCGTATGGGCCGTCGATACTGTACTTACATGCCACCAGACAACTTGTTAGTATATCTGATCTGAAAGTCAAGTGTGTTGTGTGTCAGTCCTTATGTTAGTGTTCACATCTACTTTTACATGTCGAAAGGAAATCAAACCAGTATCAACTCTTAACTCTGTCAATTTTCATTCAGTAGACAATTTCATTTTCATTTATATAATAAACCTTTATATGCAGTGCTTTGCAAATCACTGCTGCCTGTAATCTTTGAAGCTCACCTCTTTTATTCTGTTTCAGTCGTTCACTGAGAAAATCGGCCAACTCATGCAGCGCCCTGGACAAGATGCCATTCCTAACGATGATGTGCCATGGTGGATGAAATATGCAGGAAGAGGGCTCGGAACTGTCGGTGGAGGAAGTATGTACCGTATTTCTTTACAAAAACAAACAAAATAAAAAAAGAAAGAAAAAATTAAAATCCTTATGAAATGTTGGACAGCACCTTTAATCTGAAACTTTTTTTCTTGCAGTTGCTATCTTCCTGGGTGTCTGGGTTTGCACAGGTATCCTATTTGCTGAAGTGAACTGCCTTATTGCGGGAATTTGGCAGATGTAAGTTAATTTTCACTGTAGCCTGAACTTGGTTGCCTCTGAAGTTTTCCTAAACAGATGTTTAGTAACACCACATTAATTGATCCTTTTTGGATGACAGGTTGGCTGGTTTTATCACCATTGTTATTGAAGCACCATGTTGCTGCATGTTTCTTGACTTTGTGCAGAACATTAGTAACTTCATGGAGCAGCGTCCCTATTATTACAGAGGAGGACTTTACATTGCGTAAGTCAACACTGTGTACATGTCTGCTTAATTAAACTCTTTTTTTTTCCTAATTGTCCTGCAAAATTTGTTTTAGGATTGCCTTGCCCGCTGTTGTTCTCTGCGCCAACTTGAGCACCATCTTCGGCAGTGGTCTCATCTTTGGCACTGGTGTCATTTATGGAATGATGTCTCTTGGAAAGAAGTAAGTACTGGTGTACTTTTTAATCGTACTTCTATCATCCTTCTTTTCTTACCATTTCAAGCAAAAGTTCATTTTAACAATAATATGTATTAATGAGTTAATACTTTTAATGGTGTGTTGTAAATAAGTGCTTGGACATTAAAATCATTAACATCTTATGTAGGGGAAGCTCAATATACAAATATATTTGCTGAGTAGCTCCTTCCTCTAATGCATTCCTTATAGTTATCATTTCCTACCTTGTCACTAACTGCAGCTGTCCAAGCTTTTGGTGTGGTTTTAATTTTGGGCATTAATTTTAATATAAAATGCATACCGGTTTTGTTGTCTCTTGTTTATGGGTGTGAGTGACAGGTGTGTGAGTGGGAGTGAGTGAGTGTTTAACATCTGTTGTGTGTGTCTGGTCTATGGCAGAGGCTCGCGGCAGGACATGGCCGCGATGGCCTCCCCAACGGGCAGTGCGCCACTGCCCGTGGACCAAAAGTCTACCCTCATGGAGGATCCTGATGTTTGGCGTCCTTAAATAAGTTCTTCATCTTTGTTTCAAGGCACTGAGGTGCTTCAAAGGCAATGCACTTTCCTTTTACCTTTATTTTTCTGTGTGTTTTGTTTAGCATCAGAGCATGTACCCAATTTGTTGAGTTTAGAATTTGTAGGACATGAGGCTAATATCTTCATTTGCTGTTTTGATCTGTTTTGTAACTGAGCAAAATCTGTGCTTAGTCGTTTGTATCATTCATTTATGATCATGGTTTTTGACAACTTTAATTTTGTCGTGCAGATTTTTGTCTTGTTGTGTTTTTAGTAGTGCCTGAAAGTTGCAAAATAGGACTTGCTTTACCTTGAAGTTGTTTTAATTTTTGCCGGGCTATGATTCAACTCAAATTTGCTTAGCTTACTGTTTTAAAGTAGCTTTTCTGAAGTCTTGTAAAACATAAAATATTTTTGTTGTAGTGTTGTGTTACTTCAATGCATAACAAGTTAAGATTTGAGTCTTGTATTTCTTCTTGACTTCCAACTTTCTGGAGTGATTATTATCTTGACTTAGTTTTAAAATTACATTTTTGTAGTCTTTTAAAAAATATGAAGGCATTTTCCCAGCAGGACAGCATGTTTGGTGCCATTCTGCTAGTGATTATTTTGGTACTTTCTTCTTTTACTGTAGACTAGGGGAATGTTTAAGATTTGTGCTTTGCCTGGAGTGTTAAGAGATAGGTTGTAAGTTATTCATTGTCAGCAAGTGGAGAATATACCCTCATTATTGGGGCTTTGCTTGTTCTGTCAGTCTAGCTAACTCTAGCTTTGCCAATGTCCTCAGCTTTGTGAGAGTTGTTTATGAACTGCTTTATGTTGGACTTTGTGTTGTAAGCTTCTTTGTATTGTCTCTAACAGTATAAGGTCTCTGCACCTGTAATGAGACTTCCTCTTTTTGAAATGAAAAATGAATAATAATAATAATTGTGTTTTTTCTTGCAGGGCGACTGCTGAAGAGATGAGATCAAAGGCAGCAGCTGCTGGTACTTCATCTGGCCCATCCGATGTTCCCAATTCTGGCATGAAATCATCATTAGTAGATAATGCACAGCCTGTTGGATTTACAGGCTCCCCATTTGACAGTAATGTATAATGCATCTCTGTGTGCTCAAAGGTGTAAAAATTGAACAAAGCCACTATTTATTTCTGTTGCCTGTTCCATTTGGGTTTCTTCCCCTGTTGATGTAGATGTATTCAGTTAAATATTGTTACAATCTCTTGAAGTTATGTTGTGAGCATCAAGTGGAGATGCAGTGATTTCTGGTTATATAAATTTACAGGTATGAGTCATGTTTAGGAACTCTATAAAGTTCGCCTAGTAGTGTATTAAGGTGTTAAAGGAAGAGTCATTACGTATGTTATCTTTTATTTCTTAGGGGGTATACATCCTGTAAGTTTGTAACCCTGTTATGAGGAACACATTCCAAAGTTTGTGGAAATGCCGCTTTAGGACTTTCAGGAATTACAAAGGCAAATGCAACTCTGTAGCAATGTTTTTAGGCATTATCCAAAGAAGTATTTCCTGTTTGTAGTTTTAGCCAGCATTGCCAAATGAAGTATGTGTGTTATAAAGTTGCTTTCCCATACATTTTCCCTTCCCTATCAGTACCTTGTGTTCTTCATATACACTCAGACTTGCTCTGTGGCATTTCTCACTGGAGATGCCGTAAGCCATTCCACTTCCTTTGGTTTGTTGAGGTGTATAGGTTTCCATTTTATATTTTGTCTTATAAATGTGTGTTGTACAGTAGATTGGGCAGCTGCCTCCTGATAGTCATTTAATTAATTGTGCCCAATGGCTGGAAGTTTCAAATTATTTTGAAACTTAATTTTTATTAGTTTAGAACAATTAGGAATGAGTTATGGAAATTTGCAAAAGCACATTCATAAATTATAGAAAAGAAATGGTTTTTCTTTGTTCTTTTGCAGAGACCTTGTTGATTTAGTATGTTCAAAATGTATAAACTGACTGAAGCTTTTAAGAGTTGTAATTGAAATTGTTTTAAATATATTGCTGTGGATTGTCTTCACCTGACAAACAGTTTCATGAACGAGTTTTAATGCCCTAGTTTATAGTAGTTTTATAGAAGGCATGGTGTTACCTTTGACAACTTAGTTTTTACCCTTGTATTGAACTCATGAGTATCTTTTTTAACCGTGACCCTTCCTTAATGTCTTGCCAAAGCTTCAGTAATGTGGTTTTGATTTGATTTTAAGTCACCTGAAGTATTATTGTTTGTATCATGGTTTGCATGATGTCCTGTTGCCTTCTCTTATCCTAACTTTTACTCTTTAGTGTCGTCCCATCCCACATTGTTCAACTTTCTTCCTGCATCAATATTACTTGTGGAGTTCAGTACTTATGAATATGTTCTTCTTGCATTATAAAAATGTGATTTATGTATTAATTTGTTGTTTTAATTTGTTTAGTGTTTAGAGTTTTGTTTCTGTGACACTGTTTACTCTTGTCTCAGCTGAGATTTTTGGATATGTTTTGATTTGAAGAGCCTCCTTTGCTTGTGCCGAATATTTCCATCATGGAAAGTGAATCACTATTGAATGATCTTCCTAAAAACAAGACATCCTTTGTTATGTTTGGTAAACTTTCCTCCTAGTGGAAATGTAGTTTAGAAAAAAGAAATTTTGTTATTATTTTTTCTTCCACCGGCTATCCAAAAGAATTAGTTCTGTTTTGAAGAGACTATTTGCAATATTTGTCTGTCAAAATTACAAATTCAAAATAACTATCTGAGTAGCACAGCAGCTGCTTTCATATCTGTCCTGTTTTTTTTTTTTTGTTTTTTTTTTATGTACAACAGATGAAGATTGAACATTCCTGTGAACAAAAGATGCTTTGGTGTAAAGTTATTCACAAATGTGCTTGAGCCTTTGTGTATAGTTTATTTTGGTTTGTTCTCATTTTAAAGGTAGTGATATTGAGTCTGTTTTTCAAGTCTGATTTCCTTTCCATTTTTCCTCTATTTCTTCCTTCATTACTTGTTTATGGGGACCCATGATAGTTCATGGCTCTATGAGTGTTTGGAAAAAAAGTGGTGGTTGAAGATGGGCGGTGCAGACAGGAGGCTGGACAAAGATTATGAGATTATGGAATTTAATTTTTAGGGCTGCTGTGCTTTAATTTTTTTTGCTTCAGGCATGAATACACACCATGTGAACTATGTGCTTGTCAAGTTAGTTCTAGCTTACCTTGAAACATAGATGTGTAGCGGATCAGGAGTTCTGAAGCATTTTAAATAATTACGCTGCTTGTTTTTTCCCTTGATGCTGTACACAATATAGTTGTACTGCAATGTTGGAGATTTCCATATTTACTTGTCCCAAATTGAATACATTCTTCTTCTGGCACCACTAATAAAATCTAAAAAGTTAACAAAATGCATGGTGTATTGTATTGTCAGTAATTGTTAGTGTAACATTTGGGATGTTGGCTGTATCTCAGCTAAATCACATTTTTAATTTTCTTTTATATCTAATTTTGGTTTGCTTTTTCTGAACATATATATGTGTGAATTAAATTAATGTTTCCAATATTGTCTGTTTTCCTCTGTAGAAAGTGGGATATTAGTATAAAATTTGTTAGGGCTAAACATATCATTTTCCTGAATTTATCATTGTGCAGATGTTACACTTTGAAATCACTGTAGCTATGTATCATGGTATGCATAGGATGATTGCGATAGTCTTCTAATTATTACATCGCACAGATGTTTGTCTCTCCTTGACATTGCTTTTCCCATCTACTGCAGGGCTTTCACATGAATGAGAACTTGGCACATCCCTCATATCATGTAATGTAATACTTATTGGCTCAAGTGAAGTAAAACTATATGTGTGGGCCTATAATGAAGGTGTATGTTCTAAGCTTTTTAGAAATGATTCGTGCTCTATAGCAGAAAATATTCACTCATGATGAAGTGCTATGAAGAAATATGCCTCTGTGACCCAACCTCCTAATTTCAACTGCCACGTTACTGCTTCACTAATTTTTTTCTTAAATTTTGCTAAAACTTTGATTCTGACCATGGATGATATGCATTTACAATTTGGACCTTGAATTGTGAAAACAAAAGTTATTTTTTGGAAAACAAAGTATTTTTTAGTTTATTTTGTCACAAAAGTAAAATGGTTTCTGAAGTTTTTTTTTTGTGCTTTTGCTTTTGAGGCTGTTTGTTTGACAAAGAAATAAGGTATGATGTGAGTTATTAGTGGTGGCATAAATATTGCTCATACCAAGCTTGTCTTATGGAAAAAAACCCCGATGCAATGGGCCTCGTTTCAGGGATCACTGTATTCAAGTGCAATAATTTCTTATTAATTGAAGTGCATTTATGTGAGAAGGGGAAAAGGAGTGTTGGGCAGGGGCTAATTCGCTTTGTTGATAATTCAAAAGGGGGTCATATAACTTATTTATTAACTAATGCAACCCCAGTAATTTCTACAATGTTATTAACTGTATGTTCTTGAAATGCACAAGTTGTCAAATGCCAGAGTAGAACCATGTTGTAAGTCTCCTTGATTGTTGGGAAGCTCTATTTATGCCACATGTTCAACCGAGTTAACATCAATATGGCTGTGTTTACAGGAATGAATTTCAGTTTGTCAATTATCAGCCTTCATATTTTGAGACTGTTGCCAACTGAAGAAGCGAATAAAATGTAGTAGGATTATACAGTGTGATTTTTTTATTCATTTGGCTTTTCCCATTTTTCCAACTCAAACAAAAAGTGACTAGTTACAGTATTGAGCAGTGGGCTCTCACAAATGAGCTGAAGTAATTCAGTGAAATCTTTCAATAAGAAAAAAAAAAGGAAGCCACAGCCTCTACACTATTATTATGAGATCTAAGTGCAAATGCTGTCCCTTGACAAAAAACCCCTGAACGAATGTGATGGTATTCCGACCCCCGACCCCCCCCCCCTCTAAAGAAAAACCTGCAGTGGTTGGTGATGAAGTGACATCACTGCTTCATTGTGGTCTGGATCCAGTCAAGGAACTCTGTGACTCTCGTATATACGCCGGGGTATCCTGCCTCGGCGCAGCGAAGTCCGTATGATACCACACCGATGAGGTAGTAAGTTCCTTCCCAAGGCCACACCAAAGGCCCTCCAGAATCGCCCTGCATACAAAAAAGACGCGTCAAAAGATTACGTACTTGGGACTCGTATCAACAGTCTCGCTCGAACCACTCGAGCCAGTACAGCCGAGGGCTTACGAGCACCGTCTTTCAAGTCTCGAAACTGGAGTTCGACTCCACAGCATGCACGATTTTTGAAAAGCTCCTTACCTGACAAGCGTCCTTGCCACCTCGCTCCAGCCCTGCGCAAATGGTCCTGTTGTCGATGGTGGCGGTCTTGATGTTGGCGAAGGCACTCCGACATTCGTCGACAGAGACGACGGGCAGCTGCACTTGCATTAATGCCGTGCTGCTGGGCCCATCTGAAAGAACGGGAACAAGGGCACTGAAGACATGAAAATCTTGGCGCGGTTCCGCCCAGTGCTTGAAGGGCTGACCACGGTGCACTTACTGAAATAGGTGGATCCCCAGCCCGCCGTGAAGGGGTTCTCCCTGACGAAGGACCGCTTCCGAAGGTCTGGCCTCATGGGCAGGCAGGCGGGCTCAATCCCGTCTGCAAGCAGCCACCCAGATGGAAAGAAATAATCAGCCACAAAGTTTATTCGAAGTTGACTGCCACGCACGCACACGCTTACCGGTGGCTGGTGCCGGTTCCTTGAGTGTGAGGATGGCGATGTCGTTGGTGAACCTGGTGGGGCTGTAGTCCGGGTGGACGTGCTTGGCGGCGATCTCGATGTCCACGGGGCTGGCGCCGTCCTCGTCGTCCTCCAGGTCCAGCTCCCCGAGTCGCGCTAGGTAGCTGCAGCAAGCAGAAGCAGGCCCAAGGTCAAACCTCATCCCCATTCCTCCACCATGTCCTTTGGCGCCACCGGCTGGCTCGGCGTACCGAACAGTGGGGGGAACAGAGGGGGGAGAGAGAGTGAGGGAGAGAGAGAGAGAGAGAGAGAGAGAGAGAGAGAGAGAGAGAGAGACGGCGACAATGAGCACTGTCCGGCATTTCGCTACCGCAGGCGTGCACGCCTTGAAGGCTACTCACAGGGTGCTCTTCTGGTACACGCAGTGCCCCGCCGTGATGACGTGGCGGTCGGACACCAGGGTGGCGCCGCACTTGAACTGGGGACGGCCCTTGAGGGAGCTGCGGGGGTGCGTCTTGTAGCCCAGCGCAACGATCCACGGCCACTCGCCTGCGGGACAAGGGGCGGTGAGGCGAGGCGGCCCTCGAGACTCGCCGAGCACGCGCGTGTCACGCAGTGTCACGCAGTGTCACGGCAACGGAGAACACTTCACCAAAATCCAGAGCCCTCAAAGCCACACCGACGAGTCTAACTCACCAAACCGCCATCAACACCACAACCATCACCCACAACCACCACCGCCACCACCTTCGAAGGTTGCACGGTTCGACTACGCGACGAGGGAGGCAACACGGGCTTCGGGTTTCACACAAATAACGGTGCGATTTTGTTTTAGCTTTGATTGTTTTGTTTTTGTCTAAGCTTTAATGTCGCACAGACGTCGCGGCGCGAAGCTGAGCAGGCGGCCGACGTGCTGGGGGATGGGGTTGTCGGGGCAGGAGCCCGACCAGCGGGCCTTCACCGTCTCTGCAACAACAGGGGGAGCCAAGGCATGCGGCATGCAGCGGGGAGGGTGGAGGCGCGCGCACTAAGCGCACTCACCATTGCGCGCCGGCAGCCCGCCGACGACGCGGGTCAGGCCGGTGCTGGCGTGCTGGCGGCCACAGCTGCGCGCCGAGATGGAGGGCACCTCGGTGGGGAAGTTGTCCTTGGAGACGCCGTCGACCGGCAGGGGCGTGAAGCCGGACACCCGGGACCAGTCCGGGATCTGGCCGCCTTGCGAGGGCGCGCGGCCCCGCTGTGGGCAGCACACCTTGGGCGTGCGCCCTTCGAACCTGCAACCGGCGTCCAGGTCAGCGAGTTCGAACACCAGCCCGATCGGTTTTTCACTGCTAGAGTCCTGCGTTCTTGAAACGAAACGGATAATGTTTTCCCTCATTGCTTCTGAACCCTCAAGGAGGGTAAAATGAGCGAGCCGATTGCAGGTCTCTGTCCAAGGTACGATCAGCGCGTTTAGCCCACTATCTTCAACGGGTTAGAAGCCATGAGTGAAAAACTGCTACGCCAATTCGTTCCAAAAATGTCTGTCTTGAGGCCAACCCTATGTGTCTCCAACACATGTAGGCCTCCATTCACAAGTAGGCCCCCCTCACGACGCACTGACCCGCACTGCGAGCGCCGCAGGAAGTCCACCTGCACGGAGTTGAGCCGCTGCTGCATCAGCGTGTAGAGGGGGTGGCAGTTTTGGATGCGCATGCAGCTTCCGGGGAGGTTGGCCGGGGTGCTGCAGTCCGAGGGGAGCTCCAGGTCTGCGTGGTGCGGATGGAACGGGTGGAACGGACGAGAGGTTAGGTTAGGCTGGTCGGGACTGGATGCACCAACTCGTGGTCGACTTGCCTTTGGTCGTCGCCTCCGGGAGGTCCTCGAAGGGCCGCGGGGTGGCGTTCACGGAGTTGGGCTTCCTGCTGACCACCGCGGTGGCGGTGTGCGACAGGGCGCACAACGCCAGCAGGACGCCGAGCACTGCGCGGGGGTGCGCCATTGCTGCCAACAGCCAGACGCGAACCCTTGAACGGCCGGGCGGGGCGGGGCGGGACGCGTCGGATCATCTCACCCCCAGCCACCGCGCGCCCCGCACAGTGGGCCAGAAGACCGGTGGATGTGGCCAAAACTCTAGACGTCTTTTGAGCGCAGAAGTCGCTAAATGGGACTCGAACCGAACGTGTGACCCACCTATGGACTGCTCTCCGAACGAGGAATCTATTGGTAGGGTCACAGGCTCGGTTCGAGTCCTGTTTTAGCGACTCTGGAGCTGAAAACGCGTCTAGAGTTTTGGCCGCCGGCGCCGGTCTTCAGGCCGACTGTGCGCCGGCCTCTGCGCGGAGCGTCGTTTTGATATGCAAATCGAATTTTGGCGGGGTAAGGCGCGACGACGTACCTGAGCGGTGGCGCGGCGCGGCAGCGGCGGCAGCGGGCTGCAATCAACACCCACCGCCAGTGACTACAGCGTGGACGCGGTGCGCGCGCCGCGCCGCGCTCTACACTGCTGACACCAAAGAAAAGAAACACCGTGGAACAGGGCGAACGCTGTCAGTGTGCGCGCAAGCTTGACCGCGACGGTGCACTACTACCGCGTGGTGGCGTGCCGCGCCGTGTCGCCCAAAATGACCCTTCCAGAACGTCCCGGGACGGCGCGCGTCCGCGCGTGCTAGTGTAGTGTATAGTCGCGGGCCGCGGTGCTGCCGACCACAAGCACGTACTTGATTGGCGGGCGGTTCGAACCGACGCCGCCGGCAACGACGCGGGCGGCAAAGTGGCGGCTGTTTTCCTCGCGGTGCCGACTGCCGACCACGCCGTCGTCGCGGGACTTCGCGCGCGGTGCTCGGCGACGGCCAACACCTTCTGTGCCCGTGGGGGCGGGGGTGGGGCGGCACGTCGGCCCGGGACGCCCGGGACTCGCCCGGGACTCGTCGGCCGTCCGCGCTGCAGTAGCAGTGCGACAGTACCCGGCAATTAGGCCGCCGTATCTGCGGACTGCCCCGCGGACGGACAAGGCGGTTCCGTTTTGGAAGATTTGCATGCGATTTATGACACACGCGCCCCTCGGCCGCGGCCCGCAATGCGGCTCTGTCTCTCTCGCACTCAAGGGGCGACCCGCGCGGGTGCGACAGAGACAGCGCTTCGAACCGCCGACCGCTGTGCGCGGAATCAGTCTGCAGGGGGCACCTAATCGCGGCGCCGTGTTTTCGCTGCGAGTTGGCCTTTTGCTTCGCGTTTTGCCTCGGCCTGTCCTGGAGGCGTGTTCGTCCTTTCCGACTCGCCAGCCGGCTGGCTCCGAACAGTGCTCCGTTCTTTCTCTGTCTCGCCCAATGAGTACGAGAGAGACGGAGCGACGAGATCGCTGGGGCTGGCCGAAGGCATCCCGAAGGCATCCCGGAGGCATCCCGGAGGCATCCCGAAGGCATCCCGAAGGCATCCCGAAGGCATCCCGAAGGCATCCCGAAGGCATCCCGAAGGCATCCCGAAGGCATCACGAACGCATCCCGAAGGCGGGCCTCCGCTCTGCGTACTCACCGCGAGGGTGGGACAGGGTGTGTGACGGGACGGGGTGTGGGTGCCTGGGGGAGGTCCGGGGCGGTCCGTCAACGCTGTGGTCCGCAGGTCCGCAGGCCGCCAGGTCGTTCCTGCTTCCTGCCGCGCGCTCCCTCCAAGTGAGACTGAAGTGAGTCTCAAAGTGCCGCTTGCCGCTCTGAGATTCTCCAGTGGCCGCTAACCTTAACCGTGAGGCTGTGCGACTGCCGGAGCAGAGGGAGGGGAGGGGCAGGGGCGGGGGCAGAGGGAGGGGGCGGCCTTGGGGGCCTTGGCGGCTCGTTGGGTCAGTGGTCGCGCGGGCTGCGCGGGCGGGCCGGTCATCGCGCACCATACGGCACGGCGCCAGCAACGCCAGCAAGTGCACCAAGCTGGCCGTTCCGTTCGTTTGGAGGACGCCGCGCGCCGTGCGCCCGTTTTATGTTCGTGACTTGAAGACAGTGCCGGATCCAGAGCCGACCCGAGGGGAGCGGGGAAAGTAGCATTCTTTGGCTACTTACAAGGGTAAAGTGTTTCTTTTGGCCTACCTTTCAGGCGGCCATCTAGGTGGTGGTGGTGGTGGGAAGAATTGCCCTTTTGCCCTCTTCCGCCACTGAATCCACACTTGCTCGAAGTTTCCACAGCCGCAGTCCGCCAGTCCGTAACCCGTAGAAGTCGTGTTTTGCGACCATTCGCCTCGTATCAAGCTTCCTATTTTTATTTTACTGGTGCCTGAGCTTCCCCTGCCTTCTCTGCGTCTTCTCTCGCGGCCCTTGGTGCAGGCTTGCCGGGGAATCCCCGCTGCAGCGCGACTTACCGACTGGTCATCGGTCAACGCACGCACGCTCCAGGGAGGAAGTGAGCGGCTAGCCTCGGCGCGGTGCGGCGCGCGCGGCCCGAGTTCGAGTTCCGGTCTTGGAATTCCCCCCCGCCCTCTGGACCTTCTGGCGGCGCGGAGCGTCCGGAGGCTGCGCAATGACAGGCAATGCTTGCCGTACGCAGGGTCTCTAGGAGGGGCATGAGGAGGCCGCGCTGTCCGCGTGCCTTACTGACCGACAGGCGTGCCAAAATTCAACAGTGCACAGCAGCGCGGCACAGCGCGCAGTCGCACAACCGCCGCCCGGCCGGAAAGACATTTCAGCTGGAAAAAAACAGTCGCTTGGACCCGGCCGCTCAAGGTGGACAGGGCTAAGGTTCGTTGCCCCCTGCCCTTGGCCGTCGTGCACGAGGCGTGACGTCATCGTGACGTTGCTGTGACGTAGTCGTGACGTAGCCGTGACGCTACGACCATTGCGTGACCTCCTAGCGCCCCGCGGCGGCTAGAAAGTCACGCAGAGTGACGGGACGGTGAGGTGAGCCTGAGCCGCCACAGTCCGAGGCGGGTCGGAGCGCCTGCGAGGTAGGCAACTTCTCGCGCGCGGCGCGCACGCCTGCTCGGCAGAGTTGCCTACCCCCGACTACACAGGCGCTAGGCGCGCGAGGCTAGCGAGGCGCGTGGCGCGAAGCGGTAGAACGAGACCACTGGCCGGCGCAGGGAGTATCGCCGCCCGCCCGGCCAGTCACTGTCCATGCGCGCGAGGTGTATCGACGCGGGCCTGCCGCCCTGAACGGAGGGAATGCCGGTTGCTGGGGCTTTATTAAAGGGATGATAAGGCATTTATCTTATGTTAATTTATTCCAGTCACGTAGACACCATTTGACTTGTCATGATAACAATAAGTGTGAGTAGTCCGGGACAGTCAGTCTTCCTAGGCCATCAAGGGCCTTTCGAGAAAACAAAATAAATTAATGCACCACTGTTTTTCAACTATTTTCTAGTTTTAGTCCCCCCACGCCCACGCACCCACACAAACACACCCCTGCGCACACACACAAACACACACACTGACACACGCACTCGCACACACGAACACACGCCACTACACGGTGCCCAGTGCGCAGCGCTCCTCGCACGTGTCAAAGGAGGCGCCGTCCGTGAAGGTGGCGGCCACGTTGGCGGCCCAGCGCGGCTGGTCCTGCCCCAGGTAGTGGCCGGCGTTGCGCACCAGGACGTGGGTCAGGCCCGTCAGGCCGCGCACGGTCTTGGCGTAGCCGGCGAGCTGGCCGCGGACGCACCACGTGACGCGCGGCGCCGAGGCCCACTGGTCCGCGCCGCTCCACGCCATGGCGCGCAGGAAGTTGGCCGTGAGGCGGTACGGCAGGCACAGGTCCATCTGGCCGCTCACCACCAGCACGCGCACCGGCGAGTCGGCCAGCTCGGCCAGCATGGGCAGCGCCGACACGGCCAGGTCGTCGCGCAGCGCGGCGGCCACGGCGGACGCGCGGGCCTGCGGGGTGGGGGCAAAGCACGGCGTCAGTGAGACAGGACAGAGATAGCGGTTTACATGCAGAGCGCGAAAGACAAGACTTTATTGAGGTGATCAAGTTTGTTCGATAGGCCGAATACGATAGCTGCAATCGAAAATCCGATCCGTTCAACCAAAAGCTCGTTGCTTCGACCGGAAGGACACGGCAGATTTTCAGTAGCTATCGAATTTTGTCCATCAAACAAGGTCGATTGCCACAACAAAGTATTTATCTTTCCTGAGGCCAGTTGCGGATCCACGGGGGAGGCAGGGGTTGAGAAAACGCCCCCCTGAGAGGGAG
The DNA here is from genome assembly GCF_012932325.1 of Thrips palmi. Classification (NCBI taxonomy): domain Eukaryota; kingdom Metazoa; phylum Arthropoda; class Insecta; order Thysanoptera; family Thripidae; genus Thrips; species Thrips palmi. The sequence continues at coordinate 3,784,751 of NW_023144624.1, read as the reverse complement.
AGGCAGGCAAAAAGTCGCACTTCGCCCCTGCGTCCCATCGAACCCGTCCCTGGATCCACCCCTTCCCGAGGCACTGCAAGTGGAAGCGCGGCGAGGCGCTGACCGTGAAGGGCGTGTTGCCGACGTGCAGCGCGCGCCGGATGAAGGCGTGCTGCGCCAGGTCGGAGAAGCCGTCGTCCTGCGTGCCGTTCCACAGCAGGTAGTTGGTGAGCCCCGCCATGCCCGTCTCCTGCGGCGACACGACGCTGCCGCACTCGTCCTTGGACAGCTTGAGCGCCTCCAGCCAGCGGCCCTCGCGCACCAGCCGCAGCTGCTCGGCGGCAGCGGCCTTCATCTCGTCGCGGCCGGCCTCGTCCACCAGCCCCAGGTTGTACACGATGTCGCTCTTGTCCAGCTGCGAGCGAGAACTTTCTTTTAATCCCAGAAATTCGGGCAAACTCGACGACTTTGTGTTTGCGTTGCAGATTCGCGACTTGCCTGCGACTCGACGTCCACCAGCCCGTTGATGACCATGACCCCCTTGAGGTTGAAGGCGGCCGAGGGGTCCGCGGGCTCCGGCAGGCGGTAGATGGCGTGGGCCAGCGCGGTGGCCATCTTGCCGCCGAACGACTCGCCCGCGATGTACAGGTCGCGGGTGCGCTGCCCGGGGAACATGACGAAGAACTGTCGCAGCGCCTCAATGAGGGAGCGGCTGATCTGGAGGGGATTGCGTCAGCGCGCGCAATGCGTCAATGTTTGCCAACAAACACGCCACCGAACGCGGCAGCACGGCAGCTTGGCCATCGGCCGGAAGGAAAAACGCTCGTCAGCGAGCTGGCCACGCACCTCCCCCACGGTCTTGGACAGGCCGTCCGGGCTGCCGGTGAAGCTGTAGCCCGTGCCCACGGGGTTGTCGAAGTACAGCATGTTGTGGCGCTGCGTCCAGGTGCCCTGGCGCCGCTCCAGCCTGCCGGACTTGCCGTCCAGGCGGTACGGGCCGTTCTCCAGGAAGACGGGCCGCATCATGCTGGTGCCGGGGCCGCCCTGCAACAAGCGCCAGTGCGCCGTGTTGACGGAGGCTCGGGGGCTGCACGACGGCGACCTCAAGGGCCAGGCGGGTGGTCACCTTGCCTCGAGGGCCAGGACGGGGGGTCACCTTGCCTGCAGCCAGACGACGAGCGGCGCCTTCTTGGGGCGCGTCTCGGCGCGGAAGAACCAGAACAGGAGGTTGGAGTCGTGCTCCTTGTCCACGGTGAGGAAGCCCGAGTAGCTGGTGCAACAGCCCGAGGCCAGCAGGGCGGGCACCTCGGCCAGCGTCCTGGCGCCCGTCACGTTGCCCGCCTCCAGCAGCGGCGTGAGGCGCAGCGGCGGCGGGTCCGGGTCGACGGCGTCGTTGTTGTTGGAGGCCGCCTCGTCCGCCGCCGCCTTGACGCCGTCCATGGCGAGGCACAGCGACCAGCAGGGCGGCAGCAGCAGCACCGCCAGCGCGGCGTGCAGCGCGGCGTGGAGGAACATGGTCGCCTGCCGACACGAAGCGCAGCGAATTACCCCGACCGTTCGGCGTTCGGGCAGCCAGGCTACACAGCGCCGCCGTTTGTTTGGCGTTTGGCGATTTGCACCTGATAGTGCTGCTCTTCGCCCTTCCGCAGTGCGCTGTGTCGGCGCCGCGTCAGCCCGCGAGTGACTGGGAGACACTGGGAGACGGGCCGCGGGACGGTTCGGGCCGGGCCTGCCTGCCTGGGCCCTGCTGAGCGGTGCAGCGCGGAGCACGCGTCGTGTCGGCGACAGCGACAGCGCGGCCCGCAAACACCGTCTGGCCAGGCCAAGTCCCACACAGTTATCGTTTCCTCATGCAACTACTCGACTCACGCCGTCCGTTATCTCGCGACACGAGTCCCCAACTTTTAACGAGAAAAACCGAGTCTTCTTAAAAAAGAAGGAATTCTTCTTCGCCAAAATGAAGTAGGGGTTTGCAGAAGTGCGTCTGGCTGAACCACAATGCGCGCCGAGACGGCGAGACGGCCGAGACCCGCATCATCGTGGCGCCGCGGGAGCGTGCTAGACGGCGCGAACAGCGAACGGGGCGCCTTATCTGGGACGGGATGCGACGCGACGCGTTCACAGAAGAGGTTGATTAATTGTCGTCGGAGCGCGCGGAATGCCTTTTGGTCCTGGCCTCCGCTTTTCGAGCCCACGGCGCGCCGGAGAGGCGCGGCAACGGACAAGACAATAAGCTCATAACGGGAATTTTATGAAAACACACACAAAAAAGGGGAGTCCGAAAAAAGGAAATTAACAACTCGGGCTTTAAGCCGCGCCGCCATGATTGCAAGGTCCACATGCGACTGAGCGAGATAGCGAGCATGTGCAATGGACTCGACGCGGGGGCGAAGTGCGGAGCGAGTCGCACCACGCGGCGCGGCGAAAGGGCGCGTCCTCTTTAAAACGGCGTCCTCGCTGCAAAAAAAAAAAAACGTAATTACCTCGCCAAGCTGCTTGGGCCCAAATTACGCTGCATGGATGGTGCGGCAAAACAACGCGGGAAGAGGGGCGAATCCCGTCGAATGCTGGGCGCTGTGTAGCGACTTGTCAAGAGGGGGAGGGGGTTGACTTCGGTTGACTTACTTTCAGGCCGAGGCCGGCGAGGCCGCCGCCGAGGGGTAAGCGAGGAACGACGGCGGCCCGGACTGCCCCCACACGTTGACGGCCGCCACGCGGTACTCCCCCCGCGTCAGCTCGAGACCTGGGGCGGATCCTGGAGGGACGGCGCCGGGCTCCGGCGCGTAGTGGAAGGCCGGGAAGAGCATCCAGGGCTGGCCGACGGCGGCCGAGGCCGGGCTGATGACCCTGAAGGGCGCGGCCGGGCTCGGACGGAAGCCCACCTCGTACGCGGTGACGTGCCTGACGAGCAGGGGAAGGGCCGGGAACGGTGAACAATGCGCCGAGCCTCAGACGAGGGAGAGGCGGCCGAGCAGCAGCGGGCAGGCGGCGCCACCAGAACCCACCTGCTTTGTGCGCCGTCAGCGCCGCCAGCGCCGCCAGCGCCGACATCGGACCACACCAGCAGCACCTCGTTGTAGGTGACGTTCCTGGCGCGCAGGCCGCTCACCTGTGCGGGGCGGAAGCATCATTAATAAACCGGACAAACGAAAATAGCTGGGGCGTCGCAATCATTCCGGGAAAGCAGACTGCGTACATCACGCACTTTTCGAGGTGGTTTGGCGGGTGGTGTGAATATCTGCACCATGCTGTTGGTTGCGAGGGGGACGGTGAACTCGAGGGTCACGTCGGCGCTGCCGTTGCCCACGCGGAACTCGCGGGCCTGCTCCAGCCGGGGGACCTGCGACACGAGAGAGCCGCCCGAAAGGTAGGCAAAAGGCAAAGCTTTACCCCTGTACGTAGGCAAAAATCTCATTCAACGAACGTTAATGAAAGCAGATGATCCGTCGCGTTTCACAACTGCTGTGATAGCCGAGAGGTTAGAGACGTGGGATCGAGTTACCGCAGGCGGGCGTTCGAATACCAGCGTCACATACATTTTTTCGACTTACTATCCTAAGGGTGGGGCCATGAGAGCGGAGCCGTGTGCAACAGGCCCACATGCCGGAGGTTCGACTCCTAACAAATATTTCCATTTAATTTTACTGCCTCACCCAGTGCGGTTGAAACACGTAAACGTGAGCCCACTCCGAGCATGGGACGTGGTGGTCCAGGGAGTAGAGGCGTCGGTTCTGAGTGCTAGGGTCGGCGGTTCGACTCCCCCAACTTCTTGCGAAATTTTGACCGGGTCGGTCGAGTTCTGTTGCGTCAAGAACCCACCTCACGCCGGTCCCCTCACCATGGGCCGTGGTGGCCGAGAGCCTAAAGTCGTGTGATCCCGGTGGCGGGGTCCGGGGATCGAATCCCATCATTTCATTACATTTTTCGACCGCCCTCCTCCCAGTGCAACTCAAACCCGTCGTCCAACACGCTGCCAGACGTACAAGCGTGATAGCGTAGTGGTCAGAGTCACATTCACCTGGCCACTCCGCTGTGGGTGTCTAAAAAGCAATCCGCTTCGGCGGGTTGGCCTCGGCACTGGAGCGATGGAGTATTTGATCCATCAATCCAGACCATCCGGTGTGTGGTTGCGGGTGGTGCCTCCTTGACTCGTCGGGGAGGCGATGATAAGTCCTTTGAAGCTGGCCTAAAACGCTGTATGTTCGGTACGGGAGCGCCGGACAGTGGGGGTACCATGGGGTACACAACCAACCCTACGAAAACAAGAAGCTCCCACCAAACCTCTTCTCTGTCTGAGTCTCTCTCTGTCTCTCTGTCGTCTCACTCTACGTCCCGCCCCTCAAAGAGCTTCGTACTGGGTGCTCTCACCCAGCTGCCTGAGCTTTGGGGTCCTACTGGGTCCCCCGGCGAACGCTTGGGTCGCTGACGGGATTAACCCCAGGTACCTGATAGCACCGGTTCCCATCCCGAACACCGAAGTAAAGCAGGAGGCCTCCCCATTAAGACTGGGGAGGGGGTGTAGAGTTCAATTTTTTTTCTTTTCCCTTTCAAATTTCTCAGTCAATACTCGTTCGGTTTCCTTGTACGGGGTAGTATGCGGGCTCATTCCAAAGATAGTAATTAAAATTGTGTATGAAACAAAATATATAGACCCGAGCGAGGTGGCCGGTGTTGGTACTTTGGTACTAGCCGTGCCGAGAGCTGGCCCGAGTACCCGGGGCCGGGCCGAATCGGGAGGCATTGTTGCGCGATATTCCGCGCCGTGGCAGGCGGGGAGCGATTGTAAATGTTGCGCGCAGGCCGTGGCAGGCCGTCGCGAGCGAGGAGGGGGTGCCATTGTTTAGGCCCGGTGCCGCTGGCGCTGTACCGTGGAGGGATTGTCGAATTCCGCGCAGGCTGCGCCTCATTGCCAGCCAGCCAGCCACACGCACCAGCCCGCCCCGGCAGCCAGCCCCTATTATATTGTTTAGGATACGCGCTTCGTTTCTGGACTCGAGAGTAAAAGCACGCTGACACCTTCATGTGTATAGTAGTTTTAAGTATGTTTCAAGTGTGAAGGTATCATCTGCTAAAAAGCAACACACTGTCCCTGAAAGTGCACAAAGTGCTGCTTTGTCCCTCCCTCGGGCCAGTTTGGATCCGCCCTTGCTTTGGCTCAGCGTGTCGAGGCAGCGGCGGCGGGACACACGGGACAGGACACTTGACAGGACACAGGGCCAGCCGGCCGGCCCGCGCTAAATCGGGCTGGGCGGATGAGCTGGTCCGGGAGCGGCTAATGAGTGTCAAGCCCTTTTTGCCACGTGTATGAAGGGGAAGCCTACCTCGGCCGCGCGCATGTCGCGTCGCAGGGACGCCGGCGGCCGCTGGGGCGCCCCCGCCGCCAACCACAGGTCCGCGGGGCTCGTCCGCAGCGCCCACACGCGCGCCAGGACAACATCGCCCGTGCCTGGGCCTGGGCGGAACGAGGAACACGGGGGGCAGAAAGAAATCCGGCTTGATTATTGTTGACTTAGCGCGCTGTGTGGTTTGCTACTCCATGTCTACCTCACCAAGCGGCAGGTCCGCGACGTGCACGGTGAAGGCGGCCGCGGGGGCCTGGCCGTCGGCGCGCTGCGTCTCGTTGCTGAAGGCGACCAGCAGGCTGGCCACCGCGCCCTCGCCCTCCACGTCGGCCGACGAGGCCGACAAGGCCGCCAGCACGCTGAGACGGAGGCCGGCCTCGACGGGGGGCTGCAGAGCGGCGCCAATTTCAACTTGTTGCTAACGGCGCGAAAATGATCGGAATTTCAAATTTTCTGCCGCGCTATACGCGCTATACCTGGATGTCGGTCCGCACGGGGAGCTGGCTGCCCTCCATGAAGGCGAGCAGGGCCATGGCCGTCATGGCGGGCTTCCGGAACATGTGGAACGCGGGGGGCGCGCCCCTGGAACCCCTCGACTCGGACGCGGGGAGGTGGAAGCTGGCCGGACGGACAGAATTGTAATGACGTGATTAAATCAATGGCATGATGGCGGGGCTGGCAGGGCTGGCAGGCAGGCAGGCAGGCAGGCAGGCAGGCAGGCAGGCAGGCAGGCAGGCAGGCGGGGCTGGCAGGCAGGGCGGCCGCGGCCCGTCGCAATGAAAGGCTTGTCGGGCGGCCAGCGGGCGCGGCAAGGCGCGGCGCAGGCCGGACCGGGATTGGGCATGAATATTGATTGACGCACCTGGCCAGGAGGGTGCGCTGCGTGAAGTGGCTGGCCGTCGTTTCCAGGAAGCCGTTGTCGTTGCTCAGCAGCTCCAGCGGCGGCAGGCGCGGCAGGCAGTCAGCGTGGTGCGCGACGACGTCCACGTGCAGGACGCCGTCCCTGGATCGCGGACCCGGGCCCGGGCACCTTGGATGGCAGCCGTGGGCACCGCACCCCTGGTGGCGACGCCACTGGTTCTGGAGGTCCACCACGGCGTGGATGATCATGTTGGCGTAGCGGAGGTCGCCCCGCCACCCCCGCAGCCGCCACCACCCCGTCAGCGGGTCTGCCTCGCTGGAGGCAAACAGTTCCAACAGTCAGGCCTTCTGCTACGCGGCCCCCGGCGGCCCCGTGACGCAGGGCAGACGGCAGCCACTCACTCGTTGGCGAAGGGCAGGCGCTGCAGGTGGGGGAAGCGGCGCAGGATCTGGCCCAGGAGCGTCATGGTCCCGTTGGCGACGCCCTCAGAGGAGCCGTTGCCCTTCCGGTGGAACGAGATGAAGTCCAGGCCGCAGCTGAGGAGAGAGAAGAGGAACGGAGTTTCAGAAGTAGTAAGTCGATTGGACGCGGGAAACGTCGGTTAACTGAAGCCACCTCTGGTTGCGGGCGGTGAGGCGATCGCAGTGATCCAGGACGTGCCAGCAGATGGGGTGCTTCCGGGGGCTCTTGAAGGTCCCCGCGGGGCCCCCGAGGCGCAGGGAGACGTTGAGGCGCTTCTCCGCGTCCCGCAGGCCCTGCACTGTGGCGTTGAAGTACGCCATATAACCTGCACGACGAGCGGGTACTAGCAGTGGCGGACAGTCTTAATGCAACGTAGTCAAAGTGGGTCAAAGCCACCGCATTTTGTTTTGCACGCAGGCATACCGTCCACGGTCCAGTTGAAGGTGTCGTACTGGCGCAGGTCGGGCTCGTTCCAGGTCTCGAAGCGCCACGTCTTGATGACGTCACTCCCGTAGCGGTCTGGTTTAATTAAGATGGAAACTGTCACAGATCTGCTCAAAGCGTGATTTATGCGGGCCACGACGGCAAGCGACGGCAAGCCAGGCAGCGGCCTCCCTTCCCTACCTCCCAAATGGGCGACGGTGGATCCGACGAGGCACCGCCACAAGTCAGCCTGGGCCGTGATGTTAGTGATGAGCGGTCGAGGCTGCGGTGGACGTCGACGAGGGTCCACGGACCGGCCGAGAGCGCCCTCCACGGCCTCGCCCACGGCCTCCACCGCCGTCACGCAGCCCATGGATTCGACGGCCTCGGCGATGGCTTCCACCACGGCTTTGTCGGCGTCATCCACCGCGACGCCGCGCACGGCCTCCTCCACTGCGTCGACCACGGCGTCGGCCATCATGGCGTCGAGAGGGTCCTCACCTGCCGCACCACTGCCTCCGCCGCCGCCGCCGCCGCCCCCAGCCCCCCCAGCAGCCCCAGCACCGCCGCTACCGCCACTGGTACCGGGCGCTGGAGGCGCTGGAGGCGCTGCGGCCGCGGGCACAATGGCGGGCACCGGGGCGAAGGGGCGGCCGCGGCCCTCCACGGTGGGCACGCCCATGATCTCGAAGACCGGTCGCAGTCCGTTGCGCTCCAGCGATCCCAGGAACCGATCCAGCCGAGTAAAGTCCCAGCGCCACCCCCCGCTGTGTCCACAGCCTCGGCCTTGGTCCTCGGCGCGGCGGGAGCGGCGGGAAAGCCTTCAGAAAACAAACGGGACAGCGCAAGTAAGTGACGGCGCGGCGGGGGCGGGGGATGCCCCCTCAGGGATTCACCCCGTGCGAGGCGGGGGTGGGGGAGAGGGGAGAGGGGGGGGGAATCCGCCGTTGGAACGCGGCCGCCGGATCTGACGGCTTACAAATCGTGTGCACGACCAAGCGTCGCTGAAGCGCTTCCTCGGCCAACCCCCAAGGGACTCGCACTTTCCGAGACAGATTGTAAACGAAAACGAAACACGCGTGCCCTGGTCCTGCTCCTGCTCTTACCCGGGCTTGGCGCGCACCAACTGCAGCAGCCAGTGCGCGCGGACCTGGCGGACGGCGGCGCGCGGCATCGCCCCGATGTAAGCCAGGTTCCACTCCATCTCCTCGGACAGCAGATACGTCTCCGCGGCCGCGGCGCTCGGCGCGCTGGAACAAGAACGAGGTCCAATCCGACAGCTCGTGATGGACCCCCTGGTCGTGCCGCCGTGCCGGCCTGCCGCAGCCGGCCTGCCAGTCGGGGCCTCGGGGGCCTCAGGACGCCGGCAATAAGCCGGTCTGAAAAAAGCAGCAGCAGCAACAACAACACGGGCGAAACAAACGCGGACAAACGACAACACGGGGGCGGGCCGGCGGGCCGGTGGGACGGGACGCCCAAGACAAATGCGGGGTCGTTTCGTCCCCTTCGCCGCTTCGCACTTCCGTACCTGAAGCCGGTGCTGGACCAGAAGGCGGGCAGGGCGGGCCGGGGCCGCGAGGCCGCGTCCACGTGCAAGGCCACGCGGTACAGGCGCTGCGCGCGCTGCGTCGGGGAGGGCGCGGAGAGCGGCGCCACCAGCAGCAACAGCGCGCCGACCCACGCGACCGAGGCGACCACGGCCAGCATGGCGGTCTCGGCGTAATTTTACCCGCACAGCCCTGCAGGCGCCATGAATGGGGAGCAAATGCAATTTCGTAAACCAAACTCGCGCCGCGGCTGCGAGGCGGCGAGACGGGGAGCAGTGAGTGCGCGGCTCGGAGGCGAGTACTGGGGCGTCACGGACGCCGGCCGTCAGCAGGCCGGGCATGCGGCAGCGCGGCACGTCGCCCGAACACTTGACTTATTTCGGGTTCGGGTCGCCGGGTCGCCGGGCGGAGGGGCCCAAACAGCAGCCTGGACCGGCGCCCCGCCCTGCCCCTGCCCCTGCCCCGCTCCGCACCACACTCTGGCTGCACCGAGGTGGGCTGGGCCCCGCCGCTTAGGACTCGGGCTGGAGATGGCACTCGGACAACACGCACAGAGCCAGGGCCGCGGCGGCGGCGAGGAGCGCGAGGAGCAAGCCGGGCGTGCTGCGGGCTGCGGGCCCTTATCCCCCGGCAAAGGCAAAGAGGCACTCGCTGGGGAAGGAGCGGATGCTGCAGTGCGCTGCACGGCGCAAGCAGCGCAAGTGGACGTTGGCGCGACAGGGCCACAAACAGGCGACTTTGTGTTCGCGCAACGCCGTTTCCTCCACCAAACAAGTCGGCCACTTTCCGCGCGGACACCTGTCTCGGCCACCCCACCGGGCCAACCCCCCGGCCACTCCACGTGCCTCAGCGCCTCCCCCCACGCGATCCTCCCACTCCGACATCTCCGGGGCGACACAAAAACGCCCCGACCAAGTCGAATCAAAGTTATATTGAGCAAATCAAGCGGGTCCATCAGACAGCGGGCGACGCGATATGGTTCTGGTGTCTCCGGGCGGGGAGGGCCGAGCTAGGGGCGAGGACGGGCCATCCCGGTAACCCGATCGCCGCCCCTGTCTGCGCGCCCCGACCGCTATGCGAGGAGGCGTGGGGGAGATCGCTTGGAAGTAACGGCGGCGATCACGATTACGCGAGGCGACACCGTCAGGACGCCGCCAGGACACTGTTAGGACGCCGTCAGGACACCGTCTGGACGCCGACAGGACGCCGTCAGGATATCGCCAGGACACCACCAGAAGGACACTGTCAGGACGCCGTCAGGACTACGTCAGGATACCTCCAGAACGCCGCCAGGACACCGCTCTTCTCCCCACCCCCTCTGCAGCGCTTCTCCGCCCTCCAACTTTCGCCGGCAGCACGGGATTCCATTACGGAGCCCGACCGCTGGCAGGCCGATTCCGAACAGTCTCTGTCTCTCTCGCACCCGTGCGGCACGCCCAGGCACGCCCCACGAGTGCGAGAGGGACAGAGCGGCAGAGTGTTCGTAATCGCCCTGCAGGGCCTCGGCCAGGGTATTCCGCGGGGGGACGGGACGGGTGGCGGCGAGCTGGGGGAGGACGAGGGACGGCCAGACAGCTTCCTTGATTTTCTCCCGAATGCGCCTCCTGGGCCCTGCAAGGTCCTGCCTCCTGCAAGGTCCTGCCTCCTGCAAGGGCCGGTCAGGGTTGCGGAGTCCCGCTGCCCCGCTGCCCCGCTGCCCCAGAGCCGCTTTCCTCACCCCTTTCCCTCGGGCTACTTGCTGCTTGTGCACTGCGGACTTCGGCAGCGCTTGCCTGCGAAAAGAAGCCCGCTGCTGATTAGGTCGCGTAACGACGTTCTAATGACATTTTTGCTGTTTCGTTCGCCTTGTCGCCTTGTCACGTCTGCCCGCCCGCTCCCCCCTTTTCCGACGCTGCGCTGCTTTGACAATCATAAAATACCATTATTGTTCCTCTTTTGTGTTGGCTTCGTGTTGTTTCTTGCCTCGCTGTTTAGCGCTGCGTCCCGTCGACGTTTCGCCAGCGTGCCAAACTGCTGAGCCGCACTCGCCTGGGGAAAGTGTTAAAAATGTTTGTTCACAATTCAAATTACGAAGCCCACGCCCACGGCGCCGCATATGCCTAGGATGGTGGCACGTGGTTGTTGTTGTTGCTGACGATGTTGTTGATGATGTTGTTGCTGATTCTGTTCGTGCCGCTAGCGCCACCCCGCCGTCCGCTCCCCATTCAGCCACAACACAATCTGCACTTCCGGTAGTGGTGCTCAAACGGTGTGTGTGTGTGTGTGTACATTTCACCCCGCTGCTGCCAAGGGCTGCCAAGGGCCAAGAGGAAGTAGTTGTGAATGGAAGGGGGCGCGGCGAGCGCGAACGCGTTGGGCGTGGGGACGTAGGGGCGGCAGGGGCGGGGTGGGGAGGAGGGCGGGGGAGGGGAGGGGGGAGTGAGTCGACACCAGACGTGAGAAACTCTCGTCCACGCTATCTTTCTGCCGCGTGCCGTACGTTTCGGTCGCGGTATTTTGTCAACACGGCGAGGCGGGGCGGGGCGGGGCGCGGTGGAACAAGGCGGGGCGGGGCGGGGCGGGGCGAGGCGGAGGGAGGTGGGGTGGGGCAGGGCGGTGGGGTTGCCGTGTGTGGCGTGCCCGTGGACGCCTTTGTCCGTCTCCGTCGAGGCGCCCCCCGCACCTGTGCGAGCGACAGAGACAGAGTCGACGGCGCCGTCCAGACGCCCTCCGCCCGCCCCGCCTCGGCCCGCCTCGCCCTGGCCGCGGGTGGTCCGGGCGGTCCAGGGCTCCCACACTGTGTGCGGCAGTGCGCGGCCCCGCCAACGCCGCGACTTGACTCGACGCGGCCACGACAAGGGGCTTCTTGGAGGCGTGCGTCGCCGAGGCCGGGGAGGAGCCTATCGAACGGGCAGCCCTATTCGCGCGACGCGGGGCGCGGCGGGGCGCGGCGGGGCGTGGCGGCGGGCCCGGCCCGGACTCGAACCACAATCGCATACCTGAACAGACCGCCGCCATCCGCCGAGACGCGCGAACCGTGTCGCGACCCGCCGTCCTGCCGCGCCGCGTGCCAGGCGTGTGCCTCCACCGGGACGCGAACCCGCGACCTGCTGCACCGCTACTCCACAGGTAAGGCGACTTGACACGCTCGTCCATTTTTCACCGGCTTCTTTCCAAGGGATTCCCGATCGAGTCACGGCGCACTCTGGTGCACACAGGAGTAGTTCATAAGCGCAGGTGATTACGCAGCATACAATACCCGTTACTGCCACACTTTCAATAAGGCTGGAGCCGACAATGAAAGCCGCATCGTGCTAAAAATAGAGTGATTTTTGCTCTTTTAAAACGTGAGTCACTGGGTACGGGGCTGTGTGTACACACACATGAGCACACCAGTTATCCACCCCGTTCACCCCTCGTTCCCGATTGCGCAAGTCTGTTATGCAGCCTCTACGGGCAGTGGGGTAGAGTGCTCCCGACCGAGTGGCGGGCGGCTGGACTGGCTGGACTAGGGGACGCCTTGCCTTTGCCTTGCTGGTAGGGGGAAGGGGCGGGCAGCCCGGAAGTCTCCGGCACCGCAAGCCGAGCCGGCCATCGGCCCGGCCCGACCCTATTTTTCAAAGACGGAAGCGAAATTATGGAATAACGGTTGTGCCCGAGGGGCCCGTCATGCTTTGTGGACGTTTTTTTTCTACCCCCTCGCCGGGGCGGGGCCCTGCTGCCCTCGGCTGCCCTGCTCCGCGGAGCCGGGACACCGCAGTGCCCGTCTCGGCTCCATTAAAAGCGGTCGGCGCTGGCAGGACTCGAACCCGGGACACTTTGCTGACGCCGCGCTGTCGGCGGCAGTGTCGGCACGCCGAGGCGAGGCGAGGCTGCCTGGCTGCAGAGCGCGTCGTGGTCAAATTCATTTCCGCTGTGCTGGCGTTTGGCCTGGGTCAGCAGCAGCAGCGGCCCAGCGGATCGACCCCAGGCTGCCTCAGGCTGCCCCGGGCTCAGCGCCGTGATGCTGGTCTCTGGCTCGCCCCGGCTGACGTCCCGCAGTCGCGCGCCGCCAGCAGTGCCAGCATCCCGGTCGCGACCGCAGTCGTCGCCGACGCCGTCGTTCCGTCGTCAAACCGGCGCAGGCGTGCACCAAGGAATTGCATTTAGGGGGCTGGGAGCTCACGTGACATGACTCATGTCGCACGTTTTGAGGGATGTCATGACCGTCGTGGCCCCCCCCCCCTTCCCCCCTTTCTGGTTACGCGGCTTGGGTAGGCGGTGTCCGCGCCACACCTGTGCTGTTGTGTTGCTGCCGCCTCGGTTAAGTCGACAACAATGACAAGGTCGCGCCTTAATGAAATACCCATTATGCATCAAGTGGCACAGTCATTGTGCGGACGACCCCCCCCCCCCCCCCCCCCAAACGTCCTGCCACGCCCCGCCCTAACCTGTCGCGGTGCGGATATCTCGTTAAAACTTGAGACCCAGTTTGCTTAAGCGCCCCCCGCTGCGATTTAAGTTTGCACCTGAAAGAACCACAGCGGGGCACCCCTCGCCCCGCACGTGCCGCATCCTAGTTTTCGATCCAGCGGCCCCTGGACGCAAGGACGCACTTCGGCGGACACCCCGCGCCCGAGGGACTTTGCCGCGTGCGTTTATGCTTACGCGGCACGGCCCGCACAGCCAGCACGGGGAGTATCGACAGGCGAAACTTAACGACGCGGTTCCCACTTGCCAGTAGTGTCGCCGCGACCGCCACCGCCGCCGGGGCGGGCCGGCCCGAGGCGATGCTTTGGGGACCATTATTGGATGCCGCCGAGGGCGGTTAAAGGAATTGGAGGGTGGCGACAGGGGAGAAAGGAAAGGGGAGGTGGGGGGGAAGCGATGCCGAGGCGACGAACAAAGCGGACAGATTGCTATTCAAAACTCAATATGGCGTCACCCCGCGCGCCAAGGGCAAGGCCATCGCCAGACCACAACAACCACCCTCCGTTCCTTCAGTTCTTGCCCGCTTATCTCTGCGCCCTCAAGCCGTTCCGTTTCTCCGCAGATCCACGCCGGGCGGTGCTAGGCGGCGCCATGGCGCAGGCCGCGGCCACCACCTCGCCGGACCTGGGCCACCGCGACGGCAACGACGGCCTGGACAGCGTGGACGGCGGCGACCAGGAGGAGTACCTGTTCGACCGCGCCGACGTGCGCGCCATCTTCATCTGCCTGTACACGGTCGTGTTCGTCATCTGCTTCCTCGGCAACCTGCTCGTCATCGTGGTGGTCTCCGTGTCGCGGCGGATGCGCTCCCGCACGCACCTGTTCCTGGTGAACCTCGCCGCCGCCGACCTGTGCGTCGGCATCTTCTGCGTGTACCAGAACCTGTCCATCTACCTGGTGCAGAGGTGAGCCGAGGAGCCGAGCTGCGGTGTGGCCTAGTGTAGTGGCCTTTGCACGGACGGCCTGTCCACGCTGTGCAACTGTGGTCCGGTCTCTCAAGTTTAGAGGTTCACGAAGCGGTCCCGAAATGTCATACGATCAGTCGTGGTCTAGCCCGTAATGGTAATGGACGCCTACAGGGTAGGCAACCCAGGCGGCAGCGGTGCTCGACGGGACGGCCCGCCTCACGGCGCCGTGCTACGCCGTGCTACGCCGAGCTGCGCTGCCCCGCTCGCTGGCTGGCGGCGCCTCGCGGGGTCAGTGGGTCAGGGCGGACCGACCTCCAGGGTAGGCAGGGGCAGGAAGAGCAGGCAACCCCTCCGACGGCCCTGCCGCGACGCGTCAGACGCTGCGCCCCATTTAGGCACCCCGCCAGACAGGGTAATTGGGACAGCACCCTCTTGACTTGTTCTGTCTGTAAGGGAGGGAAGCCTCTGGCGGGCCGCCAGGGCGCCGCCACAGGGCCACCAGAAGGCTGCCAGAAGGCTGCCAGAAGGCTACCAGCCGTGCCAGTAGACTGATTCCGCACAGTGCGGCCGTCGGTCTCTCTCTCTCGCACCGGTACGGAGCGCCCATGAGAGAGAGAGAGAGAGACCTCCGACTCGGAATCAGTCTCCAGGGCGGATGCGCCGCTCCTTCTTGGCGTATCAGGTGCGGCGGCTTGTTACGACGGTTACGTTGTTACCGAGACGGTGCCCTTTATGTTCGCCGGGCGGATCCCGTGGAGCGGCCGCTGCACCGCGCCGCCGTGCCCGCCGGCGACACTGAGAAATGACAAAGGGCCGATCTTGTCCTTGTGAAGGAAGACGCTGCCGCGGGGGCCGGGGTGGGCCGGGGCGGGGAGGGACGCCGAAGCATACAAGTTGCAGCTTCTTAAGGATCGCTCTACAGCATCGTTTGCTTCGTTGGTGCGGTCGTGGAGAGACACGTAGTGACTCGGTCGGGCTTGCCGGGCTTGCTTGCCTACCCATGCCGTCCCGGTGCCGGATGAGTTGTCTGACTGCAAGGCAGGGCTGACTGCACACTGAACCTCGAGGACGGGGATGGGCAGCTGGCGCTAGTCCCCGACCCACAGTTCCCTCAGTGTTGACAATGGGGCAGGAAAATCAACACCCTCGGACAGTGTAGAATGCGTTTATTTCCAGACGCAGCAGAGCAGAGAACTGAAAGCCCAGCCGGCGTTGTCCTGTTGTTGCAGCTGGGTGCTGGGCGACGTGGTCTGCAAGCTGTACCACCTGGTGCACAACCTGAGCTACACGGCGTCCATCTTCGTGCTGGTGCTGCTGGCCGTGGAGCGCTACCTGGCCGTGCTGCACCCCATCAAGTGCCGCACCATCCTGCGGCCCGCGCGCCTCAAGGCGGCCGTGGCCTGCGTCTGGCTGGCGGCCGCGGGGCTCAGCGCGTCCAGGCTCTTCTGGGCGCAGACCGTCACCGTCGACCTGCCGGGGCTGTTCCAGGTAACCTACCAAACATTTTACCCCCACAGACTTGGAGAAATTCTACCACGAAGAGTAGAGACTCACGCCGAACAAGCTCCCCTCCTCCCTGGCAAAAAAAATAATCAACCTTTTAAAATTGTTGCCAAGTCTATGCCGAAAACACTTTCCGCTCTCGCCCCAAGCGCCGGCCTGGTCTACGTGTGCGACGTGTATGGCATGTCGCGTTTCACGGTTCCACGTTGCAGGAGATCATCTGCATCTCCAACCGCCACAAGTACGACCAGAAGCTGTGGGACGTGACTAGCTTCGTGCTGCTGTACCTGGTGCCGCTCGGCGTGATGGCCTTCTTGTACGCGCGCATCGCCGTGGTGCTCTGGGGCTCCGGCCGGCCCCTCGGCCTGCACCAGCAGCAGCACCAGCCCCGGGTGCGCCGCGGCGTCGTCAAGCTCACCGTCACCGTGGTGAGTAGTAGCACCTCTTGCCTACCGTCAAGCGCACAGTGCGCCAGAAGACCGATGGAGGCGGCCAAAATTTCAGACGCCTGTTGAGCTCCAGAGTCGCTGAATGGGACTCGAACCGAACGTGTGACCCCACCACTGGATAGCTCTTCGAACGAGGAATCCATTAATGGGGTCACAAGTTCGGTTCGAGTCTCATTTGGCGACTCTGGAGCTCAAAACGCGTCTGGAGTTTTGGCCGCCTCCACCGGTCCTCTGGCCCACTGTGGCGTGTCAATGGTCCTGGAGCCGCGCCTGCTCAAGCTCTGCAGCGGCTGTCCTTACCAAGTCCCCGTGTGCACACTGTGCAGGTGGGCGTGTTCGCGCTGTGCCACCTGCCGCTGCACGCGCGCCGCCTGTGGCAGCACTGGTCGCCGCTGTACCGCGGCCCGTCCACCTTCTCGGCCGTCTTCACGCCCGCCACGTTCCTGGTGGCGTACGCCAACTCGGCCGCCAACCCCATCCTGTACGCGCTGCTGTCCCGGAACTTCCGGTCGGGCGTGCGCGACGTGCTGGGCCTCATCCCGTTCCGCCTGCGCAGCCGGAGCGGCGGCGACAGCAGCGGCAGCAGCGACTCGAGCGGCAGCCGCGGCAGCAGCCCCCGGCGGCGGCGGGCCGGCCGCGCGGCGGGCGGCAGCATCCTCAGTCGCACCGTCGCCACCGGCATGACCGAGCTGCCCACCATCCGGGACCACTCGGTGGACATCACGGCCTGCCTCATGGCCAGGAACAACCCGGCCCTGGAGCAGGACGAGGAGGCGTAGCACCGCGTCGCACCGCGTCGCACTGCGTACCGGACGACGCGCCGCGGTCCAAGTTCCACCAACAGTATTTGGGAGGGGACCACCCGCATCTCGTGAAAGGCGAGGGGCCACGCTGGCTTGCTGGCAGCCTGAGCTCCTCGGTTTGCTTCCTGGCTTTTACGGTGTGGACCCCTTGATTTCCCCTACTCTGAGACTGATAAAGCCTTGCCATGTTTATTTTAATGTGATACCAAAGCCAACCTGTACATAGTATTAATAAAGTAATGTTCTTAAACGTGCCCATCTCATTGGGCGAGCCGCAAGATCAAAACACAAACATATCCTATAAGTGAGGTCGACCTTGATTTCGCCGTCGTGGGGGATCGTCGCCCCCTGTTTCAACGCTATCAAAGCTTGCCTCAAAACAAAAACTTGAGGCTGCGTATTTTGATTGTGTTATATTGAGCACTGAAGTCTGTTCAAGTACAGGACGTCGTTTATGTTATCGTTTAAAAATAAGTTACTGTGACGTCGGGTCCAAAATTCTATACACCTTAAAAGTGGCTCTGAGCCACTTATACACACATCCCGAAACAGGCTCGCGACACACAAGGCCTCGCCTCGAGGGGGTTTAAATTTGGCGGCATCTCCGCCATGCTTACGGTGGCGCGCCGCGGCGTGCGGGTAGGCGCCCCGCACGCTGCCAAAGCAGAGGAAGGGCAGGGGAGGGGCGAAAAAATGCCGCTGGGCGTAACCGCATCTCTCTTTATTCGCCCTGCAAACAAAGCGGCCCCGGCGGCACGAGGGTTACACGAGGGTCGGCCGCTCGTTCGGGCCGGGCCTCGCACGCGCCGGGGCATGGCGCGCCGCTTCGCTTGCCTACAATCATAACAAAATTAATAATTACGTGTTACAATTAACAGTGGGGATGAACAAAAAGGCCCAGCATCACTTTGTGCCCGCCTGGGCGTCCGCACTCCCAGGGCGCAGGGCGTGGAGGAGAGCCGAAGAGGCTCCGGTTCCAGGCCTCTGGGAGTGCGGCTGGGGGCTGGCCGCCACAGGTGGCCCAAAGCAATGGCTAAGGAGCAGGAAAAAATTTACAGGTCGATATATAATATCTACAAAACAATCGGACTCGCGGCCCAATTCTCTGTGGACGGTTCGTTCGTATGGGAGCGCTTAATTAGTCACACCATCCTGTACTGTACACCCTAACTATGTACATCGTTTTGGCTTACTACTTTGTGTTCCCTAAGTACATAGGACCGTCATCCTCCGTCGCACGAAACATGGTAACTTAATATCACGAGATTGCACTCTGGCGTTTGGCCGGAGCACCCTAAGACCCTTCAAGTCCGTCCGAGCCGAGCCCTCTAGGTCGGACGCAGTCGGACGGACGGGTCGACTACACTACACACAACAGGGATGAGTTATCGTGGTGCCGCTCGCTGCTCTCGCCCGTTGCCGACAGGGTCGTCCTGGGCCTTGCCTGGGCCTTGCCTGGGCTGCCCTCTGTGCGTCCTGGTCCCTGTCGGCCGCTCGCCAGCCGCTGGAGTGCGTGTTTTGCGGGCTGGCCGGGCTGGCCGGGGAGAGCCCGACCTCGGCTTCGGGCTGGGGGTCCGGGAGGGCCTCCGCGCCGCCTGCATACGCCGCAGGACTCCAGCACAACAAGTGCGCAGCGCGGCTCGCGCAACCGAGCGAAGAAAATGCTTGTTGACGGGAGGGTCAACGAGCAGCTTCACCCCGATGCCGCCACTCGTCGCGGAGGGCAGCACACTGCAGTAGACGGGCACGCCGGGCACGCCCTGTGGCGTCGACGTGACACCTTGCTGCCTCGCCTGGCCTCGCCGGACACCGCTCTTTGCTGTGACACCGAGACACGTGACAAGGCTGACTGTTTCCGAAGCGGGCGAGGCCCGGCCAGGCCCGGCCAGGCCCCCCGCGGGGGTGGCTCGGCCCCGCTAGGCGTGGTGTGGTGTGGGGCGGGCCCGTCACCCCGACATGACGAACGTGGACTAGTGAAGGCTTGACTACCGGCTGACGGCGACCCTCTTCAGACTGCCGTTGAGAATGTCAGAGGCTTGAGACACGGCGCCGGGGAGGTCGACATCAGCGGGCGGCGCCGCAGCCGCCACCTGGAGCAGAACATCATTAGGTTGATGCAAATTCAAGGGTAGAATGTCGAGTAGGATGATTGATTGAAACATGCAGAATTCAAATAAATGAATGAAGTGAACTGCGGTTTTCACCTGAGATGCCCTCTGGGGCTTGTCGCCGCTCTGGACCAGCTTGTCCAGCGCCGCGAAGTCGAAGTCGAAGGCTCCAGCCCGGTGACGGACTTGAAGCCGGCGGCGGGCCTGCCGCTGACGGAGGCCCTGGAGGACGCCCTGGAGGAGGCCCTGGAGGAGGCCTTGGCGGGGGCGGCGCCGCTGGCGGCCTCGCCGTCGGCCTGGTTGTCGGCGAGGTCGTCCAGGTCCGAGGCCGCGGCGGCGGCCTGCTGCGCCCGGTCCAGCTCGTCCTCCGTGGCGCGCTTCTTGGCCGCCGCCGCGTCCGCCTGCACGCCGAACAGCCCGCGGAACTTGGGCTTGAAGGCCTCCACGAAGCGCTGCACGCGCCGCGCCGTGTTCTGCGACAGGGGTTGACAGTGCAGCAGCTCGCTCGTATACACACAAGACCACCCGACCAGCTGACGGTGGACATCAGTGGCAAGCGGACTTGCAGCGGCAAATTTTATCGGTCGGGAGTCATTTCGACAGCATTCATAAAAATATGCGTTTGGTTTGGTGGAGTGCCCCGGGTCGGGTGGTCACGACCCGCCCCGCGCGGCTCCGGGCGTAACGACGTTACCCAGAAAGGGTACGTGGGCCGCGGGCCAGCCTGGGCCAGCCACCCACCCCGTCTACTCCCGCACCGACGGCTCCACTTATTTTCCAAAAAGTCGGGATTTGAACTCGCGGCACGCGCGCCGCCGCCGCCGGCCTGCCCTTACCAGGATGACGTCTCCGAGGATTTGCGAGATGTTGGTGACGAGCGTGAAGGAGGAGCCGAACAGCTGCTCGGGGATCTCCAGGCTGACGCGGTTCCCTTCGAAGGTGGGGATGTTGTCCGTGGTCGGGCCCTGCTGGGTCGGTGTGCGGGAAGAACACAAAGACAGTGGCGCGTTAGACAAATTTTGCAGTCGCAGTCACCTGGGTCTATGAATGACGCCGCGCCATCGAACACGGTAGCCATGAAGTATGAATTCATGAGCACACACACGCACACACACACACACACACACACACACACACACACACTTGCACAAGCATGCACGCGCGCGCAAACACACAGTGTCATGTCCGATGCAGGTCAAGATACCGACAAACTAAGATATATCCGTCCGTTCGTCCGTGTCAGGGACACGCCGTCTGCCGCCGTGTCTCGGTGAGTGTCTCGTCTGCAGCCAAGCCCGGCCGAGTAACAGAACAGATAGCGGTGGAGTGGCAAAATTATGACGCCAAGTTGTGATGTTATCGAAGCCAAGTTTTGTCGGGCAGCAGTGCCAGGCCAGAAGGAAACTGCGGCGGCGCGCGGGGCTTCGTCTCGGCTCTGGGCCGTCAGGGCGGGGCAGGGCGGGGCAAGGCGGGGCGGGCCCGCCAGCCGACATTCTCATACCGGTTACGTGGGCGCCCACTGCTGGTGGCGCCTGCTCCGCCTTCTCGGCAGCCAGCATAGGGCTGCGAGTGCTTGGGACGTACTCTCGTGGTACCCCGAGTTATGATCATTTTCGCACTGCACCATGAATGAAATCCAATTTGACACGAGGCGGGGGCCAACTTGTTGAACACTCTGTGTCCTCATTGGTTAGGAAATAGTGGCGGTGCGTGCGAGACGGAATCCCATTTTCGCGGTACAGCCCATTTACATTCGCGCCTCTGCTGCCGTTGTGGGTGGAAGTAATCACATCCTCTTTCTTTGAAAAAAAAAAAAACCGGAATAAAAGATTGAAGTGCCTGCTATTCGATGCCTACTAACAGGGTGGCGGAAAAGGACGACACGCGCCAAATGGAGTCCGCTTGAAATGAGAAGTATTGAAATTGATTTATCGAGGGGAGGGCGGGTCCGGGGAGGGGGGGGGGGGTATTATGATTACGACACGACGTTAGAGTGGTGACTCGGATGGAATAAAGGAAAGCAGTGGCACGGGGTGGGAAGGGGGGGGGGCGGGGGGAGGCTGCGTCGAGTGGTGCGAGGACACGGGAATTTGAGGGCTGAGGTCGTCCTGCTCCGTTCCCCATGGGCCGCCCTGGGCCAGGCGGCGCCAGCACGTGCGGGAGGCCACTGCAGACACCGCCGGGCCACGGCCAGGCACTACACGGCCAGGCCGCGCGCACCGCACCGCGCCGCCGACGCCCTCCCCGGAACTCCGGCAGGCATACCAACCGCACACGCATGCCGCCGCAAATTCTCTGCGGCCGCCCTGTCGGCATTATCGGCTCGGAGGAAAGTGTCTCGGGGTTGTTCAGTTGGCGTGCCTGCCGGCCTGCCCGGGGAATGCCCTAGGCCGAGCCGACAAGGCTTCAACTTCGGCCAACTGTGGGCGGAGGCGGGTAAATTGTTCTGAATGCAACTTTGCTGGGTTCCGCGGAGGGATTGGGGATTTCGGCGTGATGCCGTTCAGCGATGTGACACGCGATGCTGGCCAACCGAACTTTGTGCGTCTCGGTTTAACTTTTACGGATTGTTGGGTGCTTTCTTTTTCGACGGTATGCCATTAGGGATTGGCAGAAGGCTGACTGAAATCTCAAAAATCCACTTCGTTTACATTTTAATTATTTTTTTTTCACTTTCGATTTACAGCTTTGCTTGGTGCAAGTGTTCTCTCGAGACACCCCGTAGTCCACCGCAATTTCCTTCTTCACCTCCGCCATGATTTCGCTGCAGTTGCTGCTTAGGAAGCGGGGCGGACAAAAACTTGGCAAACTACAAAGCATCATATCATGTGGAAGCACTCGTGTTTGTTTTGGATAATGGTTTATTTCACGATACATTGCATCACACTTTACATATCACATTGTTCTACTGTACAAATTAGGAGGGTGAGAGTACAATAGAACATAGTCAAGTGCTGGCAGTCGATTTCTCGAAGGGGTGATGGTTTGGCAGGTGTGTTTTTTACAAGATGGGACTGAATTAACTAAGCCTAACGTTACACATAAGTTTGAGCATTTGAACACGCAGGCTTTGTGGGGGGAGCAGAAGCACGAGGAGGTAGAGCCGCCTTTGTAATCACAGCCGATCTTCGAGTCGAACCGCACGGGCAGTTCGACGGAAGAGTGCGCTTCGGTGACGGGAAGCGGGGGCACATCAATATGATGGGCGAGGCGCTTCGCACCGCCTGGGCAACGGGCAGCCGCGCGGCCGCCCTCACCGAGACACTATGTACAGTCTGCTTGGTGCCCGCACGCTGCCAGCACGCTGCCGGGCTGCCTCGCTGACGGTGGGCGGCGCGAGGCGGGTGGTGGTGGAGCAGCACAGGGGCGCCACCCTGCATTACCTTGGGGATTGGGGCTGGGCTGCTGGGACTACGGGTACTGCGAAAAACGGGACAGCGAGAGGTTAGGAAAGGTGGTGATGTGCAGAGTGGCCCTTTTCAATCTCGAATCGAATGGAGTGATGGAAAATCCTGGCTCGAATCAAATCACGATCGAATACAGTGCGAACAAAATTTGAAATATTCATTCCCCAAAAATGAGCAAAATGAACCCTTATTTTTACTGTTTAGGTCTAAAATGATTCAATGATTTGTTATAAGAAGCTAAATGTTGCATTTTTGTCTCGTTTTTAATCGAATTAAATGTGCTCTGATTCGATTCGGTTTCAAAGTATTTGCACATCACTTAGGAAAGGAGAGCAGGCCTACAGTGCGTGTGTGTCAGGAAGGAGAGAGCAGTGGTACAGGGCCAGGCTTGGTTCGCATCATCGGGTCCAGATTGTCAACCACAAGAGGGGTTTTGTAAAAGCTGGAAATATCGTCTGTTTCGGGCTCCAAGTTGTCAGGCCTCCATATTCATAACGCGAAATGCGGGGCGAGGCGGCCAGGCCGGGCCAGGCCCGAGGGATGGCGGTGGCGGCCCCGCGGGGAGTGTCCTTTGGGTCCTTTGGCGCCGCCGCCGGAATCCTTATTCGCACTTGCCGCGCGGCGGGCCGGGACGGCCGGGGCTCGGCGCCCTCAGCGCGCCTGCCTCGGCGACCCAGTGAAATATTTAACAACAGGAGACAGGTCGATCTCGCACCCACGCACTCTCTCACTCACACTCACGAGGACAGGACACTCACTCGCACTCACACAGTCACACGCACACTTTCGTTACCGATACTACCCTGTTTTGTTGAAGTCCGTCGTCACGTCCGTGGCCCTGTCGTCGTGGTCCGTGTCTACAGGGTCTGCGCGTTAAAGTCATATCCTACCCCGGAGGACGACGAGCTAGAGGAGGATGACGACGACGAGGAGCCGGTGCCGCCGCCGCCGAGCGACGCGCCGAACGAGCCGCCGAGGCTGGCGCCGCCGCCGAAGTCACTGGTGCCGGCGTCCGCGCCGCCGCCGCCGCCGCTGCTGCTGCCGCTGAGGCTGCCGAAGGACGGCAGGGAGGACCCCGCCGACGAGCTGAGGAAGCCGCCGAGGAGTCCCTTGATGCCGGAGCCCGCGGGCGGCGCCTGGGTGCCCGGCCCGAGCAGGGCCAGGTTCTTGGCGGCGTTGGCGCGCTCGAAGACGCCGATCAGGGCGTTCTTCGAGTCGATGACAGAGTTGATTTTCTGTCGGAAACGAGCAAGGCATGAGGGGGAGCGAGAGGGGACGGGGGCCGCACAAAGTCTTATCATGCACACACACATAGCACACATAAGCGTCTGAACAAAGTTTGCATTCATTTTGCAGATGTTTTATTCAGTTTGGGGGAAAAGTTTTTTTTTTTTTTTTGCACCAGGTCGCGACCGCGCTGCAGCCCTGCAACTGCGGCGCGCCATGCTGTAGCCTCGTTGGTCCTCGTGGAGGCCGTGGAGGCCGTCGCCGCGGCGTGGCGGGGAGCAAAGTCCAAAGTTGCCCCGGCCGCGGCGAGGCCCGGCGAGGCGGCCGGCAGATAAAGAAGGAAACAAACACGAAACACACACACAAATCCCCGCACTGCGAGCGTCCTGGTGCCTGTTCCCCGAGGTACACTGTCGGGAGGGCGCGCTCGGACGCGGCCGTCGTCGGGGCGGTGCCGCGCTGTCGTGGTGACCGCTGCGACGCCGCAACCACCCCGACGGCGGCCGCCGCTGCTGCACGACCCTGCCGGCGGCGGGCTCGGCGCGGTGCGGCTCGCGGCGGCACGGCCTAGGCACTTACCCCGAAGATGAGGTTGAGCACGGCATTCTTGACGTGGTTGCCAATCTGTACCTTGTGTTCGAGGAGAAGCCGCTTCTCGCGGTCCGTGCGCTGGCCGGGGTCAGCGCCGAACACTTCGGCGTCCAGCGCTGCCTGCAACACGGGGAAAAAGGGGATTAGGGGCGTGGCGCGACCAATGGAAGCGGGGGACGGCTGATTTCCTCCTTTCCCCTCCCCTCTCCTCTCCCCCCAAGTAAGTAAAAGCCCTGTTCGTGGAATCTCCTCAAATCTCCTGCCCCGACCACACGATAAATCCCAGGCATGCGTAAAATGCTCGATTTTCCACTGGCAACGAAATAAATAACCTGACAGCAATTCGCTTTAGCAGCGAATATAACACTACAGACGCCCTTTTTTGTTTTTGTGCGACGACAGAAAATCCTCGTGGCGAAATTCCGGTTCCGTTGGGGCGATGTCTGACTGCGGGGCGCGGAGTGCGAACTGCGGAGCGCGCGGCCAGTGCAAACTCCGCGCGAAAAGAGACGGAGCGCCGCTTTTCCGCTGTCCTTCTCTGACTTTGCTTACTCGCGCGGGGGATGGCGGGCTGCGGGGGCGAGGGGTCGCCGTCGCCGAAGCGCCGAAGCCAAGCGCAGCGAAATAAGACAAAGGAGGACGAGGGGGCATGCCGGACGGACGGTCACGTACAGCGTCATCAGTGAGAGGGCCGACGAACTCGCCCCGCTGCTGCCGCTGCTCCTTTCTTATTTTTCCCTTAAATGTTGTATCATAGCGGGGAGGGGCGGCGGGGCGGGGCGAGGCGGGGCGGGTCGAAGGTGCCGTGGGGGGCGTGGCGGGGGTGGCTTCCCTCATGGGCTTCCTGAGAAGGAACTACTTGCAAAGGAGGTGCTTGTCGGCAGCGGGGGGGGGGGGGGCAGGGCAGGGGCAGGGCAGAGCCGACGCAGCGTGGCTGGGGAGGGGGGGGGGATAAAGGGTGTGAGCCCTTGGCGCAGGGGTTGCCGACCGCCAAAGGGCCACCAGGACCAGCAAAGTCATCACCGACGCCCTCCTCCCAGGGATGGCGAAAAGTGGCCGCCTCAAAGTCCCACTTTTCGCCGAGAGCGGCCGAGCTACCCCTCAAAGACGGTGCGTATTGCGAGCCCCCGCCCCGCCCCGCCCCGCCCCTCCCCTCGCAAAACGGTCGCTGGCAAAAAAGACAAGCGCTGGTGCGGCGTAGTTTTTTTATGATTTTAAAACGTCTGGTAAAGTGCGGCAAACTTTTCCCGACCTGCGTCCGAGACACCCCGAGGAACCTGTTGAGCCGGCAACGCCCTTGGCTACGCCGCTGCCTGCCTGCCGCACCGCCGACGTCGTCGGGGGACACAAAAAAAACAGAAAAAACAAACAACGCGAATAAGGCCTCTCGCGGCCAATAAGGGAGCCAAATTAAAAATCTGCCAGTGGCAGCCGAGACGCGGCGACGCGGCGTGTCAGTTCGTCACGTCGCGGCCCGTCCCGTCGAGTGTGCCACGCCACTGTTTTGGGGCGTCCCCGGGCGTCCCGTACGAACCGGGCGGTACATGATCGGCCTGCGGCACGCCGGCGACCTTGGCCTGCCTTGGCCCGACGGCATGGCCCGGCCGACCTGGGCCGACCCTGCATCCACGGCCCGCACGGCCGGCCGGCCGCCCACGCCGCCCTGGCTTCACGCCACGCCGCCTGGCCGCCCCCAAGGGTTGCCGCCCCCAAGGGTTGCCGCCCCCGAGGGTTGCCGCCCCGACGCCGTGCAGGCCGAGGCCCCGGACCGAGGCACTGGGGGCGGCAGGACGGCAGGGCGGCATTGTTGGCGGTACCGGGACGGCCGTTTCCCCGGGGTTGCGGGGAGGAGGGGAGGGATGAGGGGTCGAGGGTTGCCCCGATGGAGTAGCGGTTCCATTGTCCGAGAGGCACGAGAGGCACCATTCCGTTCGATTACCGCCACCACGGCCCTCTCCTATTCCGCTCTGTTATGGCCCTTCTATTTATTTTTTTCCAGAATAAATACCTCTGCCGGAGCCGCGGCGAGCCCCTCTGCGTCGGCAGCGTCTCTGACGGGCGAGGCCGCTACACTGGCCACGGCCAGCACCACCAACAACGGGACCCTCATGGTGGCGGCGGTGACTTGACCTGAAAAAAGCGAGAGAAAAGAGGAATTAATTAAAGCGCTCGCACAGCATCCACAAAGCGTGCCTTTTTTTATTTTTTTTTTAGAAAAAAGTGGAAAAATGCTTGTTGGCGTCGAAACATTAATCCGAGCCAGTCAACGGCCCACTACACCGCAGACGTCAAAATCATCAACAACAACAACAAACAACAGCAGCAGCGGGCAACCGGTCCAACTGCATGTCATGACGCAATATCGCCGGACTAAGCTGGTCGGCTCCACCTGCTACATGCACGCACACAAACAAGCACACACAAGCGTACACACAAACACACACATTCACACACACACACTGGCAAACAAATCCCATCGGAGGGCTGTCAGAAAGTGCAACAAACTCGGCGGCAGCGGTTCAACTATTCCTGACAAACGGAAGATTCCTCGGCTCGCGAGGTGGTGTCTTCTCCGGGCAGCGAGGCTGGCAGGTGACATGTCCCGTCCCACCTTGTTTTCGTGGCCTCCGAGAAGTGCGTCGCTGCCGACGCCAGAGCCTCTTTCGTGAATTCATTCATTCATTCATTCATTCATTCATTCATTCATTCATTCATTCATTCATTCATTCATTCATTCATTCATTCATTCATTCATTCATTCATTCATTCAGTCATTCATTCATTCATTCATTCATTCATTCATTCATTCATTCATTCATTCATTCATTCATTCATTCATTCATTCATTCATTCATTCATTCATCAGTCAGTCAGTCAGTCAGTCAGTCATTGCCCGCCCTTTTGGCAATTTCCGCCCGATGAGGTTGGTTCGGCCCGTTCGGCCCCAAGGCGGTACGTGCCCGGAGTGCATGCGAAAGTGAAGCCCCGGCATTTAGCAGCGGGGCGGAGCGGCGGAGCGGTGCCCAGACTCAGCGTTCCCTTCGGTTGCCTTCGGTTCCCCTCGGTTCCCTTCGGTTCCCTGCGCCCCCGCCCCGCGGCAGTTCGATGCCGAACAGTGCTGTGGCTCTGTCTCTCTCGCGCTCACGCGGGGCGTCGTCACGCGTTCCCGTTCGGATTCCCCGCCTAATGCAGCATTGCAAAACTGGGCCGAAAACGCACAGCAGCAGTGCGGCGGGGCGGCGGTGATCGCGACATCCGAAACGAGCGGGGAGGCGAGCTAAGCGGGCTGGGCTGCCCACTGGGCAGTCATCAGGCAGAATTAGCCTCAGCCGCAGCACCGCGCAGCACCGAGTGGACGCAGCGGCCGAAGTGGCTGGCCGAAGTGGGGCCATGCTCATCGGACGTATCTGATTACGCGGCCTTGGGGCGGGGTGCGGCGGTTTGGGGTGCGGCGGGGCGGGTCGCGCTTTCGGAGGTGGCCCGCCGCGATGGCTGGCCTTGCCCGCCGATGACGCCGTGGGCACGTCCATCAGTATTTCGGAAAGGGACCCGGGGGTGGGGGAGGGGGCCACAATCACAGAAACTCGGGCGGCATCATTATGAGGGAGGGGTTCCGTTCCGTCCTGGCGGACCGGTCACTTGTAATCCCCCCCCTCCTCCCCGTCGACGCGCCGCGACGCGCAGGGTGTGGTGGCGACAGGGGGCGTTCGACGTGGCGGAATACATTTTTCACCAATTACTGACAGGCCGGCCGGTTCGCCTGGCCGCGCTCGCGTCTTCCATCGCTTCCATCGCTTCGCCGCTTCGCCGCCCCGAACCCGTTCCTATGACGCATGGCCATGCCACGGCCCTCGAGGTGCATCCCGGTGACGCTCTTCTTTGTGGTCGCCAGAACCACTTCCAGCGCCTCGCCTCATCGCCGTGTGTCTCTGTCGCCGGCCGGTGGGCCGGTCCCGGGGCGGGGTGTCGGTGCGTCTCTCTCGCACTCGCACCCCGCCCCACGTGCGAGAGAGAGACAGAGCAGCCTCCCCGCGTGGAATCGGCCTGCCGGGCCGCCAACGTGCCGCACGCGTGCCGACCTGCTCCCCTCCCCTACTTGCAGTGGAGCGGGCTGAGGTCATGAGCACTTTGCATGCCGCGTGTTGAAATACAAACAGAGTCACTGTCAGGCAGCACTGCGAAAAAAGCAACCGTGGCACTGGTCGTTACGATGCGTTGCCTTGACTTCTAGATCTTCACCCGAAAAGAAGGACCGCGACAGCAACAGAAGAAGAGGATGATGGAAGAGCTCTCTAACGGCAAATGGAGAGAGGGAGAGAGAGAGGGGAAAAAATCGGGACGCCTTCCTGGTTTCCGTCCGGCACAGGGAGCATTATGTCATGGGTGCCAACACTCTTCTGATTGTGTACGTCCGTGTGTGAGAGGTGACTGTGTGTGTGAGTGCAGCAGCTCATATTGGCCACCGAGTCCGCCGTAGCACCAGCTGAACCGATCTCGCTCATCCTTTCACCGTTTTCATTTTCCGCTCGCTTGGCTGGGCCGGGCAGCTTAGCGCGCGTGAGATCTCTCATTGCAAAGGATGCGCAAGGACGTAATTGCAATAGTAATATGAATAAAACCTTGGGCGCGCGGTGGCGGCGCGCACGTGTCTGGGCGGGGCAAGGCGGGGCGGGGCTGCCTTTGCCGCCTTCCGGAAAGAAAGCCGGGCACGCCGGGGCCTTCGCTGCCTCCGCTGCCTTTGCGCAAACGAATATAAAGAAGGCGGCCCTGATTACGACCGACTGCATGCCGCCCGCTGGAGTCCTGGAATTCTAGCCCTGGAGCCCTGAAGTGGAGCCCTGGAGTTAGACCCTGGAGTTAGGCCCTGGAGCTCCAGGACTCTAGAACCCAAGGGCTACAGGGCTCCGGGATTCCAGGTGAATCCAGGCCTTGGATACCTGGAGTCTTGGGGGCCTGGAGCCGCCTGGAGTCGCTTGAAATCCTGGAGCCCTGGAGTCCGGAGCACGTGGCGAGCACGCCCTCGAGTGCGACAGGCAGTCACAGGGTCGGCCGCGTCGTTCCGGCAGCAAAAATGTCGATAAAAACGACTCTTCCTCTTCTTCTCGGCGGCAAACCTCGGCCGGAGCGGCGCCCCGCCACGCCACGCCGGCGAGGGCCTCCACCCAGCTTTACAGCCTCCAGGGCCGGGAGCGGCGCGATCGGCTGCAGAAGCACTGCAGTGCCGGCAAAGCAGAGCGGATGGAGTAAAAGAAGAACACAAACCGCAACTTCCACTCGAGTCAAGGTGAAGCGAAAACAGAGCCAGAGTGGTGCTGCTGGGCCTGTACGCACAGCCTGTCTACACGATCATGAGACTCATTAGGCGCTGGTGTGCACGAGAGAGAGAGAGAGAGAGAGAGAGAGAGAGAGAGAGAGAGAAGAGAGAGAGAGAGAGAGAGAGAGAGAGAGAGAGAGAGAGGAGAGAGGGGCTGCCTAGGCAGATGCATGAGTTGTTTGTTCGCGCGCTAACGAGACAAGCTACGCCTTGCTTCGCTGCTTCGCCCTCCGCGGAAAGAAGAGTAGAATTCCGAGCCGGAGAATTTCGGGGCAAAGTTGAGCCGGTCGGCGCCCTGGCGCCCCGGCGCCCTGGCCAGGCGGCTGGCTTGGCGGCTGGCTCAAATTCGAGGCCTCAACGGGGAGGAAGCAGCCCCATTAGTGCAGGCCAAAGGGATTAGAAAAAAGAAGAAAACGCCACAGGCGGAGAGAAGAAGAAGAGTACGCGCCAAACGCAAGAGGAAAAGTAGCAAGTCAGCGCGAGCGCGCGGCGCACCGCGGCGGCCCGATCATTTGTGCTAATCTGATGGGGCGGCGGATGGATTCACCAGCGGCCGTGCGGCCAGCCAGGCAGCCAGCCAGCGGTTCCCACCGCCCCACCGTGATACCCATCGCCGGGCACCTGGAGCACGGCGACACTGACGTCGTCCCCGCCGGGCCTGGCCGCGCCTGGCCGGGCCGCCGCCGTGGCGTAAGCTACACTGCTGGAAGCAGCTGGAAGCACAGGCGTGTGTCGGGCCGATGCACGGCACGGCACTATAACAACGAAAACAATAAAAAGAGAGACCGGTGAGGCAAGGAGGGCGTGGGAGACGAGCCGTGTGTGACACCGCACCGCCATGCGTGTCGCGCGGCGTGTCGCGGCGTGTCGCACGCAGAGCCCGCCCCGTCACCCTGGCGGACGCCCCACGAGTGCGAGAGAGACAGACTGACAGAGCGCCGCCGTTCGGAATGAACAGCCAGCAGCAGTCAGCTGGGCGGCCGCCGCGAGGTCCACGACACCGAGTGCGTCGTCCTCGTCAGCGGCGTCGGCGCCACGCCCGGGTCGCCGCGCCACTGCCGCGCCACTGCCGTGCACGCGGAGGGAGACACGCGCCGAGTGCCGTTTGCCGTTTGCCCCGTTCGCCGTTTGGCGGACATTCCGTTCGCAAAATGCAGCCAGTCCGGCCGCCAGTCCGGTTATGTGGGTTAATGACATGTGAGGCGAGGTGTCCAAGTTGGCAATAGGCAGTCAAGGCCGCCTGCTCGGGCCGCGCGGCTCGGCCTGCTCCTGCAGCGCGGCGTGGCGCTGGCCGACCGGACCGGCGACACTCTGACAGTGCAGCGGGGAGACCACTACCACCGCGCACCGCGCACCGCGTCTCGTTGGCCGCGGCGCCGGAGTGCAAGAAAAGGCTCATCTGCAATGCATCCCATCCCGTATCACTTTCGCTGGTGCTGGCTTGGGGCTCCTCGCGGGCCGCGGCAGTTGGCCAACCTGTCATGCTGTGACGCCACCTGTTTGAACGTGGCAGGCAGCCCTACTCGCATCACTAGTTTTTCTCAGTCTGTCTCTCTCTCGCGCGCAGCCCATAATGCGCCGCGCGCATACGTCGTTCTTCTCTTTAAAGGGAAACTCCACTGCGGCTCTGGAAGTGGGTCGCGGACGGAAGGTGGATCCAGGCCAAAAAGCCGGTCCCTGGTCGCCCTGGTCTCCCTGGTCGCTGGCTGCAGGGTCCCCGCCAGGGTCCCCGCCTGGGTCCCCGCCTCAGTCCACGCAACAGCGCCAGGTCGCCCCTTTGCTCCAGCAGTTTCAGCAGGCAAGGTCGCCTCCAGCTTGGTTCGTTCTGCTGGACGCGGCTGGACGCGGCTGCGTCGCGACGCCGTCTGGAGGCGGGGGCAATGTCACCCAAGCCCCCGTCCACCCCACTGTGCATTAGCGCAAAGTGCGTGCCCCGCAAAACAAGACACACGCACTCACACACACACTCGCAGCGAATGAGCGAGGTAAAAACGGGGCGGCCCTAGAAAAAGCCGCCCCTCCAACGCCACACACCTGACGGCACCTGGCGGCACTACGCGGCCACGCCCGCCCATACCCCTCAATAATAAATGCCCGGCCAATTATTCAAAATTCAAGGCCGGCCCTGCCGCCCAAAAGTCCCAAATATTGCCAAGCAGCTTTCTGCTTTGCGCTTTTGCGCCTGGCCTCGGTGTACATTCCCGCCGAAACACTCCGAGCGCTCCTGCAAGTTTAACCGCGTGCGGGACTGCAGAGGCGGTCTCGATTTTGCTGGAGTATCTACAACGCTGCGGTCCCGGTCCTGTCTCTAGCAGGGATCCGCACTGACGGACGTCACGCACGCACGGGCACGCACACACACACGCGCACTGGCATCCGCGGCCCTTGAACACACTCACACACTCTCGCACACAAACTCACACACACACACAAGACACACACACACACACTCACTGACGCGTGCGGTATGCACTCACGATACTGCAAAGCGTAGGTCCCTTGCTGATGCCTGCAACTCTGGCCGAAGACTGGACTGGCCGGTCGCGCCGACGGCGTGCTCGGCGTGCTTGCGCCCCCTCCCTGTGCGGCGCGGGCCGCGCGGGCCCCCGTAACACACGCGCGTGTCTGCAGCGCGAGGTGGGGCGCGGTGGGGCGGGGCGGGGCGGGGTGGGGCGGGGCGGGGACGCCCCCGGTGAGTTAAGACCGGCCGGGACAGCCTCCCCTCCCCGAAAGGTTTTCCGCCGGTCATCGCGTAGAACAGGTCGCCGTCGTGGAGGTCGTGACCCCGGCAGGGGGAAGACGGTGCAAGCGCGTTCAATGTTCGCCGGTACACTGTTGCAAGCGGTTGCTTCGGCGTCCCCGAGTCGCGGCCTTGGCCAGGCCTTGGCCCCCTGCTGCTTGCGAGGGATGGCGCCAAGCACCGGCAGGGATTCCCCTGGGCTCCCCCGGATTCTCCTGGCACTCTGGCGGCACCCGGATTGTTGCCCGCCAGGGTCAGAGGCTGTGGCTGAATACTGAAGCTGAGGGCTGCCAGTCCCACGGATGGGTATCCAGCCGGGGCGACATACATTCTTTTTTCCCGACTTGTCTGACTCGGAAGACTACTGACTTGTCTGACTTCAAGACAACTGACTTGGCTGACTTGGAAGACTTCATATTGACTTGGCTGACTTGGCTGACTTTGCCGGCTTGGACGACTTGGCTGACTTGGCTGACGGCCGGACTGGACGACTTAGCTGACTTGGCTGACTTGGCTGACTTGACTGACTTGGCTCACCTGGCTCACCTGGCTGACTTGGCCGACTGGGCCGACCTGGGCGACTTGGCCCGGTGCAGGGTTCGTGCGGTTCACGGCCCTCCCCTCAGGGCCTCGTCTTTACGACTCCAGACGCGAACCGCGGAAAAAGCGGGCGCCTCGCCTCCAAATGCCACATGCCAGCCGCGGCGGTGCGCGCGATGCCGTGTAGTTAGACGCTGTAAAGTTGTGCACTCTGCCACGCCCTGCCCGGGCCGGCCCCACCCTGCCGCCATGACTGACAGACAGTCAGAGAGAACAACGATCGAAGGGAAAACGACGCCGCATGACTGCCGTGTTTGCTGTTCTTGATGACGCACGGTTTTTCATCTGTTTTTTGTTTTGGCGAAAAACTAGCTGCAGCCGGGGCGCGGCCGTGAGGCAACGGAGCCGCGCCAGCCAGCCAGGGCGAGCCAGGGCGAGCCAGGACGGCCAGGACGACGGCAGGCCGCGACGCCGCGCGCACTTGAAATAAAAGGCACGGAGCGCGCTGACTCTCTCGCACTCGCACCCACGGCGCACCGGAGGGAGCGAGAGAGACAGAGAGGAGAGCGCGGGGCGGAGCAGGGCGGAGCAGGGCGCATCACTCAGAATGGCACGCACGTGAGTCGGCCGCACTTTTCGGCGTCGTGCTTGCTGTCGCTGCTGTCGCTGCCGCCGCTGCCGTCGCTACACGCGGGCGGCACGTATAAAAACTACAACAAACAGAAAGCGCCCGTGGCTGTGTGCGAGTGTGTGCCAGTGTGTGGGAAGGGACGCATACGTGACTGTACGCAAAGCAATGGTGTCCGCGCGCGCCGCGGAAAGGCCGGCCCGAAATAACGACGAATAGTATCAGACTTTGTGTGAAATTATTTTCATTCCCAGCCCCCGTGACGGGGGAACGTGCCCGCCGAAGCCGTCGCGGTGAACCGGGTCCTGGGCGCCCTGGGCGGCACACTGTACTGGGCCGACGGCTTTGGCCGGCCTCACCGACGCGGAAGGTCCCGCCCCGGAGTCGACATGAAAGGCAGCCACTTGCGGTCGCTTGTGCGAACTTTATCGCTAAGTCCTGGTCGGTTCGGGGACCCGGCCCGGCCAAGGCCCGTTTGTGGGACTGTAGCTACACCAGCCACCAGCGAGCAAACTCACTCCCTCCATCCGGTCCGGCTCGGGTCCGGCCCGGCCGGCCAGGGCGACCCTCTTTGCCTAGCCAACTTGACGTCATTCTTCCCTCGTGCGCCCCGCCCCGCCCCGCCGGTCCAGTCAGATAATGCGGCATCGCATCCATCCACGCCACTGGCGGCCGGACAGGCCTTCCAGTGCCTCAGTGGCCGTGACTTTGCCCCGCTTGTTTATTCCAGTCCGCTCCCCATTTTTAAGGAATCCCTGTTCCCGTGTCAAACGAGGAGCCGGGCAGCGAAGAGGAGTCTTGAAAGGCACTTTGACAGCTCCGGCGGCTCCGGCGGCCGGCCCGGCCAATCCCCGCAGCGCTTTCGGCGTCTCTCTCGCACTCGCGGGGCGTTCCGCGGGGGTGCGAGAGAGACGGAGCGCGCTGTTGGGAACCAGCCTGCGGAGGAGCCACTCGGGCAGCAGCGGCCGTCCGGCGCTAACGCGCTGCGACTTGGAGATTAATCGCGGAGAGCAAGGGAGAGCAGGGGAGGGCAGCACGAGGAGGGCAAGGGTGCAGCCCGGGAGAGGGGGGCACCACCGACCCCGAGCTGGGCCCCGCGGTGCACCAAGCTCCTAGGTACACCCCCAACTCGGCCGGATGCAGCCCCCAGCCCCCGGCCCAGCCCCCGGGGCGGACCCACACACTCACTCACACACGCCAAACTGTGCCGCCAGTGGAGGTGGAGAGGACGCTTTAGCTTTGCCGAGCTTTTCAGCTGCCACCGCCAGCGGGCAGCGCGCGCGAGCCAGCAAATAAAGGACGCGGCGGGGGGGAGGGGGGGGGGGCTCGAAGATGAGACGCGTCCCGATCGGAGGGGCGGCAGGCCGAGCGGCAGGCCGGACCAAAGAGGGAGCAATTAATTTCATGGCAGCGGGCCGATTCCGAACAGGGGCTGTCGTCGCTCTTTCCCTCTCTCTCTCGATCTCGCAGGGAGGCCCGCGGGGGTGCGAGAGAGACTGGGCGGGTGGAGGGAGCGCAGCGTGAGGAAGACAAACCCAGCGGCCAAGGTCGGCTCGGCTCGGCTCGGCTCGGCTCGGCTCGGCTCGGCTCGGCTCGGCTCGGCCCGGTCCCGCGGGGTCGGACCGTCCAGGACCCCGACGAACGCCGAGCGCCCCACCTTCTTTTCTTATTTATTTTTTCTGCCGGGTCCCGCCGATCTCTGCGCGTGACATTTCGTCAGTACCTCCCGCTCGCTCGACGCGCGGCGCCTAGCCTGCTGCCTGCCCGCCTGCCTGCCTGCCTGCCTGCCTGCCTGCCTGCCTGCGCACACGGCGCGGCGGTCCAGTGTGGTCTAGGTTGCCCCAGGGTTGCCCAAGGCTCGTCTGCTGCCGCGCGACGTGCATCCCAGGCCCACGCGGGGGTCCGTGGGCATCCAGTGCAAGGCACGCGTACACCGCAGATCCCCAGGAGGGCAACTTGGGCAATTGAACAGTTGGAACAAGCTGACCCCGCCTAGGTGGGCAATGGTTCGAAACAGACAGCTTGAAGGATAAAACACAATAATTCGCAATAATTGTTGAGCTGCCCCTGCTTCGAAAAGTGCGGTGAGCGCCGGGGCTGGATTGGACTATGCAGTTTGCTTAGTGTCAGCAGAGGCGACGTCAGTGTGCGTGCGTGTGTGTGGACCGATATGCAGCGATCATTAATGGACGGTCATTAGCCCATTAGAGTGGAGTGGCGGTCCGCGGTCGACCCGCAAGGTGCCCAAGGCGGGCTGGTTGGGCAACAGGTTCGCGTCCAACAAAAATGTCGCGGTCGCACAGCAGTAAAAGCCAACCGCCAACCCAACAGCCGCGCGGCCGGGCCGTGTGAATGAGATGCGGATGCGGGCGCATCAGTCACACAGACGGCAGACGGCCCGTTCCGAGCAATGCAATCTGTCTCTCTCGCACTCACGGGGCGTTCCCCGGCGGTGCGAGAGAGACGGCCTCTGCAGTCGCTGCCAGTACCGGACAGAGCCCACTCGGCCCCGCGCAGGAAATGTCGGGTCCTTGGTCCTTGGGCCCTGAAGCGAAGTGCGTGTGAACACCGCGTGTGGTAGCGCCTCTGCAGGCTGAGCACCACTTTCATCGCTCCGTCTCTCTCGCACTCGTGCTGCGTCCCGTCGAGAGCGAGAGGGACAGAGCGACGGCAGCCTTGTTTCGGAAGCAGCCTACACTGGCACCACGACGCCGTCCGGACCGCCGCAGAAAAACATTCGTAGAGGTGAAGTGGGTGTGCGGGGCAGTGGGGCCCGGGGGCTGGGGAGGCTGGAGGCCAGGGGGATGCGTAAAGGACAGAAACTAATATTGGAACCGGAACGCCGCGCTGGTGGTGCGGGCGGCGGGCTGAGCGGGGCGGGGTGGGCAGTGCGGGGTTCCCACTCTGCGGTGGTTACGGCCCGACAGGTTTAAGGGCTGCCAAGGGCGCCAAGGGCACCGAGAGTCCTTCGAAAAAGAAAAGAGCGGAAAGCGCTTTAGCCCAATTATTTCCATACGTCTCTCTCTCTCTCTCTCTCTCTCTCTCTCTCTCTCTCTCTCTCTCTCTCTCTCTCTCTCTCTCTCTCTCTCTCTCTCTCACGCTATTCAGTGAGATGTCGCGTGCTTTGTCTCACGTCAGCCGGCCGGTGTAACAACGCCGGTACAGTGTGTGGCTGACGGATTTGGCGCGCCAAAGGAAAATGTCGACGCGACCATAAACAAGAACAGGAGGCACATGTCAGGCGCCAAGCAGCCGCCAGGCAGCCGCAGCGGGCGGGCGGGGCGGGGGGAGTTCCTTCATGGCCCCGCCCCGCCCCGCCCCACCCCGTGTGTGAGTGTAAGTGTGAGTGTGTGTGAGTGTAAGTGTGAGTGTGTGTAAGTGTGAGTGTGTGTGAGTGTAAGTGTGAGTGAGTGAGTGAGTGAGTGATTGACTGACTGACTGAGTGAGAGAGTGAAAGAAGAGTGTGTGCACAAAGACAGGAACACGAAAAAGGACGGAAGCAGTCTGCGGGGCTGGGGATAGAGAAGAAGAGTACAATAATTGGTTCGCTCGACACACACACACACACGCATACGGCACGGCACACAAAGCGCCGGGCGTTGATTAATTCTCTGGATCATTTCTCCGCATTGGCCGTCGCGATGATTGCAAAGTGAATATGCAACGGGGTGCCGCGTCACGTAGCGCGTGTTGCGAGGTCCAGCCGGCCGTGTGTTCCACTCGGACCAGAGTTATGGGCAGATTCCATTTCAGATTATCGAGGGGAGAGAGAGAGAGACGGAGAGAGCGAGAGAGAGGCCAGGGCAACCAATAGCAGTCGTGCCGCATCCAAAAGTCAGCGCGTCCGTGTGTGTGCGTCGCGTGCTAGTGTGCCAGTGTGCGGCCAGCCCCCTGGTCTTGTCGCACGCCGGCTGGGCTGGCGGACTGGCTGGGCGGCGTGGGCCAAGGCGCGGGCCGCGTGGGCGTGAGGACATGTTCACAATGGTACCAGCAGGGAGCGAGCCGAGCTCGGAGCCGAGAGCCGAAAGTTGTCCGGCCTTGGCTGATGGTGCGCCTGTTTCTGGCAAATAATCCCCCAGCCCTTTCTCCCCCTCCCCTGCCCCCCTCGTCCCGGCCACCTTCCTTCCCATTCGCGGCGCTCTCAAGTTGGCATGCGGTTAAAACGGTGCGCAACGGGGCCCTCGACAAAGCAAGGATCACTACAAGGAACACAACAGTTTCCAGCGGCGGCCAACTCCGCCACTGCTTCCCCCGCCGCGGTCCCGCCGGTCCCGGCTTCCAAGCCAGCTTCTCCTCGTTGGACCCGCGGTGGGCCGGCCGAGCCCGCGAGATGCCCGATACCGATTACTGCAGCCGCTTGCCTCTGCTGCGCTGGCTGCGCTGGCGGCGCGGCTGCACGCGGTGGGGGTGGGGGTGGGTCGGGGGTGGGGGCGCACGATGGGTTGCCTGCCCGCCGGCGCGCGCTGCCAGGCAAGGCGGTGACAGAGGCCAGTGGGTGGCCTACCTCCTACCCGGCCGGGGGCGCTGCTGGCTGAGAGGTGGGCCACACCACGCCGGGGCACTGACAGTAAAACCGTGGACCGCGGCACTAACACTAACGCACCGCGAGCGAAAGCGGATCCATCCTCCAGCCTCCGTCTGCGTTCAGTCACCGCCCTGCCCTGGGCCCTGGGCCGCCGCCGGCCCCGCAGTTACCGCGTTTACGACGAGACGGTGGATCGCAAACGTTTTTGAAGGAAAGAGTAAAGAAAAAGTTCATGCCTCTTTCACTGGAATTCCGCTGGCCTCTGGCATGTGTTTTGAATCACGCGGTATGTACGAAACAAAACACAAACGCTTCCCTTTCTGATGCGTACGAAAAAGGGGTTGAGCGTGCGCGTCGGCGCGCAAACCAGAGCAGTCGAAACAAAATAACACCGTGCCGGACGGACGCAGACTCGCAGACACAACGGAGCGCGTGACAGTGTATCCGGCGTGCTGCGTCGCTGCGTCCTCTAGATCCTTTTCTGGAGTGACCCGACCGCGACCGCCATTCGGAATCTTTCGGGTGGTCAAGCCAGCGGGCCAGCTTCACGGTCACTCTCTCTCACACACACACAAGCGCGCGCACACACGCACTCGCATGCTGACCTCGCCTTCGGACGACAGGATGAGGTCAGCACACGAGTAAAACATTGCGACACCACGCCGAATCGCATCTCGCCGCGGACCTGCCCCTCCCCTCCCCCTTCTCCTTGGCCTGCTCCCAGCTGAGGCGGCGACGCGCCTTCCCGAATTAAAATCCCCCAGAAGTACCCCATTCATTCCCGGCGGGCAGGGAAAGGAAACCGAGTGAGGTCGTTCGCCCGGCGCGCGGATTCGTGGATTACGAATGCCGGCTCGCGCCCCTCTTCCCTCCTCCCCTCCGGGCTGGGCGGGGCTGGGCCGGGTCCGCTGCCCCCGCTTTGACCGCATTCCAGTGTGCCGGACTCGCGGTGCTTGGCTGGTCCGTGCCACACCGCCGCCCCGCTCATCAAGGGCTCGTTCCTCTTCGGCCTTTCCTGCGAGGCGACGGTCGTTTCCGCCACCCCCGCGGCCCCGCGGCCCCGCGGCCCCACGCACCGGCCGGGTCAGGCCTGGCCAGGCTGGGTTCCGACAAACCGCTTCGTCGCTCCGCCTCGCTCGCACCCGCACGCGGCGTCCCACGTGTGCGAGAGAGACACGGCGACGACGAGGTCCTTCAGAGTCTGGCGGCGGCGGCAGCTGGCTGACGACGGCCGGGGAGGCCAGAGCGCCCGCGGGCAGGCCGGCCCGCCGACCCACCGTGCATTGCGGTGCTGCCTACCCCGGACTTCGCGGGCGCCTTGCCGGCGGGGGCGGCCCAGGGTTGGGGGCGCGGGCGGGGCGGCCGCGGTCAGAGTGGATACCGCATTAAGGCGACCGCCCCCGCCCCTCGGCCGCCCCAGCCCCCGCCCCCGGCTGCATTTCTCATCCCTCCGCAGCCATATTTTCGCCGCTCGGCGGGTTGACAAATTTATGGTGCCGGTAAGCAGGCGGCTCCATCGGCGGGGCGGGGCGGGGCGGGGCGGGGCGGGGCGGGCAGGCCCGGAGTGCGCCGCGAGGACCGCGAGGCGCCGCCGAGGGGAGATGTATCGATGTTTGCATCGCGGAAGTTAGGCTGCCTTTATGGGCTCCAGCGCCTAGCGCCTGTGTGAGAGTGTGTGTGTGTGTGTCTGTGCAGGTGTGAGCCGGCACCAGGGCAAAGTTAGTACAGGATGCAGGTAAGACGCCCGTGGCGGTGAGTCCCGCTCGGTGAGTCCCCTCAGCGAGCCCCCTCCTTCCCTCCCCGAGTAAGTCGCCGCTAGTCGCCGCGACCGTCGCGGGCCGATAGTCGCAGCAGCGTTGCAGCGCCACGCGCGGCCCGTTCAGTCGGGGTAACGGCGCCGGCGCGGCGAGCAGGCAATTCCGCGGTTTTGTCGGACGAGCTTTATCCAGAAGCGGAATCATCACCATTCATCAGCGAAAGGGGCTCCTCCCACGCGCCGCCCCGCGCCGCCCCCCGGTTATGACCACACTGCCAAATTAATTACGCGATTCGGCGGGCCAAGATTGTACCAGGGGCGACGAGGGGCCGTGCGGGCAAAGGCCGCGGCGGGCAGGTGCGGGGGAGTGGGAGGGGAGGGGGAGGCAGGGTGACCCCCGGGGCCGCCACGCCACTGCCACACGGCCTCGGCCGCCAAGCCGCTCCAGCGGGGAAAGATTGCCCCGCTTCTG
This sequence comes from Thrips palmi, assembly GCF_012932325.1. Lineage (NCBI taxonomy): Eukaryota > Metazoa > Arthropoda > Insecta > Thysanoptera > Thripidae > Thrips > Thrips palmi. The sequence goes on along the minus strand of NW_023144624.1, from coordinate 3,744,716 downwards.
GCGCCTTCTGGCGAGCTTAGCTTATTTCTGGATCTCGGCCGGCTTCTCTCTCGCCGGCTTCATCAACGCTCTCGGCGGTGCCTCGGCGGTGCCTTCGTGATAGCGGCCGGGCGAAATGAATGGTTCCATTTAAGCGGTTCTACAACATCAATATAGAGGCGTCGGCCACCGCCAGGGAGGAGGAAAAAGTTGTTTAAGTAGTTTGTGGGCGTCAAGCGGGCGGGGCCAGGGCGGGGCCCCAAATACGGGGGCGGGGGATAATTACCGACTTCTTGTCTTGATTTCGACTTGGGAAGGATAATCGATGAGTGCGAGTGTGTGTGTGTGTGTGTGTGTGTGTATGCGCGTGCGTGTTGCGCGTGCGTGCCCCCGGCCCCGGCGAGCAAATAGTTCCGAGGTCGCATTGCGGCCTCTGCTGCCCCGCCCCACCCCGCCCAACTCGAGCGGCAAGAATCCAGCGTGACTCCCTGGAGCCGCAGCTTTCAGCGACTCCTAGAACGATAATGATAATCAGCAGCGTCGATCGCCGCGCCTCGCCTCGTGCCGCCGCCGTCTCGGATAAGGCCCGCTGGCAGGCAGGCAGGCCGAGCTGGCAGCCAGCAGCCGAGCGAACGCACCGATGAGGGATTAGAAGGCCGCGCCTTTATTCATGAAACCGAGGCAGTTAACTCAATTTCGTTTTACTTATTCCAAAGTGCGGGCTTTGGCGCAGTGCGTCGTCCGCACAAAGGGTGGGCGTTGCGAGCCTGGGCCTGGGTGGCCGCGGTGGCCGCGGTGGCCGCGGTGGGCCGGGGGCCGGGGTTCCCCCGCGGGGGCTCCAAATCAAAGTCGAGCAGCGCGGCGGCACGGCCCACCGGTCTCCGTCTTCGCGCCTCCACCCGGTATGTTACACTAATTGCAGCCAGTCGCCAAAGTGCTCCGCGGGTGGCCCGTCACCGCCGCCCCCGCCGCCCCCGCCGCCCCCGCCGCCCCCGCCGCTCCCCGCCGCCCACCTCCAGCGCCCGGCGCGGCGGCGCTGACAAGGAAGCCGCAGCCCTGAGCGTGGCCACCGCCGAGGCCCGTTAATAAATAACGGACAGGCCGCTTTGTTCGGAAAACGCGCCAAAACATGATTAATTAACGGAATCATTAACACGCCGCACGGCGGCGTGCACCGCGGGGGCTGATATGTAAACCCGTGTAAACCCTTGGCGCCTGCAGGCGGCCACTGGCACGTGGCGCACAAAAGGCTCGTCGCTCTCCCTCGCACCCGCTCTGGACGCCCCGCGAGTGCGAGGGAGAGCGGACTCCTCTCGGCCGGCATCCAGTGTGCACGCGAGAGGCTCACCGCCGAGGATTGCCGGCCCAGTGTGGCGGCACGGGGGCGAGGCTGGCGGCCGGGCGAGGCGAGGCGAGGCGCGAGAGCAGGGCGATCCGCGGGGAGGTCGCCGACGGAGGACGACGGAGTGGCCGAGTGGCGAAGCCGGCGAAGTGGCCTCTCTGCATGCGGCGGCGGCGCGTCGAGAGCGGCGGCCCTCGGCCGGACACGCACACACACACACACACACACACACACACGGCCCTCTTCCTCCGCTGTTGCCTCATACCGGGCCAAACCACAGCGTCGCCAAACCACTTCCACGCCAGGTCGCCTCCAAAAAAAAAAAAAGAAAGAAAAAAGCAAACACAAACGCTATAAAAACCGGTAGGAATTTTGATTATGCGTTGTATTATGCGGATAACATGGGTGTTCGAAAGAAACGCGTCGAACGGGAATATCAAGGACGTGCAGCGGTCGATGTTCCCGCGCGGTGACCGGGTCGCCAGGGTCGCTGCTGGCGTGTGATTCTGGGAACCTTGTCGATCTCGGCTCGTATTTTGCTTGTAATCAAGACGTTTTGCTCGCGCGCGGATTTTCCCTGGAGCGAGGGTGAGGGCCCTACCGTGTCCTTTTACGCAACGCGGCGCAACGCAACGCCTCGCTAGGCGCCGCCACTGTCGATTATTTCCATTTCCGAAAGCTTCCGCGGATCAAATGGAGCCCCTTGACGTGTCGCGGCGACAGCGCCAAGGCCGCGAATCGAGACGCCCCCCCCCCCCTCGTCCTCCTACCCTCTCTCTCTCTTCCCCGCGAGCCACGCGCCGTTACATAGTGAAAGTGGCAGGGCAGGTGTGGCGGCGCGGCTCGGCACGGCCCGGCGGCCACGGCGGCAATGCTCGGGGTATCACTTCCGAATGGCGGGGAGCTCGCCAGCCAGCCAGCCAGCCAGCCAGCACACTGCTTCCTAACCGTTCCCAACAGTTCGTCGCTCTGTCTCTCTCGCTGTCCTGGCGTCCCTCATGGAGGCAACGGAGACAGAGCGCAGGACTGTCCTGACGCAGCCTGCAGGCCGGGGCGCTCGTACGGTGTCGTTGTGGGCCGTTTCGCCGTCCCAACGTTTCGGGCGGCGTCGCGGTGTCGAGCAAGGAGTGACGACTTTGCGAGGGGCCGTCCGGAAACGAGCCCGTTTGGCCACGCGACGCGCCCTCAACGCCGTCCTCGCCGTCACCGCCGCGCTCGGCAGCACCGCACGCCGTCGCTCAGGGCCGCCCCCCCCGAGTAACGGCCCGCTGCAGATCATTCTTTTCTGCATATGACGGCGAAAGTTCGCCAAGGTCGCCGGGATTACACACTGCCTGCCCCTTTTACTCAAACACTTCCCGCTCCAACGGCGCGGCGGCGAACGGGGCGCCGCACTGAGCGGCGCCGTGTGCTTTCCAAGTTCGCGCCTCGCGTGAGTAGTTCCAGAAAATTGCGCCAGGGAGCGCGCGCTCCGCGCATATGCAACTTTCTCTGTCGTCGTCGTTGTCCCGCCGGGGGGGGGGGGGGGGGAGGCAGGGCGCGCCGGAAGCAATACTCGTCGCCGCGCCGCCCGCCCTCCAAGACCCTCCCGCTCCCGCCCGCCCTCCAAGACGCCGGTGATACGCCAGGCCGTGCGGTCGCCGGGAAAATGAGGCACGTGGTAAACGTTCAAACTTTTGGCGCCAAAAGGCAAGGCGGCGGCGCGAACAAAGGGCGGGTCGATTTGCAAGCAGTTTGCAAGGCGGTGGACCGGCCGGGCCGGGCGGGGCGTCCTTGCCTCCTTGCACGTGCGCGCCGTCGTTCCGTGCCGTGCCGTGCCGTGCCGCGGCCCGTGCTCTAATTTGCAATGGACCGTCCAGATGCAAATGGCACGGCGGAGAGTGGCCGCCTTGTGGACGCCGCTCTGGACGCCGTTCTGGACACCGTTTTAGACGCCGTTCTAGACGCCGCTCTGGACGCCGCTCTGGACTTGGCGGCGATGCGGTGCGAATTGACGGTTCGGGGCCGCGGACCCTTTCAGGGGCTCACCGCTATAATTACTTCATCATTGTGCGCCCCGCCACGCCCCGCGTCACGGCGCCGCACACCCAGACCCACCCCGCCGCGCTCCACCCCGCCACGCACAAAAGTGATTTGCCCAAGTTGTTTTGCTCAAAGGCAAATTTTGCAGCTTTTGTTTGAGTTGGCAGGAACGCAGGAACCCCTTCACCCCCGGCGGTGCTCCGCCACTCCGACGCTCAGCGGCTCCGCCCTATGCAGCCAGGTGCCCTTGGGACGGTCTTGGACGCGGCGGAGAGGAGGGCCCAGCACGCCGCCACGCCGCCCGGCCCTCTGCAGCGGCCAGCGGCCGCTCTTGTTTATCGCCTTGGATGCTCCCGTTTTGCAGTGTGATGCCATCCCCCGCTTTCTGTTGCGGCCGCGGCGCTGAGACGTGAAAATGTATGCAATAAAAAACGCCCCACCTGCCTGCCCGTGTGGTTTCAGCGGGAAGCGGCGGCCCGCCCCTGCAGCCTCGCGCCGAGCAGCACTCCTTGAGTTTTACTCCTAGGCCGGCCAAAGCGAGAGAGAGAGACAGAGACAGAAACACGGTGATTCTGCCCAGCCGCCGCAGTCGTGTGCTTTTTCCTCCCCGGTTTATTTCCCGCCCCACAAGGTTCGCACCGTTTTATTTTGTGGCCCGGTTCGTCCGTCCCGCTCTCGGCCGGCCTGTTCCCACTCCAATGTCAGCCGCAGCGTCGCCTCGCAGCTGTCTCTCTCGCACTCGTGGCCGTGATGGGGCGGCGGGTGCGAGAGAGATAGAGCGACACTGCTTGGAATCGGTAGGCCGCAAATCGCTTGTCCGGGCCGCGGCCGACGCCGACAACGTGGGGCGGTGCACCGAGCCAGACAACCCTAGGCGACTTAATTTTTAGGTCAGCCACTGGTTGGCCTCTCTGACGCAAGGACGCCCAAAGGGCCCTCTCGCTCTCGCGGCCCGAGGGGGCAGCATCAAAAAAAGGGGAGGACGTGGTTGTTTTTCAAACAATAGAGCAGCCGTGCCTGCAACGGAACCACGAAGGCACATCCAATCTTTGTTTCTAGCGAATGTGTTATCAAATCTCTGCGCATTCGCTTGGCGCTCACATTCAATCACATGATTTTTCTGGTCTCCTGGTCGCCTAGCAACGCAACCGGAACACGAACCGTTCCGTCCCGTTTCGGACCGCGCGGCGCAAACAGCCAATTATTTCATCAATGATTCTGCCTCTGGCGGCGCGGCGGCGCTGCAGATGCAAAAGGGGGCGCCGCCGGCAAAGGCGCGCAAAGGGGCCCGTCGGCGCTCTGCAGGGCGCGGCGCGAGTGCGACAGAGACAGAGCGCCGATCGAAAGTATTGTGCGGAGAGGGCAGCTCTGCACAGCAAACGACAGCTAAGACGGCAGGGTGACGGACGGGCGAACGGACAGACGGACGCGGCGGGTGCAACGGACAGACGGACGCGGGGCATGCGAACGCCTTCGCTTCCACTTTCCACTGCTACTGCACCTTCCCACAGGTGGCGCGGAGGCAGCGGGAGCAGCTCCCAGTGGCCTTGGCAGCCAGCCCAGCCTGCCTGCCAGCCCTGCCTGTCCGGCCGATCCTCGCCGTGCCGGGCTTGGCTGGCCGGGCTTGGCTGGCCGGCCACGCAACCGGTCGACTAACGGCCTAACGGCCGTCCAGCCCGGCGGCCAGCCCGGCAGGCAGCCAGCACGCGTCACGACTGGAAGAGAAGGAAAGGCACAGCCGGCCAGTGCAGCCAGCCGTGGCCGCGGTAGGTCAGTAACATAAGCGCGGCATAACATCCCAGCCCTCCAAGGGGCTCCATCTCACCCGGCCAATCTGGCGGGGCTGGCAGGGCTGGCGGGCTGAGGGGCTGAGAGGCTGCAAGGTAAGGAGAGGAATTTCGGGAAGAGTGGCCGGGGTTGGCGGCGGTCGGGGGCGGGGGGTAACGCGATCTAAGTCTCGGGGCTCCCAAGCTCAAGGTCGCACCCTACTGGCCTTTACAACCCCCGGGGCGGGCGGGGGCGGCGCGGGGGCGGGCGGGGAGGACGACGCAGCGTCTGGGCCGCGGTAACTGTCTTTCGGAGCGGGGACCGCGGACGGGGGAAGGGAGGGAGGCCTTGCACTGGATCCTACCTGTCCGCCAACGCGCCGGCCCCGCGGCCAGCGCGTCAGCGGCAGTAAAGACGCGGACCCCGAATGAGACTTGCAGTGCGGTGTCGGTGGCGCGGAAAAGATGGCGCTCCGCGCTACGCAGTGTGTCCCGAGAGTTACGAGCGCGCCTCAAGAGTAACAAAAAGCCTTTAAAAAACTTAAACAATAAAAAAGGATTCACTGGATTTGGTAGTTTCGCCCGCCAGCAATGAAAAGTGTGACTGATCTTACATTACGAGAACAAACATGATTCCTGGCTGAACTGTACTTCAGTCATCACTAGATCGAGGTGGTCTTCGGCTGAGTCGGAGCCCCTGCGGCAGCCAGGGTAGGCCAGCCCGCCGCACCGCGCTGCGCAGTGGCTGCCTGCCTGCCTGCCTGCCAGGCGGTGGCGGCCCGACCGAGCTGGCAGTCCTCCCCGTGCAACATTCAGAAGGGCTGCACGTGGCAGGCCGCTCCCGGGCTGGCAACTTCGTCAAGTCCACTGCGCCCCGCCCCGCCCCGCCCCGCCCCGCTTAAAGAGGCCTCCCGAGGCCGCGTCCATTCAGCGCGATTCAATTCGGCCGGACATCTCCGCTCCGCTCCTCTCGGCCCCCTGGTAGTTTTGCTGTTTGCAGAACCGGGTCGTGGCGAGCCGGACCGGCCGGCCGGTCCCCGGGGGAGGCAGGCGGGTGGCGCCGCCCCATCAGGCCTCCTTGTCACGACACCTTGCCCCCGCCCCCTCGCCGCCCCCGCGCCGCCCCCGCCGCCCCCGCGCCAGTTCGGACTGCGAAGCGAAGCCGGCCGCCCGAATATCTTATTCTCGTTGTGCAATTTGCGGCCGGCACGCCGCAGCACGCGAGCAGCCGGGCCTTGGATGCTGCGGGGGCCGCGCTCACACCGACACGCGCGCGCACACACACACACACACACACACAACACGCACACACAGGCACACACGTCGGACAAAATAGTAATGCCCGTTTGAACAGATGCGGTCAGCATTTAGCCAAAGCTAATCCTACCCGGACATGTGCGGGTTGTGTGAGGATAGGGCTGTGGAGTTGCGAAAGCACTCAAGGGAATGTGTGTGTGTGTGGCTGTGTGTGTGTGTTGAGTGAGTGATCGAAGAGGCGAACGAGCAGGGATAGGGGCAAGAGAGACAGAGAGAGGGACGGAGATGGAGAGAGGCAGCGCAGTAGAGCAACGATACAGCATTAGCCGCTTCCCCTATATCCGGCGCGGAGCGGAGCCCGCCCAGCGCAATGTCTTTCCGTGCCCCTCAAGTGCGGGCAGAAGGTGGTGCCGTCTGTCAGGCACACTGTCAGGGCAAATGCCGGAAAATGCCCGCCTCGCCGTCATCGAGGTGGTGATGGTGGGAATGGTGGAAATGGTGGAAATGGTGGTGATGGTGATGATGGTGGTGCTGGTGGTGGTGCTGCTGATGGTGGTGATGTTGGTGATGTTGTTGATGGTGGTGATGTTGGTGGTGACGCTGGTGATGGTGGCCCGGTCCTCGTGGCCCGCATGGCAGATAGAGGCAATGCAGTCGGCGAGGCATCCCAAGGCGGCCAAAGGGCGGCGAGAACGAATCAACGAATTGGCGCGAGGTTGCGGCACTATGCGGCACTACACTGGAGCCTGGTTCTTTCACGCTTGACCCCGACGCCTCAACACCTCTATGATTGCACGACACGCATGATGAGCGAGGCGGAGGCGTTCCCCCACCCCACCCCGCCTCGCCCCACCACACCCCGCCCCGGCCCGCACGCGCGCGTGTGCTTCAGCAGATTCACGGTGCTTCTCGTCGGTTCTTGCCGGGCCGTTTTCCACCTCCTTTGCTGCCAACGAGCCCTCCTCAGTCCTTGGTCCTTATCCGCCTTAAGGCCTGCCGAGGCTAAGGGCGGCCAGGCCCAGGCCCAGGGCCAGGCCCAGGGCCCGGCAACGCAAAGGGCTGCCGTCTGGACGTGAGTGAGGCGCGTATCTCAAAGGCCGAGACTGCGCCGTGCCTGCGCCCCTCCGCCCCTCCACGAACCATTGGGAGCAGATTGTGTGCGGGAACGGGGCTCCTTAGTCCTATTGTATTGATCTCTTAGATGAAACTAGTTCAATTTTCAATTACAATTTCCTTCCCTCCTTCCCCTTCCACTTAGCACCCCCAGCTACTTCTCGACGCGCTGCTCTTGTCACTGCGGGGGGTCGTTTGTTTTCTCCATCCTGACAAATTGTTTGTCCTGGAGTCCTCCGGGCCGGGCCGGGCGGGCCGGGGCGTCGCGCCGCTTTAAAAGACGACGTTTTATCGCGAACCCGGCGAGGCCTTCGACGGCTGCTGACAAACGACTCTGGTCGAGCGGGGTGTTCGCGGCAAGCCAGGCAAGCCGGGCAGCCCGTCATCGGCGAGGGCATCCGCGCGATTCTCCTCGTCGCCGTCGACGGCGACCTCCCCGCGGTCCTCGGAGAGCAGATGTGGGCCTCACTCCCCCTGAAAAGTTGACTACAAGCCGAGGGGTGACCCACTGTAAAATTTTGTGTACAATGATGGTGTGAATGTGCAAGAATGTGCAGGATTTCTGGCGGTTTTTGCCACACATGTTGCCTACTTACAGGCGTTTTTGCCACCTGAATGTGGAATGTGGTCAAATTTTGTACAATGAATGTTGGAAGCTGTTACCCCTTTGCTACAAGTCGAGCTTTGCCCCACTATGAAGGCAACTTCATCGCCACCTCCCCCTCCCCGAATCCACCTCGGATCCGCCCTGACGTCCTACCGTCCTCGCGGCCTTGCGCGGCCTGGCCACCGCTTTGCCGTGGCCCCGGGTCCCGGGCCGCGGGCCGTCAGGGCGAACGACTCGGCCGGCCAGACGAATGGTGATTTGCCTTTCCGATGGACCATTCGTCCGCCCAATCCGAATCCGAATCGGTCGTATGAAAGCGCAATGCGCCGGGACCAGGCCTCGGCGGCTCCCACGGCTCGCTCGTTTGCATCGCGTTTGCATTGCCATTCAAAATGACATCGTGGCCCGGGGCGTGTGTCGCTCCAGAAGGACTCTCCATTCGCTCGGCGGGCTGAGGGGCCTCTCTCTCGCACTCACACGGGGCTTGGCTCGGGGTCGGCAGGCATGGATCGCCTGGGACTCGCTCACCTACTAGGCCTCCAATGGCACGCGACCCCAGTAGCGCGTCCCCTGCAGCGCGCCTCCCGCACGGCGACGCGGCGACGCGGCGACTCACTGCACCGACTGCAGTGCAACTCGAGACTCCATCAACATAAGTGACTTCGGCATGACACCACCGTCTCACTGAGCACGGGCCGGTGCGGCGCACCCCGCGGTACTGCCGCGGTACCCACAGTGCAGTGCCCGCCTCGCAAACCGGCTCCAGTATGACGTGACCCCAGCATGCAAATATATTACAACCGACTGCGCCGCGCCGGGACTCTGACCTCTCTTACAGACAACGGGCTCGACGCACTGGGACGGCCAAACTGACTCTGTGTGTAAGGGGCCGAAGGGCCCCGCGCCGCGCATTCACACTCGTATAAATCAAGGTCGTTTCATCACCCCGTTTTACGGCTGTCATCGGGCCGCAGCCATTCGCCGGCTAATTTGGAGGGCTCGTCGGCAGACGGGCAGACAGACAGACGGCCAAGCAGACAGGCTGACAGACATATAGATAGATAGACGGGCTGGCGGACAGACGGCGGGGTGTAACATACGCACTGTACGCACCGACCGTTTCAAAAGATAGCAGCAGCGCTCTCGACGGTCACCAAGTGGAACGAGTAGAGTAGCCATATTGCCCGTTAGGCAACCTGTGGGCATCACGTGCGCTCACGCGTGTGTGTGCACGCGCCTGTGCACTACTGGCGGGCCTGTGTGTGTGTGCGTGTGTGTGTGTGAACCCCTGAATGGGCCGGGGCCACGGAACGCCACCACAACGCCACCAGCCGAACTAACCTCGGTGTCGACAGCCGGCAGGGCCGACAGCCTACACTGGCAGGGCCCGGTGTGGGCCACCAGCCAGGCCACCAGCCAGCGAGGCAACGGCGGGCGGACGAGCACACGGAAAGAAGATGATTGTCTTTCCAAGGATTCGGCCACAAAACCGTGTTTCGACACTCATTGCCCTCCTGGCTAAGCCACTAGACGCAGCCAAGCGGCTGTCTGTCTCTCTCGCACCCACGGGCCGTCCCACAGGGGTGCGAGAGAGACAGGGGACGGAGCGCTGTGAGTTCGGAATGACTCCGCTGAGCCCTCCCGGGTCGTGTTGTCGGACGCAATCCCACAAGGCTTTGTCTGACGTGGCGTAGCGGGGCGGCGCGGGGCGGCGCGGGTCGGGGCGGGGCGGCGCCCGCGGCTCATTACGGAAGGAAGCGGGAGAAAGTGTTTGACACGCGGTGTGTGATTCCTCGTCGACGCAAACACGGCCCAATTCTTGTTCCCCTTTTTTCGTGTCTACTATTTTTTCTCTGCTCTTTTTCCCACCGGGTCCTGTCACAGGACTCCTCTGTGTGTGTGTGCCGCATTTTGCGAGCCGCTGCCTCCCGGAAGACGTCGCCGTGGTGGCGTGGGTGAGGGCGGAGGCACGAGGGTGACGTCCACGCGCAAAAAGACTCATTAGCGCACAGGGCAGACAACGTGTTTAAGTTTTATGTAACTCACGTTATTATTTCCTACTAGCTTTGGGCTTCCAAGCGAGCGCGCTGCGCGCGTTCGTGTGTCCATGTGTGTGTTGTTGTGTTTTGCGGGTGTGTGTGAGTACGTGCGCGTGTGTGTGTGTGTGGACGCTGAGAGTCTTTTGCCGGTGTGTTTTGAAGCCCTCCTTTGAAAGCGGTGAGGTAGGTGAGGCCGATCGGCGGGCGAGCTTTCCCAAGGCGCCGGGCCGCGCCGGGCCCAGCCATCTGTGACCAAGCGGACCAAGCGCTACACCGCCGCCGCCTGCCCGGCCGGCCGCCGGCGGTCTTGACATTGCACTGCAAAATGTGACACCGCCGCCGCCACATGAGTGAGAGTGGGAGTGAGAGAGGACGCGCCGCGGAGAGAATCTCAGAGAATCTCTGCCGCGCTGCAGCCGCCCGGCAGGTCCATTCTGAGCGGTCCGTCGCACGGCCCGTCTCTGTCGCACTACCCATGGGCCGCCGGAGCGGTGCGAGAGAGATGCGGCGACGAAACTCCGCGCGGAATCAGTCTGCGGAGGCGTCGCGCCGGACCCCTATTTCCCGTTGGTCTCCCCAAGTTGAAAATAATGGCTATACGGCGACCCCGGCCCGGACTCCTCGCCGCCCCGCCGCCCCGGCGAGGCTAGCAACCCGATAAACAAGGTCTTCGTTTCGGAGATGAAATGAGCGCCAAGGACGGCCAAGGCGAACTTGGGTGGCTGGAGCGCGGACGTCGCGCGTTGTCTCCGTCGCACTCGTGGGGCTGGCCCGGCGGGCCGCAGGCAGCCGTAGGGGTGCGAGGGAGACAGCGCGACGGACTGCCGGGCCGGCTGGCCGTGAAGAAAGTGCGTAATGGAGCAAGGAGAGACGCAAGCCCGGCAGGCCTGCAACGCGACACCGCCGGGACTTTCTTCGGCGCGTCGCGGCCCCGCGTCCTTGCGGGATGAAGGTAATCGTGATGTAACAGCCCGGCGGCCCAGCGGCCCAGCGGGTGACATGTTTGCCCATTTCGTGAGCACCTCCGTGAGAAACGACGCTCTAGCCTCCAGCGCGTGCCAGGCACAGCGGATGGATACTATTGGCAAATGGAGAGCCACTTGCGGTTCCTTCGTGCAACGTGAGCCAAAACCGGTTGTCTGTTGTTTCTTTTACCGAGATCTATCGGAAACAAAAGCCCGAAGCGAAGGTTAAGTCTCCAACGGTTTTCAAGGTGGAAAGTAATTATTGGTCCAATTCAATCAACTCGTTGACCCCGACGTCACTAACACACACACATGCCGGCGCAGGCACACAGCGCTTGAAGTATGGCTTTCAACAAAATAGAAAAAAAACAGGCTCTGCTACACAAACACACCTTTCTATCCACACACACATGCCATGCCGCCACAGAGCCGGTTCCCCTCCCTCCCACGTGCGGCCAGGGGCAGCGGAAGTGACGTCAGAGCTGCAGTGGGTTCGGGCCGCCGCCGCCAGAGCGCGCGCGTGGCGCGGGAACCAAGCCCGCGAAGGCGAACGAGGGCGAAAACCGAGAAGTGACTCACCTTGTCACTGGCCGGGTGCTCGCCTGGTGGTAATCCGTGCGCCGCTCTGCAAGCACTCACGCAATTCCACCAACTAGCAATCACCGCACCACCACGGGGCTTCACATCACAACACAAACACTCGCGGGGCTGGAACGCACCCAGCCGGTGACGCGCGACCGCCGCGACCGCCGGTCAGAGCGAACGCGCATGCGCCGTCGGACGCCGGCTAGCGCGATAGGGATAACGGCCGAACGCGCGCGTCGAACACGGCGAGCAGACGACGCGTTGCAGACGATGCGTTTGCAGACGACACGATGCAGACGACGCGTTTGCAGACGATGCGTTTCAGGCGACACGATGTAGACGACGCGTTTGCAGACGACGCGTTGCAGGCGACACGATGTAGACGACACGTTTGCAGACGACACGTTGCAGACGACACGTAGCAGACGACGCGCCGCACACGCCAGCGAATTCAAACGAATGGGCGGTGCAGCGGCGTGCCGGCGGCTCGGGTCGGAGTCACTCCGGCAGAGTGAGAGAGAAAGAGGGCCGACACGGCAGGGCCCCCGATACGTACTGACCGTCTGCGCGCGCTGCGCTCGCCGGGAGGCGTGGCGTGGCGGGGCGCGGTGGGGCGTGCGGCGCGGCGGCGTGCTCGGGCCGGGCGGGCCGGGCGGGCCCCCTCCGCGGCGCCGTGCAGGCCGTGCGTCTCTGGAAGGCGAGGCGGAGGAAGGCGAGGCGGAGCACGGCCGGCACTGATATCTCGCTCCAGGGGTACCAGGGCGGTACCAGGAGTTGCAGGGATACCAGGAGTTGCAGGGGTAACAGGAGTACTAGGGGTACCAGGTGAACCACGGACACTACGAGTACCAGGGGTAACCTGGCATAACCAAGGGTACCAGACCAGGGGTAAGCGGGGACGTGGTGTACTATGGGTAACCACGGGTACTAGGGATGACCAGGGGTTCTACCGACAGCATGCTTCACAGCGAAAGGGAAACCAACTCGCACGCCAGATGCTTCGCCAGTGGACCAGCAAGCAGGCTTGCCCGGCCCGCTCGGCTTGGCCGCGCACTACGGCTTGCAAGCGGCGACTCTACTCAGTGCTCCCCGGGGCCGCCTGCCTGCCTGCCTGCCTTGCCTGCCCGCCTGCCTGCCTGCCTGCCTGCCTGGCCGGCGAGCGGGCGAGACGTTTAGTTTCTAATTGGCTTTATTGAGGCCCCTGTGTCTCTGCGCGGCTCCAGGGGGCTGGCGGGGCTTTCGGGCCGCGCTGTTGGCACTGTCGGACAGCTCCGCGGGGAGCTCGCGCTGGCCGCGCTGCAGCAGTCCAAGCAGTCCGTGGCGGGGCAGGACCAGCGACGGCCCCTGGCGGACGATGCGGACGGCGGCGTGTCGTTTCTGCGACGGTGGCGCGCTCTGCCTCGCTCTGCCTGCGCTGCATGCCGTGTGCGTCTAGCCTCTTCTTTTTGTCGACCGCCTCTGTTTTTCTAATGGGGGGCTCCTCGGGACACCGGGACAGCGACACTGCCTTGGCCCTAACAAAGAAATGTCGCGGCGCGTTAGCGGCACCCAAATGTCTGCCGCGGTCGTTCCGACTCTGTGTGTGCGTGTGTGTTTTTTGGTGCGTGTGTGGGTATGTGTGTGAAGACAAACACGCCGAGAAGATCTCCTCGACCCGGGCCGGGCCGGGCCGCTGCGTTGTCCCCGCGAGAAAAAGGGCGATCTGTCATCTCTCTCTCACGGCCGAGGTGGCGAGCAGTGTGGTCATCGTGTGGCGTGACGGACGCCCCAACAAAAAGCGGCGCGTCTTTAATTTCCGGACTGCAGCAACAGCCAGGTGCTAATCGCGGTGCCTCACAGCGTGCACTCCCCGGCGACTTCATGATCCTCATGCTCCGCGATGTGGCCACGCGGACCTCTGGGACCTCCACGAACGCACCGCAACACAGCGAGAGGAGGCCGCGACCCTATTTTTCACTCTTTTTACGATCGCTGGACCGGCCGAGCCGAGCCGACCGGGCAGAAGAAGAGGCAGGGCGCCGGCGTCGGCAAGTGGGACGAGTCGACGAGTCAACCAACCGCCGGCACGCCGCGGCACGCCACAGCACACATTGCAGTGTCGCGTTGCAGACACGCCGCCTTGCTCTTTGATCGCAAGAAGAAGGAGAGGAAGATGAAGGACACACACTGGCACCTTGCTGGCAGCGCGCAAGGTGCCCTGCCCGTGGCTGGCCGGGCTTGGCGCCAGCCCCCGTAAATCGAGATCCTTATGCCGAGCCTCCCGCGCCGCCGCCGCGCCGCCGCGCTCCAGCCGCTTTTCGCCCTCTTGGACGCGCCTTCCGGATTCCGAAGCGCCTCGGCCTCGTCGGCCGCCCGCTTGCAGCCCGTTCCGCCCACCGTTGGAAAAGAACTCCAAGCGCCCTCTTGCAGCCGCCGAGTTCGCCTCGGACCTGTTACACCGCGCGCCCCTCTCCACTGCATTGAGGGACGCGAATCAAAGGCGCAGTTCGAAGTTCGAGGTTCGAGTGGCCCCACTTTCATTAGCCCCCTTTGCTGTTTTCCTCTCTCCTCCTCTCGGCCTCTCGGGACCACACTGGAGGCCGTGGGGCCGGGGCCGGGCGCGCCGTCGTACTAGTTTATTATTACGATTATGTCCCGACTATTGCTCGTGTTATTCTAGTTGATGAGCCGGACGGGGGCGGATGGCGAGGCGGATGGCGGCGATGGCGTCGTCGAGGGCGGTGTGCCCGGGTGGGCCTCACTACGTGTCGACGTGTCGCGATGGGGAACTCGAGGGGGGCTCAGAGGGAGGATATGGCTGGCGGAAATTTCTCGCGACGGAACAAATACTGCAAGTGCCTTTCCCCGGCCGGCAGACGGGCAGACAGACGGACAGACCGACGGGCAGCGCCTCCAGGCACGGGAATATACAGCGAGGCGGCGGTGTGGTGTGGCACTGCCAGGGCACAGCGCTCTCTCGAGGAAACCGAAGCCCTCTCGTCTCATTCAGGGTGACAGTAGTCTCGCTGTTGCCCGTGTCTTTGCGGCGCGGACTGCACGGCGACCTCGGTGATAACCTCGCGGCTCGCCTCGCCCCGCCGGGCCCGGGTCCCATTTGGAGGATACCCCAAACCGGATCCCGGCGCGCAGGTCTTCTTTCTTTTGCAAACCTCCTTTATTGTTCTCGGGACGGCCCACTCTGCAGCCGCTGCACTTGAACTCTGCTCGCCCCTGGCCGGCGGGCCGACGGGACGGCGGGGCTGGGGTCAGGAAGCTTGAACAGGCAGAGGTGCGTGCCGGCGGTCGCGAGGCCACCCTAACGAGAACGAGACCCCCAGCCCGGCCCGGCCCGGCCCAGCCCCCAGGTCCGCTTGACACATAAACCACTTTGGCCAAATTGAGTTGGACGCACGCGGGGGCGGGACGCGGTGGGGTGCACCAAACCTTTTGGCCGCAGGTATCAGTTGGCTGAGCAGCAGCACGGCTGCTGCGGTCGCCCTTCGAAGACCACCCCCCCCCCTCTTCTTCTCCCTCCGCGCACGCTCATCCCCGGTGCGGCCCCCGCGAGCGGAGTTCCGTAAAGACGAATTGGCCGGATCAACGCCGGAATCGAGGTGCACCAGTTCCAGCTGGCTGGTTCCGAACGTCGCTCTGTCTCTCTCGCACTCGCGGGGCGTCCCGTAAGGGCTCCGAGACAGACAGAGCGACGAGACGACCCGCGCGGCTGGGCCGCCGAATGACTGCAGCACCGCGCGCGTCCTTAGTCCTCCGTCCTCCGCTATCCGGCCGGAGAAAGCAGTGGCGCGGCACCGCGCCGCCTTCCGGAAACGCCACCAAAAAGCAGCCGGTGACACAACCTCCCCGATCTCGGTGGCGCCGCACCTCTCACGGTGTAGGCGTCCGCAGGGACACGGCGGGAGCTAAACGCAGGCCTGCTGTGAGAGTGTGTGTGGGAGAGGGAGAGGGCCTGTGTGCGAGTGGCACCACAATGAAGCACCCCAGGTGCCGAGAAGGACGTGAAGCTGCCAAAGAGATGGATGGGCCGCGGAGCGATGCGAAGCCCTCCATCACACTGTGCATCGCGTTCGACAGGCCCGACTCGGCGACCTCCTCGCCCCGCCCCGCCCTGGCCCCGCCCTGGCGCCGGTCTCGGTCATTCTAGTTTACGCTAACGCGCGTGACCTTTGGCGACGGCGCCATGCCGCCGCCGTGCCAGCCACACCTGCTGCTCGCTGTGGTGCGGGGGCTGCGGCTCCGGCTCCGGGATCGCGGCTCCGGCTCCGGGATCGCGGCTCCGGGATCGTGCAGCTTGTGCAGCAGGACTTCCCCGGAATGCGTCCAATCAGCGGCCAGCGTCGGCGGCAGTCCCGGAGTCCGAGTCAGTCGCCTGGGCAGTCTGTTGTACGCTGTTACGCAATGCGCGTGCGGCCGGCGAGCCGTGGCGGGGCGGGGCGGGGTGGGGCGGCGCAGCCAGACGAGCGATTATTAGATCCGGGTCGACGAGATGCCGCGCTTGCCGGACTTGAGGGCGGCCTGCTTCGCCTGCTCCACGCGCTCGGCGTCCCTGGAGCGGAGCGGCAACGAGCCTACCCCGCCGTGTATTTACGATCGCATAGGAAAGCCCACTTACTTTTTGTTGTGCCTGTACGACGGGCTGCCAGGCTGCCAGGCTGCCGGGCACTATAGGCCCCAGGCGATGGCCCAGTTCGCTTTCCGCGGGAGGCTCAACAGCTTAACGCGACTTTGACGTAGAAAGGAGGTGTAGTACGGGGTTGGCCGCAAGCGCGCACACAAGACGAGGTTCCCTGACGCGCGCGCGGGCCGCGGCGTGTGCGTGTCTGCGTGTTGGCCCGGCGAGGCAGTCCGGGTGACTGAGTCAGGGAGTGAGTCACTTTTCATTATGACACGGCTGACATAACACTTGCAGGTGAAGGAGGGCGCGATGTCGTCGTTCGACCCGGGATGTGGTGCTCACCAAGGCGAGTAACGCAGCAAACGCGTCGAACGAGGCAGAAAATTGATTGATAAGAGCAACCGGCTTCCCACTCCCTTCTCCTCCGCCTCCGAACGTCTCCGCAAGAGGCACCGCCGGCCGCCGCCGCTGGGCCAGTTTGTTTCCGTCGGGCACTAATGCTCGTGATGAGTCAAAGGAACGGAGTAAGTAGAACAGAGAGGCAGGGAGTCTCGAAGAGGCGGATCAAAAAGCTCCCCGCGCCGCGCCACCGTACCGCACCGCTGCCAAAATGACATCAAGAGCCCCATTAGAAACTAGAGGAGGAACAACAACCGCCGCCGCCGCGCCGGCGTCCGGTCGACGCCGTCGTGTTCTATTTCTTTTCAATTGTTTTCCGTTTTTCTTGGCTTCTAATTGACTCTTGCGCGGCCCCGCCGTCGACGGCTGCCAGCGGCCTGCCGAGCGATCCAGAAGAGTCGTGTCGTCGCTCTGTCTCTGTCGCACTCATGGGGCTCTCCGTAACGGTGCGAGAGAGACAGAGCGACGAACCGATCTTCAGAATCGCGCGGCTTCGGAAGACAGGAGTCACGAGGGTGGCAAGGCGAGGACGAGGGCGGCGGGGCGGCGAGGCGTGGACCAGGGCGGCGAGGGCGGCGAAAAATAAATATCTCGGGGATTAGAACGGCCCGGGACCTTCGCCCGGACTGCTGACTCACTGGCGGGGCCCGGCAGACTGATTCTGAGCGCGGTGATCTCTCTCTCTCTCTCACACTTATGGAACATGGAGCGCCCCGTGTGGGTGCGACAGAGACAGGCGCGGCGCCCCGCTCGGCATGGGCCTGCTGGCGGGGCCGGCGGGGGCGGCGGGGGCGGTGGCCGGAGGCGGGCCGCGTCGGGCCTGCCATGACTCCCTGATGACGGCCGAACGGAGGCAGGCCCCGGCGGCAGGCCCAGGCGGCAGGCCCAGGCGGCAGGCCCAGCCAGGCCGGAGCCAGGACGCCATGGCGCGCCACCGACACCCTCCAGTGTCATCGCCAGCTTGCCATGTTAATTTAACGCGCGGCCCGACCGTGCCCGAGTGTTGCTGTTGTTGTTGGTGATGTTGTTGTTGCCATGCAGGTGCGGCGCCTGGGGCGGGGCGGGGCGAAGCAGGGCGAAGGCGCCACCCTGATGATTTGGTCGTGACATGCAATTAGTGCTTTGAGCGAACGCGTGTTTGCGGAATCCAAACACGGTGCCAGGGCGCCAGCAGTGATGTGTATGAGCGTGGAAATGCGCGCCACTGTTTGCGAGACGCAAGACGCCGAGGTGGCGGGCGGTTCTCTTTCGGCCCTAAGGCGCTTAAACCGAAACACCGCGGCGGCGCGGGGCTGCCCTACGCCCTACGCCCTACGCCGCACTGCCTTAAGGGCGGCGCCATCGGCCCTGCGACGCACCCTGTCAGCATTACTGCCTTGGCATGGGGGAAGTGCCCAACTCACGACAGGGCAACCACTCGCCAAATCCTCTGTCCACTTGAGCGCCCGAAATCCCCGGCGAACCGAAATCACGCCAAAAGGGAAAAACAAGGGCCAGATTTTGGCTGGAGCTGACGGAATCCGACGAAATCCTCCTCTCCCTCCTTCAAAACCGTGTGGAGTACCCAAACATAAAAAGCGGTTATGCCCCTCGCGAACTCGTCACCGACACGCCGTCGGGGGTGGAGTGTTATCAATTCCGGGGCAGGAAAGAGCCAAGTTGCCAAGTTTGAGAACGACGCGGCAGCTCAGGAAAGTCATCCTGAATCGAAAACTTGAACCCCGCGTCCTCCGCAGCTCTTTTCCTTTTTGCCGTTGCCATGCCACGCTCCGCTGGCTCTGCTGGCTCCGCTGCGACGTGTCCCCGGCGACGCGACGAACTTCCGACGACGGCGACGTGCAGCCCGCTCACTGCAGCGTCACGCCGGCCACGTCGCGCGGGGGGTTGTTGACCAGGCCGGGGATCTAGGGGGAGCGGCACGGCGAGGCACGGCGAGGAAACACGGACCACGCCATTGTCTGGGCCCTGGGCCTGGCCGGCCTGGGGGACTCCGTGACTAAACTGCTGTCTGGACCACCCGGACCTCCCGGCTGCTCTACCCCCGTGGTGCAGCCTTCATTATAATGGCAAAACAATGACATCCTGCGCCGAGCCGGCCGCACCACGATGACTAAAACAATAACTAGGCTGTCTTGTCGGCCGCCCTGCCTGGCCCTGCCGCCCACGCGTTCATTAGCCGCATCAAATAAATGGTAACGCGTCAGGAGCACGGGGCCGCCGGCAGGGCCCTGCCTTGGTCTTAAACGCCCCCGCGCTTGTTTGCCCTCGTTGTTGTTGTTGTTGTTGTTGTTGGTCGTTTTACTTTTGTTGTTGCTGTCCCCATCCTTTAGCGTCCCCTTTCGCGGGCTGCGGGGCGCCATTCTCTCGAATATGAGACTCGTGGAGCCGGAGGCCGGAGGTCGCGAGGGAGGTATTTTCTCGACTGCGTGGATAAAAAAGGACGTCGTATTCTTTATTGTTAACGATAATTTTACATGGCTGACTAGAGCAATAGTTGTACACTCGAATCACACGACACAGCAGTCCGTCATCGTCTCGACCTTCTAGCTTGACTTTCAACAGCTACGGCCTAACAGCATTGGCGGGCTCGCGCAGCCCTGCTGGCTAAACACGTGCTGCGTATACCTAGAGCTAATATAATTCCTTTATTTTTAATAAAGACGATAATATACTATGTACACAATAGGTAATTGATTAAGTTTTTAATATCTAATTCCTAAGTAAAGTGCAGCCGGTGGTAGCTCAGGCGAAAGGCCTGTGCTGGTACGACTTAACGAGAGAGAATATCACAGAGATTGAAACACACGGCGAACACACAGGCGAAGTGAAGCGCCTCAAGAAAACTAACGCACACACACGCACGCGCACACACGCACACACACATATCTTTGGCAGGAATGACTGCACAGTGAGCACAGCCGTGAGAGTTTATCTAGTTAGGTCAGGTTAGCGAACGTGGAAACTCGAGAATAGACGACTCGGACTAGGTGACAGAAGAAGAAGAATCTCCACGAACATGGCTGACGGTCTCTGATATACAGCCACGTTCGAGAAGAAACTTGTTCCTTTCTTTAGCCTAGTTCAAGTGGTCGACGCACGAAAGCCGCGTTCCCAGTGGCGGAGTGCCCTGAGCCTAGCCGCTGTGCTCGTTGGCCAGCGCCAGGTTGTGGGCCGCGTGGTGCGCGGCGGCGGCCGTGTACAGCTTGGTGGCGGACCGCACCGACGTCTTCCTGGTGATGGAGGACTGCGGCGCCAGGGGCCGGCCCTTCTCCCTGGACGGGCACAGCAGCAGCTCGCGCATGCCCTTGCGGAAGTTGCGGGACAGGAAGGCGTAGAGCAGCGGGTTGATGCCCGAGTTGAAGTACGTGAGCAGGAAGGTGGCGGGCGTGAAGAGGCTGCTGAAGGAGGAGTCGCCCTCGTAGCTGGCCGACCAGTACTGCCACATCTTGCGCGCGTGGTACGGCAGGTTGCAGATGGCGAAGGTGAGCACGACGACGATGAGCATGCGCACCACGCCGCGCCGCGCCTTGAGGATGTTCTGGCTGGCGGACACGTGGTAGGAGCGGCCGGGCGCGGACGCGCTGCTGCCGCGGGACCGGCGCGACTTGCGCGCCTGCCCGTTGCTGGGCTCCCAGTGCGGGGACCCGTCCGCCGCCGCCACCGCGGCCGCGTTGTTGGTCTCCTCGGCGGCGATGGACACCCTGGCGTCCCCCGCGCCCGGCACCGCGGCGCCGTTGGAGGTCTCGCGCGCCGCGTCGAACGTGACCCGCAGCGAGGGCGCCACGCCGCGCCACGTCACGCGCTCCTGCAACCAATCGGCCGTTTTCTACGTGGACAGAAGAGAAGGTCTGGCATAGGGCGGGCACAGAGCGACGGTGAGCTACATGGCGGGTAGGCCGCGGGGCGCGGCGGTGTACTGACCTCCTTGCGGCTGCGCTGGTGGCTGGGGTGGTGGTGGATGCCGGGCGGCCCGCGGCCCGCGTCCCACAGCACCAGCGCGATGCGCGTGTACAGCAGCAGCATCACGGCCAGCGGCGCCGCGTACAGCAGCCCGAAGTTGATGATGTCGAACGTCTCCGAGTTGTACTTCTGGCGGTGCGAGATGCAGATGGTCTCGGTGCTGCCCGAGCGGCCCAGGCGCATCGAGATGGTCTGCACCCAGAAGAAGCGCGGCGACGAGTACAGCGCCGACAGCACCCACACGCACAGCATCACGATCTGCGGGAGCAAACGGGACCAATAATCGACAATGACAGGCTCGGGCGGCGAAACATCCACAGATTACAAGGCTTCCCTGTGAGTCCCCGCTCACGTGGGCCGCCCCCGCCAGCCCACCCCCCAACCCACCCACCCCACCCACCCCACCCCACCCCACCCCACCCCACCGCAGCGCAGCACCCTTCCAAGGGCAATCCGCCCCCCTCCCCCAGTGACGCACTCCTCTCTTCCCGTGATCAATGTTTTCCGTTTTAGACGGTTCATCCGATGTTGCAGTTCTCCATGCCCCATTGTATCGCCCTTCGCACGTGCGCCCCTCCCCGTCAAGTCTCATTCGGCCCGGTGGAGCGGAAGGGGGGAGGGCGGCACAGGCAGGCATCCTGCAGAGGCGACGACGGGCCCGGCGGAGCCCTCCGCCTGCCCTGCCTGCCCTGCGAGGTCCCGGGGGCCGACAAACGCCAGCGCATGAATGACGGGCGCGCGGAGCGGGGAGCGAGGAGCGGGCGGAGGACGGAGGATCGGCGCGGTCCTCGTGTGGCGTGCGCGCCGTGCCGCAGGTGCCCGGAGCGCCGTATGCATGCCAAGCACGCCTTCCTCGAGGCCGGGCCGCACTACCCCCCGGGCCCGACAAAATCTGGGGCGGCGGTGCGCGGCGGTCTAGTCTAGTCTCTGGCCTGGCGGGTCCTGGCGGGTGCTGGCGGCGCCTGGCGGGATGCACGACGCACGGCCTTGAATCTCTCGTATGCAAAGACGCGGAATGTAGCGCGCAAGGTCGCCGCCGAAAGGAGGTTGGAAATCGCACTCGGCGATTCAATTAAAGCATTCCTGCTCCACTTGCGGCGCCGGCCGCCTGTGCTTGCCCGTCTGTCTGTCCGTCTGTCTGTCTGTCCGTCCGTCTGGCATACTAGCCGCCCGGCCCGCCCATAGGCACCCCCCGTCCGTTGCCGGCGCCCCGGACTCTAGACTGCGGACTCCGGAATGACCCCCGCGAACAGCGAGCCGGAAACGCACCCGCTTCCCGGCTTCCCGGGCAGCATCTGGACCAGCCTCGCCACCTGCAGCCTGCAGGGCGGCGACCAATGGGGCGTGGGGTCGGCCAGCCAGTCGGCCAGTCAGCAAACTGTTTCCGAGAGTCATTTCGTCGCTGTGTCTCTCTCGCACTCATGGGGCGTCCCGTAAAGGTGCGAGGGAGACGGAGCGACGAAAACGATTCTCGGCATCAGTCAGTGTGCGCGGTGTGCGGGGCCGCGTCGTTCCGGCGGAGAGGAGCATGGCCGATGGCCGCGGGAGATGCGTCGCAGCGAAATGGCGAAGGCAAAAGCCAAAAGGGGGGGGGGGCACTGCAGCGGCTGGGTCGGGATGTCCGAGGGCTGTTGGCAAACAGGCGCAAACTTTCCGGAGCCCTCGGGGGTGGCCTGGCCCAAGGCCCGGCCCCGCAACACCCTCCTCTGTCTCTCTCTCTGGGGTCTCCATAAATGCCGTCCTCAAAAGACGATCGGATGGATTTCCGGCCGTCCCCACTCCCTCGCCAGCCACTCCACTCGGAAAAAAGAGCCACTTGGCGAAGCCAGCTGCTACCCGCGGGTGAGAGCTCGGCACTCCGGAGCTTTGCATGGCCAGGGCGCCAGGGCGGTGGCGCAGGGCCCAGCAGTCGATTTATAAGGGACTCCCCCGCCGCGCCGCGCCCCACTCCCACTCCGTCGCGCCTTGGCAACGGCAGCCGCGGCTGTCCCGGCGCGGCCAAGCCGGAAGGGCTGCCTAGCTCGCGGGCGTGCCGCGTCGCTAGCCGCTGCCGTGCAGTCCGGCGTGTTGGACCTATGTGGCGGCACATCACGTGGTGCTGGCCTGCCTGTCACGGCACGGTGTCCCTCGGGAACTTCACCACCAGCAGCAGCACCACCACCAGAGGCAGCACCGCCACCGCAGGCAACCCGCTCAGGGCCGAGGCGGGTGGGGCCGGGCGGCGCCCCGCGCCTTGAAGACGGCCATTCCGTTGGGGTGAGCAGGTGGAGCAGTGGGCGGATTCCGAGCAGTGTGCTTTCGTCGCGCCGTCTCTCTCGCACTCACGGAGCGTCCCTGGCGTCCCGCGGAGGTGCGAGAGAGACAGTGCTCCAGGCGGAGCAGACGCACTTCAATCTGGCGATGCCGTGCCGCCGCCTGATTAAGAGGATCATCATCCTCGAGCACCAGCCTACAGCCTGCTCCAGGCGGAGCAGCCCGCCCACAGGCGCCAGCCGCCAGCCGCCCCGCCCGTAGCAGCCCGCCCAGCCCGCCAGCCCCCCAGCCCAGCCCCAGCCCGGCCAGCCCCCCACGCCCGCCCCAGCCCGCCCCAGCCCGCCCCAGCCCGCCCCAGCCCGCCCCAGCCCGCCCCAGCGCGGCCCAGCGCGGCCGTGCCCCTGCCAGGTAGGCCGCCCTTTCGGCGCGGCCGTGTTGCGAAAAGCCTGCCGCCCGGCGCCACAAGACCGCCGCGCCGGCCGGCCGCGCCGCCCACGACCCAGACTCCACCAGCAGGCCCAGCACGGCCTCCAGCAGGACCGAGGCAAAACCGCGCGCTGACAGTGACGACGTGCTTACCCGGAGGCGACGCGGGGTGAGGATCTGCTTGCACGTGATGGGGTGGATGATGGCGAAGTAGCGCTCGGTGCAGATCACCACCAGGATGAAGATGGAGG
The DNA here is from genome assembly GCF_012932325.1 of Thrips palmi. Lineage (NCBI taxonomy): Eukaryota > Metazoa > Arthropoda > Insecta > Thysanoptera > Thripidae > Thrips > Thrips palmi. The sequence continues at coordinate 3,721,140 of NW_023144624.1, read as the reverse complement.
CCGTGTAGCTGAGGCTGTGCACGAAGTGGTACAGCTTGCACACCAGGTCCCCGAGCACCCAGCTGGAACACAGAACGGTTCGCGCGGCTTTTAGCAAAGTTGCGGACACTAAGCGGACGCTAACAGAAAGCAGCGCGGCGACGGCGACGCCCGGGGACGCCCATAAAGCTTGCGTGGCGCCCCGGGAGAAGGCTTAGGGGGTTTAACTTGAGCGACATGTCCCCCACAGCGTTTATGTTCGAACCCTAGGACTGCGCAGCGCGGCAGTGCTCGGCTCGAAGAGCAGTAAGGGTTCACATCCTGGCGGGTAGGCCTGGCACAGCCGGGCACAGCGGTTTTCACTCAACCCTACGGCCGCGTAAAAATGTTTTGAAGTCCCGGCTCTTCAAGTACCTTCAAGTACCCTGCTTGATGAGCCGCGTTCCATAGCCGATGACAGGCGAGAGCCTAGAGGCGTTGGCACGTAACAACGAGGTTGGTTGTTCGAGTCTCGTTCGAGTCCCACCCTTTTTTTGCTCTTCTCTGCACGCTAACAGGACGAAGCGTGGCCGTGGCCCCTGGATGACGGAGAAGTGGGGCAGACGTGCGCGGGGCGGCAAGGTGTTCGCGGAGCAGAAGAAGTCATGGTCATACACCCTCCGCGTTTAGTCGCCGCGAGCGAGTTGGTGTCCGTGTGTGTGGGTGTGTGCGCGTGTGTGAGTGCGAGTGGCGATGATTTCCCCCGGGGCTGTTTCCGCTCGCGGGTATCAATTCCACTGCGCCGCCTCGGTGCCTCGGCGCCTCGGCCGTGGCGGAGGAGCCCGGATTCAAAACCCCCGCCATCCGTCTCAATCAGCCTGACTGCATCCCTTGGCCCAGCCAGGCCCGGCCGCGCCGGCGGTCGCGCGGCGCGGTCTCTCTCGCGCCCCCGCGGGACGCCCCGGCGCGCCCCGGCCCCACGAGTGCTGTCGAGAGAGACAGAGCGATGGAGGCAACTGTTTGGCATCATCCCGCAGGCCGTGGGCCGCCGCGGGTCGCACCAGACTGCAAATAACAAATAACGAATTTCCGGGCGAACAAACTGGCGGTCGGTGCGGCGTGCGCCGCTGCACTGTTGTCTTCCGCCACCATTAGCCGACCGTGGCGTGGCGCGGCGCGGCGCGGCGCGGTGCCGTCTGGCGGCTGCCGCCGGAACTGGCGGAACAGTGCGCGTCGGCAAAGGGGCACTTGGAAGGGACCCCAAGACGCAGCGCCGCAGCGCGTGCCCACCACCCAGTGTGCCCAGTGGGTCGAGCCCAGTGGGTCGGACCCAGTGGAGCACCCGGCCAAGCCGATAAGCATACAAGCGGACTCTGCATCCGGACTCTCATTACAGTGCCGGGGCCGTGGCCCCCCTCCCCTCCCTTCAGATCGGCAGCCCCTCTCGCTCCACCCCCGCCTCGCCCTTGGCCCGCCTGGGACCTCTTTGTCCGGCTCCCAAACTTCACAGGGCCCTTCCCTTTTCAGTGGCGGGTCGCAGAAATATGGACTCGCCTGCGCGGCTGGCGCGGCTGGCGTTTGGCGGGTCGCGGCGGTGCCAGGGCGCGCCGTGCTGCGCCGCGCCGCGCAAAGGGCGCTTATTGTGGCACTGCTAGGGCAGGGCCACGGCGTAGGGGCCCAGGGCAGCCCAGGGGCCGCGCCCGTCGGGGCGCGCGAAAAATGGTCGCCGATTTCCGGTCCCTTTCTCTTCTTTTCCACATTTATTATTTCCACCGCCGCCGACTGCGGCCCTCACTTCGCTGGCTCGCCCGGCCGGCCTGGGTGCTTGATAAAGCGACGCTCATATGTTTATTCCGGCCGTGATTCTCATTTTACTTTTTAAGTTTTTTATTTTTTTGGGTCGGGAACTTTTACTTATTTCGTGTGTTGTGATGGTGAGTGTGTTTGGGTGCGTGTGGCATGTGTGCGCCCGCCCACGCTTGTGTGTGTGTGTGAGTGTGTGTGTGTGTGTGTCTTCGTGTGCATGTGTGTGTATTCGGGCCGGTGTTCGGTGCGCACGACTAGAGCAGCGTAATTTATTATTACTGCCAGTTCTTCCCCGAGCAAATGGAGCATGCCCTGTGCCCGACACACACACACGCCCACACATACTCAGACACACTCAGACAGAGCCACCACAGAGGTCGCTGTAAAGCAGTGGAAAAATGCAGGCGTCCACATCCCACTACTAATTTAACAGGTACCCACCACTCGCGAGCCCCACGGTGGGCCCCCACCCCCCTGCCCCGGCCACGCGGCCCCGGCCACTCGGGCACGGTGGCGTGCGCGGCGTCCCTGCCGCGTTAGACCTGCAAACACAGCGCGAGGGTCGGTCCTGGAATAGCCCCCTTGTTCTCCCGTCCCCGGGCCCGGCTCGCTAAAATGCCGAAGCAAGGACACCCCACGAGGCACGAGAAAGTAGAAATAGTCATCCGCATAACTAATCAAAGCCCCCGGGGGCGCGAAGGGGGCGCGAAGCCGACGACTGTGAAGGGCCCGAAGGGTGTAGGCGGGGCCGTGGGGCCGCGGGGGGAGGAGGCCTTGGTTGAAAGCCGTCGTGTTTCGCGAGCTCTCTCCCCGTCTGGCTTCACGGCCTCACTCGCGATTGAGAGATTCCTAGGCAGAATCCGCAGTCCTCCCCACCCCGGCCGCCCCCGGCCGCCCCCGGCCGCCCCAGTGTTGCCAACTTGGCCAACAACTTGTGTATGGCGGCGACCGCGCGTGGCGTCCCCGTACATCGGGCTTGATAAATGAATCCCGGATTACGCGCCATGCCCGGCCGGGCGGCCACGCCGCCGAGCCGTCCCTTGGCGGCGAGCCGCGCCCACGCCGCTCAGTGGACCAGAAGGCCGGTGGAGGCGGCCAAAATCCAAGGACGCGTTTTGAGTTCTAGAGTCGCTAAATGGGACTCGAACGGAAACGTGTGACCCCACTAACGGAATGCTCTCCGAACGAGGAATTCATTGGTGGGATCACACGCTCGTTTCGAGCCCTGCTTAGCGACTCTGTAGCTCAACACGCGTCTACAGTTTTGGCCGCCATCGCCGGTCTTCTGGTCCACTGTGCGCCGCGCCCACGCCGCGACCACGCTGACCGCCGCGTCGCAAGCGGTCCGACAGCGCCTCTCTTCCACCCTTCGAACACAAAGCCGCCGCAGAACAAAAATACAGAAATACAAAAATGCGCGCGGGATGGCGAATGCCGCGATGCCTCGGCGCCGCCGAAGCGGTCCGGTGCATTGTTCCGGGAGGGCGGCGTCGCTCGCTGCCGCCTTGTTCTCATTTCCGCCCGGCTTGCTCCCACGGGCGCCCACACGCCGCCAATAAAACGTGCCAAACGAGACGCGTCCTCGCCGAGAGTTTTAAGGCGCGGCGCGGCGGCGCGGCGCTCGTGTGTGGAACAACAGAGTTCCGCTTTTCGGGCGCTGAGCGGCCTGCGCGGCCCGCGAGCTGCGTGTCGGATTACAGACTCGTGACGGCGTAAGCGCTCGCCGACAACGGCCAGCTCAGCGGCCATGGTCCAGTGTAGCAGCAGGCGTCCGCTCCGATGCACTGCTGCCAACTTGTGAATGCCAAAACGACGTGGAGTTGTCGGAGTTTGCCCCGGCCGGCCTGGCCGGGTCAAACCGCCAAACCGGCCGCCGCCGGAAAGGGGACATCCCGGAAGGGGCCGCGGTCGCAGTCGGACCTCGACGGGCCCTGGGGGCCGTAGAGCGCGCCGCCGCTGGCCCGCGGGTTCGATTCCCGCCGCAAATTGTTTTATTTTTTTCTGCCGGGAAAGTTGGGCGCAGTGCATCCGGCCGGGTCGCCGCCGCGTCGCTGCGTGCGAGTTGGAGCCCCCGTGCGGCCGAGCCCCGCCGAGCCCCGCCGAGCCCCCGAGGCGCGTTGTTCGCGTTCACGGGGCCAAGCAACTAGTAAGGTCCTGCTGGTGACGATGTCTTTGTTGTCGCCGACACGCCGCGACTTTAGCGTGACATTGGCGGAGAGTGTGTGCAGAGCTCCGTCAGCGACCCTTCGACACCGTGACCCTGATCAAGTTAAATTGATACCTGCTTGGACAGGAATCAACTAAGCTCACTAAGGCTTGACCAAAGCTCGAACAACTGGCATTCACGAAAAAATCTCATTCAACGAACGTTAATGAAAGCAGATGATCCATCGCGTTTCACAACTGCTGTGATAGCCGAGAGGTTAGAGACGTGGGATCGAGTTACCGCAGGCCGGCGTTCGAATACCAGCGTCACAAAAGTTTTTTCGACTTGCTATCCTAAGGGTGGTGGTTCGAGGCCATGAGAGCGGAGCCGTGTGCAACAGGCCCAAATGCCGAAGGTTCGACTCCTAACAAATATTTCCATTTAATTTTACTGCCTCACCCAGTGCGGTTCAAACCCGTGAACGTGAGCCCACTCCGTGCATGGGACGTGGTGGTCCAGGGAGTAGAGGCGTCGGTTCCCAATGCTAGGGTCGGCGGTTCGACTCCCCCAACTTCTTGCGAAATTTTGACCGGGTCGGTCGAGTCCTGTTGCGTCAAGAACCCACCTCACGCCGGTCCCCTCACCATGGGCCGTGGTGGCCGAGAGCCTAAAGTCGTGTGATCCCGGTGGCGGGGTCCGGGGATCGAATCCCATCATTTCATTACATTTTTCGACCGCCCTCCTCCCAGTGCAACTCAAACCCGTCGTCCAACACGCTGCCAGACGTACAAGCGTGATAGCGTAGTGGTCAGAGTCACATTCACCTGGCCACTCCGCTGTGGGTGTCTAAAAAGCAATCCGCTTCGGCGGGTTGGCCTCGGCACTGGAGCGATGGCGTATTTGATCCATCAATCCAGACCACCCGGTGTGTGGTTGCGGGTGGTGCCTCCTCGATCCGTCGGGGAGGCGATGATAAGTCCTTTGAAGCTGGCCTAAAACGCTGTATGTTCGGTACGGGAGCGCCGGACAGTGGGGGTACCATGGGGTACACAACCAACCCTACGAAAACAAGAAGCTCCCACCAAACCTCTTCTCTGTCTGAGTCTCTCTCTGTCTCTCTGTCGTCTCACTCTACGTCCCGCCCCTCAAAAAGCTTCACACTGGGTGCTCTCACCCAGCTGCCTGAGCTTTGGGGTCCTACTGGGTCCCCCGGCGAACGCTTGGGTCGCTGACGGGATTAACCCCAGGTACCTGATAGCACCGGTTCCCATCCCGAACACCGAAGTAAAGCAGGAGGCCTCCCCATTAAGACTGGGGAGGGGGTGTAGAGTTCAAATTTTTTCTTTTCCCTTTCAAATTTCTCGGTTAATACTCGTTCGGTTTCCTTATACGGGGTAGTATGCGGGCTCATTCCAAAGATAGTAATTAAAATTGTGTATGAAACAAAATTACTGTGGGGGCATGGCAAGCAGCAGGACAACTACTGCACCGCCTGGCCCCAGGCTGCCTCAGGTTGCCCCAGGCTGCGCCGCGCTCGCGCATTCGTCTTGCCTTGCCCGCGTGGCACGCCGGGCACGCCCCGTCCTCGGTTTCGAGAGTGTGTTTTCGCACCGGGACGTGTTAGGAGGAGCGGCCCTTGACACACTTGCGGAGAAAATGCGCGCCCGGGGATGCCGTTCAGCGCGGAGGACACTCTGCGCCCCGCCCCGCCGCGCCCCGCCCCGCCCCGCCCCAGCACTCGTACCTCCATCCCAGACTGCAGGCGCGTCTGCCAACGTGTGCGACGACGAGAACAAACCGGGCGGCGTCCCCGTTGTCTCCACTCTCCACCTCATTACACGTCCATCTCCGGCAATCCATCGCGGTCCGCTCGCTTTTCCTCCTTCCCCTTTTCTTTTTCTCCATTTCCCCCCTTCCTTTCTCGCCGCTGCGGCGACTGCCTTTCTCCGGGCTAACCTAGCCTTCGCCGGACGGCCCTCGTCTTGATTGCGCGCGCCCCTTTGCCGCTACACTGCTACATTCATCACGACGACGACGACCGTGGGACCGTCGCCGGAAATTTCATCGCACCCAACCCCTCCTACCCACTTCTCATCGAACGGCGCGCTCCTCTCTGCTGCTTCGTCGCACTGTCTCTCTCGCACCGTACGGGACTGTTGAAAAAGAGGGGGGAGAGAGAGAGAGAGAGAGAGAGAGAGAGAGAGAGAGAGAGAGAGAGAGAGAGAGAGAGAGAGAGAGAGAGCGACGAAAAGCCACCGTTCGGAGAGCCTGGTGCGACGCGGTGCGACGTGGCTTGGAAATGAAATATTTGGCAGAACGAAGAGCAGTGGCGGGGCTGCCTGGCTGCCTGGCTGCCTCGCCGCCTCTGCGCGCGCCGTCGCCATGTAAACCCCATATAACAGGCGATCAATTCGGCCGTGCTGCCTGTGTCAAAGGGCGTCCAACTGTCAGTCCGTCCGTCCGTCCGCCTGTCTGTCCGCCTGTCCGTCCGTCTGTTTGCCCGGTGTCCTTATGACTTGACAGACCGCGCCCAAATGGACCGCCGCCCGACTCGGCCCGACCGCACAATGCTGCCAGGGTGAGAGGGCTGAGGCTGTACAGACTGGTACAGACGCGATACGCACAAAAGGCCTTCCCTCCATCCCCTCTCCCTCGCGTTCACACATTTCATATGCGATACAATATCTTCCCCCGCGAGCAACAGCGGCAGCAGCAGCAGCAGCACGAGACGCACACCGGGAGGGTGAACGCTCGGGAAACGGCGCGGGTGCGGGTTGCACCGCAGCTCGTCCGCTCGCCGTCCGCCTGTCTGTCCGTCCCTCTGTCCGCCTGTCTGTCCGTCCGCCACCCGCCTGGCTCGAGAATAGTAATATCTCGCCGTGACACGGACGTCTTCCAGACGGCCCCCGGCATGCCGCGGCAGCCCGGCGGCAGCCCCCTCTAGTGCCTGTTGTGCAATACCACTCCGCGAAACCGGGGCGATGTCTGCGCCGACACCGCGCACTGCGCAGCAATGCGTTGCGGGCCTCGCCCTGCCTGGCCTCGCCGCGTCCCTCCTTGACGGAGGCGGAGGAGTCCTCTCTAAATGACCTCTGTGGAGGGAGGGCGAGGGGGGCGAACTCCGGCCGCGGCGTTGTCGGCGTCGTCGTTCGGAGGGGCGGCGGAGGCCTCGCAGAGGATTAACACGCCGCCAAGTTAAACGCCGGGGAAGGCCAATACCCCTAGCCCCAACCACCACCTCCGCACCTCTATGCCACCACCAACCACCATCACCACCACCTAGCCACCACCATGCCAACAACAACCGCCGCCGCCAGCCATTTTTTAGGAGGGCTAGGGGCGGGGAGGGAAAGGCCAGGACACAAACAGTTGGCCTGTGGAATAGAAGTATTGGCAATGGATGCGGTGCTGGCACCGAAAATGGTCACCCTGACCCAGTCAACTTGGCCGCGGCGCTCCCAGCGCCACGCCGGCAGACTAATGGCAAAACTCGTGCCAACGGCAGGCAAGGCAGCGCAGGGGCCAGGTAAAAACAAACACACAAAAACACACCACACACACACACACACACACACACACCTTGATCCACACCCGCGCGGTTCCGCTGCGACGACCACAAGCAGCAGTAGATACGTCGCGACCGCAGCCCCCCCCCCCTTTTCCCTTGACTTGCATCCGCCCGCCGGGTGTGTTCGCCGAGGTGCCCGCACTGCCCCCACTGCCCGCAGAGCCCTCAGTCTCGCAGGGTGCGTTGGCTGCCCCGCCGGGCCCCACCTCCGCCACGCCTCCGCCACGCCGAGCGCAAACTTTGCACAGCCCCGCGGCGCGATCTGCGCTCGCAAAGTGAGGCACAACGCGCCCTGCCCGGCCGCGGCCCAGGGGTCTCTCGCTCTCTCTCGCACGTATGCGGCACGCCCCACGGGTGCGAGAGAGACGGAGACAGAAAGCAGCGCTCGGAATCGCTCTCCGCCCATATGACCCACCGCGTGCATCGCGAAAAAACAGCAACGCTGAAGCGATAACCACCTAACGGGGCCGCGCCTTCCCCGGACAAAACCATTCGCTGCCGCGGCAAGGCGCAGGGCGGGCTCCAAAGTATTCCCGAAGTATTCGCGCTTGGACGGGTCCCTAAACCTCCGGTGGCGGCGACAAAAAAGAGAGAACCCGTTTGGGAATGAGGCGCGAGGGGCTGGCGGCGTGTAACGAACTGGCTGGGCAAAAAGGGAAAATAGGAGGGGGGGGAGGTCGCGTTGTGTGGCGTCGCAGCGCGTCGCAGTACGGCAACTGGAGAGCGGCCAATCATTGCTGGCCGTAACGAGTGCTTGGCAACACCCCGGCTGGCACCCCGCCCCCCGCGGGGCCCCGGTCCCACCACACGAACCCCGGCCAGGCGCTATTACGCCGATTGTTGTCCGATCTGGTGGAACTGGTGACGTCCCCGCCGCCCATCCGTTCGCCGTTGGGGTTCCCTGACCTGTCCGGGCGCGCTGCGTGCCTATCGCCTTGCTTTCTGCTTGCTGCTGCTGCTGGAATGCGAGGTGGAGGCGGCGGGGGCGGGACGGACGGAGGCGCTCTAGCCTCCAGGCTGTGCCCCTTTCTTTTAACAAAATTCCTCTCAGTAAAGAAACGCGGCTCTTGGCACCGAGGCTGGGGCGCCCTGCCGAGCCTCCTCCGCCCACGGTCGGCGCCGCCAGAGGAACACGACCGGAAGTGGAGTGATTTTGGGATTGCTTGGTGGCGAAACTTTACTGTTTGCACGCGCGCCGCTCGGGCAGCCAAGCTAGCCGGTCGGCTAACCCGGACTCGCCCGGACCCGCCCCGCGGCACCGCGACCACTTGCAGGCGGCCTTCGCGCAACCGCAGGCACGGATCCAGTTTTGGAGGATAGGGGGGGGAGAGGACAATTTGAAGATAGTCGCCTGAAAGGTAAGCAAGCCACTTGGACCCGACAAATAGGCGAAAAAAATGCTTTTCTGCTCCTCCCTCAGGCCGGCTCGGGATCCATCAGTGCCTTCCACGGTGGCGGCCATACGTCCCGTCGGGGCAACGACTCGGCAGCCAGTATGCGTAATGCAGACCGGCGTGTTTCTGCCTGACAATGAACCGCGGCCCACTCCACGGAGGAGTCTGCGGCGCCTCCCAGTCCGTCCGTGTGTGTGTGTGTGTGTGTGTGTGTGTGTGCTGGGGGAGCGACGACCCCTTCATTGTGGCGACTGAGTGGCGAGGCGTGGCGGTCACACACAGGTGCGCATTGTAAGGTGACCCTCCATCAGGCCCCGCCATCCATTTTACAGGCCCGCGCACCCATACACACACACACACACACACACACACACACACACACACACGCACGCACACCTTCACACACACATAAACAACAACAACACGCACGCACACGCGCACACACAGCGCGCTCCTGGCTGCTTGGAGCGCCCGGCGCGTAGGCAGCCATGCCCACGCAGCGCGTCCGAGCGCGGCGGGCTGCCTACCCTCGGATTCACAGGCGCTCTGGTGGAGTCGCGACCAGTCGGCGCGGCAGTGTGCATGCAGTGCGGCGCAGACTGGACTTGCTAGCGGCGCTCGCTCGAGGAGGGGAAGTTGGGCAAGACGCAGGTGTGCCGACCGCGCTGTCGATTCCGGAGGCGGGGCGGGGCGGGGTAGGGTGGGGTGGAGTGTGGCGGGGCGGGGCGGGGCAGGGTGGGGCGCGTTCGAATCCAGCCATCTGGCGCTCCACAGTCGCCATAAACACATCTAGCTATCCCGAATAATGGGCCCAAGTTCTTCGAGCGCCGGGCTTTACATGCGTCTGGAGTTTGTACACGCAGGACATTTTTACCCGGCCCGCTGCAGCACTGCCTTAAATTATTTTTCTGCCGTTTTCTTGCTATTTTTTAAAATACGAAACGCTGCGTTTTTGTTGGCAGAGTCAGTTTTCCGCTACGCGCCACACGCGCCACACCGAAACCTCACACTACAAACGAAATCATTTTTCGATCCCTTGACGGCGAAACATGAAACGATTACACGTGCTGCGTGCGATCGTGGCACGTGGCAACCAATCGAATCAACAACAGCAAATCGACGCGGTGCCCTGCCGTGGTCTTCCTGCCCTCCTCGTGCCCGGCGGCGCCGCGCCGGCAAGGGCCGTAAAAACTTCCCTCTTCGAAAAAACGGAAAACGTGAAAGATACTCACCTCTGCACCAGGTAGGTGGAGAGGTTCTGGTAGACGCAAAACATGCCGACGCACAGGTCGGCCACGGCCAGGTTTGCCAAGAAGAAGTTGGTGATGGAGCGCAGGCGGCGCGACAGCGTGACCACGATGATGACCAGCAGGTTGCCTGGAACAACAAGACCAACGTGTTGCTCTCAGCTCAGGTGTGCAATGTGCAAGCGTGAGTAGTAAATGATATTATTTTAATAAAATTCTTCGAGAAAATGCTTATAAATGCCCTAAGAACAAATTTTAAAAAAAGTCAAAATTATTTTTAGTTAGCTTTTTCTAATTTAAACTTTTTTTCTTTTTAAGTTGAGGCGTCGTTACATGTACATTTATATGTATGTGTGCATGCCTGCATGTGTGTGTGTGTGTTGGTAAGATTATCAGCCCGCTGCCACCCGCTGCAGGGAGCCGTAAACCTGCATGCGGCACTTTGAAGGCCCCTTTAACGAGCCCTCCGCGTGGCGGGCGGCCCGGCAACGCCCGGCGGCCCAGCGCGGCCCGGCCCGGCCGAAGCACCTCACACGTCGAGCCGAACGGAAGAAAAGGAGGGAGGGAGGAAGGAAGGCGAGGTTACAATTCAGCCAATTCGGCGCAGCACGCCTCCAGGAACACGGCCTCCAGCGAGGCCTGCGCGAGGCGTGTGCCAGCAATCCGGGAGACGCGAGCAGGCATCGCGCGGCGCTCCTCCATAACCACCCTTACATCTCGCCGAGAGGGAGCCCCATTTGTCCTCCTCCCACGATCCAACGCACGCCGGCACGCCCCGGGAAGCAAATTTCCGAGCGATTGTGTCGCCCCCTGGCGCGGGCCGGGGCTCCGCCCGGGCGGCAACCCTAGCGACGAGCCACGGGATGGACCCGCCAAGTTTTGGGGAGGAGCGGGGCGTCATATTGAAACGGGTGCATCGAGGGCTAACGGCTACAGGGAGCCCCGGCCAGTGATCCCTGCCGAAGAATGCCGGGCAAGACGACAGTTTGGGACGAGTCGACGCGACGCGAGGCGAGGCGAGGCGGACAACTTTCCCGGCGGACCTGGAGAGGCAGTGTGGCGGGGGCCCCGGGCGAAGGGACGTCACCGACGTCGGGCGGAGCGAGACAGAAGTGACGATGATGGAGAAGCAATAAAAGAAGGTCGTTGGCTGAGGAGGCGAAGAGGGACTCGCCGTCCTGTTGAATAACACATTCGCCTTTAATAGCGAACTGCGCGTGATCCGGGAACAGTGAAGGGAACCGGGCGGCGCCGGCCGGTCGCAGCGAGAAAAGCACTTTATTTGAATTAATTCCACTAAAGCACACCGCTGGCCGTCCCTTTCTGTTTTCCTCTTTCTGGCGTTTGCCCCTTTGCAGTGTCGCGCGGTCCTTCGCAGTGTCGCGTCGTGACCCGTGTCAAGGACAGTGCGTGCTGCCGGACCATCCGCAACGAACGCCGCCTACAGGCCGGGCCTCCGCTGGGCTAGGCCTGTCCTAGGCCTGTCCTCGGGACAGCCGTACTGTCTCAAGCGTCTCAAGCCACACCTGGCCGAGGCCCAGGTCCTGGCCCCTGCATACTGACCCCAATCCCAGAGCCCGCCAGAGCCTCCCCGTTCCCACGAGGGAGCTTGCCAACTTTTATGGACTTTTGGCTGACACCACGGTGAGATCTGCAAACACGCTGCGCTGTTTTTTGTAAATTTAATTACGGTGTTTTGTTTGCGTTGAAGGCCCCTGTCAAGCCTGCCCAAACAAAACGCGTAATCTGTACGCCTGCGCCAATGCCAACGCACACCTCAGCCATACTCATACTTCCCGCTCACACAAACCCACATACACCTACACACACCTACACACCCACAGACAGACAGTCAGACACACACACACACAACAACGAGGCGTCATAGCAGCGTTCAAGTGGTCACTCCCTTCTCCCGACCTCTGGCGTCTGGTTCGGCTCAGCCAGAGCAAAACAAGTCGTTTCCAAAGAGCGCTGTGCCATAACCTCCTCCATTGGCTGAGCCACCCCTAGCAGGGAGTATTCTTTTTGCCCCGCATCAATCGGCCAGTCACTCTCAAGATCAGCCCCCCCCCCTCCCGCGGCCACGACTTTTCCTCTTCCGGGTCTGACCGCCTCCGGGTACCGAGTGGTGGCTGCCAGCTCGGCCGGCCGGCGGCGTGGTGGTGTTTGCTGCGCGCGCGCAAATTCGAAAAGCCAATTGGCCGACGGCAGTGCTGTGCAATTAGGCGGCGGCGATGTTCGGCCTCGGTCGTCCCTAATTCGGGAACCCACTCGGATTAGATTATTCAAATCGGTCGACCTTAAACACACACTCACATTTCCATTCCGGCGGGGAAGGTCCGCGCAGGGCAAGGTGGGGCTGCGAGCAGGTGGCCACCTAGGGTGGAGAGGTAGGGTGGCCACCTAGGGTGGAGAGGTAGGGTGGCTTCTTAGGGTGACCAGGTGGGAGGAAGGCCACCGCCGCTCCTAGGGCGTTCCGCGTTGCGGCCGCGACATTTTTCAAGACCGTTTTTAGCGCGGCGCCAGCGCCTCCAATAATGAATGCACCCGCACTGCTCCGCCAGTTTGCCTTCGTGTTTGCGGCCCGGCCGGTGTTCCGGGGAGAAAAGAAGCGCAAAATGGGCGTCTGTGTATTTTCTCTGCGTGGGCTCCCGATTGACATTCACGTTGCGTTGTGCAGTTCTCCGGTGCTACTTCGTCGCTCTGCCTCTCTCGCACTCGTGTTCCACCCTCAGAGAGAGGGTTCTGTTGAGAGGGTTCTGTTTGGCCGTTGACCAGCAAATGGTGGACAAAAAGTGCCACCGCAGGATTACGGAAGGTGAACAATTGATGATTGTTCTTTCGAGCGCGCCGGGCCCCGCCCTTTCAACAGACTCCACAATGCGCCGGTAAAGTGGAAAGCACGGCGGGGCGGGGAGCGAGCGCCAAATGCCAAACTTCAGCTACTCGTCGCGACTCGGCGAACCCGCCAACAACTTTCAACGACTAACTGGCTTCAGGCGGCGCTCACTGGGAGTACTACTCATCTTGAGGAAACAAGTCGGCGCATCTCTCCCTAATGACGCCTCCTTCTCGTGCATAATAGCGGAAAATTTCAATGGCGAGAGGGGCGAAAGCGGGTGTCAGAAAAAAATACCGAATTGCCGTCTCTTTTCCTGTAAACATTCTCAATTGAAAAGGATTTTGTTTTTATTTTTCTATCGTATCTTCTCTGAAGATTTAAAGTTTTAACTTCGCGCGTGATAGTAAATGCATTGCAGTTTCTGGGTTTCCTTCAACGGCGTTCTGCGGACGCTCTCCGACGGCCAACCCGACGGCCGCACCGGAGGCTCCTCCCGAGCCGTGACATGCACGATCAAACCCTTCTTGTTCTCGTTCCCTTCCGCTCGGCGGTCCACACCCGGGCCGACTTTGATCCGGGCCGCGGGATCGTCTTCCCATCGCATCCAAAGAGCAGAAAAACGGAACCAGCAACCTGTCGGGATGCTGAACCGCGTGAGTACCCGTTTTTACTCAAGCAGAGATACAAGGAAACCCCAGGCACCTTCTCGCGTTTCTCAAGCTCTGACTCAGCGTTATTGAGATGTGAAACAAGGCACGACTGAGCGGGCGTTTCCCGAATAACTCTGATAAGAGTATATCGTGGGGTGTGAATCTGCAAGATCGGTTGTCAAAAAAACTCTGGGTGGCTCGGCTTGAGTATCTTTGTAAAATCATGCTTAGCAGATGCTCTTATAGGGGTTCAGGCGTTCCCCGTTTGTACTCCTGAAAAGTAAGTACCCACAAGGCTTGGGGGCAGAATATGGGTACAGCCGGCAAGCGCGTCCCGTTCCATAATCCCATGTGATTTCGCCGCATGGGGGGGAGGGCCACCAAAGAGTGGTGGGACGGGGTGCGCCGCCGGGACACACCGCCGCCACAGGGCAAGACGCGCAGAGCCAAAGGGCTGCAGCGACGAGCAGCGCGCAGAGCCCCGAATACTTTGATCTGATGGGCTCCAGTCAGTCAGCACGCGAAATCGATATCCAATACCGAGCGGCATTTTCATCTCGCCGAGGATAATTTCACGCATGGCTTGGCTGCACCGATGAAAAGTAAACACGGGTAAGATGCGGGCGGGGGCCGAGCCGGGCCGAACGCGCAACAGGCGGCCGGGCCTTGCGCACAGTCTTGCGCCTGCAGTCGTTGTACACTGCTTTCAAAGCGGCCTACCGCCCGCCCGGTGGCCCAGGGCCCCTGCTGCGATGCCATGGGTCCTGGGAGAGCCAATCACGTAACGAGTTTGGAATTCAATCCGCGGAGCCCGCTTCCCTTTCATCGGGTCCGACAACCTCGTTACAGACACCTCAAATAAATAAAAAAATAAATAGAGCTCACATGCGGTGCCACGAGTGCTGCCATCCCAGTGGCGCCCGCCTGTCGGGCTCTGGCCGCAGACGCGAGACGTCCGAATGAAACCTTTTTGATGATGAAATCGCGATGAAAACCAACGAACAAAAAGTTTGAACCATTTACAAATTGAATTTAGCTGTACTACCCGCTGGTTTGCTTGGCCACGACGCTGTGTTCGTGTTCCTCCTCTGGCCACAGAAAGCAACGCTCGAATCCCTGCTCAGCGCAGCCCCACGCAAAAAAGTGTTCCATTGAAATTATTTCAAAATCTTCATTTTAGCCTGCAGCGCTGCAGGGGCTTTCCCGGGCTCTCCTATATTAAAAGTGGAGTGAGGCCGCGGCCACGTGCCACTCTGGGCCGCGCCGCCGCTTCGCGGTGAATAGATTCCCGGCGACCAACGACAGCAAAGCGGCAAAGCCAAGGCAGAGCCCCCTGCCTCTCGCGGTGCGTAGCGTCGCGCAGACAGCGCACCGAACCGTGGAGAGCCGAGCCAAGTTTTCTCGTTTTTTGCCCGCCTTTGAGAGGGCCAGACGGATTAAGAGGACTGCTCTACGTGCCGACAGATGAGCCAGCCAGCCGCAGCACTTGCCGCTCGGCTCTTGGCAGCAGGGGCTGCCCGATATCATAAAAGTTGTGGCCGCCGCCAGGCCGCCACCGCCGCCACCACCGCGGCCCTCGTCCTGTCCGGACGTTGGAACGAGCTCTCGGCGTGCTTGGAGGCCACGCAGGGTGGAAGCACGTGCAGGCGCCGCACTTGGTTAAGACGGGAGGAGGGGAAGGAGGAGGAGCAAAGGAGTGTGATTTAAAGAATAATCGGAAGCTTGGGAGGTAGTGAACTTGGTTTGACACTGAAGAAATAACCCCCCCCCCCCCAAAAAAAAAAATGTTAGGTCGAATTCTAGCAAAGCTTCTCCTTTTTGCTGGGCGTGTATTACTTTTACAGCAGTTTACATTGTGGGAAAAATGGGCATGTCAGTTTTCATCCTCAGGCATGAAGGTCGCAGGCGTGTGCGACTCTTCGCGGGGTTGTTAAGGGCGAAACGCGTGGCGATTGCCTTTGACAGCACGCATCAGGGCTGGAACGGCCTGCGCGCGGTGTTGTCGATGGTGGCCATGGCATCGGCCAGCTTTCAATGTTGATGGGACAGTCTTTGAGAAGAAAGAAATCGCGCAACAGCATTGAGAGCGTTGTTACGTGTACTCTGATACACTGGTTTTCAATTATGTTTTCTTAGATAGAAAACTTGGGTCACTTCACACGATTATTTATCATCTTGGGATGAACGGTACGTGTAAGAAAGCCATTGCCTAAGGAGACAGGGGAGTTACACGCAACGATGGGGGAGCAAGATGGCAGCCCGTGACTATGGGGTACCCATACTACTAGGATGCAACGACTATGGCCACGTGATGGCGGAGGTCCTATACTACTGGCGAACCAAGGTTCGGCACGTGACAAGGCACACTCGGGTTTGCTGTTTAGCTTTTCCATGAATGTCAATCTCAAATTTGCTTTTCTTTGTGCTGCTTAATTTCGTGGCACGGGTGTCCCTTCCGCTGGCCGACGCAGCTTCACGGACTCAGGCCAAATGAACAGACGTCGGACGGCGAACGCGAGGCCCGTGTTCCTTAAGGTGTGCTGTATCACCCGTGCCCGGGGATCACGCCTGAAACTGTGTGCCAGAGGACAGCAAAGGACCGCACGGCTTCGGACACTGCGTGTGGAAAGAACAGCGACCATGAGCTTAGCCATCGGCAAGCTCAGCTCGACTGGGGGATCGCAGGGCCGTAATCTCTACCTGAGTGGGACAGCCTCACCACCGGCGTGCCCTGGCCCCGGCACCAATGCCAAAAGGGTTTGCTCCTGGGCTGACTCGTTACCGGTATTTACCAATCGCTTTCCCCAGCAGGGATGTCAAAATAACGAGGTATCACTGCATTCCCACGCGGAACATCGCTGCGCAAACACTCCCTCCGCGCAACGCCTCGGTTGGTAGTCTCCCAAATATTTCTTCGACCCATGCCGCCTGGTGGCACGACGGACGATAAGCTGAGCAACCTGACTTGCATGAAACAAAGTCGCACGTCGCGCTCAAGTGCGGAGTCCAGCCCTGCGGGGGCTGGCTCAGCATGCTGGCTTTTACAACCGGCTTGCGACGCCCTCCATACCCTGCATGCCCGGTTTCTGCCCCTGGAGGCTGATCAATTCAACTTCGATCTGATCTGTCGCACCCAGTAGTAGGCCGCGGGAAAGCCTGCGAGAAAGAACACCGTTCAGATTCGGCCTGCTGGAAAGCCGGAAGGGCTGAGCGGAGCCGCGGGAACGCGGCCGCCTGCTCCGCGCTTTTTCAGATCGGCAGGTGAAATAGCAGTGCGGAAACGGGTGGCGCGCAAATCACGCAGCCACGCGGCACTGCGGGAGCGCTAACGAAGTGCCTGGCGGCTGCCTGGAGGTGCTTGCGTCCGATTGCCGGATCAGCCGCGCCAACCGAACCAAACCAACCGAACACGCCTTTGGGACGCTGGCTGCGCTGGCTCGTTTGCCACGGCTTTCCGCAGCCGGCTGCCTGGTTCCCAGCATGCTCTCTCTCTCTCTCTCTCTCTCTCTCTCTCTCTCTCTCTCTCTCTCTCTCTCTCTCTCACCGCTCCGGAGCGTCCCGTGCGGGGGAGAAAGACGCGCTCTACGCGGTGTGAAATCAGTCGGCAGGTGTGTTGCGCACCATCAAGGCAAACAGGGAAATAAAGGTGCCTCCTGTCAGCGAGAACGAGGGGAGAAGCCGGTCACGCAGTACACAAAGCAGCAGAGAGCCTCCGAGGCGGGGTTAGGGTGGGGTGGGGTGGGGTGTGGTAGGCCGCCCGTTGAGCCTTCGTGTGCTGCGGCACAGCCTAAGCCGTGACTCACAGGGGCTCGGCGAGCGAGAAGAAGAAAGACAGCACTGGATAGGGAACCTGCGCTTCCTGTACAATACAAAGGAAAGGTGAGTAACGGGCACGGGCGATATGTGAGTTCATTACTGCAGACGAGTGCATTTATTACAGTTCGATAGCAGGTGTTAGATGTTGTTTGCTAAAGAAGAAATTAAAATAAGGACTGAGCGCGCATATTGCATTGAGAATGTTCTTTGAGTCAACACATCCGAGCATTTCAATTCCCGATCCCTTAGAAACACTAAAACTCAACAAGTCTCTAGTGATGACTCATGATTTTCCGCAAGATTTTGATTTCACCACGAAAACAAACTACCACCACTGTTCGTGGCGGTGACCTCTGCGAAGGCCGCTGGCTGGTCGGTTTCCCGAGTTCGGTTTTACACGGCGTGTCCCCTCCTGATTCGCCGAGGTTGGCCCGAAAGGGGTTCGCATCGCTATCTGGTAAGATGAAAGGCAATTCTTGTTTTATCTGCAAACACGGCGCGCCGAGATGGGGCGCTCTCAAAAAGAAAGAGAAGCGCTCGAGGTAGAAGATGGGTACTTCGCCAAGGATAATTAGAGAGAATTTGTAATTCGGATTGGAGAGGCGGACGCGCGACAGAATGGCAAGGAGCGCGCGCCTGCCGCCGCATCGCCCAGTACAAATCTGTAAATTAAATAGACTGGGAACGTGACTGGGGGCCGCTCGTCCAAATGCACTCCGGGATTCTGTCCAGAAGAGTCGTGGCAAGAAAAAATCGCCAGCGAGAAATGAAACTCTGCAGGTAAATAATCAGCTCACCTCGTTGAAGCCCCCGGGCGGGCCGGAACTCGTCCCAGTTGGTAACACAAAGAGATTATTGCTGCTTTGTGTTCGGCTCACGCGCGCCACTTCGGCTCCCATTTCCGATCCAAGGAGAGAGAGAGAAAAAGAAAAAGAGAGTAAGGGATGAAGACTTTTCGGTTCCTCCTCTGGTTCGGCCGGGCCAGTTTAGGATGACTCGGGGGAGGGATTGGCCCGCGGGGAGGGGGGGGGGGACGTGGCCGGCGGGAGAGTGGAGTGCCTCTCGACCAATCACGGCCCGTGTAGCCGGCGAGAAAAAGTTGTCCGTTGTTGCTGTCGATACTTGAGCCACGTGTCCGGGGTCCATCCGGGTCCATCGTCCATCCATCCCCTGGCGAAGCGCTGCGGAGCGCTGCCCACCCAGCCGGGAAACGATGCGGGGACGCGCACCGCGGGGCGCCGCGTCGTGATGGATTCCCACGGTGGAGCCAATATGACGCGGTGCGCGACAAAAAAAAAGAGATGGAGGTTTAATCTCGATTTTAATGCGACGTCGTTCCGCGGAGTGCCGCGAGGACCCCGCGCGAACTGATTGGGCACGCCGCCCCATCCGATTAATGCCACTGATAACCCCATCCCTCTGTCGGCCGGGGGAGGCGTGGGGCTCCTCGGCGAGGGGTGGGCCTCCTCCCCCCTTTTCGCTAGCGCAGTGAGCTGGTACGCTTGTCTGTGTATTGTGTATACACGTCGGCTGCGCCTCTGAGTGCGCCGGGGTGTGATAAGAAGACGACGTAGCATGTCTTGAAGCGACACCAGGGTGCAGAGATTACCCACTCGCGGTCCCCGGTCCCCGTGGCCCCTGCGGGGGCGGCCGTCACCGCATCCTCCGCGACGGCCCTCGGGGCGCGTCAAACTTGTTGGCGTTTCCAACGCGAAAGAAAAGTTATGTCTGGTCTTTAGTTGCGAAGACACGAGAACACAGCGACGGCTGTATTCTGGAGGCGAGCGCCCTCGCCCCGTCCCTCGCCGCCCGCCCCACCTACACACAGACACTCACGGCGGGGAGTCTTCTTGGAGCCGTTATTCAGGCTAACGGCCTTGTGTGTCTGCATGCATTAGAGGGGTGGCTGACCCTGCCCGTTATCATGAAGCCGAATTCAATTTCGGGCCCGCGCGTTCCAGGGATTATTACCCCGAGGAAGAACACCTCATTTTACCTCTCATTTCTTTCGGGTCGGCTATCATCCCCTGCTGGCCGAGTGACCTTGCCCCGCCTTGGCCGCGACATGAGGTCCGCCAAGGTCGACGCCAAGGTCACGACGGCCGCGACGGCCACCGGAAGGACGCGTCTGCGGGATGGCCGACGGGGAGGACGATCGCCAGCGAACGCTGCATTTTGGAAGCCCGGCGGCCTAGGGGCTGGAGGCCGTTGCCCGGGCAACAGCTTCCCAGACAATGGATCCCACAGCCAATTGCCCCGCGCACCCTCTGAATGGCCTCGCACTAATTTCAAAGCGGATCTCGCAGGACTCTGCTGGATCAGAGCCGAGCCTCCCCTGGCCCGGCCCTGGCCCGCCCAGGACGGGCAGCGACAACGCGCGGACAGACGGACGGACAGACAGGCAGACAGACAGACAGATCTTCGCGGAGCTGCAGACAAGCAAACCGCAAAGTTGCGCGGTCCGAGGCAGACGGACAAATGCGGTGCCGCGTCGGGGCGACAGCCCGGCGGGCTTGGCGACGGCGTGACCTAGGACGACCTTAGTGTTATCAGTTCCAGTCGGGCTGGCAGGTGGCGCGGCGGGGCGGGGCGGGGCGCCGCGTTGTCCACGGCCCTGCGGTGCCGCGGTTGTCATTCAATTGGCCGCGCGGTGTAAGCGCCCTGCGAGCCCCGCCACTGGAAAGGGTTTTGCTTCGCCCCGTCGGTTCATTCACCCTGACCTAGGTCATCCCGCCTGAAGCGCGCTCCAGCCCGCTCCAGTCCGCTCCAGTCCGGCGTGAAGCGAAATGAAGTGTGAAGAAGAGCAGAATCAAGTTGGTCTCGCTGTCACATGATGGATGGCATGCCCCGCTTGAGCTCTCGCCTCGCTCTCCCTCTCGCCGCAGGACGAGTCCGAACCGCGCTTTTGTCGCGCTGTCTCTCTCGCATTCACCGGGCGGTCGAGCAGCGCAAGAGAGACAGAGCGACAAAATCTACCCCGCTTTCCCGCAACGGGGCGCCCCGCTGTGTCTGTTGACACTCCGATACTCTCGCCGGCGTATATCCCGTGACAGGGTGCCGCACTTCTGGATGCTGCACGGGTCGCCTGGCTCTGCTGGCACGGTGGGCGGTGCTGTCGTTCTCTCTCGCACTCGTGGGGCAGCCGAGCAGCCCGCAGGGTTGCGAGAGAGAGAGAGAGAGAGAGAGAGAGAGAGAGAGAGAGAGAGAGAGAGAGAGAGAGAGAGAGAGAGAGAGAGACGACAGCCCGGTTCGGAGCCAGCTCAGCGCCCGTTGCAGCCTTTCCCCTTTCGCGTACTCGCGCGATGCAACGCGGGTAACGTGAATTCCGGGAACACGGGACGGGTGCCACGCCACGCCACTCCCGGGTCGGACGTTCCTTTGTAGCGAATTGGAAGCAACCGTCAGTGATACGGGAGGCAGCAGCGGCAGTTTGATTTATTTATTGGGAGCTGAGATAGTGTCCGTCCTTTCTGGGGCCGCGCTTGAATAGGTGGCGACCAGGGTCGCGGAGGGCCTGTGTGGTGTGTGTGGTGGCGGTGACGGACAAAGGGTGGCGAGAAGGGCCCGTGCCGGCCCGTGCCAACGCGCTGCTCGGGGAGAGGGAGAGAGAAAGCTCTCGCTGTTGCTTGACCTCCCCGAGGGTCCCCGGTGTCCAGAGCGTCCTCGGCAGGCCGTGATATCGGCCCACGCCACACCATGGCCACGCCATGGCCACCCCCAGCACCAAGTCCCGCCTCGGCAGCATCGGCCCGGAAAACGACGCGCACTTTGCGAGTCTTACTTCTGACGCATTCGGCGCGTCCGTCCGGCCGGCCGGCCAGCCCGCCAGCCCGCGACCCGGATCCGCTAAATCCGACTTGGCGAGTTTGAAAGTAGTGGCGCCGAAATGTTGCCCGCATGCCTCGCCCGCCTACACTCGCCCTCGGCTTCCAACTTGCTAGTTTTTGCCTCGGCCGGCGCCTGGCTCTGGCCCCGGCCCTGGCCCGCCTGCCCTCGAAGGCGCTTACCGACCTCTCTGCGCAATATCGCTTATCCCCTCCCTTTTGCCTTTGTTTGCTTCTTTTGACCGGCTGCTGCGCGGCCCTGGCGGCCGTGGCTGCCGCGGGGAGTTGGCGGCTCGGCGGCCGGCCGCGCTAAGTCGATTAGGAGTTTACGAATGGCCGCCGCGGTGCGACGCCACGTCACGCCACGCGGTGTCGCTCGAGGCATAATGCGCGCCGCGTTTTACATAAACACCAGCCGCCCCGACCGCTGCGCACCGCACTGCCTCCGGACCAATCCGGGAAACTTCAACACGTCGGCTACAAACTTTGCGCGCGACGCCATACCTGCCGAGCCGCCCAGCCTGCCGCGGGGAGCGGGGGCCCAGAAGCAAACAGGGTGCGAAATGCGCATGCAATAAGGGCATCCTGTCCGTCTCTCTCTCTCTCGCACTCGCAGGACGTGCGACTGCGAGAGAGACAGGGCGACTACCGCCTCTCTAGGCCGACCCGGCCGACACCGACTTGCGGATGAAAAAGTACCCTCTCAAAAGCGGGCGCACCCTTGTCAGCCCCACGGCCGTTCCCACAGCCCCCCAGCCGCACCCCTTAGCGCCGAAGTTGCTGTATCCGGCCGGCCGTATGTCACGTTCATGCCCCCGCCCCTTTTCCTCTCTCTATCTCTCTCGCACACTCGCGTGGGCGCGTGCCCGCGCCCTAATTTTCAAGTGAGAAATTGGCCGAAAAACACGCGGCCTGCAGACGACGGCGCGGCGAGGCGGCGAGGCTCGGGAATTGGAAAATGGCAGCCGAGGTGGAGATTGAGGACTCGTGTGGGAGTATGTGGGCGTGTGGGAGGGAGGTGCGAATTTGCGAGGGGTGCCAGCGGGCTGCCAGCCCTGCCAGCCCGCGGCCCGCGGCCGACACGGTCGTTGCCAGCTCGGCCGCCGGCGACAGCTGCCCGGGGAAAGCATTATTACGGCGCCAGCCAGGCTGACTCCGAACGGCGCGGCGCTTCCGTCGCTCTGTCTCTCTCACACTCGCGGGGCGTGCCTGCGCGGTGCGGGGCAGACAGTCGGCCTCCAGACGGGCACTCATCGGCACGGACGGGCAGGGCGGGCAGGGCCGCAATTATCGGGGAAGTTACCGCCGCGCTGTCAAAGGGAGGAAAGGCGTCGCGGGAAAGCAGAGCGGGGACGCAAATTTCCAAAAAGGCGGTGGACGGGGCGGAGCAAGGGGCGGAGGACGATAGACCTGCCTCTACACGACTCCACTCTTCCTCCTGATCGCTTTAAACGTGTCGCCGCGGGCCGCGCTTCAGCGGAGCGAAAAAGTGGGAGTGGTGGAGTAATCGGCCGGCCGGCCATGCGGCCAGGCGACACACGTGGCCGTCGAGCCAGGCCCGGCCCGCCAGGCCCGGCCAGAGCAAACACGAGGAAGCCTCAATCATGAAAGCCTTTCCACGCAGACGCCCTTCAAGCCTTCAGGCCCTTCAGGCTCCGGGCGAACGACCCCCTCCCCTCCCCGGCCACGCGGCGCCGCGCGCCACCACAGCCCCCGGATTAAGAAGAGAGAGAGGGTGTTGTAGTCGCGCGTGTGGCAACGCCCCGGGCTGCACTCCGCGGCCCTGCGCGGCGCGTGCGTCGTGCCGCGTTCGTCGCCTGTCGGTCCACCCGTCCGCCGGCCTGTCCGCCTGTCCGGCCTGTCCGCCCGTCCGCGCGGTACCAGCCAATTAGCAGTGCCGAGACCATTGAACCTCCAGACGACAATGAGTAATGATGGTGTAGGGGGCAACGCCCACGCAAAACACGCGCCTCCCTCCCCGGATGGCTCCGCTCCATCCATTGTATGGCGCTAACAGGGAGGGGTTCCAAGACGACCCGGGTTCCCGGGTTCGAATACCCGCGTCGCCTTTTCGCCGCCTTCTTTCTCAGAGAGCCGGTGATTAAGTCGGCCGCGCTGATTGATAAAAGGAGGCTCTCTCACTGGCGCACAAAGCGCCTCTGCTTTTTCATTACAAAGGGATGATAACTCCTGCGGCTCATCTTCGCGTCGGCGCGCGTCGTCCACGGCAGTGTAGGCGGGCTTTGCGGCGTTGCGGCGTTTCGGGGCTCGGCGCCAAAGTCCATTAAACCTTTCGCACATTGCGCGGCCAATCGCGTCGAACGCCGCCACGCCTCCGGTCCCTCCGGTTTCTGTTTCATCGCCTCTTCTTCTTTTGTTTTTCGGCTCGGCCGGTTCGCACCGGGAGGCAAATCCCCCCCCCCTCCCTTTCCCCCTCTGTGCTCCCCGCCCCGAGTCCGCGGCCGAAGCCGCAAAGCGCGCGGCGCGGCCGGGCTTTTCATTTCATATTTGCAGACTTCCGACAGACTTCGTTACGCTCCGCCATGGCTACGCCGCCACGCCGCGAAGGGACGCAGAAAGGCCGAATTATGCCGCCCGGCCTCGCTGCATTCAGCAGACTGATTCCGAGGGTCGCTTTCGTCGCTCTGTCTCTCTCGCACCCATACGGGACGCCCCACGAGTGCGAGAGAGACAGAGCGACGAAGACGACTCTCGGGGGCGGTTCGCTGTCTCGCTGGAGGGAGGCAATCTCGTGGAGCCGGAGTCGACTCCAGGGTTCCGAGACTCGCGGCGAGAGGCTCGAAGGCCTCGAAGGCCTCGACGGGCTCCACACACATGCCGAGGGAGTAGGCCCGGGAACCGCCCTCGCCGTCTTAAACATAGGGCACTCCTTCCGCCCCTGCGGACTGATTCCGAGAAACACTCTCTCGTCGCTCTGTCTCTCTCGCGCCCATACGGGACGCCCCATGGGTGCGGGAGAGACAGCGACGAAAGCGACCCTCGGACTCAGTCTGCTGGAGGCGGAATGGTTCCATGTTCCGCCCCCCGCGGCAAACTATACGGGCCGCCTCGTCACGACGCCGAGTGGGGCGCGGATGCTTCCATATTTTCCGTGCGGACCCTCTTTTCCGGGTGTACGCCAGATAGTGTGTATTCAGGATAGGCAAGCGCGCGCGGGCGGGTGAGCCTGGGCTTCGCAAGATTCGCGAGCAGATCAGAGGCGATGACAGAGGCAGGCCTAGGGGCTTGCTTTGACGGGGCGGGACCCAGGCCAGGACCTGGGGAGGGTGGGAAGAGGGAGCGTCAACTTGCACATTGCTCCGTGCTGTGCAAAGGGTGCATATTACTTTGTGTATTACTTTGCACAACGTTAAAAATCCATCAATATTTTCGATAAAACATAGCAAACTTGAAGTGAAAGTGAAAACGGCGATGTGTTACGTGTGTTAAATTACTGTTGACTGGGCCGGTGTGTGTTGTCGGTGTCAGCCCTCGGTGAGGGAGGGGGGGGGGGAGAGGGGAGTACCCATACACTGGTTGTTCTGACAGCGCTCTGGAACCTCGTCCAGGACGTGCAGCACCACCTTACCGAAGAAGCAGCAGCAGAACACGAGCGTGTACAGCACGATGAACAGCGCCCGGACGTCCGCCCGGTCGAAGACGTAGTCCTCGGCGGGGAACTCCAGCAGGGAGGCGTTACGGGCCAGCGACCCGTTCAGTCCGTCGTAGTCCCAGTCCGCGCGCTCGGCGGCCAGGGCGGCGCCCGGGACGCCGCCGGGGACGCCGCCGAGGACCGGGACGCGGGACTCGTTCAGGTCCATGGAGGGCGGCATGTCACCTCATCTGCAACCACAGCCTGGATTAACATCAACCGTGATGGCATCCCTGTAGGTACACTTTAAAACACAAAATCAGTTGTACAAAATTAAAAAAAAAATAAATGAAAAAGCAAGCTGACTCCTTAACAATAAGCTATAAAAAGTTTTGGCCATAGAACAGACGGTTTTTTTTTAGCGTACGTTAATTTGTAGCCTCGCGACGGGTATGACGCGCACCACGACCAACGGGGCTCCCCGTCCGCAGCACAGCACCAGCGCAGTGGGGTGCACGGCGCGGCGTTTGGAGGCCTGGAGGCCCGGCAGGCACCGCGGAATGTGTCACCGGGACAAACCGCAGGCACGGCCAGGCACGGCGCACCGCCTCGCCCGCCTCGGTCCTCAATAACCTGCCAGGCGCGGCTCGCACCGTCGCGTACCCGCTGAGAAAAGGGGGAATTCCGCAGTGTTCCTCGGAGCGCCCCGCCGCCTCGCCTCGGCGACGACCATAGCCCGGACAGCGTCGTCGTGTGCGCTCGGCGGCACGACGCGGCAGTGTTCGCGGGGGAGGCAAGCCGATGCAAGCAGCACAGGGATTCCACGGAAAACGCGCGGGAGCGCTGCGGGAGTTCCCCGGAGCACGGCGCGGCACGGCGCGGCACGGCGGGAATTCAGCGCGGCGGCGTGCCTGTGCGTGCCCTCGCAAGCACGCCGTGCCTTTAATCTTGCAAGTAGCCCGGAGGAGGGGGCGGGTGGGGTGCGGCTCTCCACGCGCCACCGGTGTCTCGTCCCGGCCGCCCCGACAACGCCTCCTCGACCGAATCAGGCCGGAGACCCATTTCCCAGATTTGGCCTGGCGGAGATAAGAGGGCAAACGCGGCGACGGTCCTTTTGTCGAGTTTAATTGGTTCCAGGCCGCGGCGACTGGCGAGCGATGGAGGGCGGTGGACAGCGAGCGTCCCGCCTCGCCTGTCCGTCTCGAGTGTCTCTTTTTTGAGCAGGCCACTGCATTAGCAATGGGCAAAGTTGGACCGCCCAGGGAAATTAGTCACAAGTCAACTTCCTCCATCAGAGAGGAGAGAGAGGGGCCCAGCCCCAGATATGCTCCCTGGGCGCCGAAATCGCCACACATACTCAGCTGTCCCTCTCTCACCCTCGCACTCCCCGTCGCTTTGTCCTCTTCCTCGCGCACGCTCACCCTCTTCCTTACTCACCCCACACAAACACACCCACACACACACCAGATCCTAACCGACACTCCTCCCTGGAGGCAAAGCGCGCGGTTCAGATGGGTCGTCAATTGTCATCTGTCATGTGCGATGCGAAGGAATACAGGAATATTGTGACAAACATGCCATTTTACTGTTTTCTGTCAAATACTTCAGTCCAACTGCAGGCTTTAGTTGATTTTTTTTCGTTAATATTCGTGGACTCTAAACTGCAAAATACGAGTGACGTACAAGTTTTGTAACATGTGTACCGAGTAACACGCGAGCGCCGCAGTCCGCCTTCGCTTTGGGCCTCGCGCCTAGCGCCAGCGCCTTGCCCGGCCTTGCCGCACCGTCTCGTGGCATCGCCGCACGCCCCCGGCCCGGGGCCCCGGGGTGGAGCCCGCCCGGGGACTCCCTGACTAATTCAATGCGAACGCGTGACAGAGTTTCGCGCCACCGCCGTCGGGTTTGGCGGGGACCGTGGCCACATGTGTCGCGCGTCAGTCGCGGTGTCAGTGGCCGTGTCAGTCGCGGTGTCAGTGCGGTGTCAGCGCGGTGTCAGTGTGGTGTCAGTGCGTTGTCAGTGTGGTGTCAGTGCGGTGTCAGTGCGGTGTCAGTGCGGTGTCAGTGTGGTGTCAGTGCGGTGTCAGTGTGGTGTCAGTGCGGTGTCAGTGCGGTGCCAGTGTGGTGTCAGTGCGTTCGTTGTGTGCCCTCGCCCGCCAAGCCTCATCACCCTCCGCGGTAACCGGATCGGACCGCAATACGCACCGCCAGTGTAGGCGTGTGCGCGTCGTCCGCGTCGTCCGCGTCGCCCTCGCTGTTCTTTTCTATTCCAAAGAGTCTCGCGACGCGGCACGGTAACACACTCTCCGCAGCTCACTGTCCGGAACAGGGTTGTCTCTCTCTCTCTCTCTCTCTCTTTCTCGCGGCGTCCCGCGAGGGTGCGAGGGGGACGGAGCGACGAAAGCACTGAGCGGAATCTGCCCTGCTCTCTCTCCGCGCTCCGCGAGGTTCGACTCAATGGAGAGGCGCGCGCGTCTTTCTTCAAGGGAAAGCCAAGGGAAAAGCTCTCCGGAAAAACTGTCAGGCCAGGCGCCGCGAGGGTTTTTCTGGGGGGTTTTCTTCTTCTCTAGTGCTCACAGAGATTTTCACGCAGTTATTACGCACCCATAATGCAGTCGAGCATTTAAATGGTACCCCCTGCCTCGAGATAAGGCAAGGTCTAACGCAGTGGGCATGCCAATGAATGATGTCCTCCCGTAGGCCGTGGCAAGCCAGCCAGCCAGCCAGCCAGCCAGCCAGCTCCAGCCAGCCCCAGCCAGTCCCAAGCGAGCGGCTCACATAAACGAATTCGTGAGTCTCTGACACATATTTCAGTCTTTTTTTCGGGGGTGGGGGTTAAGACGACGAGAAATGGAGAGGAAGAAACGGGCCAGAAAAATCAAGATTGATTTCTGTGGGCAAAAAAAATAAAGCTGCGCACTGAAATAAGGCGAAAAAAGAAGTCGAAAGGGAAAGCAATCAGTGTTTTCTCGGGGCGCTCTGAACCGCACCAAGCCACTTTAAGTCAACACTGTCTTGCCCGTCCCCCCGCCCCTTCCCCTCCCCCGGCTCCGGGGAGGAGTCTGTTTGTCCTGAACGTTTGTCTTAGTTTAGTTCGTCCCCCTGGCTAACGAGTTACGGGAGTGCAATCCTGTCAATTTTTTAGCGTGGTGGGGCAGGGCAGGGCGGGGCAGGGCAGGGCGGTGGCTGTGGTGGGCCAGGGGCGGGCCAGGGCGGGCCAGGGGGGCTGCGTTGCGGCCCGCGTAATGAAAGCAGCCCCCACCTGCTCCTCTTCTTCTTGTTGACAAACCGCGGGAAATCGGTGCAAAAAGTGTGCCGCGCACGGTGAATGGCGGCAGGGGGGATCGTAACAAGGGAAACAAGGTCGGTGAGGGAGCCCCCTCCCTCACCCCAAGCGAGGGTCGGGCGCCTTCTTTGGCTCGTTCCGATCGCATCCAGCCAGGTACCGCCTTTATTGCACTGGGAGCGTGAGCCGTTCGGGCCGGGGCACCGCCAAGGCGCGCCAAGGCAAGCAGCGCCGAAACGAAACTAAGGACCTACGCAGCACTGTGGGGAGGAGAAGGGGGGGGGGAGCCCTTGGGTTGGATTCAACCGTGGTCTACACGTAGGCTACCGCACGGCGAACTCCGAGGCCCTGAGGCGAACCCAGGTGTTCAAGTCAGCAGACTCTGGGTCCGGCGTAGGCCTCTCACGCGTTTTTGCTCAGCTTTGCCCGCACACTGCTAGACGCCATCGCGAAGACGGCCGTCATGAGGTACGCCCGGGTACACCCACCTCCAAAAGAAAGCGACCGAAGTATCCCTGGCACCGCGTCCCCACTCCGCTTCGCCGGGCGCGAGACGCTGAGACGGCACGCCGAGACGGCCACAAAGCAGCAGGATGATCCACTCAATGGGCACACTGTCATCCAATCACGTTAGTCCGCCGCCAGCACAATCACCCGCACACTGCCACACACTGTCGCACACTCGACGCACACACGCGCACTCGCTGACTTGCCAAAAAAAAAAAACAAATCCAGAATTTTTTTTCGTGCCGTGTAAACTGTCCGACTACACACGTCGCGACGGTTGAGCTACTCTCCGCGCCGGAACACCACGGCGCGACGCGAGGACGCCGAGGACGCCGAGGAGCAGGACGGCGGCGTGGAGGGCGGCCCGGCGGCCCGGCGGCTGGCGGTCCTTGAGGGCAGGGAGCGCGATCCACCCGGGGCCCACGTCGGCCACTGAATGAACGGGCGGCACCGAGCCCGTGCCACGCCACGCCGCGCCGCACGGCTGGGGGCGTGCCACGCTGCCACCACCACCACTACCCTCTTGGCGGCGGCGGGGTGGCGCGCCTGTTGCTGCAGTGACGTCCGAGGAACATTTTTCGCGCGTCGCTGCTGTTCGTCGTTGTCTTCGTCGTCGTTGTTTTTGTTGTTATTGTTTGTTTTCGTTGTACTTGTCATTGTTGTTGTTGCTACTGTTGCACTTTCGCCTCGACGCCACTCTCTGGGGAGAGTGGGTTCGATCCTCCGCCTGTCGACGCGCATCGTCATTCACACGTCGGCCACATACTCGGTTCGACGGGGCTCGACGGCACGGCCGCAACCACTCGGCTCTGCTCGGCATTCCGCAATTGAGTTGTGTGGTCTGTTTTAAGGGCGCACTTACGGTCACCTCCGAGGCACGCGGCTCGTAAACGGAGTGTAACTGCATTCTCGCCGCCGCTGCCCCCCCTCCTCCCCCCTTTCTCTCCCAGTCTCTCTGCCACACTCGCTTTTATTCAGCCAATGAGAGTGGCGGGGCTGCTAGAGTTGACACGCTGGTGGCCTGGCTGGCGGCGCCGGCCTCGATCCCCGAATGCCGTCTCGGCCGCTTCAAATTAGAGTCCTAGAGCACAGTTTTCAAACCGACCTGGCGCCATTCCGAGAGTTGTTCTCGTCGCTCTGTCTTTCTGGCACCTCGAGTGCGTGCGAGAGAGACAGGGCGACCGGAATGTGGAGACCGGCATCGGCATTGGCCAGAGCAGGCCGCGTGGACTTCCCTGGGCCGCTCGCAGTGGCGCCACCAGAAGCGCCAGCTAGCGGCGAGCGCGCCAAGTGCGTCGCGAGTACCCCGCGCCGCAGAGACTCTACTCTCCGAGCCGCGAACAGCGCAGGGAAGTGTTTCTCGAGTATTATTTTCGATTATTTTAGTTGGTCAGGCCGGTGGGTCAGTGTGTTGTTCGCTCTAGAGGTTCCACTCGCTTCCATCCACACCAATGACGCGATCCCGGCGCAGTGCCAAGAGAAAGCAACTTTGGCTCAAAATTTGAATGTGCTATCAGTTGTCGCAGGGCTTTCAAACATCGAGTCCTGACTTTGACCGCCTTCACCAGAGGCGAGAGCAGCGTGGCCTTCCCGAAAATCGATCGCGACTCAACTCGGTGAAGTAATGAACTGATTATCGCTGCAAGTTCCGAGACGACTTTGACAGTTGGAGGCGGGCTTCGGGAGTACTTAGTCGGCGCGGCTCACGGCTCGCGCCTTGCGATGGCGTCGCGGAGATTACCCGCCCCGCCAATCCCCGGCAGACCGATTGCCGACAGTCGTGGTTGCCGACTGCCTCCGCCGCGGTGGCCAGCATGCTCGCGCCCTGGCGTCGGGTGTCCGCCGTGACGCTCTTCTTGGCGCTGGTCGACGCGCGCACCGCCGCGCCCGTCGCCTTGTTGCCGTGCTCGCAGCCCGAGTCGCTGGCGGCCGCGTGCGCGCGCGACCTGGTGTACCACCAGTTGGAGGAGAGCTCCCAGGTCAGCCTGCTGGCGTTGGGGCAGGTGGGTCTGAGACGAGTCTATGTAGCTTGACCCACCTCAAAGTTGACCTACGAGGGGGTATGCGCTCTCTGAACCTGTGTACCGACTATTACGCTATTACGCTCTATTACGCCACAAATTAATCGGAATTTAGCTAAAAACGGCCTAAAACACACCAAAATTAATAAAATTTTGACAATTTTGGCTATTACGCGACTATTACGCGTATTATTACGCAAGCTATTACAGATAGAGTGTACCGACTATTACGCGAGTGCATACCCCCTCGTTGACCTACCTATATATTAATTAATAAAAATATTAATATAAATATTAGAATATAAATATGGGAAAAAAAATAGGAGTAATATAAATATTATCAAAAAAAGTTGACCCACCCCAGGGTTGACCTACCCTATATTTTTGACTTGAACGACGAAGCGCGACGGCCTCGCGGCAGGGGAAGCGCGACAGTGTCGCGGCAGGGGAAGCGCGACAGGGTCGCGGCAGGGGAAGCGCGACAGTGTCGCGGCAGGGGAAGCGCGACAGTGTCGCGGCAAAGGAAGCGCGACAGTGCCGCGGCAGGGGAAGCGCGACGGCCTCGCAGCAGGGAACGCGACAGTGTCGCGGCAGAGGAGGGCGACAGTGTCGCGGCAGGGGAAGCGCGAGGGCCCTCGCGGCAGGGGAAGCGCGACAGTGTCGCGGCAGGGGAAGCGCGACAGTGTCGCGGCAGGGGAAGCGCGACAGTGTCGCGGAAAGGGGAAGCGCGACAGTGTCGCGGCAGGGGAAGCGCGACGGCCTCGCGGCAGGGAAGCGCGACAGTGTCGCGGCAAAGGAAGCGCGATAGTGTCGCGGCAGGGGAAGCGCGACAGTGTCGCGGCGGGGGAAAGCGCGACGGCCTCGCGGCAGGGGAAGCGCGACGGCCTCGCGGCAGGGGAAGCGCGACAGTGTCGCGGCAGGGGAAGCGCGACAGTGTCGCGGCAGGGGAAGCGCGACAGTGTCGCGGCAGGGGAAGCGCGACAGTGTCGCGGCAGGGGAAGCGCGACGGCCTCGCGGCAGGGGAAGCGCGACAGTGTCGCGGCAAAGGAAGCGCGACAGTGTCGCGGCAGGGGAAGCGCGACAGTGTCGCGACAGGGGAAGCGCGACGGCCTCGCGGCCAGGGCCGCCGGAAGTACTTTCTGGTGGGGGGGGTGAAATTTTTATGAAAAATTGTTGGGTTGCCTACCGTTAAGAGGCAACCCCCAATACGGTTTAGACTTCTCTAATAGTGTTCCAAATCCGCAAACGAAGCAAGCTTAAAGAAAAAATTCACACAATTCAAGACTTTAACACAACTTTTGCCTTTTTTCAGAGCTTAATCACACGCTTTATTGTGGGCGAAGCGAGCCAAACGGCAAAATAATGGAGGAAAATTAAGAAAACCTGCGAGCAAAGCGGGCAAGAAGCCAAAAATCAAAGAATTTGCGACATTGCTATATTTTTCTCTCTATTTCGAGCTCAAAATGGCACTTTAGTGTCTGAAAGTGGGGGGGGCGATGCCAAACAGCGAGGCTGTGCCAGCGTCAAACAGCGAGGCTGTGCCAGCGTAAAATAGCAAGGCTGTGCCAGCGTCAAACAGCGAGGCTGTGCCAGCGTCAAACAGCGAGGCTGTGCCAGCGTCAAACAGCGAGGCTGTGCCAGCGTCAAACAGCGAGGCTGTGCCAGCGTCAAACAGCGAGGCTGTGCAGCCTCCACAGCGAGGCTGTGCCAGCGTCAAACAGCGAGGCTGTGCCAGCGTCAAACAGCGAGGCTGTGCCAGCGTCAAACAGCGGGGCTGTGCCAGCCTCACACAGCGAGGCTGTGCCGGCGTCAAACAGCGAGGCTGTGCCAGCGTCAAACAGCGAGGCTGTGCCAGCGTCATACAGCGAGGCTGTGCCAGCCTCCCACAGCGAGGCTGTGCCAGCGTCAAACAGCGAGGCTGTGCCAGCCTCACACAGCGAGGCTGTGCCAGCGTCAAACAGCGAGGCTGTGCCAGCGTCAAAAAGCGAGGTGTGCCAGCGTCAAACAGCGAGGCTGTGCCAGCGTCAAACAGCGAGGCTGCGCCAGCGTCAAACAGCGAGGCTGTGCCAGCGTCAAACAGCGAGGCTGTGCCAGCGTCAAACAGCGAGGCTGTGCCAGCGTCAAACAGCGAGGCTGTGCCAGCGTCAAACAGCGAGGCTGTGCCAGCGTCAAACAGCGAGGCTGTGCCAGCGTCAAACTGCGAGGCTGTGCCAGCCTCACACAGCGAGGCTGTGCCAGCGTCAAACAGCGAGGCTGTGCCAGCGTCAAACAGCGAGGCTGTGCCAGCGTCAACAGCGAGGCTGTACCAGCGTCCCAAACAGCGAGGCTGTGCCAGCCTCACACAGCGAGGCTGTGCCAGCGTCAAACAGCGAGGCTGTGCCAGCGTCAAACAGCGAGGCTGTGCCAGCGTCAAACAGCGAGGCTGTGCCAGCCTCACACAGCGAGGCTGTGCCAGCCTCACACAGCGAGGCTGTGCCAGCGTCAAACAGCGAGGCTGTGCCAGCGTCAAACAGCGAGGCTGTGCCAGCGTCAAACAGCGGGGCTGTGCCAGCCTCACACAGCGAGGCTGTGCCGGCGTCAAACAGCGAGGCTGTGCCAGCTCAACAGCGAGGCTGTGCCAGCGTCAAACAGCGAGGCTGTGCCAGCCTCCACAGCGAGGCTGTGCCAGCGTCAAACAGCGAGGCTGTGCCAGCGTCAAACAGCGAGGCTGTGGCAGCCTCACACAGCGAGGCTGTGCCAGCGTCAAACAGCGAGGCTGTGCCCGCGTCAAACTGCGAGGCTGTGCCAGCCTCACACAGCGAGGCTGTGCCAGCGTCAAACAGCGAGGCTGTGCCAGCGTCAAACAGCGAGGCTGTGCCAGCGTCAAACAGCGAGGCTGTGCCAGCGTCAAACAGCGAGGCTGTGCCAGCCTCACACAGCGAGGCTGTGCCAGCGTCAAACAGCGAGGCTGTGCCAGCGTCAAACAGCGAGGCTGTGCCAGCGTCAAACAGCGA
The DNA here is from genome assembly GCF_012932325.1 of Thrips palmi. Lineage (NCBI taxonomy): Eukaryota > Metazoa > Arthropoda > Insecta > Thysanoptera > Thripidae > Thrips > Thrips palmi. The sequence goes on along the minus strand of NW_023144624.1, from coordinate 3,687,490 downwards.
GGCTGTGCCAGCCTCACACAGCGAGGCTGTGCCAGCCTCACACAGCGAGGCTGTGCCAGCCTCACACAGCGAGGCTGTGCCAGCGTCAAACAGCGAGGCTGTGCCAGCGTCAAACAGCGAGGCTGTGCCAGCCTCACACGGGGAGGCTGTGCCAGCGTCAACAGCGAGGCTGTGCCAGCCTCACACAGCGAGGCTGTGCCAGCGTCAAACAACGAGGCTGTGCCAGCGTCAAACAGCGAGGCTGTGCCAGCCTCACACAGCGAGGCTGTGCCAGCGTCAAACAGCGAGGCTGTGCCAGCGTCAAACAGCGAGGCTGTGCCAGCGTCAAACAGCGGGGCTGTGCCAGCCTCAAACAGCGAGGCTGTGCCGCGTCAAACAGCGAGGTGTGCCAGCGTCAAACAGCGAGGCTGTGCAGCGTCAAACAGCGAGCTGTGCCAGCTCACAGCGAGGCTGTGCCAGCGTCAAACAGCGAGGCTGTGCCAGCGTCAAACAGCGAGGCTGTGCCAGCGTCAACAGCGAGGCTGTGCCAGCGTCAAACAGCGAGGCTGTGCCAGCGTCAAACAGCGAGGCTGTGCCAGCGTCAAACAGCGAGGCTGTGCCCGCGTCAAACGCGAGGCTGTGCCAGCCTCACACAGCGAGGCTGTGCCAGCGTCAAAAAGCGAGGCTGTGCCAGCGTCAAACAGCGAGGCTGTGCCAGCGTCAAACAGCGAGGCTGTCCAGCGTCAAACAGCGAGGCTGTGCCAGCCTCACACAGCGAGGCTGTGCCAGCGTCAAACAGCGAGGCTGTGCCAGCGTCAAACAGCGAGGCTGTGCCAGCGTCAAACAGCGAGGCTGTGCCAGCCTCACACAGCGAGGCTGTGCCAGCCTCACACAGCGAGGCTGTGCCAGCCTCACACAGCGAGGCTGTGCCAGCGTCAAACAGCGAGGCTTGCCAGCGTCAAACAGCGAGGCTGTGCCAGCCTCAACGCGAGGCTGTGCCAGCGTCAAAAAGCGAGGCTGTGCCAGCCTCACACAGCGAGGCTGTGCCAGCGTCAAACACGAGGCTGTGCCAGCGTCAAACAGCGAGGCTGTGCCAGCCTCACACAGCGAGGCTGTGCCAGCGTCAAACAGCGAGGCTGTGCCAGCGTCAAACAGCGAGGCTGTGCCAGCGTCAAAAAGCGGGGCTGTGCCAGCCTCAACAGCGAGGCTGTGCCGCGTCAAAAAGCGAGGTGTGCCAGCGTCAAACAGCGAGGCTGTGGCCCGCGTCAAACAGCGAGGCTGTGCCAGCCCCACAGCGAGGCTGTGCCAGCGTCAAAAAGCGAGGCTGTGCCAGCGTCAAACAGCGAGGCTGTGCCAGCGTCAAAAAGCGAGGCTGTGCCCGTCAAACAGCGAGGCTGTGCCAGCGTCAAAAAGCGAGGCTGTGCCAGCGTCAAACAGCGAGGCTGTGCCAGCGTCAAAAAGCGAGGCTGTGCCAGCCTCACACAGCGAGGCTGTCCAGCGTCAAAAAACGAGGCTGTGCCAGCACAAACAGCGAGGCTGTGGCCGCCTCCACAGCGAGG